>NW_026913693.1:0-735000 GCF_034315485.1 Pezoporus occidentalis | reverse complement strand
CACTCCATAGACAGATAGGAAAAGCCTCACGCTCACAGGCCCTTGTTCTTATGGGGGACTTCAACCACCCTGACATCGGTTGGAAGGACGGTACAGCCCGGCACAAGCAATCCAGGAGGTTCCTCAATTGTGTAGAAGACAACTTCCTTCCACAAGTAATAGAGGAGCTGACAAGGAGAGGTGCCATGCTTGACCTCGTGCTCACCAACAGGGTAGGGCTCGTTGGAAATGTGACACTCCAGGGCAGCCTTGGATGCAGCGATCATGAGATGCTTGAATTTGAGATCCTCAGGACAGTGAGAAGAGCGTGCAGCCAGCTCACTGCCCTGGACTTCAAAAGAGCAGACTTTGGCCTCTTCAGAAGCCTGCTTAGGAAGGTTCCATGGGATACAGCCATAGAGGGCAGGGGGGGCCCAAGACTCTTGGTTGATATTCAGGGATCACCTGCCGCAATCTCAGGAGTGTTGCATCCCAACCAGAAGGAAGTGCAGCAGGAGGGCCGGGAGACCTCCTTGGCTGGATAAGGAGCTGCTGAGGAAAATTCAGTTGAAAAAAGAGGCTTATAATAAGTGGAAGCAAGGACAGGTGGCATGGGAAGAGTACAGGGATGTTGTCCGGGAAGCTAAGGACCAGGTTAGGAAAGCTAAGGCCCAGTTAGAATTAAACTTAGCTAGAGGTATTAAAGATAACAGGAAGGGATTCTACAAGTACAAATAAAAAACAGACTAGGGAGAATGTAGGCCCCCTCAGGAAGCTCTCAGGAGACCTGGCTACACAGGATTTGGAGAAGGCTGAGGTTCTGAATGACTTCTTTGCCTCGGTCTTCACTGGCAAAGGCTCTGACCAAACCACCCGAGTCTTGGAAGGCAGATGCAGGGACTGTGAGAATGAAGACCTTGGGCCCACTGTAGGAGAGGAACTGGTTCGAGACCATCTTAAAAATCTGAACGTGCACAAGTCCATGGGTCCTGATGAGATCCATCCATGGGTCCTGAAGGAGCTGGTGAATGAAGTTGCGAAGCCGCTGGCCATCATATTTGAGAAATCATGGCAGTCAGGTGAAGTTCCCCATGACTGGAAAAAGGGAAATATAACCCCCATTTTCAAGCAGGGGAAAATGGATGACCTGGGGAATTACAGACCAGTCAGTCTCACCTCTGTTCCTGGCAAAATCTCAATTTGATGGATGGACCACTCGGTGGATAAAGAGCTGGCTGGATGGCCGCACGCAAAGAGTTGTGGTCAATGGCTCAATGTCCGGCTGGAGACCAGGAACGAGTGGCGTCCCTCAGGGATCGGTGTTGGGACCAGTCTTGTTCAACATCTTTGTCGCTGACATGGACAGTGTGATTGAGTGCGCCCTCAGCAAGTTTGCTGATGACACCAAGCTGTGTGGTTCGGTTGATATGCTGGAGGGAAGGAATGCCATCCAGAGGGACTTCGACACACTTGTGAGGTGGGCTGATGCCAACCTCATGAAGTTTAACTATGACAAGTGCAAGGTCCTACACCTGGTTCGGAGCAATCCCAGGCACAGCTACAGGTTGGGCAGAGAAGAGATTCAGAGCAGCCCTGTGGAGAAGGACTTGTGGGTGTTGGTTGATGAGAAAATGAACATGAGCCAGCAGTGTGCGCTTGCAGCCCAGAAAAGCCAACCGTATCCTGGGCTGCATCAAAAAGAGCGTGACCAGCAGGTCGAAGGAGGTGATCCTGCCTCTCTACTCTGCTCTTGTGAGACCTCACCTGGAGTATTGTGTGCAGTTCTGGTGTCCTCAACATAAAAAGGACATGGAACTGTTGGAACAAGTCCAGAGAAGGGCCACGAGGATGATCAGGGGACTGGAGCACCGCCCGTATGAAGACAGACTGAGGAAGTTGGGGCTGTTGAGCCTGGAGAAGAGAAGGCTGTGTGGTGACCTCATAGCAGCCTTCCAGTATCTGAAGGGGACCTATAGGGATGCTGGAGAGGGACTCTTCATTAGAGACCGTAGTGACAGGACAAGGGGTAACGGGTTAAAGCTTAAACAGGGGAAGTTTAGGTTGGATATAAGAAGGAAATTCTTTCCTGTTAGGGTGGTGAGGCACTGGAATGGGTTGCCCAGGGAGGTTGTGAATGCTCCATCCCTGGCAGTGTTCAAGGCCAGGTTGGACGAGGCCTTGGGTGATATGTTTTAGCATAAGGTATTCCTGCCCACAGCAGGGGGGGTTGGAACTAGATGATCTTAAGGTCCTTTCCAACCCTAAAGATTCTATGATTCTATGATTCTATGAATTAATCCCTTGTTTTACTTTGTATTTACAAAATACTTGATATTACAAGTATATTTATCCTCTGTAATGCAACAGCCTATTAAGGCAGTATAAATAAAAGACAGCATTTCCATACATTTCTAAGAACTCCTATTTCATGTAGATTGTATTCACATGGAGCAAAACCTTAGCATTATAAATTAAATCACTGAAATATTACAAGTTAATTTCACAGCAAGGCCATCCTATATACCCTGTAGCAGCCTCAGGAAATAATGAGTCGGCTAAATAGACTATATTATAGAACTGAATTGTGCTTAAATTAAATCATAAAATACAGGCTCTGGCAGTCAAGAAGATTACTAAAGTCCAACAAAAGATAACAAATCTGAAGCATGGACATAAGTCGACCTCCATCTCAGAGCCCTATACATGTGTTGTATAAAACACATGGAGTCAAATCTGCCCTTGGCATCAATCAGTATGATTCCTAGAACTGAAAGTATCTATGCCAACTCAGTCCAGTCAACTTCATCCATATGTACAAAGTAGTAAGATCACTTATTCTGAGGAACTCATTGAAATACTTGGACCTCATAAAAGATAACAGAAAAAAGTAAAATACTCTCAAGGAAATAAAGAAGCCCTGGCAAGGGAAGTAAAAATGGAATTAGAACTTGAACACAAAAGAAGAAAACAAACAAAAAAATGAAAAAATAAAAACAACAACAAAACCAGTGAGAGGTTTAAATTATGTATTTCAAGATTCCAAAATGTTAAGTGGGGAAGGGCAAGTATTATACTTAGGCTAGCAGATTAAATATATTAATTAAAGTTCTGCAAAAGGTTGTGCTGCGTGACAGCCTGCTGATGACACATTTAATTAGTTGAGTCTAATCTGTAGTTGAGATTATGAGGAACTTTAAAGCCACAGAACAATGGCACAGGAAGTCTTATAACTTCGAAGCTATTGAGCTACTCAAGCAAACATGGAGAATCCTCTGTAACTGTAAGTCCTGAGGTAATTTGCTGAAGTAATTAAGAAAACATCCACAAAATAAAGGATGAATAATTCTTTGCAAAGAAACAAGGACAAACAAGTGACCACATAAAGGCTTAAATTCAAAGCTCTCTGAAAATGTTTTCACCAGCATTTTAGGGTAGCATAGTTCATTCCAATGTCCCTCAGCATATTGTTTCAGTAAACTATATATTTTAGAAAAGTTTGCTCCTGGTTATATTCAAAACCACATCTGTGACCGTTCCTATCTCCACCCTAGGTATTGACTTCTCCATGTCTAAACTTGCTCTTCTGAGTTGCTCAATGAGTGCTGTTTTTCACAGGTTATAACACTATAGGAGAGGTAGATGCATGGAATTAATTTATGGTTAATTAATAAAAAGCATAGTTTGATATGTTAAGGTGCTATTGATTTTAAAAAAATAGCAGGTATCAATGGATCAAGATGCAAGCTGAATGTGTTACCACTGTAGTTATCCTTACAGGTCTATTCTCTATAGCTTCACATTAGAACTTTAAAAAACATATGAATAAGTGCTTTGATTATATTTTTATTGTCCCTTCACTTTTTAGCATGTATCTGTGTTTAGATGAGATAACTTTAAAATGTAGGTGTTAACTACCCCTTACAGCAATGCACTTCAAGAGAGATGGAAGCATTACACAGTCTGCTGTCTGCAGGTAGATTATGAAATCAACAACATTTTGCACAGAGATGGATTTCTCCCACATTTCTGATCCAGAAGTTGCTTGACTTTTGCTCTTCACTTTCAAATGACATGAATGAGGGCTTGAATGCTTTTTTGTTCAGGTCTTCATATTTTGATATTTCTGGCTTTTCCCTTTCCAAAAAATTAAATCTGCCAAAGTGATGTTTTAGAAAGTTAGGGCAGGGGAGGTGGCTTGGTAGGTTTATTGGTTTTATTTGTTCTTCTAATGTATCCTGGGCTGAAACCGAATATGACAAGGCTTAGCTTGGAGCAATTTCTTTTTTTTTTTTTTGATGGTTGAATTATAAACTCCCAGAGAAAGGTTTATAATAGAAACACTGACAGGCATTTAACCATAACAGTAGTAGCAGGGTTGTTATAATAATTGGATTTGGGGTGAATTGCAAAGCTAAATTCACAGATTCTTTCTGCCTTGGGGGAGCCATTCATTTCTGTCTGAAACAGCTAAGGCAAAACTTAACATTAGCATAAGAAAAAGACACTAGAAAAATGAATGGTTCCATCTCTATTAGCTCCAAGAAAACAACTGTTACTCGATAGATTTAGTGATGCATGAAATATTGGAACCTACATCTGGGAATCATTACAAAAAGAATAAATTGATTTGTATTGACTATCTGAACTTGCTGCTTTAAATGAAAATGTGAAAATAGATATCCAACACTAGTGTTTTTTTTCATTGGGTAGTTCACTGGAGTGTTAAATTAAACAAAAACACTCAAAAAAACCTGAAGGAATAATGTTGGAAGCAATTAAGAGCTTATCTTGAAGATCTTCTGAGTCTTCTGAGGGTCCTGTTGTTTAATTCAGTTGCAAAACCCCACTTCTTATTCTTTTTTTTTTCTTGTATTGCAGAGTTTGTCAGCTCTTGATAACATCTTAATGTTTATGCAAGAGAATGGAATTGCTTCATTCTGTCAGATAAATAAATAACTGAGATAAAGTCATCAAATATTACAGCCAGTAGCAGTATCAATATTACTTGTGGACCTTCACATCTCATTTTTTAATGTTACACCTTTGGCAATCCTCTAGTACTCGTATATTTCCAGTTGTCTCTTAAAAATACCCATTATACTGCCTCATCAGTAGCTCTCCTTTAGCTGATAAAGTTTATTATTTATTTGAAGTGCAAAGACATGTAAGGTCAGATCTGGAATTCAACTCATTGGACTTAATTGCTCCAGACATTAGGCAGATTGCGGTTTGATTTTTGTCAAAAAAGAACCTACATCAGTTGACAGGAGAATTCGATTTTTTGAAAATCCATACTTTATGTGACCTAGATGATAGTGTTCAATTATCAGTTAGACCCAACAGTAGTGCTTCTTTTAAGATAAAACAAGCATCTTTAAAAACTAGGCTTGAGCAGCAGCACTTGCTGAGGTAAAAACAAAGTAGAATTTATATTTAAGGGTGTCTGCATCAGAAAATTATTGTAATGTCGTTGCATTTTTTAAGTGTGTTTGAGCAGAAGAAAGGTTTTTATGACTTTTGTTGACTTACATGAGATCTGTCCTCTCTTCACAGACCGAGTTGGCAGCTTGCATTCCTTTCAGCAGATCAGTGGGTATTGCTCTTCCTCAGTGGTCTGTATGGTAAAATGAAAGTCCTGGTATATAGCATAAACTCCTTGTTATATTGTTCAGGAAAACACTTTTAATAACAACTGAAAATTGTTATTATGGGCATATATGGGTTTGTTTCAATCCCACTCTGAGCTTCCAAGAGCACAGCACTGAGCAGATTGTGGATTACACTTTTCCTTTTTTTCTTCTTTGTCTGGCAGAAGAAGAGAAATCTCTTCACTCTGTCCAGTTAATTTGGTATTCTACATGCGCTGCCTGCCTGCATGGCTGTTCCCTGTTATACACCCAAAGACAGATGTGAGACTCAGCAAGGTGCTTCCTCTGAGGTTGTTTCAGAAATGAGTCCTGTTATCTGACTAGTTCTTTCTGGGGTTCCATGTCACCGTAAGACTTGTTTCTCAAGGCCCAGGATAGCGTTCCAGGTGGTGGCATGGGGCATGGAATGTTTCCGGCTATTTGGTGGTTGCTTCCACCATCATATAAGCACATGGTACTTGGCAGGTTTGTGGGAGTGTGACACAGTGAACCTACCAGGACTCCCCATATTTATATTTTGGCCATTGTCCTCCATACCAGAGAGTCTTTAACTGCTTGGCTTGTTTGATTTCAGATCATATTTTATACTTTTGAATGACCTGTGTGATAGATTCCATGGTCGAGTCCACCCTTCAAGCACAAACCCATCTATATGTTACATCTCTTCCTGATGGCCTGAGGTGTCATGGGCTCACCAGGCTGAAAATAATTCACCCTTATGTTGCCAGTCGAAATTCACTGGAGCCACTTCAGTCTTAGCAGCCTGATCCACCTCTTGCTTGTTTTCATACTCTTCAGTGTCCAGACTCTTGTGTAGATGAGCATTTACGTGATGTACTTTAATAACCAGCTTCTTCACCTAGGCAGCAATATCTTGCTACAATGCAGCAGCCTAAGGTTTGCTTCTGTGCTTCCAGTTAGTTGCTATGCTTCCATTGTGGTAACACCCTCTTCCTCCAAGGGTATTTATTTGCCACCATCCATGAGTCAATATAGAGGTAAAGTATTGGCTATTTTTCTTGTTCATCAATTTCCAAGGCCAGCTGGATGGCTTTCACCTCTGCAAACTGACTCGATTCACCTTCTTCAGCAGTTTCCACAATTTGTTGTCAGGGACTCCATACATCTGCCTTCCATTTCTGATGCTTTCCCACAATATGATAGGACCCACCAGTGAACAGGGCATATTGCTTCTAATTTTGTGGCAATTTATCACACAGTAGGGCCTCTTCAGAACAAATCACCTCCTTCTCTGGTGACATACCAAACTCTTTGCCCTCTGGCCAGTCCATGATGACTTCTAGAATTCCTGGACAATTGGGATTTCCTCTTCAAGCTCGTTGTGTAATTAGTGCAGCCCACTTACTCCATGTAGCATCGGTTGCATGATGTGTAGAGGAGACCTTGCCTTGGAACATCCAGCCCAGCACAGGCAACTGGAGAGCTAGGAGAAACTGTGCTTCAGTGCCAATCACTTCTGAAGCAGCCCAAACCCCTTCATATGCTGCCAGTATCTCTTTTTCAGTTGAACTGTAGCTGACCTCTGATAGTCTATATCCCCAGCTCCAAAATCTGAGGAAGCTTTCTGCCAGAGGCTCCAGGTAGGACCATTCTCTCTGGCTGCAGTGTAGAGCACATTTTTCACATCTTGCCCAGTCTCAGTAGGGTGCTTGTGCCACTCATTTCCAGTCAAGATGACTTCAAACTCCAACAGAATTAGCTTCTGGGATCCCCCAGTCAGTCCAGAAATCCAGATGGGTTCTGTTTCCTGATAGCTTGATGGCACTAGGGTACACTGTGCACTGGTTTCTGCTAGAGCCTTATACTCCTGTTGGTCTCATGCCAGGCCATATGATCCACACAGTCCAGTAAACCTGGTTGTCCCTCTCTTCCACCTGACTGGAGGCAGGGCATCTCTAGTCCTGGTTGTAGTATTAACTTCTCACTTCTTGTAAATAAGGAACAGAAATACCTTCATTAAGATTAAGAGTCAGATCAGCCCTTCTACTCTGTCTGGGGAACTGCCCAATGGAGACTATGTACCCATACCTCTAGGGTTGAGATAGATTTTCCATTCTACTTCCTCATGTCTTCTCTGTGGTCATGCAGATAAAACCACAGCATAGCTTGTGGTGTTCACCCACTATATCCTTTCTCTTGAGCAGAAGAATGCTTACTATTATTAGCTGAGGCCCTGATCCTTACAGGTGGTAAGTAGTCTCTATCTGATTTGAGTTGATGGACCAGTCTCTCCACAGAGAGTTGCAAGCCCATAGGGAGAAAGAGACATGTACTGTCAGAGTTGGCCAGCCAATTCATCCACCATTTGTTCCTCTCCATCTTTCCAGCTCACTACTGCCAGTGAGTTAACATAGAACAATATGTGCTCCATCTGCCACATGGGTTGTATAAACTTGATTTCATTTGAGTCTTTGGATAACTGCATGTTGTCCAGGTCATCACAAATCCATCATTCTGATGAAAGAAACAGTATAGTAGTTGGATATCTTTTTGTCTACAGTATCTTATGCTTGTGGTGAATGACCCCACAGTGATTTGAAAATGCAAAATGTCTTCAGAGGGTTTTTTTTCCCTTTACTGGAAATCTTTAACTAATACCATAGGATGTATGATATCATACGATATGATTGTTTGTACCACATCTCAAGATCTTTAATATCAGCTTCTCTTCCACCCGTAAGATCTTTGACTATATCTTGGTTATGAAGATGCGTTGTCCCTTATAAGCTATCTTTTCAGTTATGCCTTTTTAAGGTGCTTTAATAGTCCTTTCCCAGGTACTAAATTGCATTGTTTCTGATTGCATTCTATTCACAATTTTTCTTTCCTTTCAAATCACAATGGCTTGAATTTTAATGCTGTGACACTATCACTTCCTAGGAATACATTTACTAGCATGGAAACTTCAAACTGCTCAGGATTGCTAACATTTTCTGGTAAGTCTCACTGCCAGTGTTTCCTTCATTCAACCTTAGCGTTATCATGCTAAGAAATTAGTCACTAGGTATATAAGGGCATACAAACAGTTCTGTATGCTAAACTGAAGGTATGTCAAGCCCATAATTGATAGGATGTAAATAATAAGACTATAAGGCTGTACTGCTACTCTTTTGCTATGTATTCACATGGTAAGTTCTGCAAAAGAGGTACCTATTTGCAGAGTAAGCCTTGCAAGTGAAAAAAAGAAGGGATTCATTACTGAGTATGTCCTTGATTATGGACATGCTCATAGTGAGCACTTAGATGCCTGCACTTTTTTTATAGCAGAGGAAGAAAGTCCTCTTCAGAGAGGGACTATGTCCTAAATTCACTCTAGATAAGTCATGAAGAGCACTTCAGGGATGATGGGATACTCTCTAATGAGATTCCTAAATCAGGCACCTCAGGTAAGTGCTTAAAATACAGCAGGATGGATTGCTCTTTCCTTGGCAGATAGATAATCATCATAGTAGGAGTCCAGAGGGTCTATGTGCTCATGGGCAGCTGAGAGCCTGAGGTTCTGAAAATTCAATTTCCTCTGTGCTTTGTTTCTAAAGGGAAAGGGAGAGCAAACTTCCTGCAGAATAAGCAGCTGAAATTCTCAGAGCAAAGCCCCTGAGGATTGGGTTTACCTGTCTGCAGAGTTCACATGCTGGAGGGGTTCTAGAAGAAAATAGCCTGTTCAGCCTCTCACAGAAAAAAAAAACACAAAAAAAAAAAACAAAAAAAAGCACGCTCATTTAAAAAGGGAAGAGCGCACAAAAAGAGAAGGTTAAAATGAAAAGTGATTCTGAGTGTTCTGAATGTTTGGGTTGCTTAGATTAAAATTTATACCTTTTATTAATCTGCATAATATTGGAATATAAAATGACTCAAGCTGTTTTAAACCCTCAATATTTTTATTGTTCTCAATATAGCCTTTTTACACAATATTGTTTTCTGAATGCCATCGTTAGCGGTAAATATGATTCAGTACAAAAAGTACACTCAGGAAGCCAGTTTATCCCCTGAATCTGAGCATGTGAATCTGATTTGTACAAAGATAAATGGCCTTATTTTATTACAGAACTCAATAACACTAGTTATGTCATGTACATTATAACAAGTTCAGTGCATTTGGTCCTTTTGACATTTTATGAAGCAATGGTAATGAAATTTGTGAGCTCCTACACAGCTTGTGTAGAAGAAAGCAACACTTCAGATTATTTACAAAAGCTTATTTAAAAATGTCAGATAAATAAGTAATCTATTTTAGGAAGATCTTACAATTTTTATTAAGGAACTGAGAAGAAAATTTCTGAAAACTATATAGCACTTCACAGTTTAACTTCTGCAAGTAGTCCATACAAGAAAGCTTATTGCTATACAATAGATTCATTGCTATTATCAGTAGGTATGTGCTAATTAATAATTTGGATTTTGTGAAGATTTGTAAGATGTTTTGCTCTAGTGGGTTTACATTTTCTCTTCGTTTAAAAACAGTCATGTTCAAATTTCTGAAATTGCAGCTGCTCTGAGCTTGGAACATTGTGATCTTTGGTATTTTTTGTGGCTAAGTTTTCACCTTTGGTAACATACAATATAATGAATTTAAATCATAGTAGTAATAAAAGTAGTTCTTTATCTTGCACATTCTTTAAAAAAAACAGTAATTTGTTCTTGTAACATTAGATGAGGCTACTAATTGGTTTACAGTTACAAATATTATGCAGGTAGTGAAAGAATGAAGAAAAAGTCTTTGAGATAAATTTAGGAGACAGGAATCTAGTGTTTTACAGCTGAATGAATGATGATACTGGAAACATACTATGGTACTTATCTATAGGATAAGGAGCATAATACCTGTGTACCAATTATGACTGCTATTATGATTTGTCATTTAATATCTATACATTTCTGTTAAACTGAAAGCATTAAATATTAATGGAGAAATTTCTGGCTTACAGCAAATCTCAACAGCTCATTCCATAAAACAAGTGTGACGAGGCATTGTCATGACAATGGTTGTATCATCACAGATTGTGGATTAGTTGTACTTCCACTGCCTCTTCAACCAAATGAGAGTAATGGGCTAATGGGAAAGAAAACCTTTGCTTAAACCTTAACAACAGTAAAAAGAAGCTATTAGCAAGATGTAGAAACGGAAATACATACATTGGGAAAAGTAACTAAATTTCAGTTAAATCATGATGTGTAGATTTGAAAAGTTTTCTCAGTCAAAAAGTTTCCTCTTAATAAACAGAAGACCAGTAAGGGTTTGCAGAAACACCTCTAATGGGAACTGATATTTGAAAGCAAAGGCTAGTGGGACTGATTTTTTTTCTCATTAGGCAGCATCTCTAACTAAATAAATCAGATGTTACCATGTAACATTTCACAAAATCTGTCAAACCGAAGAATATAATCTGGGAACATGCCATGAAATTATCATAAATCCATGAAGAATTTGGTTCAACAAACATTTTCATCTTCTAATTGACAAAAATCAGTGCCACTGCATTGCGCAATTTCACATGTAATTGTTATTAGAGGGACAAGTGAAAACATTCTAAACTGCAATTTTCTCCTCATGTTTTGATGTCAAGTCCTACCCAAACCAAGGTCTCCAGCAAGTATATTTTTCTTTTTTTAATACTATGCAGTATGCCCTTTAGAAGCATCTTTCCCTTCTCAAAGCAAAAGGTTAAATGAAATCCTTTTCCTACATAGCTCAGGGGTGGCTGTGCAGAAAAAGAGTAAAAATGTTTCTTAGGGAGTGTGGAATGAGCCCGGTGTGCTGGGATACAGACTCTGACGTGTTAAGGCTTAGTACCATAGAGCAAAGTAGCAATGGAGGGTACGTGGGCCTGAAGCCAAAACTGGTCATTCCAAACTCTCTCTGCAGGTAGTGGGGAAAGACATCCTCTTCCAGAGGTGGTGGAGGGCCCCTGAATAAGGGATGCTCTGAAGATGTGCTATGCTCAACAAGTAATTACATACTCAAAGACAGAGAGAGGGAGAGAGGAGAAGAAGAAGGGCTGTGCATGGGCTTGCCTACAGCCAAAGCAAGCATTTAATTTTTTCAAGCAGGCCAGCATTGCTTTAACTGGCAAGGGGAAGAAAGGCCCCATAATCAACTATTCTTTAACACTCCCAGCACTTCTTAGTAAGAAAGTCTGAGCTCAAACCACTTTTCCAAGTCAAGAAAAAGAGGAAAATATCCTGGCTCATGTGAATGCCCAAGGAAGCATTTTGTGTTTATGTGTGTGACAGGCATCAGCATGACCTTCTGGGAATTTACGTAACTACATTGCTGGCACTATTACTTCTGTTCTCAGCAAGGTACCAAACATCCAGACACTCTGGACAAATGAACAAATATCTCTTTTTTATGTGCTATACTTGATGTGCTTTCCAAACACACAAATAGTGTGTATCTGAGAAAACAGAAATATAGCAGAGCTTCTTCAATGCCTTCTTGAGTCCCTTCAGCCTCAGCTCTCCTTAAATGACTGTTTGGTACAAGACATTGACAGTTGAAGCCAGGGCTAGTAATCAAGTTGTTGCTGATAGCTGATACTTGATTGTTGATATTTGACAGGTTGTTTACAGTTACCATTTATCAGGCTAGCACATTTTGTGCACATGTACCTGCAGCAAAGCTCCTATTTCTAGTGAAGCCTTGCGCAAGGCAAGGTTTTTCACTTTCTGGGAGAGTTACCTTTCCCAGAAAGTGTTACCTCTTTTGTTTGTTGTTTGTTTGCTTGTTTTTTAATTGTATTCCGTTTGTTATGTGCAGCACACCGTTCTTGCTATATTAAGAATAAACAGACAATACAGACTGTCCAATGAGGCATGACATTCAGTTTTCTTGCAATTGGTATTTTAGCATAACTTACACTGAATAGTTACGAATGTTTGAACATTTGTAACATTATCCGGCTTTCCCCTGTTTCTGCTAATTTATACACCTTCTGCAGCAGAGAATAGGAAAATTCAACATGCATTGCCCAAGCAACTATTTCTTGCAGTTTGCTATGAAATTAGACTTTTGTTGTTGTTGTTGTTGCTTGTTAGTGTTCTTATTGAAAAATATTCAAAGGCACTAAGGCAAAACATACATAAAACCAACCCAAAGCATCTATGGGTTGTTCTTCTAGAAGTTATCCTATAAGATCTTTTATCCACTAGAGAGGGAATAAATGGATGGTGAAAGGTCAATCCCCACTGCTTCACATATTCTGCCTAATGCATGCAAAGATACATACGAACAGCAAAGCAATTATCAGGGTAACATTTCCTATTATAACAACTCTCATAGCATAATTAAATGCTCTGCTTACTCTGATCAGTTACTGTGCTGATGGTATTCTACCAGGATGAAATCTGTGGTTTTAGAGAAAATATTTTCTAATGTAGGTAACATTTACAAAACATTGGCATAAATTGTGCTGCCATTCAAAAACGTGTGTTCTGTGTAAAGGAAGAAGATGCAGTACAGTAGCTACATATATTAGCAGTGGTAGGGAAACAGGATAATTAGAAGATAACGAGGAAGATAATTAAATGATAACAGAGGCTAACCTGATGTGCTTTAGGCTAAGTGCAATAATTAATCTTAATTCACAGTATATAAGGGCTTTCCAACATACTCCTCTACACTAGCTTGCTATTATAAAATCACAGTTCTTTGTGCAGGAAATAATTGGACTAAAGTGAACTGTTAATGCTAGGCTAGTGTAGCTAGTTCTCCTATGAAAGGTGCATTTTAAAGAGCTGTTGGGAAGACTGAACAACTCAAGCTACAGAATTTGTGAGGCTGCCAAATATATAGGAATCTGCCATGCCTCACTGCATTTTGCTTTCAATGACTTTAAGGAAAGATGCAGGAGTGGTTGGTCTGAAGACCTGAGATTCTCCATAAAGGCAAAAGTTCGTTGAACTGCAAGATTAACCCTGTTTTAGAAGGGAACATTTCTTGACAGGAACACTTTTTATGTAAAACTATCAAAATACAGACTTTGGAACACTTTGCAGTTTGCTGTTTTTTTTAAAACAGATTTCAAGATTCATAATCAGAATTCAAGACAGGACTCTGCCAGCTTGTATGAATAGGGCATGTAGTCTGCCTTTGGCTTGTCTGGCTATGTGTAAATTACTGACTGTTGGAGCTGGATGATTCACATTTGCCACTTTGCTGTCTACGCTCCAGTTACCTGTGTCATAGAAAGCAAAGGGAAGACTCAGGCTGCTCTGCACTGTGGAGATGGAGCGTGCAGAGCTCTTTCTGAATCTCAGTCAGAAAGGAGCAACAACAGGTAGTGCAATAAAATAGCTTTAACAATATAACTTGTCAGTAAATCTTAAGTACCTTCAGACTCTGGGAACCCCACTTTTGTGCAGCATCAGAGTGACCCCAGCTGAATTCCCACAGCTTGTGCAGATTCCATCTCTGAAAAGTTCAGTCTCCCATACTGTAGTGCCTTTTATTTTATGTAGCAAGCAAAACCATTTATCTTCTCCTGATGGGCCAGGATGGTGTCCACCAGCATGCAGCACTGACCAGCCTGGGTCATGCCAGCACTTTCCTTTACAGTGCTGCATCCTAGGGGTTGGTTATATGGCAGCTATTCCTGCTAAGAATAATTAAAGCTTCTAAAGCCTCAAGTACAAGGCCCAGTAGAGTAGATGTGGCTTGCCCAAGACTGCCAACCCTTCCAGTATGATGTTTACCCCAAGGAACTCACTACAGAGGGCTGGTTAGCTAATGCAATATTGGGTAGGACTGATACACACATTACAGATTATTTACCTTAACTAGCTGTAGAAGTCTCTTTGAAAAAACACAATAAGTTATAAAGCTAAAAAAAAACCAAAACTTGGGTTCTTTTTCTTTTAAATCTTCAACAGTGTACTTGAGGAGGAGTGGGTAGAGGAATGCAGATAAAGATGTAATTATTACATTGCATGCAATTTTTATTGTTTTCTTCTGCTTAATAAGCAAGGTCTGAAATAATTTTTCAAGGCTATCATCTTTAAATATATTTATATCATACATACATGATGACATGCCTTGTGGGCATCTGGCCCTGAGGTTCTACTTCTTTGCCTCATGGATATAAAAGCATTTAAGCTTATGAAAGATCTGCTTACGTGAAGTATAAATGCTTGAGAAAATGCAGTCTATTTCTGTGTTTTCTCTTTTGCTGAATTATATTTGTGGAAATCTTTGAGTCATGACCTTACTCATTTCTAAACCTGATCTATTTATAATTGCATCTCTGTCCTGGGTTCAGCAGTAGCAGTCATGTTTTTCCTTCGTGGTAGCTGGTGCAGTGCTGTGTTATGACTTCCAGCCTGGGAACAGTGTTGGTGAAGTCGATGTTTTCGGTTGTTGCTAAGTGATGTTTACTCTGACCAAGGACTTTGTGAGGCTCATGCTCTGCTAGGGAGGAGGGGAAGCTGTGAGGAAGCAGAGATGGGGCACCTGACCCGGGCTAGCCAGGGAGGTATTCCATACCACAGCACGTCATGCCCGGGGTGGGGGGTAACTGGGAGTTACCCGGAAGGACACGGGCTTCCGGGTGGGACTCGTTTCTTGGCCGGTGGTATCGTATTCTCTTCCCTTGTTATTTTCTCTTATCATTGTTGTCATTGAGTAGCAGTGGTGATTTGTGTTGTACATTGGTTGCTGGACTGTTCTTGTCTCAACCCGTAGGAGTTGCAGTCTTCCGATCCTCCTCCCTGTTCCTCTGGGAGCGGGGAAGGGGAGAGCCCCGGTGGGGGGAGGCCCTTGATTGCTCTCAGCCTGGCACCACTCACTGTGAGTGAGTGAACAAGCTGTCTGGCTGGGTTTAAACCACGACAGTTCTTTTGGCGCCCAACGTGGGGCACGAGGGTTTGAGATAATGACAGATCTGTCCGGATTAATAGTCATCACAATGCTGATTTATTGGCTCTCAAGGTTGTTCCTCTTGATCTCACAGTTTCAGTATATCGTATCTTACTTCCATCTGGTATTTGCTGTATCAGTGCTTTTCAAGTGTGGGGGCTTGGGCTAAGGTTTTTGTCTCATTGTACTTTATGGTAACGACTTGCAATACAATAGAATCATTGATCATGAAACTGATCTGGCTTATGTTCCCAGCGTGGTTTCCACCTTTATACTTTGGGAGGTATATAATAGAAGTGCTTAGCAATTACACATCTTTTTTCTCCTTCTCGGGTGCTCAACCTGTGAAGGAGACATTCTTTTACCCTCCCAGTCCTGCCCCCAGACCATTTACATTTGAGAGTTTTGAAGTTTTTGACTGGCCTTTTAATGCTGTCGAGACTTGTTTGCTGATAGTGATGGGAATCACCATGCTGGCACGCATACAGAGTGTGTTTTGCCCACGACTGATTTCAAGAGTTAAGCAGTCAGGTTTGGGTCTTGTCTGGGGTCAAACGACGATGTAGGAGGACCAAGAGATTTTCCCTGAGGCTGGACAGCCATGAGTGGCAGGGTGTCTGGGGTAGTATGGGCAAGTATCTAGGTCAGTGGGCCCCTCCAATACTTTGGAATTTCACTACCGAACAACTGCAAAATCCAGAAGAATTAGTAAAACACTTAAATGAGGTGTGTGGTCATTCTGGCCACATGATGGACAAATCATGGCAACGTGCTGGGGCTTGGCCTATGCTTACAGGGCCTTGTTCAACACTATCCAGCACCTTCAAAAGGAAAAAAATGTCAGTGGATCTGAGGGCAAAGCAACAGTCAGCGCAGCTACTCCAGCTCCAGGTACAGCAACTACACCACCCCCAGCGACAAGTACAGTCACTACTCAAACTTCGGCTGCAATGAACAGCGCAGCTACCCCAGTGGCAAGTATAGCAGCTGCTCAAACTTCGACTGCAACAGACAGCGCGGTTACCTGAGCTCCAAGCACAGCAGCTGCACCACCCCCATCAACAAGTACAGTTGCTACTCCAACCACAGTGATAATCACTGCAGCCAAACCAGAGGACCAATTCGTACCAGTATTGATTTCCCCTGTGCGCAAGAGAACAAGCAAAAAAGAGGCAAGAAGAGTGAAGCGAGATGGAGAAACAATGAATTCACCACCCGGTCCAGAATCTGACCAGGAGTCATCATCACATGACGAAGAAGAAGAGGTAACTTCTCGACCTCGGACCTCAACCCAGTTACGGAATATGTGAAAAGATTTTACCCGTCAACCAGGGGAGCACATCGTCACCTGGTTACTCCAATGCTGGGACAATGGGGCCGATGGTCACAAACTAGAAGGTACAGAAGCCGAGCAGCTGGGATCACTTGCTAGAGAAGGGGGAATCGACAAAGCAATTGCAAGAGAGAAAAAGTCCCTCAGTCTTTGGAGGCGGCTCTTGGCAGCTGTGAAAGAAAGGTTTCCATACAAGGACGATGTTAAAAGTCGCTCGGCCAAGTGGACTACTATAGACAAAGGCATCCAGTCTCTGAGGGAATCGGCCATCGTAGAGATGATCTATCACATCAAGCCAAATAACGGGGATACACCCATAGATCCAGATGAAGCTGAATGTACACGACCCATGTGGAAAAAACTTACACGGAATGCACCGTCATCATATGCCCATTCATTGGCAATGGTAACCTAGAATGACATAGTACCACTAACAGTGGATGAAATGGTTCATAAGCTCTGAGAGTTCGAAGACAATCTCACCCCTTCCATCATCTCAGCTGTGGAAAAACTGTCCCAGGACCTCAAACAATTGAGGGACGATCTATCTGATTTATCCAGCTCCTCACGTGTACCAACACATGTCTCAGCTATTAACAAAAGGCATCCTATTGTTCAAGAGAGGAGATACAGGAGGTATACGCCGTGGGCTACCCTAAAGTTTTACCTGCGGGATCACAGAGAAGACATGACGAAGTGGGATGGAAAACCTACTTCAGCTTTGGAGGAATGGGTGAGTGAATTGAAGAGGGGAGCAAGGGCCAAGACTGATCATCCCATGAGAGCTACGGCTTCAGTTTCCCAGATGGAGTGGAAGAGCTGATTTTACTCCAGCTCCTGTGATAACGAAGAATAATCCCTTTCACCACGACTTAAGTGTCCAACACTGTGATGACCATTAGAGGGGCCCTGCCTCCAGCCAGGTGGAGGTAGGGGACAATCGGATTTACTGGACTGTGTGGATCACATGGCCTGGCACATCAGTCCCACAGATGTATAAGGCTCTAGTAGATACCGATGCACAGTGTACCCTGATGCCATCAAGTTGTCAAGGGGTGGAACCCATCTATATTTCTGGAGTGACAGGAAGATCCCAAGAGTTGACTATGCTGGAGGCTGAAATCAGCCTGACTGGGAGGGAATGGCGAAAGCACCCTATTGTGACTGGTCCAGAGGCTCCATGCATCCTCGGCATAGACTACCTCAAGAGAGAGTACTTCAAAGACCCAAAAGGGTACCGGTGGGCTTTTGGTATTGCTGCTTTGGAGACTGAGGAAATTGAGCAGCTGTCCACCTTGCCACGGCTCTCAGAGGATCCTTCTGTTGTGGCATTGCCAACAGTAGAAGAACAACAAGTGCCAATTGCGACCACAACAGTGCACCGGCGGCAATATCGCACCAACTGAGACTCCCTGATTCCCATCCATCAGCTGATCCGTAGACTGGAGAGTCAGGGAGTGATCAGCAGGACCTGCGCGCCCTTTAATAGCCCCATATGGCCAGTGCGAAAGTCTAATGGAGAATGGAGACTAACAGTAGACTATCGTGGCCTGAATGAAGTCACACCACCACTGAGTGCTGCCGTACCGGACATGCTAGACCTTCAGTATGAACTAGAGTCAAAGGCGGCCAAGTTGTATGCCGCGATTGATATTGCCAATGCATTTTTCTCAATTCCTTTGGCAGCAGAGTGCAGGCCACACTTTGCTTTTACTTGGAGGGGTGTCCAGTTCACTTGGAACCGACTGCCCCAGGGGTGGAAACACAGCCCTACCGTTTGCCACGGACTGATCCAGACTGCACTGGAACAGGGGCAAGCTCCAGAACACCTGCAATACATTGATGACATTATTGTGTGGGGCGATAGAGCGGAAGAAGTCTTTGAGAAAGGGAGGAAAATAATCCAAATCCTGCTGAAAGCCACCTGACTGGTCAACACCAGAGGATCTGCCAACAGGGCTGGCCCAGACCAGTCAGAGCTTTTACATATTGTAGAGGGGGACAAAGTTCCCATGGTGCATATGAAGGATTTGCTGGGGAAGACAGTCTTGGTTATTCCTGCTTCAGGTAAAGGCAAACCCACTCGTGGGATTGCTTTTGCTTAGGGATCTGTATATACTTGGTGGGTAATGTGGGAAGATGGGGAAGTCCGATGTATACCTCAAGGGGATTTGATTTTAGGGAAAACAGCGAATGAACTCAATTGTATGCTGTTGCCTGCTGTGTAATACTTGATCTTTTCCTCTTGGTCTGTATGTATATGGGTGTATATATGTGGGAGAGCGATGTCATAGCCCATCAACTAGATGTCTTCAGGTCACCAGCTGTGAGGACAGAGATGGCCCTGACTTAGCGGGGGAGGTATTCCTACCACAGCATGTCATGCCTGGGGTGGGGGGTAACAGAGAAGGAACTTTGGGACATCCGGTGGTATCGTACTCTTCCCTTGTTATTTTCTCTTATCATTGTTGTAGTTGGTGGTAGCGGTGGTGATTTATGTTGTACATTCGTTGCTGGACTGTTCTTGTCTCAACCCGTAGGAGTTGCAGTCTTTCGATCCTCCTCCCTGTTACTCCGGGAGCGGGGAAGGGGAGAGCTCTGGTGGGGGGGGGGGGGGGCCTTTGTTGTCAGCTGTCACTGGGAGTGAGTATGCCTGACTGGGTATATATGAGATGAAAAAATTACATGATCTGCCTGGTTTTCTCAAACATGTCCATGTTATATGAGCAATTGACGTTAAATCTGTTGGTTGTATAGATTAAGTATGTTTTTCAATAAATTTTGTGTTGATTTTTGTTTATTCTCAAGTGGGAGAATTCAGCGGTAGTAGTCTCTCAAAAAACTTGTTTTTCCTCCAGATTAAGTGTGTTTGAATGAAATCTTGGAGACTGCATTGCTTCAGCTGTGTTTTTTTTGACTTCCAGCCTGGGAAATGTTTCATGTTTGCAAATCCTGTCTCTGAGTGAGAGATGAAGGTATCGGACACTTCTGAGGAAAAGCACAGAGTTACCAAGACCATGTAACACATCACATGATTAGATAGAGCAGTATTTTAATAGGACTTAGCTACTAATTATTCACAAAGGGACAACCAGAGATTAAAGTATATTTAGAAATGTGAGTCACATTTCCCATGGGAGAATAGCAACTTGTCATTTCTGCTGCAGTACTTCTTATTACAATAACAATATCAATAAGAATGATTTTGAAGTTTACAGAAGTAGCGGGGGAGGTGATGGGTTATATACCACAGCATGTCATGCCTGGGGTGGGGGGTAACTGGGCGCCAACAATAACCGGGAGTGTAGCAAGCTAATGGAAGAACTACTTAACAATGTCTACTGCCACTATTAAATGTTCATGGTTATCCAGTGAAATTCAAATAAATGGAAATACACTGATATTATTCAGGGATGACTTGCTGCTTTGGGGTAGACCTGTAATGTGGTTTTCTTTATAATTTTTTCATCACTGTGTTTTATATGATGCATTTTTATTATTTTTTCTTAATTTTAAGTTTATATATTAAACAAAGGCCACTTCAGTTTGTAGGAGAGGGGGGCTTTTGATTTATTCTGTGAAAAGATGCACTCCTGTAGCAAAAGATAATTGACTTCTTTTTTGCAACAGTACCTTACAAATACATGTACACTTCCGGTCTATGAAATTCCCTCAGAAATAGACTAAATCAGACTCCTAAGGTAGAATCACACATTTTTCTCTTGTGAAAGACTGAACATGGGCATGTTGCCTGGCAAACAACTTCTCTCAAGTTTGCATCTAAACTAGCCAAAACTTACACAGGTTTTTTTTTTTTACACTACTGCATACTCTAGGATGCATCACAGCTATGATTTTCAAGGCCACAAGGGAAGCTCTAAATTCTTATACTGTCATAAAAAGCTACAAAGGCATGCCAGAGTTGGCAGAAAGGCTCTCCTTCACCCAATGGGCCAAAATGAGAAAGGAAGGAAGATGGGAAGAAACAATTGAACCTGGAAATACTCCTAATACCACACCTCCAAGAGTCAATTATCAGAATTTTCCACCAAAAAAAAAATCCTTATGTATGTTGAGAATGATTTGTAATTCCTAGGTTGCATTGAGCACTCTTTATTCACCTCAAAGATCCAGGCTGTCTACACCCATGAAAAGAAAACATCCTGTCTCTACAAGGCAGAAATACTCATCAGCATAATGTAAGAAATGGCCATGAAGTACAAACTGCATTTTAGACACACAGTGAAAGCCTATCAGAGCAGATATAGGTATATTTTTTTAATTACATTGATTTTCTTTTTTTTTTTTTGATGGAAAAGTAAACCCTTATAATTGAGGTGCTTTGAATTTTTAGTTTCAGTACTCCTCAATGCCCTTCTACAGGTGAAGAAGTGGTATTTCTTCAGTTCAAAAGGTCTTGTAGAGATAAATACAACAGTTGTACGTTGTACGTGCAGCAGTATTTATTGCTTGCTTTATTGTATCATGAAAGAACATACAAGGAGCCATCAGACAGAAAAATAGAACATCCAGGTACAGCAGGAACTATACGTTATACTATTTCATTTGACTTTATAATATTCTGAAAGTTTCCTGTTTCTTTATGATTACATTTGTAATTATCCTTAAAAAAATGAAGAATTCGTTTAGACAGACTTGTGATAAAATCCAAAATATGAAGCATTAATTAATAAAGATTAAACACAGACTTGATGAGTGATTTGCAAAATTGTAACTCTATATATTTGTTAATTAATTAACATTTTTTTAATATTTTGAATATGACAAACACCATGAAAGCACTAAGCACAGTCACCCTTTTGCAGACTTTATTTGAAAGAATTAACTCAGCTGGATTAGAGGGAAAATAATCTGACTAAGTAGGTGGATTACAATATGACAGTTGGATTTCATTACTGTAGGGGTAAGAGCAATTCCTGTTGTTAAAAGTAGATTTATGAACAGCAGAGGAAAAATGAGGGACAGTGTTAAGGACAGTGTGCGTCTAGCATTGCAATTGGCATGTACAAAAATTAAACATTCTGCATTGGGTTTTCTTGGCAAGGTTTTGGTAGCAGGGAAGATATAGGGGTGGCTTCTGTGAGAAGATGCCAGAAGCTTCCTGCATTTCCCATAGAGCCTGTGCCATACAGCTCTGACCCACTGACCCACTGCTGGCCAAGGCTGAGCCCATCAGCCACAATGGTAGCACGTCTGGGGTAGCAGAGTCAAGAAGGGGGAAAAAGGCCCTGTACAGCTTCAGCTGGAGAGAAGAGTGTGAATAAGTGAGAGCAACAGCTCTGCAGACACCCAGATCAGTGCAGAAAAAGGCTGTGACCCCATGGGAAGCTCATGCTGTAGTAAATTCCTAGCAGGACCTAGAAAGAGAAGCCCATGCTTGAGTAGGTTTGCTGCAGGACTTGAGACCCCACAGGGGACCCACACTTAAGCCGTCTGTTCCTGAAGTACTACACCCATGCCATGTGGCATTTCATGGCACGGATTCAAGTTGATGTAGAGACTCAAATCTTCGTTTATTGTCACCAAGCCCTTTTTATCGAATTGTTCGGTACTTTCCCAACCTGCACATACATACAACGTTCAATCTCATTGGCCACTGTGAAACTCTCTGGGGAAATAGTCCGATCACAATGTTGCAGACCCTCTCACAACCCCCACATCTTCTGGTCTCCAACTGAGATTCCCGACACAACTGAATCCTGGCCCATCCTCCCAAGGCTTGCTTGTTTACCTTCCCTGTCCTTCAATGTTCCCACTCCACGCCCCAGCGTTTGTCAAGCACCAAGGCCTCAGAGCTCACTCCCAAACTCTTTTTCATGCAAATCTTATCACCTTCACTCCCCACAATGGAAGGGACCCACTGCTGGATCAGTCTGTTCCTGAAGGACTGTACCCATGGAAGGGACACATGCTGGAGCAGTTCATGAAGACCTGCAGCTCATCGGAAGGGCTCACATTGGAGAAGTTCACGGAGGACTTTCTCCTGTGGGAGGGACCCCGCACTGGAGATGTGATTCTATGAAAAAATATTTTGGCCCTTTACAATTGTTAGGTACACGACTAGAGCTAATAGGATGTTTTCAATGCTGTTTGCAATATTAGTGCAGTGTAGCAGATGCATTATGGGAGGTGGTCTGGGACTGCACCTGGTAACCTCTAATGGGCCAAGAAATGCATTTTGAAATAAGCATTGCTAAAACCAGCTATTTGAAACACACTGAAGAATAGTGAACATGAGGACTCTAGCATGTAAGTACAGAAAGATATGGCATGTTACAAAGAACTATGTTTTCTTAAGGTTTCCGATTGAGAGAAAAGCCTATGCTGACTTTGGAAGATGATGAAAAATGAAAAAATTTGCTGAACAGATAAAAGGGGAAGTGAGGCCGAACAAACAAACTGGAGGTCAGTCAAGGCATCCAGAATCAATTCCTTGCCTCACAGCTCCCTGTCCTTCCTTTTACACTTGCCAGCCAAGCAATGGAGTCCAAATTCCTGTATCCTTACAAATGGAGCTGAGAACAGGGACAGCTCACCTGGAAAACCAGCACTTCAAGAGTGCCAGAATGAAGTTGGAGACTAGGTTGAGCAGCCTAGAGAGCTATCTCATGGTTGCCAACAACAGCTGAGATGAAGCAGTTCTATAACTCTGCAGTACTGTATACTGATGAGACCTCACAGAACTATAGTACAACCTGTAAAGAAAGAACAGGAGATGATCCATCAAAAAAGAAGAGCAAGAAAAATCTCTTGTGCCTGGATATTCTTAATGCTAGAAATGTACCTTGGCTCACTGTACTGGTCTGCAAAGCAGCAGCTCAATGTCAAGTATCAGGTGCATAGGCACACCTGCAGAGCTGCATATGGAGGAAAATCAGACCAGATGACCACCAGACGTCTTCCAGCCTAAATATGACTTGATAACAAGAATGTACGCACAGCTATTGAGGTTCTCCAACCTAAAAGTGATCAAAAAGTAGGCAAGGTTGCTGCTTTGCTAGTCAGAAAGAGTATGCAGGTAAAAAAACGTAGGCTTTTCTAGGGTAAAGGTGAAAGATAGTTAATGTTGACAGATAAAAGTATGAAGAAATCAGTTCTATTTGAACATCCAACATTTGATTAAGATGCTATCTATAAATTGATAGGAAAGAATGAAACACAACCTGAAGGATGATGGCTCATTAAGGAAAGAGCAATGACATGTTAAGGTAGAAGATACTGAAGAGCAGACTGATGAACAACGTATCTTTTAATAAGAACATGGGTAGCTCAAACACAGTATGATAATAACTCTCTCCTATGCTCACATTTTAAAAACTGATTAACTTTGAAGTATATAGAAATCACACTCTTATATTAATCAATTTAGTGCCAATTAATCAATACAGCCTTTGGGCCACTGATTAGGAAAAAAAAATAATCCCAAACTAAAAGAGAAGTAGCTCTTCAACAGTTACTGGAGGAACTTAAAGTGTGAAAACAAGCCTGATGGAAACCCATGATAACCCATGGATGAGCTAACTGTAGGCACAGAAGGTTTAGCCTTCCAGTTAAAGAACCAAAGAGGAAGCAAGCATCTGGAGATGTATTGTTCCTATGCAAGGCATAGTCTTAAAGAATGATCAGTTATTCCCCAAGGCTATTAAATAGAGAGAAGATACAGAGAGACCACAGATGGAAAACCAGATTGCTTGAGGTTCACAAAAGACATTACATACTTGTAGCATACAGAGAATCTGCCTGCAGATGGGCAAAGCCATGGAGAGAATGTAAACTATCCCTTTGATGGAGTTCACAGTCCATTAATCTGTGACTTGGTTGCATCTTAGTTGAGATCATGAGAGGAAAACATGAGCAGAAGCTCATTGTATTGGGGTTACAAAACTAGATAATTCCCTGATTCAAGAAGCAGTACTGTTATTGCAGGAGTGCTGTAAATTCAGATTGCAGACACTCTGTGGCTAGTAAAAGATAAACAGTTTTGGGGAAAACAGATTCTAAAAAGGAGAGCCTTTACCAAGGTAGTAACAATACCTTTTAAAATCAGTAGTTTCCTAAATAAAGATTAGGGTAAAAATTGTGTGTTGACTGTTACGGAATTAACTAACTCCTGCAGGAAAAGTTACCAAGAGAACTGACCATGAAAATGGAACGAGTCACACAGGTCTGAATGAAGCTTGGTACAGTCTAATTTACTACTATTTGTCATTATTAGAATTGCTAAGATGAGCAATTTTTACTTCATTTGAGATTTCAGGTATTAAATTTAGCTTGTGTTGGAATAAACTTTAACATTGGAAATTTTACTGAGACCAAATTTTGTGAGATTTTTATCTTGACATGTTTTTAAAAGATGGACACACACAGTACACACACAGTATGCTAGAGATTGGAAGGGACCTCAAAAGATCATCTAGTCCAATCCCCCTGCCGGAGCAGGAACACCTAGATAATGTTACACAGGAATGTGTCCAGGTGGGTTTTGAATGTCTCCAGGGAAGGAGACTCCACAACCTCCCTGGGCAGCCTGTTCCAGTGTTCTGTCACCCTCACTGAGAAGAAGTTTCTTCTCAAGTTTAAGTGGAACCTCTTGTGTTCCAGTTTGGACCCATTACCCCTTGTCCTATCATTGTTTGCCACTGAGTAGAGCCTCTCTCCATCCTTGTGACACTCCCCCTTTATATATTTATAGACACTTATAAGGTCACCCCTCAGTCTCCTCTTCTCCAAACTATAGAGACCCAGCTCCCTCAGTCTTTCCTCATAAGGGAGATGCTCCACTCCCTTAATCATCTTCGTTGCCCTGCGCTGGACTCTCTCCAGCAGGTCCCTGTCCTTCTTGAACTGAGGGGCCCAGAACTGGACACAATATTCCAGATGCAGTCTCACCAGGGCACAGTAGAGGGGAAGGAGGACT
Source organism: Pezoporus occidentalis (assembly GCF_034315485.1). Lineage (NCBI taxonomy): Eukaryota > Metazoa > Chordata > Aves > Psittaciformes > Psittacidae > Pezoporus > Pezoporus occidentalis. The sequence goes on along the minus strand of NW_026913693.1, from coordinate 709,231 downwards.
TCTCTCGACCTACTAACCACCCCCCTTCTAATACACCCCAGGATGCCATTGGCCTTCTTGGCCATAAGGGCACAGTGTTAGCTCATGGTCATCCTGTCGTCCACTAGGACCCCCAGGTCCCTCTCCCCTACACTGCTCTTTAACAGGTTGTTCCCCAACCTATACTGGAACCTGGGGTTGTTCCTGCCCAGATGCAGGACTCTACACTTAGAAACTAAAGTTTCTAATATGTATCCAAAATACGTGGGTATTCAAGGTTTTCAGAAGACTAATAAAAGAAACCTTTATTCCCAAAAGGTCTGTGACAAAAGCTTGTTTTGATCACACTGAAAGCTAACATAATATTTTCTAAGTCAAAAAATTATGTTACAGCTTCTTTGAAATCATTAGTATACATTTAGTAATTTAACCAAACCCACTGATTTAAAAAATGTTTGTAAGTAGTAGATGTTATTTAACATCTTCCACTGCTACTAATGGTCTGGGAAGTGCTTCATCATGCTTGTGTGTTATAATCACTCACCGTGTTATTTTTTAAATACAGAAGGAAAAAAAACTTATTGGACACTTCTGGCTTTTCTGCTTTAACTTTAGCAATCTATGACCATCTACTAATGGTCTCAAACTGTTCTTCATTTTTTTAAATTAATAAAAAAATAGCAACAATGACAACATTTATTGCCTACTGTAGCCATGGATTTCTTTTTTTGTTATTTTTTTTTCCCTTATTGACGTGTTAAAATCCTTAACTTTGAATCTGTATACACTGCTGAATACCTCTTCTATTCATAAAATAATATGACTTTTTTATTGCTGCTTTTGCTTAATGAAATTTTATCTAATGTCATCCTCTCTCTTGATTATGGAATTATAGTTGTTAAAGACATTCAACATACTCTTCTTAAAGAACTGCAAATTCTAATTCATATTTTTTTCTATCTTTCTTCTTTTGTTGAATTACCTCAAGCTTTAAGAAATTTTCCATTTACAAGCAATAAGTGCATATTTAGTGCTGATTAGGATGTTTCTTTGTTTGCTCATTTTAAAACAAGTAGGTCAGGATCACTGGTTCCTAGGCAACATTGAACTGACCTGTCAAGCCAGCAATGTACCTTGACCTCTCATAATGAGATCCTAAGGAGATACCTTGAGGCAGTACTACACACCTTTGTCATATATCAGATCCCAATGAATATGGAAAAAACCTTGTAGCGTTAAATCAAACTTGTAGCCAACTTACCTCTGTCTATACATATGTACATTTCCTAGGGAAAGTAATGGATTACAATGGGAAAGTCAGTTCCCTGCATTTTCCCCCATCCACCCCCAAAAATGTGAACCATACTGTGTAGTGAGGGGTTATGAATTTTTATTATTAATATTTACACTTTTAATCCTAAAACATAACTGGAAAAATGATAGTCTCATTACAAGGTCCAACTTCCAACTTTTACTGAAGCAAAACATAGTACTTCATGAAGTCATAATAATACTGATGATTTAAAGTATATAGTCTTGAGGTAACTCTGCCATGGATTGCCAACCGTATGCTAGGCTGCATCAAAAGAAGCATGAAGAGGTCGAGGGAGACGATTTTTCCCCTCTACTTCACTTTCATGAGACCCCACCTGGGATCATGCATTCAGCTCTGTATTCAGATTAGAATGTATTATAGATTAGATCATGTTACAGCAAAAGAATATTTTTTATATACATATGCATATTACATATATATATATATATACAGAAAATATAGGTAGGTGAAGGGCATAACACCTCCAAAAAATGGGAATAACTGGTGCAATTTCTCTGTGCTTCATTTCTTCCACTGCAATGCTTTCCTTTGACATACTTTTCCATACAGCTGTCCATTTACATGAAAGGATCTTCAGGGCAGAGGCTGTCTCCTGTGTTGACATAGCCCTAAACATAATGAACCCTGATTTCCTGTGCCTCTAAGCTCTGTGATAATAATAATAATTAACCAATTCAGTTGATTTACAATTGAGATGGGTTTGAGCTACGTAACATGGATTCTGTTTTAATTAGATTCTTGTACTGAAGTCATAAACAGAACAGCTTACTTCTTTCCAGTCCTCTCCTATGTGCCAATGTTTGGGATAGTTAGGTGCCAAGTTTTCAGCAAAACTAAGATTTGATTGTTAAAATAGACTAATTGCAGAAAGCAAGGTCTTGTTTATTTTGCAAAAACCCTACAACATTCATTTAGGCTTTTTAAGGGGAGCTATTATATTTTCCTTCCATCAAAAAGTCTCTGCCAAGTATTTAAGTACACATGCTGATTTTTAAATCCCACTTAAAACTAGGATGCCTTCTCAAAATAAGGTGTAAACTTTGAGTCCAAAGGATTACTACATTTTCCAGTTTATTAGTCATTGTTCTCCTTTAGTTTAAGGTATGCAAATTAGTGTCTTTTCAGGAAAAAATTGCACCACTCTGATTTATGAATTAAGAATGGTACTTGCAAATCCTAGAATAGTTCTTTTATAAAGTGCTATCTTTTAGTGTATTCCTTGGCCTGGCACATATGTTCTGAAGCTTAATAGAATCCTACTTTGTTACTCTGTTGGGGATATTTTCCCCTAGGCATAATAAAGAACTTAAACTGTGAATAAAACTCTAAATATGAAAATTTGCTCTTGCTGATAGTTACTTAGGCATATGAATATATGTGTCAATAGCAACAGAACTGTTTGCCAAAGTAATGACTGATCAGAATATGTAATTGTTCCACTGTTGGTTCAGGACTACACTGCAAGTTGGAGACAGAAAATTTCTATCTGTTCAACTGGAAATGCCTAAAAAAAAAAAATAAATTTGTATTTCCTTATGTATTTATTTCCCCCTCCCCCCTCTCCCCCTCACCGCTCCCCCTAAGAATCTGACTGCATCACTTTGTCCAGCTGCATATTTCTAGAAAAGATTTTTGGTCAGGCTGTGTCATTAACAGACTGTGAATTCTGACAAGCTTTAATTCAAAGTCCAGTCAGAGAAAATGCATAACCGTAACAACAGTTCCAGACACCTGACTGACAGAGCCCTTTGTGGTGCTGCTGGTTTCAGTGTGTAAAAGAAAATATACTACACAGAAGGTACCGTCTCTGTTTCTTCCTGCTGAATATTATTAAAGGAAACATAAATAGTTATTTTAAGATTAGTTTCCCAGATAAGTAATTGTTGTAATTTCTTTTAGGTAGTGATAAGAGCAAGACAGAGTGGATGGATTCAGGGAACAATCTTCCTTTTAAAATATGACCCTCCCCATTTGTAACCTGCATTTGCAGTATATACAGAAAAATCTCAAGGATATTATAGCTAGTCACAAACTTAGTTACTTCAACAGAAATAATTTCTGGTTTGTCCTTTTTTATGAGGTATACTGACCCTGGCAACATCTGCACACACAATAATGTATTTGGAAAGTGCTCATGCATTTTGAGCAAGGATTGATTAAAGCTGCTGGAATAATAGATGCCTCTGTATAAGAATTCAGCCTAAATCCTAGCTTATAAAGTCATTCTGTGGCAATGAAATAGTACGGGGAATGCCACAGTTGGAGGTGAATCAGCAGCAGCCTGCAGCACATATACAGGCCTCCCAATCACTCAAAGAGACAAGACAGAACACAGTAAAAAAAACCCAACAGAATGTTTTAAGGGAAGATAATGCAACATCCATACTATACAAATGAGGTCTTGCTTAAGGATCCAGAGGAATGATATATATACTATCTTGACAGAAGTCCTCTAGGTGATGCAGTATTCTCCCAGCGTGACTGGGAACAACAGCTGCTTTAATAGAGCTCTTTGAACTAAAAATCTGAGTTTCGAGACCCAGACCATTGTGAATGTTTGGAGGGGATGAAAGGGGTGAAAAAATAACATGAATTGCTCTGTGCAGGAAATATTATACTTCTAAGCAGAAGACTAAAGACTTTTTGTGGCATGAATGTGTCACTCCTAGGGAGTCCACCAAGCTGCACAACAGTATGTGTGAAATTAGTATGAGAAAGTATGTTTCTTGATACTGCCTGGCTCAAAGTCACTTGTGAAAAAAGAAAAAAAGCATTAGCAAAGTGCTTTTTCTTCTGCCTCACAGGCACTTTTTCTTGTTGCATGTGCTCTCCAACTACTCCAAGCACTAGGCAAACTGTGGGCTTTGTCTAAAGCAAAATCAGGTCATTAAAATCTTTATTGTTGACCTCAGCCATCTCTGGATGCACACTGTAAAAGCAGATGCAACCTGGCCCTTCTTGATTAATAGACTCGACACATTTTCCTGCTTACCAAGAGCATTTTAGATTGGTAGGCAAGATTCTCTCTTTCTTTCTGACTGGACTGTAGATAGAGCCCTGCACTCTTTCCCTTGCATAGCTTAATTGTGACTGGTTACCGAGTCCCTAACTAACATCTAAAATTATGCTGAAATAACTAACATATTTTCTTAGCTATGTTTTTTTTTTTAAAAAAAAACGTTACCTAATAGAATAGTAAAAAGAGTAAGCACTTTTAATAGACAAATTCAGTCATAGCCTGTCTCAGGCAGGTTTTAGAATAGAATCATAGAATAGTTAGGGTTGGAAAGGACCTTAAGATCATCTAGGTCCACCCCTCTGCCATGAGCAGGGACACCTCACACTAAACCATCTCACCCAAGGCTCTGTCTAACCTGGCCTTGAACACAGCCAGGAATCGAGCATTCACAGTCTCCCTGGGCAACCCATTCCAGTGCCTCATCACCCTTCCTCTTTATATCCAACCTAAACTTCCCCTGTTTAAGTTTTAACCCATTACCCCTTGTTCTATCACTACAGTCCCTAATGAAGAGTCCCTCCGCAGTATCCTTGTAGGCCCCCTTCAGATGCTGGAAGGCTGCTATGAGGTCTCCACGCAGCCTACTTTTCTCCAGGCTCAACAGTCTCAGCCTGTCTTCATACAGGAGATGCTCCAGTCCCCTGATCATCCTCCTGGCCCTCCACTGGACTTGTTCCAACAGTTCCATGTCCTTTTTTTGTTGAGGACACCAGAACTGCACACAATACTCCAGGTGAGGTCTCACAAGAGCAGAGTAAAGGGGCAGGATCGCCTTCAACCTGCTGCTCGCCCTCCTTTTGAAGCAACCCAGGACCAGCTTTCTGGGCTGCAAGCGCACACTGAAGCCAGCTCATGTTCATTTTCTCATCGACCAGCACCCCCAAGTCCTTCTCCACAGGGCTGCTCTGAATCTCTTCCTTGCCCAACCTGTAGCTGTGCCTGGGGTTGCTCCGACCCATGTGTAGGACCTTGCACTTGGCAAGGTTAATCTTCATGAGGTTGGCATCTGAGGGTGCACTCAATCCCACTGTCCCTGTCACTGACAAAGATGTTGAACAAGACCGGTCCCAACACCAATGCCTGAGGGACAACACTCGGTACTGCCCTCCAGCCAGACATTGAGCCACCGACTGCTACTCTTTGCATGCAGCCCTCCAGCCAGTTCTTTGTCCACTGAGTGGTCCACCTATCAAACTGATGTCTCTCCAATTTAGAAACAAGGATGTTGTGTGGGACAGTGTCGAACGCTTCGCACAAGTCAAGGTAGATGACGTCAACTGCTCTACCCCTGTCCATCAGTTCTGTAGCCCCACCATGGAAGGCCACCAAACTGGTCAGGCAGGATCTCCCCTTAGTGAAGCCATGCTGGCTGTCACCAAGCACCTGGTTGTTTTTCATGTGCCTTAGCATGCCTTCCAGGAGAATCTGCTCCAAGATTTTGCCAGGCACAGAGGTGAGACTGACTGGTCTGCAGTTCCCTGTGCCATCCATTTTCCTTCTTGAAAATGGGGGTTATATTTCCCTATTTCCAGTCGTCGGGAACTTCACCTGACTGCCATGATTTCTCAAATATGATGGACAGTGGCTTAGCAACTTCATTTACCAGCTCCCTCAGGATCTGTGGATGGATTTCATCAGGACCCATGGACTTGTGTACATTCAGGTTCTTAAGATGATCTTGAACCAGATCCTCTCCTACCAAGGTCTTCATTCTCACAGTCCCTGCTTCTGCCTTACAAGACTTGGGTGGTGTGGTCAGAACATTTGCCAGTGAAGACTGGGGCAAAGAAGTCATTCAGAACCTCAGCCTTCTCCAAATCCTGTGTAGCCAGCTCTCTCGATAGCTTCTGGAGAGGGCCCACATTGTCTCTAGTCTGTCTTTTATTTGCAATGTACTTGTAGAATCCCCTCCTGTTATCTTTCACATCCCTAGCCAAGTTTAATTCTAACTGGGCCTTAACTTTCCTAACCTGGTCCCTAGCTTCCCGGACAACATCCCTGTAGTCTTCCCAGGCCGTCTGTCCTTGCTTCCACCTTTTATAAGCCTCTTTTTTCATTTGAATTTTCCTCAGGATCTCCTTATCCATCCAAGGAGGTTTCCTGGCCCTCCTGCTGCACTTCCTTCTGGTTGGGGTGCAACACCCCTGAGCTTGTAACAGGTGATCCTTGAATATCGACCAACAGCCTTGGGCCCCTCTGCCCTCTAGTGCTGTATCCCACGGAACCTTACTAAGTAGGTTCCTGAAGAGGCCAAAGTCTGCTCTCTTTTGAAGTCCAAGGCAGTGAGCTTACTGCACGCTCTTCTCACTGTCCTAAGGACCTTGAACTCTACCGTATCATGATTGCTACAACCAAGGCTGCCCTGGGGTATCACATTTCCAACAAGCCCTTCGCTGTTGATGAGCATGAGGTCAAGCATAGCATCTCTCTTTGTCGGCTCCTCTGTTACTTGCAGGAGGAAGTTGTCTTCCACACAATTGAGGAACCTCCTGGATTGCTTGTGCTGGGCTGTACCATCCCTGCAACAGATGTCAGGGTGGTTGAAGTCCATCATGAGGACACGGGCCTGTGAGCATGAGGCTGTTCCTATCTGTCTATAGAGGGCTTCATCCACAGAGTCCTCTTGATCAGGCTGTGTATAACAGATCCCCACAGTAATGTCCCCCAGCGCTGTTCTCCCTTTAACCCTCACCCACAAACTCTCTATGGACTGCTCACCTGTCCCCAGACAGAGTTCCATACTCTATGGAGTATCCCATCCCTAACATAAATAGCAACTTCCCCACCCCACCTGCCAGGCCTGTCTTTTCTGAAGAGCCGGTAACCATCTATTCCAACACTCCAGACATAGGGGCCATCCCACCACGTTTCTGTGATACGTATTATATTGTATCCCCGCAGACGTGCACACATCTCTAATTCCTCTTGTTTGTTTCCCATACTACGGGCTTTTGTATAGAGGCATCTGAGCCTAGGCATTTTCTCCAATATTTTCTCCCCCTATTTTTAGCCTTATACACCTCTGCACCCTCAGCGATCAAATGATCTTATTCTAGACTACTACCAGCTGTGAGGGTTTCAATAAGCAATTTTCTCTAAGTGATTTCTCCTGTGGCTCCTGCAGCTTTCCTACACAGCCTGCAGTCTTTCATACTGAAACAGAAGTTGTGCAATGGTTTTGGCTAACAAAAGCAGAAATCACAAATCAGACCTCATTTTGACAGCGTTCTTGGCTGGGAGATTCATGTATTTGGAGAGAGCTCTGTACAAGTTCCTACTTCATCCTTATTTGGAAATACCTTCCTGTACAAATTCGCAACTGAACAAGGACATGTGCAGTAGAGAACTGTACAAAGGTGATGTCTCTGTCCAGTGTAAATCTGCTCATCTCCACTGACAGCATTGTAGCTATGACAAGCTAGATCAGCAGAGATTTTCAGTTGTGAGACAGATTCCCACTCCAGGTTCTGGATTGCTTGTGTTGATTGTATGGCAGTTTTGGCCATATTATGTACAAAGATCAACACTAAAATAAATATAAACCAGGATTATTTTGTAATAGTCTTAGAATACTACCAGGAAAAGGCAAAACCATGTTTTTAAAGCATACTGGCATTATTAGTGCCGGCAACTGAATTTCAATGATAGAAATTTGTGTGCTTGAAGAATTTTCATTCGCATAATTTCATAACCATGTAGAAATTCCAGTAATTGACCAAGTGTTAAATCAAACAATGTTGTGTTCCAGTCCAGCAGGTGTTTGCAGATTTATCCTAATCATGTTTTCAAATACAGATTTTACTTTATGTGGAATTTTAATGTTTAGAATCATTAATATTTTGAAAAATACTGTATATTTGCACATTCAGACCATAAAATGTGTATCCTGCACCATTTTTCCTCATTAGAATTATTCCACTAAATTTCTTCTTTCTGTGCTGCTCTTGCTATAGTCAGCTGTGCTATCGAAAAGGAGGGTAAGGTAATTCACATGCATATAGGCATTATCCATCAAATGCTTAACTTCTTCAAATACCAGGTAGAAACTAACTAGTGTAAATGGTTAACTTATGGATGGGAGTAACTCCAGGATCATTTTTCAAACCTACTATGTTATTTTACATTATTCTGTGCAACTTTTAAGGCTGCAATACCGATGAAATGCAGAACACTAGAACCCAAATTAACTTTCTTATTTTGTACTTTAATATTCTGATCCTTCCCAAAGCTATTTCCCCCTGAAACAGACAATCAAGATATAACAGAATCTGTTTTTTCTCATAATTTTTGAATTAGTTTGAAACTGAGGATTCTTGTGGAACTCTTTGAACCTAAAAGTATTCAAGCACATGTTTATGCAGATGCAGATTTACAGGAGGTAGGGGAGAAAGAGATGCACAGGACAGTATTTACCTTCCCTACCAAGACCAGCTGATGCCATGTGTTGTATTTTCATCTATGCTATTGTGAAGGCTGTTATTAGTTGGCCACTAGGCAGGCAAACAAATCAAAAGAGTCCATGCTATTATATACTTGCACGATTTGCTGAATCGGGAATTTCAGTAATGAACTAAGCAAAATAAGCTTGCGGAAATGTGGGAAGCCAGAAATCAATGAACCTTGTGTATAGGCCATAAATGTTTTGTAGTTAATATAATAGTACCATGCAACAAAGTGCTAGGCTGTTGCATCTTTTTATTCTACCACCATGTGCTGCCACCTGCCAGACATGGCCACATTTATCCTAACCAGTTGAATACTTCTGAAGGTGGTAAAGGCAGACTTACTTTCGAGTCAAGGGCTGCTTCCTTTTGCAGGTGCACTGACAAGACTGAGAAGTCTCAAAGGATGCAAAAAAAAGGATTTTTTGCAGGTTACTTCTCTTTGAAAAGCACAACACAGACTGTTTCTTCAAGAGTGCTTAAAAGGTCAATGTCAAGTCAGAAACTGAGTCAGATTCTCTGAGTACAATTGCATTATTTTTCATGTACTGATGCATCTAGAGTCTTAATTTCACATATCTTTTCTTGAAATCTAGGAAGGCAGAGCCTTTAAGGTGGAAAGCTGTGTTTGTGGAGACCATTGTTCATCTTATTGTAGTTTTCTTCCATTTGTCTTTTTCCTGTCTTGATCAGTGAAGGAAAGCAAAAAACCTGACAACTAGAAAAGAAAGGGGCTGTTACATTTCAGATATGCAAAATTCAACTCTTACAGACACCAATTTGCCTTCTGAAAAAGTTTCATGACAGCTATGAAGCAAAACTCCTTGTCACTATTCACTTTTCATGCCCTTTCTGGCTTGTGTTCTGTGGGAAGAAGAAGGAAGAGAAATGGGAAGTCTTGTGCAAGTTTCTGTAATGTGCTGAATTTTTATGAGATGACAATTACAGCCAGCCTCAGGAGCTTTACTAAAATGCTGCCCTCAACACTAAATCCCTGGCTTATTCTTTCTCACGTGTGGGCTGGAACACTGAAATATTGAGGAACATCCTTGTCTGCATACTCTTGCTTGAGCTAGACAAGGACTTTTTTTTTTTCCCAAGAATTTTGAAACATCTAAAACCTTTTAGAACTATACTATAAGATAATAGCAAACTGAGAACAGTGTCCACAGGGATACGTGCTTAGATAATTCATAATATTATAATTTTTTTCTTTTGAAGAAACTTGTTATCCAGTGTATGGTATTCAAATAACTGGTGATTTTTCCTTCCTGTTTAAAGCTTGTACTGTTTGGATCAAACATTTCTTGTTAATAGTGTCTTAAGTAAGATATTTGTGCTGTGCTGAAGTACTCTCAGCCTTAGTGATTAAGCTGAGCCACTGCAATTCACTAGGTCAGAAACAACATGGCATTATTTGTCATTTACTCTTAGGTCATTGTCTATGCTGCCAGGATTAGTTTTGTATTTTGCCAGTTGATTAGATTAGGTGAAATACAGAGGCAATGTAGGGTCCAGGGGCTGCAGTATGGGTTACTGTATATACTAGAGCCCCTTTCTGGGCCGACAAAGATACCTCTTTGCATTTTGATACTTTCTGCATGTATACTCATTTTTCTTTTAAAAACTTGTCATCGACAGGAGGACTACGCTGATTTTGAGTGATGGTTTTTGTCAGAATGGAGTTAATTTTCTTCACATCAGCTGTTATGGGCCTATTTAGTTCTGTTTGGAGCTGGTTTGGATCTGTGCTGAAAACTACAAGGATGTTTTCATTATTGCTGAGAAGTGTTTACACAGAGCAGAGGCCTATTCTGCTTCTCACCCCACCCCGTTAGCAAGTATGCTGGGGGTGCCGAAGGAGTTAGGAGGAAACACCTTTGGGACCACTGACCCCAACTGACCCAAGGGATATCCCATATTGTATTGCATCATGCTCGGCAATAAAAGGTGTGAGAAGAAAGAAAGAAGTCAGGATGTTTGGAGTTATGGTATTTGTCTTCCCAAGTAACCATTACATGTAACAGACTTCTGTTTTCCTGAAGATGGCTGAACACCTTCCTGCCAATGAGAAGCAGCAAATGAAATCCTTATTTTGCTTTGCTCAGCATATAAAGTTGGAGAAAGAAGAAGGAAGAGTGGGAAAGTGCAAGAGTTTGTCTTCTCAAGCAACCACCACTTGTGACAGAGCCCTGCTTTCCTGGAGATGGCTGAACACCTGCCTGGATGGGAAGTGATGAATGAATTCTTTGGTTTCTTTTGCTTGTGCACAAGGCTTTTGATTTATCTGTTAAACTTTCTTTTCTCAAGCCAGGAGCTTTCTCACTGTTACTCTTCCAATTCTCTACCCCATCCAACTGGGGGTGGGAATGAGCAAGTGGATGTGTGGGGATTAGTTGCTAGTGGGGGTTAAACCATGACAGTTCTTTTTGATGCCCAGTGTGGGACTCGAAGGGTTCAAGATAATGATGTATTGCATTGGAATGTGCCAGATCAAATGCATAGCTGTTATTGTTGTTCAGCGGTTAATTGACAGGCTCCTATTCTTGCCATGGGGCTTGCATGCCTTGCTGTATGTTAGACCTTACCGCTCGTTAGTGGTTACTTTTTTTTCATTCACTATTTTCTGTACTGCTTATCATCTTACTGTGCTGTGCCTAGGAACGTTTTTATAACAGCAATGGCCATGCTCCTGGGGTGGCAGATGGCCAGGGCTTCACTGCTGTTTCTGTGCTGGTGTACTGGGCAGTCTGAAACTTCAGTGTGGACTTGAGACAGAGGGACTGTGACCTGTGAGTGAATCCATGTGGGAACAGGACACCCCAAAGCGTCTGTGGCTCTGGATAAACCCATGCCAGAGTGGGTACCTCTTGAAGTGTCTGTGATCATTATGTCTGTGTTGCAAGATGTATAATCTGAAGGGGTTGTGGCCCAGGGATAAATTCAAACTGGAGCAGATATGCCTGGAAGTACCTGTGGCTATTCATGAGGTTATGCTGGAGCACCTCAAAGAATGTGGCCATGATCAAGCTCATCTTAGAGAAGGAGCACCCCTGGAGGGACTGCAGCCATGGGTAAGACCGTGCTGGAGCAGGTATATCTCTGAAGGCATTGTGGCCACGTTGGGACAGGTTCATCTCAAACTGACTGTGCCTGTGGATAAGTCTATGCCACAGCAGGTATACCACTGAAGAGACTGTGGCTCATAGATAAGGCTCCACTTGGAGTAGCTGCATCCCTCAGGGACTGCTGTCTGACGGTAAATCCAAGCGGAAGTAGGGTCAAGGAGTGGAATTCAGTGCAATGTTAAACCTTATGGTCAGGTCCAAAGGGACCAGGGGTAGAAACTGTAATGGAAATACCTTTAAACTCTTGTAGCCCATGATTTGAGTTGCATGTTATGGAAATTTCTATGGGAGAAAACATGTGAACCAATGGAGAAGGAGCTATACAAGAAGCAATGAAAGTGCAGCAGTGACTTGACCTGAGCTGGCTTTGGTAAAGCATTAAGCATTTATTTATCTTCGGGCATAGAAATAGACCTGAAGATGTCAGCAATATGTCTCTCAGGTGCTCAGACATTGTGCATGGGCTTAGTGATTTGAAGAACAGAGTTCTCAGCAAAGAATAGTTTGCTTTGAGCTGCCACAGTCTCGATGAACAGTTTCACCACCCTGTGACTTTGACAAAACAGCATGTCATCATGTTTTTGTACAATGACAAAAATACAACCTTGTTGAACTGATTTTTAAACAGTAGATGTTTGCTTGGTTTGCTTTGCGTTGGACAGGAGCTATAGTTTAAATGCATCCCAGCAGAATTTACCACTAAAACTACTCAATATTCTCCCTCCAACCTGAACTGCACCGATAAGGGAAAATGCTTGTCTATGCTTCTAGCAGTACATTCCAGTACTTCTGATACAGTCTGTGTAATCTCTGCCACTCGCTCGTATCTGAAGTTGGCAAACTCGTAGCAGGCCAATTCAGAGTAGCAGAACAAGTCTCTGTTGTTTATCCCTGAAGCTACTGTGGTTCAGGGAGAGTTTACTGACATCTGTGAGACCAAAGGGAGCCTTTTCCATCCTCAGCTGACCTAGAGCCCTGGAGCACATAACAGCCTTCCATAGTATCCATACCAAAATATGCCTTCTAGCGAGAAAATTGCCACTGAAAAATTGCTGGTAATTTAGAGACCTTTAAGTGGAACAACAATTTGCACAAGGCTAAATTTCAGTCTTTGGAGTGTTACTATCTTCCAGCATGCACAGAACACTATCAGATAGGTTGGTCAGTGTCTTGTATTGGAACAGTGTCTCTACCTTGGGGAAGATCATTTGTTACTTTGGCTGATTCTGCTTTATTGTTATAAAATTGTATTTACTTAATGTGAACCAGTAAAGACAACCACAGCTTTGATGATATTAAATAGTGGGAATGAGAGCCCAGGGGATTAATTCTAGCAAAATTCTTTACTGAAAGGTAAAAAGTTCCTCTTGGAGACCATACTTGAGCCATAAATTCCAGGGAGTGGATCGTGAAAAAAATGTATGTGCCTCACACTTGCAACAGAAAAGCAAAAGTTTTCTGAACTTCTGAAAGTTTGAAAAGATTTTGTGTATCTTCAATAAAAGGTAAAAAATGAAGCATTATGAAAGGGTTATCTCTTCAACCATGACTAAATGGCTGGTTCCATTTGCTGTCAACTTCATTAGAAGTCATGAATCAGACCCACCCATCTGGTTTGCATTGCTTTATTGACATAAAACGTCTGCAAACCTGGCTGAACTTTTTTGTGAATAATTGTTGATTAATTCAATCAGTGCTACCAAAAGCTGCCTTAGAGAAAAGTAGAACTGTTCCCCTCTCCTTGCTGATTAGTAAAATAAATATGTTAGATGTTTATCCCTTTATAAATTAAAAAAAAACAACGAAACAACCCATACCCACCTCCTTCCTCTCTCAAAAATCCCCTCATTCCACAGACCCTTATAAAAGGTAAATAGCATAAATTTCTGACGAATTCCAGTATCAACCTGCACTCATGGTGTCCTAATCAGCATTAACAAAACTATAATTGTATTTGGTCATTAATTATTTTCTTATCTTTAAGATTATTCTCCTTTGTTTTTTGCATCTGATTAAAAAAAAGAATATATTTTATTATTTTGCATTCTCTCTTTACAGACTTTCATGGGGAGAATGCCAGTGTTATCAAAATGAAATGTTCAAGCAGAGCTGTCCCCTTCCAGATCTTTGAGTGGAGCTGTGTAGAGCTAGTTGCTTTAATTGAGCTAATGAATTCAGCTTTCAGTACCCCATGCAGATATTCTGTTACTTTAGCAGCTATATTAAAGGTTTTCTATTAAAAATCACATTAAATTGGGAAATTTATTTGTCTTCATATTCTGAATTAGGTATGTTGATTTTTCCAATATGTGTCTGACTTTTTATTATGCTTTGTAATATTTTCAGGAGCATGGACAAAGCACTGAAAATCATGAGGATTTCTACTCTTTGGTTAGAAAAAGCAATGTTCTTGCAGGTGAAAGCATCTATTTATTCTTTGTACTAAATTTCATTGTGATTTTTGTCTTCTTTACATGGTCCCTACTGGTACAGCGCTAAACACCACTTTGCTGGTAAGGTTCACAGAATGGCCAAGAGCTGAAGGCAGATTTACCTGCTATTAAAACTGACATGATTTGGATTGTGGCTAAGATGAGCTTTTTCTTTTAGAATTTGATATAACTCATTTTTTAGTCAGCCTTTCCCTTAAGGTCCAATTCAACTGTACACTGAAGTCCATCAAAAGTCAGACACTGTCTTCAGCTGAGTTGCACTGGGCCCTCAAGGGCACACTAAGCATGTTTACACCATAGGCAGAGAAGCCAAATATGTTTTTTCTTTGAAGAAATAGCGGACTTTAACTTTCAGAAGTGGCAGCTAAGACTGATATTCAACACTACCATATTAAAAAAGAAAAAAAAAGAAATATCATTTTTTGTAAAAAAAATGTGCAATATACTTGTACAGTTTTTTTCAGATAAGCTTTCTATATAGATATCCATATCATTTATATTTATAAATGGAGCTATTTAAATTCTTTCCTTAAAGGAAAGAAACAGTAAAAATCTTGCAAAACATTAAACATGCAAGTTTGTGAGTATCACTTTTTTAATGTTGGGAGTAAATACCCATTAATTCAGAGGAAGGTGAATTCATTATAGTGTAATGTATGTAGCTATGTGCTACACAGGGGTTTTATTCTATTTTATTTTATTTATTTTGTATTCTGTGATGCCTAGAGGCTACAAATAATGTAAAAAATACATTTTCCAGGAACAATACTACAAACATTAGGAACCACAAGGCAGCAGAAAATCATTGAATTAAGGATCATCCAGTTTTAATCAAGGTTTTTTTTTCCTGATTTTTAGAGGTAGCAGAGTTCTGCTTTGATGTATAGAAATTAACTGCACTAAAATTACTGTAATTCACATTCTAAATATAGCATTATAGAAATGTCTTGTTGCATTTCTTCACCATTGTGTAGAATTGTATCCTTCCCCTGAAAAGCTACCTAATTCTCCCCATGTATAGAGATGCCTGCCTTACATATTGGGTTAGGTATCTGAACAAGGTATTCTAAGCTTGGTCTTTAATAAGAGTCACACAGAAAATAATTTTTTTAATTGAATGTTATTCACAGTATAATTTGGACACTTTTTTTAAAAAAAGGTATTTACACAAGAATGTGAAAGGAAAAAAAAGATTGAACCGTGTTAAATCTCTAGGTATGCACTTAAAATTTTAAAAGGAAAAATAAAAATTTAATTATTAATCTAGTTTTATTACATTTATTATATGTTTGTGCACTACCTTTCCTTAGTCTGACTGAACTCATTTTATGTTATAATCTCTCCTCATACTGGGGTACGTGGGCTTATGCATAACTGCTTAAGACAATATTATTCATTTTGTCCAACCCTCTGTTTGCCCCACAATCATATCTGTTTCTTTACTTCTATAAAGCATTGTAAGATGAATAGAATATTATCCCCATTATCATAACTAAGTTTTGTTGCCCTCGACTGGTTAAATTCAAGAGTTCCTAGAAATTCTAGGTGACCAGTGTAAGAAATGCAGGATCTCATTTTGCAGTGTTTATATTGCATTTTATCCATTCAGAGCACAATCTCTATTGACTACATTTACATTTCTATAAATCTGACCCTACAGTCTCAAGTTAGAAACCTAGAAAACGAGAAAGGTTTAGTTGGTTCTCTCCTCTGAAAATCTGAGTTTTAGCAATTTAATTGCAATTAGGGAATTTTATTCCCATCCAAGTGCTCTGCTGTCTAGGTCACCATGTAAGTGCTTTAACTAGAAGACCCTTTCCAAAGGTGGAAAATTTAGATCCGCTCTGTGGAACATATCAAGTAATATAAAATAACTGGTGGCACCTGTGAGTTGTCATCATTTGTGAAATTGAATATGCTATACAGGTGAGATAAATACACACTTTATTAATGGATTTCACAGGAATTTGCTTATAGGCAAATGCAATCTCTGTGCTAAAGATAGACAAAACCTCTTGGGAATTAAGCAGAGATCTAGGGAGGACTGGGAAAAATTAATTATTTTCAAATTTGAGCAGATTTTCATGGAGACTTAAAGAGATTTCATTATTTTGTTTTCTGAATCAAATCAGGTTTTATTTAAAAAAGAGAAAAAACCCTTTGTGTTACATATTAGTAAAATTGCATATTTATTTTATGGCCTTGCTCTTTGAAACAGCTGTACTGCTTAAGCTACCTGTTTGGGGAGAAGGGAGTTTTTGTTGTTTCTAATAGACTGAGATAATATGCATTGCTAATGTCAATCAGATTATTTTTTGTTAAACTATAACAAACTATAAATATCTGGAGACCTTAATATTTGTTGCACCTTAATGATAAGGTAGTGTTAATGTGCTCTTGCCACATTAGAAAACTGGACGACTCAACGTTAAAAACGAGAGATGGGTGGCACTGCACAGCATTCAGGCATCATAGGAGAGACTTTTCAGCTCATTCTTGAAGTTATTAGGTACAGGTTGATTTCAGCTACAGGTGGAAGCTTGTAAGGTTTCTGTTTCTGTAATTTCTAGTCTTTTCCTGGCTAGTATGTGTAGTTTGGAGACAGAAATTTCAAATGTAATATAGTTGTTTCCTTAAAGTTGTGAAAAGCTATAAGAGCAAAACTAGGGCACTGGAATGAGACCATATGCATATTGACTTTAGTTTAGCTTAGATCCTCTTATCAGTCCAGGTATCCAGTCAAAGTAATCATGTGTGGAAGCTGGCCCTGCATTCATGATCAAGTTTAGGGGAAAAAGTACTTCAGACAAGATTCTTCATATTTTAATTCATAATAGAAGTTGGCAGCTCATCTGAAAGTTTTTCAAACTACAAATAAAATATTATGGAGATTCAGCTACTGAAAACATCTGGTGAAATAATCTATGGAAAACTTAAAACATCAGGTGGCTCCCAGCTTTTGTTTAGATGAAGTGGCATCAGGAAAATCAAATAGCATTATCATTTTGTCTCTTATTTCTTCTGCTTTATTTAATTTTATGCACTCAAAACAGAAGTATTTTGCATTTTGTCAGAATGCAGTGGTGTACTAGAGTAGAGAAAGTTGGGGCTGTTCAGCCTGGAGAAGAGAAGGCTGTGTGGAGACCTCATAGCAGCCTTCCAGTATCTGAAGGGGGGCTATAGGGATGTTGGGGATGGACTATTCATTAAGGACTGTAGTGAAAGGACAAGGGTTAAAACTTAAACAGGGGAGGTTTAGATTGGATATAAGGAAGAAATTCTTTACTATTAGGGTGGTGAGGCACTGAAATGGGTTGCCCAGGGAGGTTGTGAATGCTCCGTCACTGAAGGCCATGTTGGATGAAGCCTTGGGTGGCATGGTTTAGTGTAAGTTGTCCCTGCCCATGGCAGGGGGGTTGGAACTAGATGATCTTAAGGTCCCTTCCAACCCTAACTATTCTATGATTCTATGATTCTATACTACTTTAGCAGAAAACACATAGGACATTACTGTTAGTTTCTGCCTATTGCCATTTCATTGTCAGGCTTGGGCCATCATATTTGGACTAGGGCTTCAACAACAGTCAATATCAAACTGCCACTTTCTGGACTATGTAGTGCCTCAAAATATTAGTATCCTTAGCTTGATTTAAACATTGTGGGGTAATGTGGTATAAACATTTCATAATAATAGTCACTACTTATTGAAAACAAAGTCTAGTGGAATACTCTTGTGATTTCTGGGAAGAATCAGGAAGCAGCTCTTCAGGTCTGAAAAACAGAAGAATAGAAATATTGCAGGTGATCTGTAATAAAAATATTGCAAGGGTCTTTTATGAAACAGATGTCTTTCCTTGTCAGGGTCTTCACAATTTTAATTTTAAAATGTATCTCCTTTTTTACTATTGAATAAGTTAAGATCATCATCTCTGCTAAATTTTTTTACTCTAATTTGATGTAGAACAAAAATCTTTGTCAATGCTGCTGACAACTGTTTTAAATGTCTTTCCTGGTTTTGAATATGATTTCAGGTATAAGTCAGAATATTAATGATGATTTTTAGAGCCTTGCATAGTCTGAGATTTGGGTTTCTAAGAGTTCATTGTCATTCCTTTTCCTATCAATTATAAATCTTGAAGGTTTGGAGTAGCATGTACTCAAGCACTTGTGTAGCTTTTAGTACATTGATAATGCTAGAATTATCTATGATTAATTACCTATCTAGTATAGGCATATATATTATTATATTTATGCCATTCTTACAATAGCAACAACAAAGACATGCAAAGGCAGTAATACTGAGGTGGACTACAGAAGTGTAGAGTCCTGCATCTGGGCAGGAACAACCCCAGGTTCCAGTATAGGTTGGGGAACGACCTGTTAGAGAGCAGTGTAGGGGAGAGGGACCTGGGGGTACTAGTGGACGACAGGATGACCATGAGCCAACACTGTGCCCTTGTGGCTAAGAAGGCCGATGGCATCCTGGGGTGTATTAGAAGGGGGGTGGTTAGTAGGTCGAGAGAGGTCCTCCTTCCCCTCTACTCTGCCCTGGTGAGACCCCATCTGGAATATTGTGTCCAGTTCTGGGCCCCTCAGTTCAAGAAGGACAGGGAGCTGCTGGAGAGAGTAAACAAAGATGATTAAGGGAGTGGAGCATCTCCCTTATGAGGAAAGACTGAGGGAGCTGGGTCTCTATAGTTTGGAGAAGAGCATATATATTACTCAGTGGCAAACAATGATAGGACAAGGGGTAATGGGTAACACAAGCCACTCTTGAGAAGAAACTTCTTTTCGGTGAGGGTGACGGAACACTAGGGAGGTTGTGGAATAACATTCAACACATTCCTGTGTAACATTATCTAGGTGTTCCTGCTCCGGCAGGGGGATTGGACTAGATGACCTTTCGAGGTCCCTTCCAATCTCTAGCATACTGTGATACTGTGTGATACTGTGAAAAGAAACCAAACCAACACATTTTGATATAGCGTCTTTCACTTAGGAGAGCAATATAAACTGTTGGTTGAAGAGCTGTTATCCTGCTGTAAGCTCCACATTTAGAGGCATTGGTATAGTCACACTGTCAACCTGTTCCTTATCTAGGCAGGCTCTCTTAGCTCTGGATCTGACAGCCTGGATAGATTATGTGTTAATAAGTGAGTGTAACTCTATTCAAGTCATGAAATTCAGTGGTAAGGACTCAGAGAGACAGTCGCATGACTTAAAGATTCACTTGCATTGTCAGACTTTGAGTCATACACTACATCTCAGGTGTTTAGTGGTTTGTTTGCTTTTGTTTACAGTCCCTCTACTGCTCTCTAAAGAAAAAGGTGCATATAAAAATAAGTATATGGTCAAGTCTGTTTGCAGTAGAGGAGGCGGATATTTTGTGAATGGGGTTGGAGGTCAGTATAATGTGAGAGCTAACGGAATGCTGTGAATGAAGAAGAGGAGATTATGAGATCAAGAATGGACCCTGTGAGGGTGGTAAAGCTGGAAGGAAACAGAAGCTGAAGCTCAGGAGAGCGAGGGTACAGGAAGCAGATGGATTCAATGGATTGCATGGCCTATTTCAAAAAGTACGAAAGATGAGGACTAGCTACCCTGTTGGAAAAATAAACAAAAGGAAGAACAAAACATTGTCCATTGCCAAGAGCTGGTTTCATTCACCATTTGAATGACTGTACTAAATGTCCTATGTCCTGGCAGGACATCTACCTATGTTAAACAGAGGATTTCTGGAGCTGTGATTCCCTCCCCTGCCCTAGGGATGTGCCCCAACGAAAGTTTTTTCTCCTATTCATTTTTACAGTGCTTGGTACAATGTCTGGATAAGGATGGTTTGGCCTCTGATATTGGGAGTAATTGGGAGTAATTATTCCAGTGCACACTGATTACATGCCAGCTTTTACTCACTTTTTTTTTTCCACTTAATTATATGAAAATATTGGAATTGTTTTAACCTTAATGTGGTATAAGAACATATAAAGTAACTGGCCTTTCCAAACTGTTCTGAGTAGGGTCAGGTATAGTATAATAAGATCCTAGGATCCTAAGTCTTAGGATCTACCAACAAGTACAATATGGAATTATTTTTTTCAAATTTGCTTCACTGCATTTCTAGAATTAGCAGCCTCCTTTAACAATTTGTCTGCTGTTACATATAACAATATACTCCTACTTAATACAGAGTCCCTTGACCAAGGAAGCACTCAGTTAACGGAGCACATTCACTGCTGGCAGAAATGCAATGGAGTGTACTTCATTTGAAAAAAGTTTGTGTAATGCTGACTGGCCTACATTTGGCATAGAAAACAGTGAAATGTCTTATCTACTGATTTGGCTACAGGCTACATAAACCTAATTAGAAATGTTCAGTCCCATAAGGGCACAAAACTGTAGTTGGAAACAGCTATTTAAATATTCATTTCTACCTCTAAAGTAGGGAGAAAAAAACATCTAATTTTGTAAAAGCTTTCACCTATAAGGAAAAAAGACATTCAGAAAATTATAAATTCGTGGTGTATGATTACTTCACCATATGCTGCAAAGTTAAACTCAGCCTCACAGTAGAGCACTGATTTCATACTCAATGCTTTACTGTGAGGCTGAGTTTAACTTTAGGAATTGTATGTAACATGAACTATACCTAATTCATGAAGGAAAGACTTTATCACTTTAATTATTGTAGACATTTTTTTCTTCTGTGTAATAGCAACTTCGATATGTAAAATACAGCTACTTATAAATTGATTATTTTTTTCTTCTTTAAATTATTTCTTACAGGTGTTGAAATAACAATGTCTAGTTTTCCTTTTCCTTTTTTTTTTTTCAGTTTCTCTTCAGTGATCCAGACTGAACTGAGGAACTGTAAATCAAAGTGCTTGTCTAATCCTTTTCCATTATTTGCTAACAAAACTTTTATTTCTGGTGATAATAAAAAATAACATAAAAGAGCATGTTATTTGATACTGAATACTGTCAAGTAAAATTGAACAGCAGCTGCCAGATTTATGTCTTGTATTAGTTCATAATCATACAGTGTAACTCAATGACTATATTAAAAAACACAGGTAGCAATAATCTTGCTGTTGGTTTAATAGTTCTATGAGTATGTTCTCAGCATTTAATGTAACTATTAAACTGTTGACAATCATCAGACTATTTCTTTCCCTTCTTTCTTTTCCTTCCAGGGTATTTATTCTTTTAGTAATGACTTAAAAATAAAAAGTGAATCTCCATTTGTCTTTCTTGAATAATCCCAAGACAGTTTGAATTAATGTTTTAGCTCAAGAACTCTCAGTTCAAACTTGTCCTCAGGCGTCATGCAGCTCATATAACTGCAGGGACTATGCCCACAGGAGCCAAGAGTTTTTAATTATATTGTTTCCATTGCTGGTACCATTAGTGACACCATCCTTAGATTTCTGTCATGCAAGTTTTTTTGATAAATGCTATGTTTTCCATAGGTCATGCCATTCAAATAAGGAGTAAAACTTGGTCATCACTTTACTGCTATATGACACAAATGAGAAGACAGTCATATTTTTATTTTTTTCTTGAATGCATTGTAGTTATTTCTTCTTGGGGCTGACATTTTATCTACTCACACACCCCAGAAATACTGAGAAACTTTCTGCATAATGAAGTTTTCTTTTATTATTGTAAATTCTCCATCCCTGGCAGCGTTCAAGGGCCAGGTTCGACAGTCTTCAATGACATGGTCTAGTGTAAGGTATCCCTCGTTGTTGTTGTTGTTCTTCTTCTTCTTCTTCACCATCATCATCATCATCATCTATTATGGTTTTCATTTGTTGACTAACTCTTTTGTCAAAACCAGTATCTTTAAAGGGGTCCGTCCTTCCTATCATTACCTGTGTTGCTTTTTATTTGGATTGACTAGATTTACAAAGGCTTGGACATGTTTCCAGTTTGTGCATAGTAACTGTCTCAGAAATTTGTTAATATCGCTTACTGATATTTTTCTTTATGCTTCCAATACAGTTGCCAGTTGAACTGGAAGTGTAGAGTTACACACACTTGAATCAGAAAACACTTGAAATTGGTCTGTATCCTTTGAGAGGATTTTTTTACTAAACTACTTTCTTTCAATTGGAGTCTTTCTTTCCGTGGAGACTCTTAAGTTTGCTCTAGGAGTACTTTC
The DNA here is from genome assembly GCF_034315485.1 of Pezoporus occidentalis. Classification (NCBI taxonomy): domain Eukaryota; kingdom Metazoa; phylum Chordata; class Aves; order Psittaciformes; family Psittacidae; genus Pezoporus; species Pezoporus occidentalis. The sequence goes on along the minus strand of NW_026913693.1, from coordinate 686,713 downwards.
CTGAGGACTTTTGTTTACAGTGATTTCCCTGGGTCATTTCAGAGACAGCCTTAAGAAGGAACAGGCTACAGCCTCACTGGTAGCATCCTCAATGCCAGGACCAGGCACAAGAATGGGAACTGGACTGTCTACAGCTGTTTACTAAGATTTTAGCGTAGGCCAGTCAGCATTTTAGCTACTAGGTAAAAGCAAGGGTCAGGAGTTCAGACAGGTCAGGTAATAATTCCAGCTTGTGATTTAAATCGTAGCACTTTCTTTCAGGAGTTAAAATAGTTGGCCACATGTCCAAGCGTCCTTCAATTCACCATTACAGCTATAGCCCTTTTCTATCAGAAACAAAAATGCCTCGTATGTGTTTTTCCTGTCCATTTCAGGTATGGGAACTGGGCACAGATTTATTTGCAGTTTATTAATGTCAGCAGTACATCATGTAATGATATGCTCAAAAATGGCTCCACTCCATCAGCTCTCCTCTGAAAACAGTTGTCGATTTTCTGCTCCTATACTCATATGTTTTGAAGAAAGATAAGCCACTCTGTAACACCCTGGATAAGCCTTAACCACCTACTGTCTGAATAGTTCTGCTCAAGCCCAACGGCAGCTTCTTTGTTGTGCATTATAAACTGCAGCATGGACCAAAACACACCCTCCTCTGCCTGGTGCTTATTAAACCAGCGAAAGCACTTGGCATGATCACAGGAAAGAGCTTTAACTTTTGAAAATTATAGAGAATTAGGACAATTATAGGTGTATGTCAATGTACTGAAATCATTACCTTCTAATAAATGATCCTTAAAGATTTGTACAACTGAAAAATTGCTAGATTCCTTATTTTTTTATTTTTCTCCCTCCCCACTCCCAGTAGTGAATTCACAATGTCAATACTCTGTGTAAAAATGGGGGAATGATTAGTGCTACTAGCAATGAACATAATGAGAACAAGGTATTGAATACAGCAGAGAGTATTTTCGTGTACAGTACCTTTGATTACCCAGCCATAAAATATTCCCCTGCTGAATTCTTCTATTGGCATTAAACGTAATGCTAACCTGGCACATTCAGCAGAATTCACCTTTCAAAGACACAGCCATGCTTTCTGCTTCCAGAAAATAATGCTCTGTGGTGTTATCATGGACTTGGCAATAAATTAGAAGAAACCATTACCAGAGAATATATATATTTATATATAAAAATTACCAAGTTGCTCCTTTTGTGCTCCTTTAGGAGAATGTTTCATCAGTTACACTCTGTTTCAGATATGATGACAGGCTGCATTTCCATGTTTTTCGGTGATCCATTTTTTATGTACGTCATTTGCCTGTGGTGCTCAAACAAAACACTGTTGTAAAAGAACACTTTTTCAAATAAAGAACTTTGGTTATTAAATTTTTCAGAGAATTCCGCACCACAGAACTTCAGTGTAATGAAAAGCATTCAACTGCAGACATTTGGTGGTAATATTCATAGCTAGAGATGGACAGCAAATTAGGCCTGCTGTGTTACATATATTGTCCTGCTAGTGTGAGGCATATTAACAGAATTCAACTCTGCAGTCAATAGATTTCTTTCCTCCTCTTAAATGTATAACTCACTGGTGGGCAACAGAGACAGCAGGAAGCGGAAGACAAATGGAGAGAGAATTTAATAAGTATGCACACTACATTGTGAATGCTTGTTATCTATGATCATTTGGTCATTTTGAAATTTAAAACTCAACATGAAGTTTGTAGTCTTGTATAAAAAAAAAGATTAGAATCAGGTTATATTTAAAAGATACATGTATTGATTATGATTCTCAGAAAAGTGTAAATAGTTATATTGATTTAGAAAACATTGCTACTAACAGGAGAACTAAACAACTATGTTAAAATATCATTAAGCAGCTAAAACGTTTCACTAAACGGCAGAATATTATTATTTGGTTTTCACAATTAGAATAGAAATAAATTCAGATTTTTCTTGTTCAATGTCACTAAGCAACTGATGAAATTACGTCTCAAAATTTTCCCAGAGAATGGCTCAGTCACGTATTTTCAAAATAATGGCTTTTAAATGTTGACAACTTTTGTTAAGTTTTGAGTAAGTTTTTTGTGACAGAGCAAAACTCACATTCATTATACCAAAACCACAATCTGTTATTTCAAAAGTTATGTTCATTCACCAAGAATAAAGATATTGCCATTTCTCCTCACTGTTATTTCAGTAGTTTTCAAGCTAGTTTATAACAGCGGTGTATTTTCCTTATTCATATTCTCGGAAAGGTAAAAATTTAACTGATACTTCCACACACCCTCACATGGCGTCCTGGGCAGTAAATTCCCATATTTATTCTTGAACAAAACTGCAGGCAGCCAAAAAGTAACCTTAATGAGGAAAAGAAATAGAAAGCTTAGCTATAAGAGATAACTTTCTGCTCCGCAAAAGTCTAGTAAGTACTTTGATGCTAATTTCCACCTTTAAGTGTATTATCCTATTAATGCTTCTTTCATACTCCATTAACCATCCTTTTTACAGTTAAGTATTGCGTAAACCAGAGTACAAACCCTTTTGGATGCAAGGCTACTCTATGAATTTTTATGCTATTCAGCATACTGGGACTCATCACTGGTTGGGATTTACCGCTAGACCAGTGGTGCATTTTGATAAATCACACATTAAGGATTATTTAGATGTAATATTGCAGGCAGGAATTGTGTTATGCCATACTTTTGAGGTTGGTTTGCCCATGTAACAGTTCTCCTAAACCAGGTTTCTTCTTTCCTCAGTGTGTTTCCCTTTCTATTTATGTGTTCCCTGTTGCAAGACCCACACAGACTAACCTCACTCATAAGTGAGATTCATTAACTGACAGATGATTTAACAGATATTCAGAATTTAGTATTTTCATTCATTTCATATATTTAATTGCTTATTGTGAAAAAAATAAATACAAATATTTTTCAAGCCTGCCCACCTATACTATGAAACTGGATCTTAAGACTGTGCAATTGTATAAGACACTCAGAATATCAGATGTTCAACTTAAATGAAAATTCTCATATAACATACCAAACGGGAAAACTTTTCTATCTATAAGATTCTGGAGAGATGTTTAGAGCAACAGATAAAAAAAAAGCAAGATTTTTTTTTGTCTAATTTCTTTTATGTGTGCTGTTTTACAGCATTTAAGTATTAAGCAGAGAAGAATCCTTTCACCATTTAGTTTACAGAATAGATGGCTGCCTCAGAAAGAACCAGGGAGAGGGCAAAGCATATGTGGTTCTGCCAATTTACTGTAGAAATTGAATAAAATTTGATTCTTATACAATTTCCGTATAATATTGCTGATTAGTAAGGTAAATGCCACTAAATTAAGGCTATTATTAGAGAATTTGAGATGTTACTGATAAAGCTGAATCCTATTTTGTTATAGTATCTTTACAAGTATTGACTTATTTAGGATCCATAGTCATTTGCATGATCACTGGTTCCTGAAAACTTCTGAGCTCTCCTCAATATGAGTGAATGTTCTGGCAATGGCAGGGAGGTTGGAACTAGATGATCTTAAGGTTCTTTCTAAGCCTAACCATTCTATGTTTCTATGTTGCAACTCAACATGTAGTGAGTACCTTGTGGTGTTCCATCAGCAAACGGGGAGGGAGAACTATCATGGTGATTCAAGACATATTCTTAAAGAATTTTTCATCTTGGCTTCATCTGTTGTGAAATGTCGACACTTCTATCTGACTTCACATATTGATTTAAATCTGCTTCATAAATACTTGAAGTACAGGTTTGTCAAAGCAATATATTACTTCAGCTCTCACAGTATGAACTATAAATAGTACAGAATTTCAGCATCTGAAACACAACATTATGCAAAGACTACTAACACTGACCTTAAAAGGGGTTTTCTGAGCTTTTTTAAGGTATGATTTTGAGGTTTTTCTGTTGATGTTACTCTAGTGATTTAGCTACATTTAATTGTGAAAGTGATTTAATTGTGAAGATAATTATGTGTTTGAGCTATAATCATTACTTCTAGCTTAGAACAGCAGTGTCATTTTATTTCCAAAGCCAAGGTGTGGCTGTTTGTCTTCAATTCTGTTGAGGTACCAGAGACGATTATAATAAATGAAAATAGTCTTCTAAAGTGATTGTAGTGGTGACATCAGGCAGATGACATGCTGACATCATTTGGTCTATATTAGGTTTTAGTGGCTTGAAAGCAGAACAATGCACCTGATGGCAGGGATAGCACATAGCACTAACAGTAATTATGTGGCTGAGCTAATTATTTTATCAACTCAACATGAGCATTTTTTCCCATCTTGATGTCACACTGCTCCATGACAGGAAAACTAAGCTCAGCTGAAATCTCATCTGTGTTCAGAGCATTATGCACTTCCTCCAGGTTGGTTACTTCTTGCTGAGAATGATGAATGACTTCAAAGTGTTCAGAAATTAAGTAAGTTAGATGCATCTTAAACTTGTAAATGAGCTGCTCTTTCATTGCATCCAGGCTACACAGATTTCTATTTAAAGGAAAAGATGTTGTTTTTCTAAGGTGAAACAAAAAAATATTCAATTGCCATTTTATTTAAAATCAGCCAGACTACTATAGCATCAGAGCATCTTAAATCACTCAGCCGTGATCTAAATCCTAGCATTTCTCAAGTGCAAAGAAAGAAAAAACAATTTCTCCAGTGGGTTATGATTTAAAAAACTAGCATTGACAAAGGAAGTACTATCCCACTTCTTCCTTATCCCATTTATTAATGAGGAAATATGCCTATACCAAGAACAGCAATCCAGCTCTATCAGCATGATGTCTACACAGACAAATTAGCCTAGAAGCAGTACCACACAAATGTCAATAAATTGTTCGTGGGCACTTTCACTAGCATGCATGGGCTGTATGCATGTACTAACAAACTGAGCAGTGCAAGGGACTAGCCTCTGTCAGAACAATTCCTAAATATTTCTGCCTTAGGTTGAATATATTATTAGACAGGCTTTAACAATATAATGAGTATCCATGAAAATGAAATGGGAGTTGAGTCCCTTATTTGCTACTTCTGGGAGTAGTTCTTTAGCTGCAAAAATGGAAAAACCTCTTTTCATCCCAGCGGCTGTTATCATTTAATGTCTTCTACCAAAAAAGGAGAGTTACAATTGAATACCAGCAATCACAGATATTGCTGTAGTTGCAAATTCTATCCTGTCAGGTTATGAAAGCTGTCATTTCAGAAGATGCTTTGAAGAAATTCATGTTATTGAGGAATATCAAGAAAATAGCCTTACTGGCAGCAGTATTGTCAGGACTTGACATTGAATGTGAAACCAAAAGAGGTTAGGATGTCAGAACACAATTCACTTAGCAATAAGCAAATTCATTTCAACCACTTTGACACAATATGGTGGGTCTAGAAGTTCATCTGTTCTTGAAAGCTTTTCAACCTGTGTATTTTTATGCCTTATATGCACATTCAGACTCACTGGAGAATAAAGCAACTCTTACCTTTCTTAAAAAGTGGACCCAAAAGGCCACATCATCAAGGCCTAACAAACAGAACAAGAGTTATCAAAACTCCCAATATTTTCTTTCTCTTCCAACTTACCTAAATCCTGGCTAAAGAAGTTATGAATTCAAGCTTTTTTATCTCTACCTGAGGGCTTGTCCTTGTAATTCTTAGACCTATTAAAGCTCATATGGCAGTTTTCTCTCTGGTTTCATCCCAAAGTTTACTTGTGACTAACCTACCTTAGTAATCGCTTTTGTTAAAAGTCATTGCACATGTAAAGAATTTTTCTTTTATCATGAAGAACAGATTGAAAAGATAGTCATGCATTCTAGCAGAGAAGAACATAAAGCTGTAGGAATAAGAAGTGAAACAACAAACTTGAAGACTTTTGTTTACTCTTCCAAAAGTGAAATTAAAGTAAATTGATAGGAAATTGATTTACAATTGATGACAGCTGTTTTATACAGTGGAAGTTTGTTTAACTGATAGAACTTATTGCCATAATAACTTACTGAATTCAAGAGCTTAGTAAGATTTAAAACAACTGTCACATGGATAATGGGGTCACCCACTAACACTGTTGTGTTAAATAGAAAAATAATTATTTTCTTCAGAATGGGAATAAATCTTCACGGTTTTACATAGAAACATATCATTAGCTGACAAGTATTAAGAAATAATTTCCATACAAACCAGTTATTTTAAAAGAAATGTTCATATAACTTTAATTTTGAAAAAAAAGAACCTCCATATATATCTGCAAAAGAGTTAGTTCTTGCAAATGAATGATTGATGAAAGGAAAAGAAAACATGATGTCTGTCAAACAGAACCTTCAGTTTTATTTGCAATAATGTTTAAAATGAAATTGATTTATTTAGAATATTTTAAATAAAATAATGTTAAAAAAAAAGAAAGTATGCAAGCATCAACTTCTAAAGACTTGTTTCCAAGACTGACTGCTGAGGATGCCTCAAGGGGCAGGTTGCTGTGTTCCTTCCTGAGACCTAAGGCTGGCTATTGGCATACATGTCTCTCTGATGGCACACAGGCTTTCCACAGCTGACATACCTAGAAGGCAACCCAGAAGGCAGTTGAAGGATGAGTGGTAAAATCAATCTGACTACCTGCAAAAGCTACTTTTCCAGAGCAGTGTAAGCTGTTAAACCAACTACTGAGTAGTATACCACCATCCAGTGGTCTTGGGAGGAGGGATAGGGAAGGTTGTGTTGTTGGGTTTTTTTAAATAAAATTTTAATACTTACTGTTTTTGTTTTTTCCCCTGTGGATTACCCATTTTTTTTTAATTATTTTTTTTTTTTAGTCTCTGCCACTAAAATGTTCTTCTGTGCATAAAATAATTAAACATACTTTAGGCCATAGACAAAGAAATTATTGGGATCTTGGTTATTCTTGTACATGTGCTTATGAATATTTTGTTGTTTATGCAAATGAAAGTTCTCAATTAAAAAATCCTAGTTCTAAGACTTTCACCAATACCATTCATCCCTATTTCACTGTCTTCCCTATCAATAGCACTTTTTTTTTTTTTTCCAGACATGGATTAAAGCACATTTCCACAGGTAAAAAAAAAGGGAAAAATATATTGCTCTAAAAGACTCCAGTGATGAACATTTGCGCAACTGACATTTTAGTAACCCAGAAATACATTTTCTGGGTCATGTCTTATGTCACTGCAAATAAAGCACCTTAAGCAGATTAGTGGAACATACCCTAAAAATCCCTATTCATCTGCATACTTTATAGAACCTAGGTAGGGTTACTTTAGAGAGACATACAAAGAGACATCTGATTTACTGATACCTACAGTGCAATAACATGACAATGAACCTACACATTCTCTTTGTAATCTGTCTGATGTTTATTGTTCTCACTGCTAAGTAAGCCAGTTATTCCAGAGCTAGTCTAATTTTGGTTTATTAAGGTATCTTCAACCTCCACCATGCATTCTTCATTGCTTTGTCTGCATGAGAAGGCTGAAATGTATAACTTTATCTTAATACAATTTTAGTATCTTTCTTGTGTTTATAGGTCATGGAACAATATGTAAATCTTTGCCAGTCAGTTCAGTTGATGCAATTTCTAGAGATAATATTCTGCCTGCATATCTGACTGGTGACCTGTAACCAGTGTCCATGAGCACAGAGTTATTTCCTGAGTCCTTAGTTTCCTGTACTTGCCCCAGATCACAGTACAAGCTCAGGACTTGGGATTTACACCACTGAGTATAATAATTATACCTGAGTATAATAATTACCATCAGAGCTCAGTAAGGAGTAGCACCATACTGTTGCTGAAGTTTACGGACTAAAAGCAGTCTCTTCTACCTTTGCTGCAAATGTTCAGTAATTTTTACAGGTGTGCATGTACTTTTGGGCAATTCTTTTTTTTACATGTTTTTTCTTTCCTTTCTCTTAAATCGTTATGGAAGCTGTGTGATTCAAAAGAAAGGATACTAATTAAACTCTTCATAAGAAGATAAATCTGCAAAAAAAGCAAGCTTGCTTGCCGAGTCTTCTCAAGTTTGACATTCACATTTAATCATAGCTATCAAATAAATTAAATGTTATTGTGTTTCTTCTCAGGTTCATTTTTATTATTTTTAAAATATCAGGCAAAGCAGATTCTACATTCTTTGTTTTAACATATATTTTGACAAATTATATTAACTTTAAAAGTAAGAAAAAATATATGTCCATCTCTTTATTAGATTTTTCCTCAAGAAGCAGCTAAATTTTCTTTAAAAATGTGAACCCAATTCATTTGTATTTTGATGAAATTAAAAAGAAAGGTCTAAAAACCCTATCATACTCTGATGCGTAATAATAGCAAAGAAACAAAAAAGTTTTAGAAGAATTAGATTCAGAATTGCAAAAGTTGCACTGGAAAGGATATTTACTTCATCATGCATGATGTACCAAACATCTTTTTGATAAACTGTTTTATAATTGGTTTTCAGACTTTGAGTCAAAATAATTTAAAAAACAAAACAAAACAAAACCTCAGTTATTAAGCATCTTTCTAAATAAAGTGATTGCAGTACATTCTTGAAAATCAAAAATGCTTCAAATAGACTCCAGTTCAGCAGTGCATATATGCATATTCAAACCATATATTCAGGAAATCACATCGTAGGAAATGCTTAAATTTCATTTTATTTAAAGATAAACAATAGTGTGCATGGGGTTTGTTTGTTTATTTGTCTATTAACTTTTAAAGGTGGTTCAGTTTCATGGGTGAACTAAAAAGTGAAACAAAACATTATGGGTCATCAATTTTTCTTTTTAGACATTTATCTAGAATTATGTTTCAAACAGATGTTCAGAAGCAAGCAACGTTTTCCTTACCTTTCACAAATAATGCCTCATCTGCTCATAATTCGAGACTGTTGGCTTGTTTCTGCATCTCCACTTTTGTTCGTTCTAACTCATATTCAATAGTAATTTCAGGAAACTCAAAGATACATTTAGTTTAGATAACAGACATTGTTAAATATTTGTTCAGATGCAACACTGAGCCCTGAAGGCTCAAACAGAGCTGAAGGCAATACAAGAAACACAGACAACATTAGTAAGTCACTTCTGATATGTTAAAGAAACATCCAAATATGTATGAATGGTTATCATATAGATCTACTCTAAATTATCTGACTGACCTGACAAAATTTAGACCTACCTTCATTCTTATTAAAGGCAACAGAAACTTTGGAATCAACTGTTTTCAAAGTGGTATTTTGGAAATAATATTTAAAATGAACGCTGAACCTAAATGCCAGCTGACATATCTTAGCTGACGTCAAGGTATGCATGGCACTGGAGAGAGCAGATCTATTTGAATAGCTGGTTTCAGGTTTAAAACTTTCCTTTTTTTTCTCCTGCACTGAACCATGCTGTTTGTACTCTTAAATAGCAGCTACTAGGGAACACTGGCAGACTGGGCAGTCAGAAGTTCTGGTTTATTTCAATCTGTTCCCTTCAACAGTGGCACTGGTTAAGAAATATGTTTTCAAAAGGTTCTTGTTCCCATTTTTTTTAAAATCTTTGAAGCAGAGACTGTCAATTTTCATACTCAAAGAAATCTGATCTTATTGAAGATTTATATACTGATATCAAGACACATACGTTCACGAACTTATGTGCTCTGAAGTAATTTTAAACATAGCTAACAAAACAATCTGGGCATGGCTGACTCAGGTTCTCTCAGAAAAAAAAATAATTTGCAAGATTTAGTTGGCTCAGAATTCCTATCTACAGAATAATGTTTCTAATAAAAATAAGAAAAAGAACGACTACTTTTTCAGCATACCAGAGGCAAAATCCACAGAATGAAAAAACAGAAGAAAAAATATCTTCCGAAGGTGTATAATAAAAAGTTACAAATAGGGAATTACAATAAAAAGCTAACAGATATAAATTTAGGAGGAATCAATTCTCCTGTCCAATCATATTCAACCTTAATAACAGAGCTTTAATAGGCTCATACCTTTCTGCCAGTTTCAGAAAAGACTGCTGCTGATCAATAGTATTTATTTTAAAGAAGAGAGTAAAGCAAGTAAGAAACTCTGGTGACTTGAGGCATACTTTTTCTCAGAAGGCAGATGAATAATGGTATAATGTGTGAAACATAGGGGCAATATACTAGGTAATCATAAGTTCTGTTCATCACTCATAGAGCTTCCATTTGCAATTGTTTGCTGTTTTGTTTATTTTCTTATTTAGCACCTTAAAGAACACCTGTTTGGAGCATTGTATTTTCTTGATTACTCGGTAGCAGAGACTTCCTACAGAATTTGCCTCAGAGAAGAAGAAATTCTTGGTAGTACATGAGACATGGAGTCAGAACCCTGAATAAAGAGGGAGCATATAAGAGCATATTCCCTACTGTGAGAAACCTTTTTGTCTTAAACTCAGGAAACAGACCGAGACCCTGCACATCCTGCTTTTATTCTATTCCTGGCTTTCAGAAGTGGCCTTATACTGCCTCTGGTTCTTCAGCTCCAGTCCTCCAGATCTCTGCTTACATGGAAAATCCTCTGCTGCTAAAACAGTTTTTCTTGAGTTTTTTTTTTTTTTTTAAAAAGGCTTTTCTTTAAAGCATTCATTGTTGCTACTTATTTCTCAGATCATGCTTCAAAAACTTTCTAGTCTAAATAGAGAAAATATTTTATGTGCTTCATTTGTTACTCTCCAGCCAGTTCCCATGGATTTCAGCTTAGTTTTCTTTTTTAATCATCCAATATTTCCATTTCCTTCCCTTCCCAGCACAAAATTGCACTATTATTCATTGAATTCACAGCTGTACCTGCAAATAAAAGAGGGCAGGGAGTGTTCCCTGGCAGAGAGGTGCTTGTTCCAGGCCATTAAAATCCTTTACCTCTAGAACAGGGTGGCCATACTCAGGCTACTTGTTAAAAGTGATTGCTGGCTTAGGAGACTGGAAGAGTTCTAGTTGAAACTGGGCCAAAATGAGGTAAAGGACCTTTGTGAATGGGCAGATGCAAGCACACAAACTATGTTCTGGGACCCAGCCCTAGACATTGTTTAGCTTAGAGCATACTGTTCACATCAGAAAGGTGGTAGTGTTTAGGGATTTGGGTTTGAGTTTTAGATGGGGTGTTTGGGGTTTTGGTGGGTTTTGTGTGTTTCGGCTTGGGGTCTTTTCTGTTTGCTTTTCTGTGTGTGTTAAAGCTAACTTCTTTACTTTATCAGCCTTCATGTTTTCTGGAAGGGTGAAAGATTGGGTTCCTCAGTAAGTTTCCCAAGTGTTTTCACAATTGTCTTGCTTCTTGTTAACTCTTCAGCCAACCAACTACACATTCTTTTCTTATGCATTCACTGCAATGGTCAAGGTGTTCTAGCCTGTTGACCTGACTAAAACCCCAAACCAAAAAAATGACTGCTAGAGTTGTTAAAGGATTGGTCAGAACTTACCACTGGATAAGAGCAGGAGCCTGCCAGCACTTTTTGCCATTACTGGGAAAGGGATGGTGCTGCCATCTCTGTTGATTCAGGGATTCCAGCTAGTGAAGGAGGAAAGTCCAGATCAAAATAAAACTTACAAATGAACAAATGACTTAAATTAGGATATTCCTTGTGTCCAGGACTGGGATTCACTTGGTGATTTTCTAGAATGGCTCGCCTAATATCTGGGCATTCTGATGCATATATAGAGTTTTGGACTGCTTACAGAAAGCAGAAAGGGCAGATGCAAGCACACACACTATGTCCAGGGCTGTCCAATGACAATGCAGCTTAGACTTGAGATGATTTAGCAGTCATTGATTTCCAGCTCATATACCTTGTTTTTTAAAGACTGTATTATGATAATGCTAGTGCTTATATTGGTTTCCTCAACTGGAGCAAACTCACATCCTGACTACCTGAAAGTCAGAGTAGCTCAGAGTTGCCTGCAAATTTTATGTTCCCATATATCTTTAAACAGTTAGCTCCAAGATACCCCCAGGTAGTAGCTGGCTTCAAGATATCTGAGTTAATGGAATGTGAACCCAAAACAATGCTTGGAAGCAAACTCTTTTTTCTTTTTTTTTTTTTTCTTTTTTTTTTCTTTTTTTAACTAAAAAAAATGAAAAATTCTGATATTTAGTAGTGGACAAACAGAATCTGCTGAAATGCTAAATACAAAACTTTGTCTGAACTAGTTCCCACTTTTAGCTCTGACTGTATGCCTGACTCACACAGGTATGTGATGGATGTCTGAAGCTCTTCTGTTGGTAGATGGCTACTCTTTCTAACCTTTCATTTGATATAAAAACAGTTTTGGTGCTTGTTTTTACAGTATTTCCATAGTTGCAGCACGTGAAACAGTGGTTCAGCAAAGAACACAGCTTAGAGATTTGTAGAGAAAGCAAAAAATAAACAAAATAACTTGATTCTAAAGACTAAAGGCAGTTGGTTTCTGCTAAAATGTGCAGTGAGAAGCAGATTGTGTGACTCATAGAGGAGAGTGGCATGGTAAAAATTAATAGTTTGATTATTTAGTTATTTTCTTCAAAAGTATCTGGAGAAGGAATGAGCAGCAATGTATGCAAAAAGCCTAATAAAGATTTTTTGTTGCAAAGACTGGAGAAGTTGAAGGTGTGGAAAGTGCTTATCTATTCTGTGACACTGTAGTTCCTTACAGGTAGCATAAACATTTGGTATGTGTGCTAAGTGCAACATTCAGAGAGCACTTTTATAGCATGAGGAAAATTCAGATGAAGCTAAATTTAAATGCAGAAATGCCTTATGGCTTGTATTTAAGGCAGTTGCATACAATAGCATTGGAAATATTTTTTTTTCTATATCTAACCATTTTCATTGACTTCACATCTCAATATACCAACTTCTGTAACTTTATGCATTGTATATCTTTCAAGCTTTTGAACAGTCTAAATGTGTGCTTTTAACATTGTCTCCAACAGTATTACCATATCCATCGAGTCTAGATGAGTGGATGACCAAATGCATAAAAAACTGGTCACATATTTGGGCTTCAGGGGTAGTGGTTATGGAGGCTGGAAACTAATGGGTCTGTCCTGGACCTGTTCAGTTTTAAGCAATGCCTAGTGCAGGTAGGCATCATCAGCTTGGCAGATGATGCCACATTGGATGATGACTTGATATGCTGCAGAGCAGGGCTGTAATACAGAGGGACCTACAAAGGATGGAAAAATGGGCTGACAGGAACTTTATACAACTCAATGAGGGCAAATATGAAATCCTTCATCTGGGAAAGAAGAATCCTTTGCAGCAGCAGCACAGACTGGGGCCTGCTTGGCTGGGGAGCAACTCTGCTGAAAAAATGGTATAGCAAGCTGAACAGGTGTCCTGGGTTTAGCAGCAGCAATCAGTTTTTCTCCTTCTTGGTAGCTGGTGCAGCGCTGTGTTTTGACTTTCAGCCTGGGAACAGTGCTGATAATACCGATGTTTTCAGTTGTTGCTAAGTAATGTTTACCCTAACCAAGGACTTTGTGAGGCTCATGCTCTGCCAGGGAGGAGGGGAAGCCAAAGACAGGACACCTGACCCAAGCTAGCCATAGAGGTATTCCATACCACAGCATGTCATGCCTGAGGGGGTAACTGGGAGTTACCTGGAAGGACGGGTTCTTCGGGGTGGGACTCATCTCTGGGCTGGTGGTATCCTATTCTCTTCCCTTGTTATTTTCCCTTATCATTGTTGTCATTGGTGGCAGTGGTGGAGATTTGTGTTGTACATTGGTTGCTGGACTGTTCTTGTCTCAACCCGTGGGTGTTGCACTCTTGATTCTCCTCCCCATTCCTCCAGGAGTGGGGACGGGAGAGTCCCCGGGAAGGGGGCCTTGACTGCTTCCATCCCGGCACCACTCACTGGGAGTGAGTGAACAAGCTGTCTGACTGGGTTTAAACCACGACAGTTCTTTTTGGCACCCAATGTGGGGCCCGAAGGGTTGAGATAATGACAGATCTGTCCGGATTAATAGTCACTTGTCACAATGCTGATTTATTGGCTCTCAAGGTTGTTCCTCTTGATCTCATGGTTTCAGTGTATCGTATCTTACTTCCATCTGGTATTTGCTGTATTAGTGTTTTTCAAGTGTGGGGCTTGGGCTAAGGTTTTTGTCTCATTGTACTTTATGGTAATGACTTGTAATACAAAAGGATCATTGATCATGAAACTGATCTGGCTTATGTTCCCAGTGTGGTCACCACCTTTATACTTTGGGAGGTATATAATAGAAGTGCTTAGCAATTACACATCTTTTTTCTCCTTCTCGGGTGGTCAACCTGTGAAGAAGACATTCTTTTACCCTCCCAGTCCTGCCCCCAGACCATTTACAGCATCGTTTGAGAGTTTTGAAGTTTTTGAATGGCCTTTTAATGCTGTTGAGACTTGTTTGCTGATGGTGATGGGAATCACCATGCTGGCACGCATACAGAGTGTGTTTTGCCTACGACTGATTTCAGGAGTTAAGCAGAGTCAGGTTTGGGTCTTGTCTGGGGTCAAACAACGATGTAGGAGGACCAAGAGATTTTCCCTGAGGCTGGACAGTCATGAGTGGCAGGGTGTGTGGGACAGTATGAGCAAGTATCTAGGTCAGTGGGCCCCTCCAGTACTTTGGAATTTCACTACCGAACAACTGCAAAATCCAGAAGAATTAGTAAAACACTTAAATGAGGTGTGTGGTCATTCTGGCCATACCAGAGATGGACAAATCATGGCAACGTGCTGGGGCTTGGCCTATGCTTACAGGGCCTTGTTCAACACTATCCAGCACCTTCAAAAGGAAAAAAATGTCGGTGGATCTGAGGGCAAAGCAACAGTCAGCACAGCTACTCCAGCTACCAAGAGCCGCCTCCAAAGACTGAGGGACTTTTTCTCTCTTACAATTGAGTTTATGAACCATTTCACCCACTGTTAGTGGTACTGTGTCATTCCAGGTTACTGTTGCCAATGAATGGGCATATGATGACGGTGCATTCCGTGTAAGTTTTCGCCACATGGGTTGTGTACATTCAACTTCATCTGGATCTAAGGGTGTATCCCCGTTATTCGGCTTGATGTGATAGATCATCTCTACGATGGCCGATTCCCTCAGAGACTGGATGCCTTTGTTTATAGTAGTCCACTTGGCCGAACGACTCATAACATCGTCCTTGTATGGAAACCTTTCTTTCACAGCTGCCAAGAGCCTCCTCCAAAGGCTGAGGGACTTTTTCTCTCTTGCAATTGCTTTGTCAATTCCCCCTTCTCTAGCAAGTGATCCCAGCTGCTTGGCGTCTGTACCTTCTAGTTTGTGACCATCGGCCCCATTGTCCCAGCATCGGAGTAACCAGGTGATGATGTGCTCCCCTGGTTGACGGGTAAAATCTTTTTTCATATTCCATCACTGGGTTGAGGTCCGAGGTCGAGAACTCACCTTTTCTTCTTCTTCATCATGTGATGATGACTCCTGATCAGATTCTAGACCGGGTGGTGAATTCATTGTTTCTTCATCTCTCTTCACCCTTCTTGCCTCTTTTTTGCTTGTTCACTTGTGTACTGGGGCAATCGATATTGGTACGAATTGGTCCTCTGGTTTGGCTGCAGTAATTATTACTGTGGTTTGAATAAAGACTGTACATGTTGCTGGGGGCGGTGTAGCTGCTGTGCTTAGAGCTGGAGTAAAATCAGCTTCTCCACTTCATCTGGGAAACTGCTCACCAGAGACTGAAGCCGTAGCTCTCATGGGACGATCAGTCTTGGCCGTTGCTCCCCTCTTCAATTCACTCACCCATTCCTCCAAAGCTGAAGTAGGTTTTCCATCCCACTTTGTCATGTCTTCTCCATGATCCAGCAGGTAAAGCCATAGGGTAGCCCATGGCATATACCTCCTGTATCTCCTTTCTCGAACAATAGGATGCCTTTTGTTGATAGCTGAGACGTGTGTTGGTACACATGAGGAGTTGGATAAATCAGATAGACCAAGCTGCAGAACCCCCCGTCACCTTCTCATCCTTCTCAAAAACTTCTACCGCTGTATTGCCCCACACAATAATGTCATCAATGTATTGCAGGTGTTCTGGAGCTTGCCCCTGTTCCAGTGCATTCTGGATCAGTCCATGGCAAATGGTAGGGCTGTGTTTCCACCCCTGGGGCAGTCGGTTCCAAGTGAACTGGACACCCCTCCAAGTAAAAGCAAACTGTGGCCTGCACTCTGCTGCCAAAGGAATTGAGAAAAATGCATTGGCAATATCAGTTGTGGCATACCACTTGGCTGCCTTTGACTCTATTTCATACTGAAGTTCCAACATGTCCGGTACGGCAGCAGTCAATGGTGATGTGACTTCATTCAGGCCACGATAGTCTACTGTTAGTCTCCACTCCACATTAGACTTTCGCACTGGCCATATGGGGCTATTAAAGGGCGAGTGAGTCCTGCTGATCACTCCCTGACACTCCAGTCTACGGATCAGCCGATGGATGGGAATCAGGGAGTCTCGGTTGGTGCGATATTGCCGCCGGTTCACTGTTGTGGTCGCAATTGGCACTTGCTGTTCTTCAACTTTCAGCAACCCCACAGCAGAGGGATCTTCTGAGAGACCAGGCAAGGTGGACAGCTGCTCAATTTCCTCAGACTCCAAAGCAGCAATACCAAAAGCCCACCGGTACCCTTTTGGGTCTTTGAAGTACCCTCTTTTGAGGTAGTCTATGCCGAGGATGCATGGAGCCTCTGGACCAGTCACAATAGGGTGCTTTTGCCATTCCCTCCCAGTCAGGCTGATTTCAGCCTCCAGCACAGTCAACTCTTGGGATCCTCCTGTCACTCCAGAAATATAGATGGATTCCAGCCGTTGACAGCTTGATGGCATCCGGGTACACTGTGCCCCAGTGTCTACTAGAGCCTTATACTTCTGTAGGACTGATGTGCCAGGCCATCTGTTCCACACAGTCTAGTAAATCCAGTTGTCTCCTACCTTGAAACCAGGGGGCACAAAATCACAAAATGGAATATAGAAACCTTTCGAATTAAAGTAATGTTAAGTTTGATGGCTTTGTAACAGTAGCAATAGAAAATTACTGAGGTGCATGATACATAGAGAAAAAAAATAGAGTACAGCTAGAGAACATACTGAGAATTCTCACAAGATAAATCATTATAGTTGACATAGTTTAAGAAAAACAGTCTAGAACAGGACACAGGGATAAGGAGTATCTGGGAACCGCAGGTGTCCAGGATGGGCTACAGTTAAAGTAGCTGATAAGTAGGAGGATAGGAGGATTATTACGTCTCTGGTGCTAACGAAGCAATTAAACTGGTATGAGCATCTTCTGCGCATGCTTCAAAGTCTGACAGAAGTGATGAAGATTGTTGGAAGAAGTAAACAACCCTCAGAGACCACCACCACAATTCTGTACGCATGCGGGGAACTTTCTGGAAAATTATGTAATCCATACGTAGCCTCATGAATATGTATGTATGCCCAGTGGCTAAAAAAGGACGGCTTGTGTGGCAATGGGGAGACACACGTTAGGAGGAGCTATCCCCTGTGTCTCCCGGCACCGCAATAAAGAATACCTGCTTGTCAGCTTGAAAACTTTGTTGGCAGGTTTGTTCCTGGAGTTTTCGCCGAATCAATTTGGTGACCCATATGGGACCCTCTCTGTTCAGCTGCAGGACCTGCTGAGGACAGGGCTCCCTAGGGCCCTTGGGAATTTTTCCCGGAGGGACCCCTCGACTCATTTGGCTCGCTGCGGGAGCAGACAAGGACCATCTCATAAAAGGTATTCTTTTCTTTTATATGGTCTGTAAGGTGCAGGGGGCATCTCGGTTTGGTAAATTGGTTTGGTAAGCGTACGCAGGGTTTGGAACCCTTCCATAAATCGAGATAGGATATCTCGTAGGTAAAGGCGTATACCTGGCTGCTAGCGTCCGTGTGGTAAGCACCCACAAGAAGCAGGGGGCTTCTTGTGGTTTGGGTCCTGCAAGACACAAGGGGTGTCTTGTGGAAATGGTTTTGGATTTTACTGGCATACATCCAGAAGAAGCAGGGGGCTTCTTGAGGTTTGGGTCCTGCAAGACACAAGGGGTGTCTTGTGGAAATGGTTTTGGATTTTACTGGCATACACCCACAAGAAGCAGGGGGCTTCTTGAGGTTTGGGTCCTGAACGATGCAGGGGGTGACTTGTGGAAATGGTTTTGGATCTTGCTGGTATTTATTTTGTGTCTTGTTACATAAGGATTTTGGTCTTGTGATTTTGGTATCAGTAACAGACTGTTATAACTAAGCAGGGAATGGTCTGAGCCATAGGGGTTAGGATGTATTGCTTTTGATTCCACTGGTATTCCTCTTATTTTGTGGCTTTTTACAGTAATGATTTTGGTACTGGTGACAGGATAACTGTGTTACTAACTGTTGTTTGTTTGGTTGAATTTTAGTCTCTGTCTTTGTCTCAAGTGTTGTAACTGTGTGGAGTGTGTCTGTGGGATCCCATTTGTGTATGTGTGTGTGTGAATGTGAGATTGATAATGGAAAATCAGCAGAGTGAAAGCATCTTGAAAAAGAGTCTTTTGGGCGCATTTTAGCATACTGGAAAGAACTTGGAGAGTCTCCTGGGGGCTCAGTAAATAAGAAAACATTGGTAAAATATTGTAACCAATGGTGGCCTTTGTATACTTTGGAAGATCAGGAAAAATGGCCTAAAAATGGAACTCTGAACTATAATACATTGTTACAATTAATGTTGGTTTTGAGGGGGTAAGGAAAATGGTATGAAGTAATGTATGCAGATATGTTTTTCACTTTAAGAAATCACGCAGAGTGACAGACTGAATGCAAAATTAATATAGCTGTGCCAGATTCCTTAATTTCGGCCTTGGAGAAGGACAGAGAAGAACTGAAAGTTAAGCTGAAGAGATGTTGTTCAGCCTGTGATATTGGGGAAAGATGTTTAAAGTTAAAAAAAACAGTAATCAGGAAGGTAGGTTGAAAATCATGTATCACAGGTACCTCCAAGAGAAGCAGCCTCTGTATCCATCCTATTATTTGATATTGATAAGGAGGAAGAGATTGCTGTCACTGGCAACAAGCAGCACATTCACGTTCAGAGTTAAGAAGGGGTCAAAAGGGAAGTGCTGTTGCAGAGGCAGGCATCTGCAGCTCCTGCAGAGCAGGGTGAGCAGCTGTGAAAATAAAAAAAAAGGGAAAACCAAGGGGGAAAGGGGGGGAGCTCGGGCAGCTCCTGTGTTTGAGCGTGGAGGAGTGACGAGGGCAGCAGTGGGGGAGTGGGCTTTTCTGTGGAAACGGATCAGTGTGTGTGCTATGGGGAGTTTGGACGTTGGAAGTGAGACTGCCTGGGGCGGGGGAACAGTGCCATGGGGTGGCTCCGGTGACTGAATTGGAACTAGACTGAGAGGGACCTGGGGAATCTACCCTAGCAGATCCACTGGTTACATTAAAACTAGGGACTAGAAGAAATAAAGTGGAATTCTAGGAATTTTAGTGGATACAGGAGCAACTTGTTTGGTGTTAACTCAGAGAGAAAAGAATTTGTTACAGATGTGGGAACTACTGGCCACCAAGAAAAAGTGGGGGAAAAAAAAAAAAAAGAAAAAAGAAAGGCATTCTTTCTGAAACCTTTAAAGTACAAACTGGGAAAACAAATAGGAATGCATAAATTTTTATGCACGCCAAATTCTCTAAAATCTTTATTAGGGCAAGAAGCAACATTTAAAGAAGGCAAAATGGAATTTAGAGTTAAAACCAATCAATTAATTGCAGTTTTGAGTTTATCTTTAATTCAACAGAAAAGCAAAAAGGAGGACCTCCCTGAAATAGAAGAAATCCTTAATCAGGTATATATGGGAGTATGGGCATCTGAAGTTCCAGGTAAGGCAAAAAATGCTTTGCCTGTTAAAGTGGAAATAAAAAAGGGGGGCCTACCCAATTAGAATAAAACAGTATCCCTTAAATCAGAAGATCAAAGGGAATGAAAAAAAAATGATAAATTTTAAAATATAGATTATTAATTGAATGTGAATTGGAATATAATACTCGTATCCGGACAGTAAAGAAATATGATGGGAAAAGTTGCACATTGGTTTACGATCTCAGGGTAAGAGACTGTATATTCGAGCCAATCAGATGTGAAAGAAAAACCTCTGGAAGATGCTGATTCATGGTTTACTGATGGTAGTAGCTTCATGAAAAATGGTAAACGAAAGGCAGGATATGCCATTATCATCACTTCACAGGTAATAGAAGCTAAACCTTTACCTGCGAACACCTGTGCCCAAAAGGCAGAAATAATAGCATTAATGATAACCCTGGAATTGGCTAAAGATAAAAGGATAAATATTTGGACTGATTCTAAATATACATTTGGTGTGGTACATGCACATGGTGCTATCTGGAAAGAACAAGGACTTTTGAACACACAAGGGAAACAGATTAAACATGCTACAGAAATTCTATGATTACTGGAAGCTGTTCAGCTACCTGAAGAAGTAGCTATTATGTACTGTAAAGGACATCAACAAGGAGACTCTCATCAGGAAATTGGAAATAATTTGGCTGAGCACCTGAACAATCTCAAATCATGTCCTTAATCCCTGGCGGCAAACCAACAATTGAAAAATCTAAACCTAGGTATTTAAAAGAGGATAGAAAATTGATTGAGGATCTAAAGGGACAGGAAAATAAAGAGGATTGGACTCAAATACCTGATGGGCGAATTGTAGTCCCCTATAACCAACTCTGGAAGTTAGTTCAGGAAGAACATAATAAAACTCATTGGGGTAGCAACTCTTTGTATAAATATTTAGACAAAAAATTGTAGGAAGGAATCTATACACCACAGTTCAATTAGTGACAAAACAATGTCAGTTATGTCTTAAGAATAATCCTAAAACTGAAAATAGAAATCAAATTGGGAAAATTGGGAGAGGAAGTTTTCCGGGACAGCAGTGGCAAACAGATTTTTCTGAATTACCAAGAAAAGGGGGTTATCGATATTTGTTGGTGTTAACGGATACTTTTTCAGGCTGGCCAGAAGCATTCCCTTGTAGGATAAATAATGCAAGACAGGTGATTAAAACATTATTAAATGAAATAATACGTCGTTTTGGACTACCAGCAGCAATTTCTTCCAACCAGGGTTCACACTTTAGTGCAAAATTGTCACAAGAAATTAGCAAAAAATTAGAAATTGATTGGCAACTACATGTTCCATATAGGCCTCAGGCCAGTGGGCAAGTACGAAAGATGAATCATCTGATTAAACAACAGATTAGTAAAATATGTCAGGAAACGAATTTCTATTGGTACCAGGCATTACCACTGACTCTATTAAGAATTTGAACTAAACCTCAGTCGAAAGAAGAGGTCAGTCCATTTGAGATTTTGTATAGAAGACCGTATCAGTCCCAGTTTAAAGGAGAAAGTCTTCAGGAAGTGGGAGAAGGCTATCTCCGACAGTTTCTGATCAATTTGGGAAAACAATTGAAGGAGATAAATAAGAGAACAGTAGGGACAAGAATAAGAGGTTTGGATTATCCGATTCACCCTTTCAAATCTGGAGACTGGGTTTATGTTAAGAATTTTTCAGGAGATCCTCTACAGGAGAAGTGGAGCGGACCGTACCAGATAATATTGACCACCTTTACAGCAGTGAAGATAAAGGAACAACCTGCTTGGATATATTATTCAAGAATTAAGAAAGCACCAGAGGCAGAGAATACAGGGCGGATCAAACCTTCAAGACCCTTACATATGAAATTGTGTCGGTCATAATTTGGACTCATATGACAACTGGCGCACAAACTTGGGCCAGAACTTATACCTGAAATTAGTGCAGAATGTTACTAATGTTTTTAACCGTAGTGATTGTTGGGTATGTGCACAGTTGCCTAAATCAGGAGAAAGCCTGGATCTCCCATTAATTGGAGTTCCAATACCTGTCTCATGGACAAATTTGTGGGTGAACACTAGCAATCTGTATTCGAAGGAAAGGCTAAAATTTGGAATAGTTAATCCTAATCCAGGTAATAAATATTACACCTGTGCACAAAGGTGTATTACACCAAGAACCAGGGTAGGAAATCTTGCTTAAATGCCACGGATGTAGGTCACCATTCAAATTGCAATCATACTAATAATATAGATGGTATCGTAGTTCAGTGATGGCCCGTTTCTAAAGGGAAAGGATGTTATTGGTTATGCGGCAAAAATGCTTATAAGACTCTACCCCCCCCCCCCCCCCCCCCCCCCCAGCTGGAAGGGGGCATGCACCTTAGATGCTGTAATACCCAATTTTAACCAGCCTGTCTAAAGTGGTATTACAAAACCAAATGGCTCTAGACATGTTATGGGCATCAGAAGGAGGGATTTGTTCCATAATCAGTGAAAGCTGTTGTTCCTATATAGACCAAAGTGGCAGAATCGAAACAACTCTGGAGGAAATTTGGAAACAAACTAAGATATTTCATGAAATGGGCATGGATGATACTTCCTGGGGTTTTGAAGAAATATGGAATAAGTTAACTTCATGGTTACCCAATCTCTCCTGGTTGAGGCAACTGGTTGCAGGAATATTGATGTTAATTATTTTGATATTGATTACTTGTGGTATGATACAATATTCCCTCTGGTGTTGTAAACGGTCTATGATTGGAAAAGGAATGAAATTAAGCACCAAGTAGAAATGGGAAATCAACCTCCACCTGGCTGGAGGCAGGGCCCCTCTAATGGTCATCACAGCGTTGGACACGAGTCATGTTGAAAGGGATTATTCTTCATTATGACAGGAGCTGGGGCTGGCTGTGGGGCAGCACTGATGAGAGCAGGGGGTGGTCAGGCACAGCACCAGGTGGCCTCTGCAACAGATCCTGCTGAAAGCTGGTTTTGCCATAAAATGGAGTAAGGTCAAGGGACCTGCACAGGAGATTCAATTTTTGGGAATAAAATGGCAAGATGGACATAGACAGATCCCCACAGATGTGATCAACAAGATAACAGCAATGTCTCCACCAACTAATAAGAAAGAAATGCAAGCTTTCTTGGGTGCTGTGGGGTTCTGGAGAATGCACATCCCAAATTACAGTTTGATTGTAAGCCCTCTCTATCATGTGACCCGGAAGAAGAATGATTTTAAATGGGGCCCTGAGCAACAACAAGCCTTTGAGCAAATTAAACGCGAGATAGTTCATGCTGTAGCCCTTGGACCAGTCCGGACCGGGCCAGATGTAAAAAATGTACTGTACACTGCAGCTGGGGAGAACAGTCCTACCTGGAGCCTCTGGCAGAAAGCTGCAGGGGAGACTCGAGGTTGACCCCTCGGCTTTTGGAGTCGGGGATACAAAGGACCTGAGGCCAGCTATACCCCAACTAAGAAAGAGATACTGGCAGCCTATGAAGGGGTTCGAGCTGATTCGGAAGTGATTGGCACTGAAGCACAGCTCCTCCTGGCACCCCAGTTGCCCATGGTGGGATGGATATTCAAAGGTAGGGTCTCCTCTACACATCATGCAACTGATGCTACATGGAGTAAATGGGCTGCACTAATTACACAACGAACTCGAATAGGAAATCTCAGTCGTCCAGGCACTCTAGAAGTCATCACGGACTGGCCAGAGGGCAAAGATTTCGGAATGTCACCAGAGGAGGAGGTGGGGCGTGCTGAAGAGGCTGAAGTGTCAGAAAGTGAAAAGCAGTATGCCTTGTTTACTGATGGGTCCTGCCGTATTGTGGGAAAGCATCGGAGATGGAAGGCAGCTGCACGGAGCCCTGGACGACAAGTTGCAGAAACTGCTGAAGGAGAGGGTGAATCGAGTCAGTTTGCCGAGGTGAAAGCCATCCAGCTGGCCCTGGACATTGCTGAATGAGAAAAGTGGCCAGTACTTTATCTCTATACTGACTCATGGATGGTGGCAAATGCCCTGTGAGGGTGGTTGAAGCAATGGAAGCAGAGCAACTGGCAACGCAGAGGTAAACCCATCTGGGCTGCTGCACTGTGGAAAGATATCGCTGCCCGGGTGCAGATCCTGGTGGTGAAGGTACGTCATGTAGATGCCCATGTACCCAAGAGTCAGGCCGCTGAGGAACACCAGAACAACCAAGTGGATAAAGCGGCTAAGATTGAAGTGGCTCAGATGGACTTAGATCGGCAACATCTAATTATTATTATTTTTGGCCCGGTGGGCCCATGACACTTCAGGCCATCAGGGTAGAGATGCAACATACAGATGGGCTCGTGATCGAGGGGTGGACTTAACAATGGACACTATTGCCCAGGTTATTCATGAGTGTGAAACATGTGCTGCAATTAAACAAGCCAAGCGGTTAAAGCCTCTTTGGTATGGAGGACGATGGTTGACGTATAAATATGGGGAGGCCTGGCAGATTGACTATATCACACTGCCGACAACCGGCCAAGGCAAGCACCATGTGCTTACCATGGTGGAAGCAACCACCGGGTGGCTGGAAACATACACTGTGCCCCATGCCACTGCCCGGAACACTATCCTGGGCCTTGAGAAACAGATTTTGTGGTGATACAGCACCCCAGAGAGAATTGAGTCAGACAATGGGACTCATTTCTGGAATAACCTTATAGACATTTGGGCCAAGGAGCATGGCGTTGAGTGGATATATCACATCCCCTACCATGCACCAGCCTCTGGGAAAATCAATGGGCTATTAAAAACTACACTGAGAGCAATGGGTGGGGGAACTTTCAAGCATTGGGATCCACACTTACCAAAGGCCACCTGGCTGGTCAACACCAGAGGATCTGCCAACAGGGCTGGCCCAGACCAGTCAGAGCTTTTACATATTGTAGAGGGGGACAAAGTTCCCGTGGTGCATATGAAGAGTTTGTTGGGGAAGAGATTCTGGGTTATTCCTGCTTCAGGTAAAGGCAAACCCACTCGTGGGATTGCTTTTGCTCAGGGACCTGGATATATTTGGTGAGTAATGTGGGAAGATGGGGAAGTCCGATGTATACCTCAAGGGGATTTGATTTTAGGGGAAAACAGCCAATGAACTTAATTGTATGCTGTTGCCTGCTGTGTAATACTTTTATAGCTCATCAACAACATGTCTTCAGGTCACCAGCTACTAGCCCTGACTTCCCTCCAATCATCATCCCAACAGAGAATGAACTTTGATAGAACCAGACGAGTTCTGCGGTAAAAGAACGATCAGCATCAGCAGGCAACGATCCAATACTGCACACAGCCTTTCCTGCCCTGAAAGATTGTTACAAGAGATGGAACCTGACATCATGGACCAA
Organism: Pezoporus occidentalis; assembly: GCF_034315485.1. Taxonomy (NCBI): domain Eukaryota; kingdom Metazoa; phylum Chordata; class Aves; order Psittaciformes; family Psittacidae; genus Pezoporus; species Pezoporus occidentalis. The sequence continues at coordinate 661,444 of NW_026913693.1, read as the reverse complement.
ATGGACTCGGCAGCATTATAGGTATTGGTCCATGCACTAAGAAAATGATCTTTTTCTCTTGGTCTGTATGTATATGGATGTATATATGTGGGAGAGCGATGGTGTATTGAAAACGTGGGATCTGAGCATGATGTGTATGGTATGGAATAAGGGGTGGATAATGTCGTGGGTTTAGCAGCAGCAGTCAATTTTTCTCCTTCTTGGTAGCTGGTGCAGCGCTGTGTTTTGACTTTCAGCCTGGGAACAGTACTGATAATACCGATGTTTTCAGTTGTTGCTAAGTAATGTTTACCCTGACCAAGGACTTTGTGAGGCTCATGCTCTGCCAGGGAGGAGCGGAAGCCCTGAGGAAGCGGAGACAGAACACCTGACCCAAGCTAGCCATAGAGGTATTCCATACCACAGCATGTCATGCCCTGGGGGGTAACTGGGAGTTACCTGGAAGGACACGGGGTCTTCGGGGTCAGACTCAGCGGGTGGTATTGTATTCTCTTCCCTTGTTATTTTCTCTTATCATTGTTGTCATTGGTGGCAGTGGTGGTGATTTGTGTTGTACATTGGTTGCTGGACTGTTCTTGTCTCAACCCGTGGGAGTTGCACTCTTTCGATTCTCCTCCCCATCCCTCCAGGAAGGGGGAAGGGGAGAGTCCCCGGGAAGGGGGCCTCGATTGCTTCCATCCCGGCACCACTCACTGGGAGTGAGTGAACAAGCTGTCTGGCTAGGGTTTAAACCACGACAACAGGAGCCACCAGTGTGCCCTGGAAGGTGGGAGAGATGTCAACAGCCTGTGTTGCATGAACAGGAGCAAGTCAAAAGACTGAGGAGATACTCAACACTACTCAGCACTCAGAATTTTATGTCCAGTTTTGGGTTCCCCAAAAGACATAGGCAAACTGAAGTGAGAAAAAGACAGGGTCTTTTTCAGCCTGGAGAAGACACAGCTTCTGCATGTCCTAAAAGGCACCTGCCAGTCATTTCAGAGAGGTGATCGAGCAGATGAAGCTAGGCTGATCATAGCAGTGCATGGTTGAAGGAGGGGCAAAGGATATAAAATGAAGCAAGAAAAGTTCATGCTTGATATGAGCAAAACATTTCTCCCCAGGGGGACAGTCAAGCAATGGACTGCTTGAACCCTTGTCATATTGCTCAGAGATACTGTGCAGATCCTATTCTTGAAAGTTTTGAAGACCTAATAGATAAAGCCCTGAGCAATCTAGTCTGACCATAGTGCTGATCAGGCTTTGAGCAGAAGCTTGCACTAGAGACCCTCTGATGTACTTTGCAGCCTAAATGATCCTAAGATCATATATATTTCTATGTGTTTTAAAATGCTGTTCCCCAGTCCTTCTTTGTATGGAAATGTTCAGCTTTCTGTGTTTCAGCACTCAAATTCTATGTTTTCTTTCTCTTTTTCTTTTTTTTTTTCCTTTCTTTTCTTTTCTTGTTTATTAAATCCTAACACGGGAGCGTTGACTGACTGACTGACTGAGAAAGTTGGAGGTGTTCAGCCTGGAGAAGAGAAGGGTGCGGGGAGACCTCATAGAAGCCTTCCAGTATCTGAAGGGGGCCTGCAAGGATGCTGGAGAGGGACTCTTCACTAGGGACTGTAGTGATAGAACAAGGGGCAACGGGCTCAAACTTAAGCAGGGGAAGTTTAGATTGGATATAAGTAAGTTCTTTACTGTAAAGGTTGTGAGGCACTGGAATGGGTTTCCCAGGGAAGTTGTGAATGCTCCATCCCTGGCAGTGTTCAAGGCCGGTTTGGACAGAGCCTTGAATGACACGGTTTAGTGTGAAGTATCCCTGCCCATGGCAGGGGGGTGGAACTAGATGACCTTAAGGTCCTTTCCAACCCTAACTATTCCATGATTCTATGATTCTATTCTAAGACCTGACAATTGATACTTTTTTTTTTTTGTAACACCTTCATTTCATGCAACTAAATTTATTGTGAAGAAGAATTGAACCCAAACATAGAAATTAGTGATATAATACTGGATATATTTAAAATTATGTGTCTGCGTTTATGTTCTTGAAGACATCTTAGGTTTTATCATTATTTTGTTATATTAGGTAGAAAGATAGAATGATTTGGGAACTTCAGTGGCAGCTAGGTATAGTGTATGGATCTGGCTTTTTTATTCCTACATAAACCAGTATTTTCAAAACAGTTTATTGAGAAACTGTTACCTGAGGTGTCATAGGAGTCTAAACGACATTCTCATGCAGCTCTTTCGAACTTTAGAAACCATTCCAAAAGAGATTCAGCATTTGAACATGATTATCCATGATCAGGTAAGTTTAGAAGAAGTATCTTATTTATAAAGTATGTGACAGTTCAAAGAAATTTTAAGGAGTTTTCTTTCCCTTAAGACTAAAGAGAATATGAGGGACCTGCTTTCCTACATAAAGAAATGTACCTTCCTGCTAATCTGTGTTCTTACTGTGAACTCAGTCATCAGTATTCACTCAGGCTGAATGACATACACTGTAACTTACTGCTTAAGTGATTTAGCAATGTGTTTGTATCCGGTCTTTGTCTTGTTTAGTAGACACAAGAACATTTAGTAATTATTGCTATTTAAAGATTAGTAGCTGATGGATGATGATGGTATTTTAGTAAATTGTTTCTTTACAGTAGAACTATGGTGGTGTTTTTTTGCTCCTTGGCAATATAGGGCTTTTTTACATTAGAAATTTGGACTATAGTAACTGTTCTGGCAAGACTGTGTAGCTGCCCCAGTGTGGGTATGGATGCAGTTATATTTATCAGATGATGATTTCTGCACGAAAAGCTATTTTCCATAAAGTATATGCTATTTATAGGCTATTCCTTTATCAGTGAAACAGCACCCTTGCTACTTTTACATCCAATTTATTCTTATTAATACTGGGATTTGGGATCTTAGAACTGTAAGATAACTCAGGTTGGAATGTACTTCGGGAGGTGTCTGACACAACCTCATGCTCAAAGCAGGGCCAGCAGCCATAAATTAGATCAGGTTGATTAAGGTTTAGTCTACTTGGATCTTAAAATTTTCCAAGGATGGAGACAGCATGTCTCTGGGCAACATATTCAACTTTTCTTATGATCTCCTTGTGTAAATTTACCTTTGCTTGACTCCTTGGTTTGCTTGCTTGCTTGCTTCCTTCCTTCTTCCCTTCCTCTTTCTCACTAGGAGGCCCCTGCTTATCAGCTTATCATCTCTTCACTTGTTACTTAGTCACCACTTTCTCTGTTTTTTTTGCAAGTTTCTTATCAATTATTGTCTCCTGATAATCTGTCACCAATACATCTTCATCAATGTTTCTTTATATATAATGGTATAAACACATCCATGCTTTTATCCATCAAATGAATTATGTATTTTGACTTTTAAATTATTGTATTCATTTAAAAACCTGTCACTTCTGTGAAAATTTGAAGACACAGCATTGTGAACACTTCTCAACACAGAAATTATTTTTTTCTTTATTCCTGCTCTTCTTCACAGATTTTTCAGTTTTTTATATATGTGGCTAAATCTTGACACAGACAGTACCTGAAATAATATTTTAAACTTTCCCTAACCATATATGGGGCTCAACCTGCATTACCATTTAAAAAAGTTTGAATAAGGAAAGCAGTTGCACCTAACAAATATACTCAATGTCCCGTGACAGTCTAAATCAAGTTTATCCCACTATCCTGAACATGGAATTTTCTAGTGACACCTCTGACCCATAGAACTGCAGTAAATTAAATATAGAATTTCATTATTCTTTCTACAGTATCCTTTATTGTAGATATTTTTACTGCTTTCTCTTACTTTCTTTGCAGAGATCTTTCAGGTGATATAGGAGGAAAATCACTAGTTGAGAGACTGAGCTTCATTGTAACAGGGTACATATTTCTAAAAAGTGACAAACTTTCAAACAGTAGTGGAAGAATTAAGTTAAACACTGTCAGAGCCCAGCCACCATGATTATGTCATCTCTTGCAGAGGTTTTGGAACAATTTTGACCTGAGCCAGCAACCATGCTTCCAGGGAATATATGGGCATGTTTCTGGAGCTACTACAAGCAAGCATGCATTAGGTTTGCATAGCCAGCTCTTGGTAGCAGGGAGCTACAGGGGTGACTTCTGTGAGAAGCTGCCAGAAGCTGGCCCTGTGTCCAATGGAACCAGTACCATCTGGCTCCAAGATGGACCTACTGCTGGTCAAGTCTGAGCCCATCAGCAATGGTGGTAGCACCTCTGGGGTAATGTAGTTAAGAAAAGGTAAATGTTACTGCTCAAGAGAAACTGCAGCTGGAGAGAGAAATGAGTGTGTTAGAGAAACAGCCCTGCAGACAGCCAGGTCAGTGAAGCAGGAGGAGGGGAGGTGCTCCTGGCAGCAGAGCAGAAATTCTGCCACAGCCCGTGGTGCAGCCCGTGGTGAGGCAGCTGTGCCCCTGCAGCCAATGGAGGTCCATGCGGGAGCTGATCTCCACCTGAAGCCCAGTGAGGACCCCATGTCGGAGCAGGGGAATGCCCAAAGGAGGCTGTGACCCCATGGAGAAGCCTGTGTTGGAGCAAACTCCTGGCAGGACCTGTGGCCCCATGGATAGATGAGCCCAAGCTTGAGCAGGTTTACTGCAGGACTTGTGACTCCATGGGGGACCCATGCTGGAGCATCCTGTTCCTGAAGGATTGCACTGTTGGCAAGGACACACACATGCCCATAAAAAATAATTTTTCTGATCAATGATATTTCTTTGTGTTCCTTTAGCTGCAGTGCCTATGCCATTCACATTAACGTGTTTTCCTATCCTTGTTTTAATATCTTGCTCCACTACTTTTGCTTCTTTGTAAACAAAATAATATTTATTGTAAGTTTGTCTTAGTTTAAAATCCCTAATCTACCAAACCTATAATTAATTACAGTATTAATTAAAATATATATTATATATTATTATTATATTATAATTTTCATTAGTACTGGTAGCTCTGTGCCAGTTTTACTAGGGGTTTCATTTGTTTCCAAAGAAGTTTCTGTCTTTCTTTTTCTTAGTGCAAAAATTTACTAATTTGCTTAAAATATTTTCAGTCATGGCTGACAAAGCAGCAAGTGTTCTAAAATATAGGTTTGGATTTAGAAAAATCTTTAAATTCTCACAGTGGAAACCTAGTCAGTGAAGACCTAGTCATATTACTATCCAAATGCTAAAATTTCACTAAAATCATATAATAAAATTAAATAAACCAGGATGTCTGCATATATAATTTCATTCAGTATCTACATATGCATGTGCACACATACCCACCTACATAGAGATATGCACATACAGTGCATAGAGAGAAGTCAAATTCCTTACTTGGAAGCACCAAGGGTTTTTGATAGACTGATTAACTCTACCTGTAGACCTAACAATATCTGTGGAAGTACCTTGTTTAGAAAACACTTATGAACTGATTTCTATTTGACATTTCTAGTATTTCAGGTCCAACTGGTTTAATCAGGTCTTTCATAAGAGCTTTCAATGCATTATGTCACCTTAGACATGTTTTTCATCAAAGAGCAATATGCTTTTCTTATTTTAATGCAGCATGTGGGCACTCTTCTCCTACACTGAGTGAGTAACTCTTGTTACATTCAGTAGTAGTTACTTATCTCTTGGAGATGGAAAACCGAATCCTCATAACCAAGTACAAAATTGCTTTTGGTAGTAAAGGTCAATAAGGAATGCATCAGAGGGCGCAAAGAACTTGCACTCTCCTAGTTAGGAACACAGAAATTACAGCATATGTAGAATTCATTAGTGCCACCTATTTGTGAGACTTTAAAACTGCAGAAAATTCCTGCATAACTGCATCCCTTAAATAGGAAAACATTATGTCTCATCCCACCTCCTCAAGTGAAAGAACAAGACATGTAGGATAGATCTCAAACCTGCAATGGAATTTCCTTCAGTTCTGTATTTATATAGTTGCAATGTATGAATATGTTGTTCAAAAACAGACACATACATTTGAATATACAATATATATGATGGTATATTATATATATTTATGTAATTTAAATAGTATAGATTTATAAATGTAAATAGCATTTCCACTTACAGCTCTAGATACGTTTCTTTATGTGCAGAAACCCCAGTTCAAGAAAGCCAAAGACAGGACAAGGCACTGGAGTTACGGGAATGTCTTAACATAGAAGAAATAAGGATTTCCAAAGAAAGTTATATATTAAAGAAGGATTTAGAAAAGTGTTTTCAAAAATAAATCTTTTTTCCTGTTCTTTACCAGCTCTCTGATACTCTGTTAGGGGAGGAAGGATTAGGCAAAATGACATGGCTAAAACAAAAAATCAAAGAAAAATCCTTCAAATTTGATTAATGCATTTGCCTAACTCTACTGTTGAAGCATTGGATATTGCTGGTACAGATGGATATTTTCTGTTTTACTGGTTCAAGTCAAACTGCCCAGAGAGGTTTATGGTTAATCTATCCTCATTTTGTTCTGAAATTAGACACCATATTCTTCAGATCTCTATAGGGAGATAAAGCTTTGAATGACAGGAGGGAAGTTTATTGTTAATAAAGGGTAAATTCATGTTGACATATGGCTTTAAACTTCCGAGGGACATCTGTAGCCTGAGGTATAAGAACTAGAAGTGTAGTTGTTATATAACTATTTGTACATATGAAGATTTTCTAAATATGTTTGCCTGACTGTAAAAAGGCACAGATTTTCAGAAAACAAATAAACAAAGAATAGATTATCAAAATAATGTTAATTATCAGATAATTTCCTTGCTGTCATTGCCTTCCTTATGAAAATGACAGTTTAATTTGATAACATGTACAGGCATGTGTTATAGAAGTCCCCTGGCTAACAATATGCGTGCATTGGCACAAGCAATGAATAAATCAATAATAATGTAAAAATGGTTGAGGCTTTCGGAGGAAAAAAAAAATGTAACAAAAAGTTACCATAATTTCAAACATCTTTCAGACAAATGATTCCCACAATACACAGCTTGAACAGAGCAGTACAGATTTTGAGTCCATGTAGAAAATTATTCACAGCTTCCGTGGCTTTTCCAAGACAATGAAAATACCACGTACATGGAAACTGAAACAGTTTAAACAATCCCAAATGTTGAGAACTTTGAAAGTCTTTTCTGTCAGTTTTCTTAACTTTGTCACAATCATGACATTAGATTGTTACTAATAAGAATCACTGTTTTTAAACAATATTTGAAATTCAGGCATGTAAACCAAACAAAATTGATTTCCGTTATTTGAGATAGACGAATTTATTTACGTTTTTCTATTATAAATATTTTGCTTACTATAACTTGTATAAAGAGTCTTCAGTAGAAAGCTTAAAAATTGCTTATGGTTTTTTTTGTTCATATATCTGTACATGTGTTGAGTGCCTCAAACTAATGTAATTTCATTCATTTTGCTATCTTTACAAATATATTTGACTTAGTGGTTTATTACTTCAAGTATAGGTTATGTTCTGTAGTTTAGTTGGCTGTAGTCATGTTATTTTATATCCATGAATGGTTGAACATGGTATCTGATCCAGTGCTTAAAATCCTGACTGACTGAAAAACAGGATAAGACTATTTTAGTGGACTCTATGAACTTTTAAAACTCCTTTTTTTTTTAATAACCTTGTAACTAAGCTCAGTCAGGCAACTGCCCAGGGAAAGAAATCCGAAAATGGTGGTAAATATACCAGAACAAATTAATTTTAAAAATCTTATGGTGATCCAAAAACATAGTCCCCAAAATTTATATTAATCCGTTTGACATACAATGAGAAAATAAGCATTGACAGTCCCATGAGGCTGCGTAGAAGCAGAATGCTGCAGGTGGTTCTAACAATAATGTCAAGGTATTTTGAAAGAGAGCTAAATCGTAGCACTATACCCTAAAACTTATCTTGAATGTGTCTTACTGGATTTGAAAAGCCAAAGTCAGAAGTTAGAAAAAACACCCCAACAATCAGTTTCTCTTATGTATATCTGATGTTCAATGATATAATCAAAATATGTTTGTTTGGTTGTTCTTTTTTTTTCTCAAGACCCCTGACTCATTCAATGTGTAGGTTTGATGATGCTCATTTAGGAACAGCTGTTCAAGATTTTGTTTCTTGTCACTGTTACTATGTGGTTCTATGTTTTATTATGACATACTAATCAAGCCCTCTTTTGAAGACAAAATGCATACTCATGGTTTTAAAATACTTTTCTAGTTTTCATGGATGATTATCACCTCCAAATCTGATCAGAAATCATTTGAAATATTCATGTCCACCATTTTCAAATGCCGTTTAAATACTAGCTAATTATTAATTTCTTTTGATATATGTACTTGGATATTTAATTTATGTATCCTAGTATGAATTCAATCCCTAAGGTAGGAATGTTAGGGTTTTTGGTTATTTTGTTTTCTTGGCTGGAATTAATTAGCTATATGAGAAAATAAAATTGTTGACAGGTTTGGTTTTTTTTTTTTTTTCAGAAAACATAGATTTTAACTTGTTGTTTCGGGTTGTGTTTTGTTTTTTTTTTTTGCTAGAAATTAATCACAATCAGGATGCCAGAAAGCTGTTGTTCCTAAGACAACACTTTAAAGCATACATTGATATTTCTAAAAAAACAACAACAAAAAAACCAAACCAAAATAAACACATGAATGTATGGATTGCAACATTATAGTTAATGATCAAACAGATAGCTGCTCTCAGCTGTAAAGAAATAATAACAGACTGACCTAGAGTAACCACATTAGATAATAATCCAGTGACGAACATGGGGTAAGAATTTGTCTCTTCCAGCACAGAAGTGAGACTGCTTAGGTATGAGATCCTTTGAACTCTCATAAATATCTTTCTGCTTAGAATCTCTTACACTTCTACAGTGTATACCTATCAGAAATTCCAAAGATCATTAGAATCAGCTCACTATTTTTCAGTAGTATTGACACACTAGTGAATGCAGTTCCTGAAAACAGGAGAAACCAAGAATTAGGTGAATGTGCTGTGTAAATTGTTCCACCATGTTCTGTGATCCAGTGAGATATCTCAATTCAAAGTGATCCATACTTGAACTGCCTCTGAAGACCAAAATGTACAGTGTGTACATTGTGTGCATGTACATCAGCAGCATACCTCCATCTGACTTACCCCTAATCATCACTCCAGACTGAAATAATGACTGAAAATGCTGTATATTCCAATGAGTTGTGGGCCTCAAACTTGTGTAGTTGCATTTTTTGTAAATAATTAAATGCTGCATAAAGCTGATGTTCCAATGATGTACCTACAGCTTATGTAGATTTATAAAAATACTATTTTTTCATTTTTGAAACCTGAGGTGCACTGACATAATCTTTATACTTATTTATTTATTCATTTAACTGCTTACTTATGTACATTTACATAAAGCTGCAGTCCGACAATGCACCGCTTCTCCTGGAAGTTCTTTTTTAAACTGGCAGTTATTTAATTTATTTTTTTTTTTACTTTGAGAAGCTACTCAGCTTGAGACCAAAATGCAGTCGCTTTCATAGCTTCTTTCTGATTAAAAAGTTGCTAGAAATCTGGTCTGCTGTGGGAACCTCTGAGAATGAAAATCCCATATAACTGCCAATTATTCTTTTTGTCAAATTAATTGCTACAGTACTTGTCCTGTATTTATTTTTTTAATTACTTTACCCAAGGGAGCATGGACCAAAAGAAATATAATAATGTCAAATGAACATATTATTTTAAGACTCACAAATGCTATAATCAAATTGCACATATAAAGACAAAGTTACAAACGGGGCCATTATACTGTTACACCTTCTGCTACATCTATTACAGAGCAGCTCAAGATATGCAGCAACAAACTAAATACATCTTTTGCAAGTACAAAGCTCTCCCACAGCGGAAGCCACAATTCTTTTTAGAACTGGTATGTTTCACAGAAACCAGAAATATTCTGCAAAGAAAAGATAGCTTTGTTCCATACTGCTTGTCTTTTTAGTGGAATGTTTTAGTAGGAGTACAGAATCATAGAATCATAGAATCATCAGGGTTGGAAAGGACCTTAAGATCATCCAATTCCAACCCCCCTGCTGTGGGCATGGACACCTTACGCTAAATCATATCACACAAAGCCTCATCCAACCTGGTCTTGAACACTGCCAGGGATGGAGCATTCACAACCTCCCTGGGCAACCCATTCCAGTGCCTCACCACCATAACAGGAAAGAATTTCCTCCTTATATCCAATCTAAACTTCCCCTGTTCAAGTTTTAACCTGTTACCCCTTGTCCTATCAGTACAGTCCCTAATGAAGAGTCCCTCCCCAGCATCCCTATAGCCCCCCTTCAGATACTGGAAGGCTGCTATGAGGTCTCCACGCAGCCTTCTCTTCTCCAGGCTGAACAGCCCCAACTTCCTCAGCCTATCTTCATACGGGAGGTGCTCCAGTCCCCTGATCATCCTCGTGGCCCTTCTCTGGACTTGTTCCAACAGTTCCATGTCCTTTTTATGTTGAGGACACCAGAACTGCACACAATACTCCAGGTGAGGTCTCACAAGAGCAGAGTAGAGTGGCAGGATCACCTCCTTTGACCTGCTGGTCGGATGGATCTCATCAGGACCCACGGACTTGTGCACATTCAGATTTCTAGGACGGTCTCGAACCAGTTCCTCTCCTACAGTGGGCGCAAGGTCTTCATTCTCACAGTCCCTGCATCTGCCTTCCAAGACTTGGGTGGTTTGGTCAGAGCCTTTGCCAGTGAAGACTGTGGCAAAGAAGTCATTCAGAACCTCAGCCTTTTCCAAATCCTGTGTAGCCAGTTCTCCTGAGAGCTTCCTGAGGGGGCCTACATTCTCTCTAGTCTGTTTTTTATTTGCTATGTACTTGTAGAATCCCCTCCTGTTATCTTTAATACCTCTAGCTAAGTTTAATTCTAACTGAGCCTTAGCTTTCCTAACCTGGTCCCTAGCTTCCCAGACAACATCCATGTAGTCTTCCCATGCCACCTGTCCTGGCTTCCACTTATTATAAGCCTCCTTTTTTCAATTGAATTTTCCTCAGCAGCTCCTTTCCCACCCAAGGAGGTCTCCTGGCCCTCCTGCTGCACTTCCTTCTGGTTGGGATGCAACACTCCTGAGCTTGCAGCAGGTGATCCTTGAATATCAACCAACAGTCTTGGGCCTCTCTGCCCTCTATGGCTGTATCCCATGGAACCTTCCTAAGCAGGCTCCTGAAGAGGCCAAAGTCTGCTCTTTTGAAGTCCAGGGCAGTGAGCTTGCTGCACGCTCTTCTCACTGTCCTGAGGATCTCAAATTCGAGCATCTCATGATGCCAAGGTTTCAGAGTAAATACTAAATGCTAAGAATGCTAAGGTACAGGAGGATGATACCACAGTGCCTGTGAACTCCATGATGTATCTTTTGCACAAATACACCACTGTAATTTTTAACTTCAGGCAAGACTGTAGGAAGGTGATAGCAGTACATTTATTGTTAATTTGTAAGCAGAGTTTTGTGATTCATTCCAGTCTGGTATGCTCTGGGAAGCCTTTTCTAAATAAATAGTTGGTCACTACAGAAACTCTTTGGGTGAAACATGATATAAAAATTGATATATCAGTCTCTTACCTGTTAGACATCCATGACTAAATCACCCACTCATGCAAACTTCAAAGAAAGTAGCTGCCTAATCTGTGATTTAATCTGCTGTCAATCTTACAGAAAAATCTTGGCCATGTCACACACTAAAGTAGAAACTTCAAAGAAATCATGATTGGCAAGAGTACTGCAAAGGACTTTTTTTTTTTCCTATGCCTCAAAAAATAGTTTTCTAAATAAAACCAAGGTATTTTTTTGGTGGTGGTGGTGTTTTTCTGTTTTTTTGGTGTGGGGTTTTTTTGTTGTTGTTGCTTTTTTGTTTGTTTTTGTTGTTGCTGTTGTTGGTTTGGTTTGGTTTTGGTTTATATTTGCTTTGGATACAGTCACGATTTTGGTGTCTAAACACAGTTTCTGCATTCAGCTGTAGCAACAGTGTTTATGTTAAGAAGCTAGTGCCCAAGAGTTGGAGAAGTCTGCTAAATTTTTCTATGAGAGGACCAAATAAACAGTGTGACACATGATAGCTTTGTCAGCAAAGCACTCTGCGGCATTGGAAAGAAGCGCACTGGAATAAACCCATCAAAAGGGTTTTGGTACTAGGAACAGTTAGTTAGAGCAGTTGCATCGTGGTTTGTTCAGCTGCAGAGCTTTAAGATCACCTTGATCAGACAAAAAAAAAAATCACAAAAACTATGTAGGCACTAGAGTTCTGATCTAGAACTGCTGAGGGTGATCACAATTTTTAAACGTCCCATGAAGATTTGTTACAAAGATTTCATTTGGCTGTTAGTTTTCTACAGGTAAAGTTTTTAATATGATCCATGCAACACCCCTTCTTCAGTCCCATTGCAGTAGAGTTCAAAAAAAAAAGTGACTTTTATATTTATTAATGGTGCAAATAATCTGGGGAATTAATCTGTATTTAGAATACACTAAATGGCAAATACAAAATCTGCTTGATTCTGCTAGGAAACGCCTTTTCAATTTGGAAATCAAATGATAATCACTAACAAAAAAGTCATCTCTTGTTTTATGGTAACTGTGAAAGAAAACATACTAGATGGAAGTATAGTACATTTTTGATTTTTTGCTGCTTGGAATGTATTTGAAATAGATTATCCTTTTTGTCAGTTTTGAACTCATGTAGGCTTCAATCAAGAGGATTGTATCATAGAGTCTGAAATGTACAAAGAAAATGTACAGTAGTTTGTTATAAAGTTTCTATTGTGCCTAGGAATAAACATAATTTTATTGCTGTTTGAGCAAGACTCTGAGAAAGTGTGTAACAGCAGCAAAAACACATCCACATCATTAAAAGGCAAGTTTTTATTCAGTGAGAGGTACAAACGTGAGAATTGCAGGGTCACTCTCTTCGAGACAACAAGCATAAACATAAGCTGCTTTTAGCCTTCATGTAGGAAAATGTAAAGCACTTTTAGAATGAAATCAATAAGGAACGTATCTGTAATAAGTATATGAAAATCTGATATTCAGTCTAGGTAAATTGAGGACACTAGTTTGCATCTATTAATATCAGTTCAAGTTGAGACCTGAGACACAGAAAAAAGTTTATTTGATACGCCAAGTGAAATATTGGACAGAGCAATCATGTCTTACATGAAGTTCACTGAAATGGTGAAGGAAGTTCATCTTTAAGTTAGAGTTTACTAGTGGTGTCTTTTTTTAATTTTCAATAAAAAACAGAGTCTATTTTTTTTCAGGATGAGAGAAGCATTATTTCCTCTCTACCTCAGGTTGGAATGATCCACTTCAAACTGATGAGAAAAAAATAGAATTGTTTTCATGATTTATAACAGGTAACTGAAAATATCTCAAAATACGTTAATGATTTTGCTTCTTGTTATCAGTGCAGAAGAAAAGCTATTTAGGAGGAAGGAAACAAATAAAACAGTTACACACTGAATTACATTTTGTGACTCCATGTTAACTGGAGTTATATACTTGTGACACCAATCAGACAAAAAAACCCCACTGTATTATTCCATAATGGCATTTTTGTTAACACTTAACTTGTTTCTGTAGCATGAATTCATTTTGATCCCTTATTCACTATGAGACAGAATGAAAATATATGTTAATGAACAAAAATTTATGCAGCTTTTTAATAATCAAAACATATAAAATAATATTTGAATATGTGACTTTTTTTGGACATATTGGAGGTTAATACTGCATCTTACTCTACAGAGCAAATATTTTGGAGTTCAGTCACTGCTCTTTGGAAGTCTTTCATAAAGGGTTTGGAGCTAACTGAAATTCTTGGAAATTCTCTTTAGAAAGCTGATACTTTTGCCAAGAAGTAGAAGATTTGCATGACATTCAAATGGTATTTCCACAAAGCAGTATCCAACGCCTACCAAATCTTCACAAAGCTATATATTGTCAGAGAGTGCAAAAAAACAAAACATTGGAGGGCTTAGCAGCTATTCATCTTTTTTTAAACATGTAATCATCAAGGCTAGTACTTTAAGCAACACAATATTTATTTATCACTGATTAAATCTTCAGACACCATAAAAGTACGGTGCTAGCAAATCTTTTTAAAATAATGCATTATTTTTGTGTAAATAAGGGAATAAGTATTTGAAATACAAACAGATTTACTCTGACAATCCTCATCCGTTTGCAATATGAAAATGATGAGCACAGAGGACTCTGTATTTGAAGAGTGTAATTGCAGTCAGAGCTGACTGCATGGCTCTCATTGGTATTCCTGTCTACATCTACATCTTTGATGCACCTTTTGTGTATCGTATACATGCAGGCTGACTTCTGTAGGCTGCCTATTCCTCCCTGAATGTCTTCCAGGCATCTTTAATCTTTGACCTCAGAGACAGACAGTTGATCAAGACAGGATCTTGGCTGAACTTTTATTTTATGAAACAGAGTAAAATATGTCATGGTGCAGCACAGGCCAGTCACTCCCTGGGGCCAGGAGCAGCGGGGGCTCCACAGGGATGTCAGGGCAGGTGCTGGCAGCCAGGACTCATCCCACTGCCACTGCCAGCTCCAGGGCAGCTGGAGGGGCAGCTGGGGGCAGTCTCAACCCTCTGCGTAAGGCATCTCCCTAGGGATGGGGACAAACTGAGGCAAAGCGAGATGTCAGCCCTGGGGCTGTGCCTGGCTCACTGATAGATAATACACTATCGTACCATCAGAGACATGTAGCAAGAATCTTTAGACAGGAAACAAGCAGAGCCATGAACTGACAGCCCATCTTGACTACTCTTTTTAAGACTGGTATAGACATAGCCACAGTGCTCACGGGGGCAGCTAAAATCTAGCTGTGCCCTCAATGGCAATAGTTATTCAATGTCTTTCTGTCAAATTACATTGGTTTGAGGGGTGTGAATGATTATGTGGGCAAAGAGGGGGAATGGTGAACATTTTAAAGCTGTGTATAAAAGAATTGGAAAAAATATACCTCCAAAACTGCTGAACTGAAAGTTCTAGGCTAAAAACAGAATGTCATATTGTGAGGTCTTCCCCCCTAACTCTATGAAATCAAAATGCTAGTGTGCAGACAGTTACTATGAGTGTTGCTCAGAATCAATTTAAAAGATACAAATGGACACTGTCAGAGATTTGGGCTTAAAACAGCTTCTATGGAATTAAAATACTTTGTAAACTGCTAATTAAGTGCAATGAGCAGCAGAATGATTAAATACATATTTTTTCCAGAATACTTTTGGTTCTCTTTGAGAGCTTGAGCATCAGTTTTGGCTAATGTTAATCTAAACTAGAATAAAGGGTATTATTTTTTAATACAAAATTATGAAGATTTTCTGATAGTGTTTTCATGCCTACTGACACAAATCACAGTTTGGGGATTCTCAGGGCAGGGGCCTTGTGCTTAGTTCTGTTCTCTAAAAAAAAGAAACTAAAACCATAAGAGTGACTGGGGTCTCAAGGCAAGGAATATAGAGATTAATTATAAGTGGGTAAGCTTAAGCTGTATTTCACAAATATGAAATAACAAAAAAACAAAAAAAAAACAGTTTTACATTGGAGGAGAGTTTCTGCTTCTTTTTCTCAAAGAATAAATGAAGCATATATACTAATCAAAATCAATAGATGAGATCATCATACATAAATAAGTTTTTAGCTGAAGGCAAAACTTACACTAATAAAACTGCCTGACAGAAATTAAACTGCTTATTTTCCTCACATCATCATTATAATCTTTAGTCATATTGCTATTCATAGCTTGCTCCCTATGGCTTAGAGCTTTTACACTGGATTTAAGAGTGTTAAGCAGGCTTAGTTGTAATTATCATTCTATTCAGAAGAAGATCTGTATTAAAAATAAAAAAAAAACACGTCATGAAATGCTTGTAAAACAGCATTTACAGATTTCTTTTCCATAAAATCTGGAGACGTTTCTCTGCTGCTTAATTCTCTTTTTTTTCCCAGAACCCTTCTCACAAACAAATCAGAATTTACTTTGAGATCTGATTGTTAAGAACTTTCCAGATTTAGTATCAAAATATGCCAAAGTCTCACCCTTTCCTGTCCCAAAAGAGCAAAGGAATCATTAAATGTGATGATAGAGTTTGAATTATAGCTGCTTTGATACCATCTGTGATCCTTTATTCTTCAACCAAGACCCATCAGTTTTCAGTCTGTTTAGTCTAATTATGTATCATTTTAACCTTACCATGATATAAAATATAAATGTATCATTCAAATATATTCATAAACAGTTGCCCAGTTGTGAAACCCTTTTTCAAATAAGGCATTACAAAGGGCTTTAACCTTCCACAACATTTATATTTAATGACATAAATGAAAGAGGATGACATTAAACTTCAAAGCAGCAAAGATGATACATTTCCAATCGTGCTGTCACAGTGAGATCAGCATACCAGTACCCAAAAAAATGCTTTTTCATTTACTGAACTTCAAGCGTGGCCTCATCTCAAATGATATCTATTGGCACTTCAAATACACCAAAGGCCATTAAAGTGCCATGAAAAATATATATGATATTTTGGTACAGTTGTCTTTTAATACCAGAGAATTAAATTGTTGTTCAGTCTTTGTCTCAGAATGCCTATCCAAATTGAAAAGACTAGGATATTAATATGGTTAGTCATCTGATATGACACTGTAGTAAAAAGAATGTGTATACAACAGAATGCTAAATGTCATTTAATTATTCAGGTCAAGGCTGTAAATAAAAAATGCCTTCTACCTTGCCAGTAGTTGATGCTGTAGGTTGGTCAAAACTTTGCTTCACCTGATTTCACCAAAATTTTGAATTTGCTTCATTTCACATACGTATCTCAAAGTATGTTGTCTAAGGCTAAAACAGGTTGTGTGAGATTGCATGGCAATCTCATAGTCTGTGCAAATATGTACTTTCAGATGCCAGTTCAAGTTCTCTGAAGACAGTGGTGTAGATTAATTAAATTGCCCCAAAGCTGCTTTCATCTGCCCATTGATAACAAAGCCAAAAGTATATAACTTAAACCTAGATGTCCAATTTATAGATGTCTGATGAGATGAAAGCCAGCTTCAAAGACAGCAAGAAACATGACAGCAATCCTAAATAATGTCATGATTGTGATCTATTTTTGAAAAAAAAAGAAAAAGCGTGTCATGCACATTTTTCAGTATGCTTCATTTTGCATTTTTAACATTTTTTTAGGGCTGAACTTCAACCTGTCTCTTTCTTGTCCATAAACTGATCTCTCTACAGATTTTAATTACCTCTGTGGTCCTCAAGTGGCCATAATTGATAAAATAATCACTCTGAATCATGTATTACTATCTTAAGTATTAAATGCGAACACAGTGGAAGGGGTTGATAGTCTAAATTGGTCAGAATATCAACAGGATTGGGCACAGGATCCTATTTAACACTAAAAACTGTTTCATACAAAAGGACATATATTTTTAACCTAATGACTTTATAAAGCTTTGCTTTTCCCAAAATATATAAAATATACATATAAAATACAATATGGTGAAATGACAAATGTTTCTGAAACACAGAAATTCCGTATTGGGCCGTATGAGTAGAGTGTATTTAATTCAGCACTGCAGTAATCTCTACTTAGTTTTGGCTTTCCGTGTCAGTAAAGTTGGGATTAATATAATAGACTACAGAAGAAAGATCAGAAGTCTGGAGAACATGAACAATGAGGAAGAAAGAAAGCTTTGCATTTTTTCAGTTTAAAGTGAAGTCAGAAGGGGGAGGATGCCCCGCAAAATGGGGTGGGTAAAAGGGAAGTAATAGCCCTCAAATACACATTAGAAGCATTTCAAAGTTTATTTTCAGACCCTTATGTTCTTGGCAGTTTGAACAGTTTAAGCTAATATATGGAAGAATAAATCATACAGGAGGAAAATATTTTATTTACTGGCAAGACTGATATTAGGTATGAGGTCTCGTGAGACCTCACTTGGAGTACTGTGTACAATTCTGGTGTCCTCAACATAAAAAGGACATGCAATTGTTGCAACAAGTCCAGAGGAGGGCCACGAGGATGATCAGGGGACTGGAGCACCTCCCGTATGAAGACAGGCTGAGAAAGTTGGGGCTGTTGGGCTGTTGGCTGTTGCGTGGAGACCTCATAGCAGCCTTCCAGTATCTGAAGGGGGCCTATAGGGATGCTGGGGAGGGACTCTTCATTAGGGACTGTAGTGATAGGACAAGGGGTAACGGGTTCAAACTTAAGCAGGAGAAGTTTAGATTGGATATAAGGAAGAAGTTCTTTACTGCAAGGGTGGTGAGGCACTGGAATGGGTTGCCCACGGGAGTTGTGAATGCTCCATTTTTGGTTGTGTTCAAGGCCAGTTTGGACAGAGCCTTGGGTGACATGGTTTAGTGTGAGGTGTGCTTGCCCATGGCAGGGGGGTTGGAATTGGATGATCTTAAGGTCCTTTCCAACCCTAACTATTCTATGATTCTATGATTCTATAGATTGCCTTTGGAGATTATGGGAACCTCAGAAAATGGGCATCTTAAACAAAAGTCTAATCAAAGGTCCATTAAGAATGAAACACATAAAGTATATGATCCTTAGGCCTAAAGATGGGCTAGATAATATACTAAAGGTCTTTCCTCATCCTATGACTCCATTATTCTCTACATAATTTAAGTATTATGAAATCATAGAACCATAGAATGTTTTGTGTGGGAAGGGACCTTAAAGATCACCTAGTTCCAATCACCCTGCCATGGGCAGGGACGTCCTCAACTAGAACAGGTTGCTCAAAGCTGCAGCCAACCTGGCATTGAACACTTTCAGGGAGGTGGTACCCTCACAGGAAAGAACTTCTTCCTAATAGTTCATCTAAATCTCCCTTCTTTCAGTTTAAAGCCATACTCCCTTTTCTACCAATACATGCCCTTGCAAAAATTCCCTCTCCAGATTTCTCATAGAGCCACTTTAAGTGCTGTGAGGCTTCTATAAGGTGTCTCTGGACCCTTGTCTCCTCCAGCCTGAGCAACCCCAGCTCTCTAAGCCTGTCTTCATAGGAGAGTTGCTCCATCACTCTGATCAACTTTGTGGCCTCCTCTGGACTCATTTCAACAGGTCCATGGCCTTCTTATGTTGGGGACCCCAGAGCTGAATGCAGTACTCCAGGTGGGGTGTCATGTGAGCAGAATAGAGGGGGGAGAATCACCTCCCTCGGCCTGCTGGTCACACGTCTGTTGATGCAGTCCAGGACATGGTTGGCTTTCTGGGCTGCGAGCTCACACTGCCAGCTCATGTTGAGCTTCTCATGAACCAACACACTCAAGTGCTTCTCCTCAAGGCTGCTCTCAATCCATTCTCTACCCAGCCTCTATTTATTCTTGGCATTGCCCCAGCCCAGTTGCAGGACCTTGGTCTTGGCCTTGTTGAACTTCATGAGGTTCACACTGGCCCACCTTTTAAGGCCCCTCTGGATGGCATCCATTCCCTCCAGTGTGTCGGCCATACCACACAGCTTTCTGTTGTTGGCAAACTTGCTGAGGGCGCACTCAATCCCATGTTGCTGGCAAAGATGTTAAGCAGTGCTGGTCCCAGAGCTGAATCGTGAGACTCGTCACTGGTCTCCACTTGGACATTGAGCCGTTGACCACAACTCTTTGAGTGAGAACATCCAGGCAATTGCTTATCCACCAAATGCTCCATCTATCAGATCCATGCCTCACCAGTTTAGACAGAGACGTCATGTGGGACAGTGTCAAATGCTTTGCATTATAACTTTATATAGGCAAGTCATGTTTATGTTTAAATATATAGCATAAACTACTAAGCATATTCTAACTCCTTTCCAGGTTTTACAGGTCAGTTAAAATTATCTCTAGCAAAAAAGCTGTAACAAACCTTTCTCTGAGAAAATTGTTTCATCATTATGGACTGCATTTGGCATTTTAGCAAGTATAAAACAAAGAAGAAAAAGGTGCAAAGAAAACATATGGATTTGCTCATAGAGTAAGGTGCTGCCTAGTGTAAGAATTGTAGAACCAGGTTTCTTTCTGAAAGCTTTTCCACTTTAGAGACCTTTAGTTTGCAGCTCAAGGAGCTATTCATAGGAATCTTTTTTTCAGATTTGGTCTTACATGGTTGACAATGCAATTTTGAGGAAGAGTCTGCACAGCAAACATTTGTTTTGAAATTCTGAAGGTTTTGGGGGAAAAAAAAACAAATATAAGGATGTCTAAGAATTAAGAAGTAATATTAAAAAGAAGATGAGAATTTTTGCATTTAATTTCAAATATAGAAACAATGTATGCATCTTGACATAATCCTAAGGAAATCTCTAATGGACATATAACTGCATGGAAGTCAATAAGGGCATATTTTCTTCCCAGAGAAATATAAGTAATGTGGTATGTCTAAAGGATAACACTGGTCAGCTGGCAGCCAAATTGTTTCTGATTAAGAAATCTGATGAAGCAGTTGCCTTTTCTTATGCCACTATTTATAATGCAGTATAACTTATATGCAATCTGTTCCTGGACTTTTGTCAGGAGATTGTTTTTTTAGCTTTGT
This sequence comes from Pezoporus occidentalis, assembly GCF_034315485.1. Taxonomy (NCBI): domain Eukaryota; kingdom Metazoa; phylum Chordata; class Aves; order Psittaciformes; family Psittacidae; genus Pezoporus; species Pezoporus occidentalis. The sequence goes on along the minus strand of NW_026913693.1, from coordinate 640,824 downwards.
TTCTTTCAACTTTTTCTTCTGCAACTTTGAGGGAGCACAAACATTGTTTCATCTAATCTGAGCAGCACCTGACTAGATTTCCTGATGCTAACATTTTCATGAATGCTAACTGTTATCCTGCAAAGAATCAAATTAAAATACAAGTAACACTAGTTTTATAATAGTCATGGACACAGAAAACACTACAGTACAGGTCCTGAGACAGAAGCATTTGGGCATAGAAAACTGTATACAGATAAAAACAAGACTTGATCACATAGAATTATTTTTGTCACAGAAGGAAAACATTCAGTGCATTTCAACACCCTGCCCTGCCAAATGGGTCATCCATCAGATTCTGTTGTGCATACACTATAAAATCAGTCTCCCACTTGTTCACAAAAGAGCTCTCAGACACCACAGTACAATGTAAGGACTGAAACAGAATTGTACATAGAGACAGTCACATAATTACTTGTGCAGTGCAGGCATACACAAACAGCAAAGTGAGTAGCTTTTACTGATGAAAATTTTTCACTCAGGACAGCAGCCATACTCACTGCAACAAGAATGACATCTTTTCTCCAAAGATAACCAAAATGAATGGCTAGAGTTAAGTGTAAAAAGAAGTCAAGGACACTTCTACTGAGTACTATGTTAGCCTTGAATAATGTGTGGTTTAGGAGTTTCCTCTAAGCAGAAGTGGCTTGTCAGTATTTAATAATCCACAGTCACTTGCTATTCTATGAATTTTTCTAATCTCCTCATGAAACATGTAAGCATTTAGCAAGCACAGCACCCAGAGACAATGATTTCTGCAGCTAAGCTGTGCATTATATTAGAAACTACCAATACATTCTATGGTAGCTAAAACTTGCACTAAATCACAAAAAGGGTCAGAGTTTAGTATGATTGGAAACCAAATCTTACTGTTGTTTGGCTGTTATTTAAACATGTTTTCTAACGTAAATCTTAAAACTACAGTTATTTCAATAAAATTATAGGCTGTGCTCTGAAAATATGATACTGATAACAGTTTAGAATGCATAATAGGCAAATGTTTCAAACTAAATAGCTGCAACATGGAAAACCAGTCCACTGAAATTGTGTGTATTTTCACTTATATCTTGATAGTATACCCTTTTGCAGCAACTTTATTGTTCTATAATGGGCATTTAGGGTATGGAAATACATAAGACCCTGAAAACACCTAGGGTAAAATGGTTTGTTGCACAGTAAGATTTATAGAAGACATTTTGCAACCATGTGGAATTTAATACATCAATATATTTATTCTTGGTCTGCACTAATTACAATAAAAAGGTGAAAAGAAGACTCCTTTGCTTGTGGCATATCTGACAGGAGAGAATATCAACATCTTGTAGTGCACATAATGTATCCTATATAATAAGTAACTGACCTGCTTACTGTCAAGAATACCTTCATTTGACACTTTTAAAAATTAGATGAAAGTCATTTTGGAAATAAGCTAGCACAGACCTTTACAGAAAAACTGGGATTTCCCATTATAATCCTCTCTCTAATATTCCCTCATACAGAGCTCTTTAAGTCTGTCTTTGATGGAAGTGAATTTCACATACTAACCATTTACTTGGTTTCCTCATATTATTGCTTGAATTTTTTATTCAGGTCACTTTTTAAATCTACAAAGATATTAATGGTGCAAGATGAAGCACTAAAAAGCCTAAAACTTACTTCCTAAAACATAACTTAAATATTCCTGTACAGTGTTTTCAATTTCTCTATTTTTTCTGAAATAACATTATGTAGCAGTTTGTATTTATATTCTTCAGACAGTTAATAGTCTATGTTGATGGTCAAAGAGACATTACAGTAAATATATAATAACCCCTAAAGCTCTTACACTTTACCTCTGAGGTATTTGTAAGTAGTCATATCGTTATAGTCTTTCCTTCAAGCAGTAGCATAGTGTAATCAAATTGTCTTAATCTTCTCTCATATGTCACAGCTTCTAATCCTCCCTGGACTTTTTTTTTTTTTTTTAAGTTTATAAAATAGTCTTTCTATATTGAGCATATTCACAGAAGAGTCAAAGTGCAGGAATAGGAACAAGCTACAGCTTATTAAGACCTACAAATCTATTCATTCTCATTTAAATTCACTGAAGAAAGACAGTAACACTGCTTTTGGAGCAATACACTGGGAAGTCAAGTCTTATCTGCTAGCCACAAGTGCCCATGATTCTTTTCTGCTCTTCCTGTACAGAGAGTTCTCTGTTAGGGCAAAGCTGAAAAATCAGGTAATCATTCTCCCTGCAATCCTCCCATTGATTTTTTTACGTAAGATGTATCTCCTGAAAATGGTTATCCTTGCCCCTGGAAAGCATCAAAAAACACTTGTAAGCATGGTCTGTGTATCTAGATACATTTTTTGTTTTAACTTTTGCCTGTTTGTTGAAGATACTCAAGGGTCCAAAACTTGATTTCTGGCACCATCACATGCCTGTCCAAAAATAATGTTAATAGCAATACAAGCTCTGTCCTTTTCCTTACACAATGACTGTGAGGTTGCATGGAGTGGTTTAGAATTTGGCAGATAACAAAAGAAGTATTTCACTTGAAAAGAACTGAGCCAAGTAAATAATCCTCAGGGAGACTGAGAAAATAGTCTGAAAGTATTTTAGTGAAGAAAAGAAATCCCAAGCAGCTCTCCTCCATAAGGCAACTCCCAGGCAATTGCAAGGTTGTTTAACTTGTGTGATCTGCTGACATCACTGCTCAAAATAATACATCTGCAGGTTAAGGGCTAACCTACATAGTGCTTTGTCACCCTACTAGATATGAAATTTGACAGCACTTGCTAGCATCAGTGCTCAGTAATTTCTGTCACATCCATCAGAAGGATGTAGGACAGTACTAAGTCCTAACAATTTCTGTGTAATTGTGGTCTTCTCTATAAACAAACTATCTTTCAGATGGCTTGACAATGCAATTTAAAATTGTCTATAGATTTTCCAGCACAAAAGAATAGAAAGGCTGACAGGATTTTGTCGACTGCAGTTACTGAAAGTCATATGTCAGCTAAGAAACTGAATTTATTTTGGAAACAGGTATAAAAATTTGAGTATTTTAATATAAACTTTGTATGCAACCCTGTAAAGCAGCTGCTAAGGCAAATTTTGTCTATTAATGATGTTCAACACATGTAAACTTTTTTAATGTACCCATATTATAGAACTTGAGTAATTCCTGGGTTTAGTTGCCTGGGTTTTCTGAGTAGAAGAAGGAAAAGATTACTTAACAATAGGAATAAGGAATGTAACTTATCTTTCTTAAAAATTAACATTCAAGGTAATTTGTGCCATTCTTTAAGAATGGGTTTGGGTATGACTGCCTGGAACTTGTGAAGAAACCATTACAGCTGTAACCAGGCAGAAAATGAGAAGTGAAATGAAAGTTCTATTCTGAACAAACAAGTTTCCATTTTTTCATGGCTAGTTCATAAACTGGCAGCACTATTACAACTTTACTCCTAAAAGTCACTAGAAAGTGACACAACTTTTCTTACGCTATTCTGTTTACCATCTTAATTCTCATTTCAAAAATTAATGCCAGTGTTTCAGAAATAGTGTCCCTCTTGTATTATCTGTTTTGACCACATTCTTTTAACCATAGAATAACACAGTCTTTGTTTCCATCAGTAATATTAATTCATTAAAATATATTTTCAACTCTATTATTCACCATTTTTAACATCTTAACGTCAACAATGTATTAAGTCAGTATGCAATTCTACGGTTTTCCTAATGCTTTTGTTTGGTTCCTATATGTTACCACATTCTTTGCTGCCTTGATGGTCTGTTGGGATATCTTTTTACTTTTCTATACTCTTCTGTACTATACTGTGTACACTTCACTGTCATATTTCAATTCTTCGATTAACCCTGTCTCTGGTTCTTACACATTCTTCTGTTGCATACTCTTAGTGGATTGCTTTACTTTTCTGTCTTCATTGTGATATTGTCAACCCTGATTTTATTTATTTATTCTTTAACATCTCTGCTTATGGGACTTGTGCAATTTATAAAGTCTAATATATTGCAAGTATACACACAATGAAAGTATTGTAAGCACCACATCAAATACAGTGACTGTCTAATATTTACTGCATAATGATTTATGGATTTGGGCTTACAGCCTCTCATCCTACACATTTTCTGCACAGTTACAGAAGCTTTTGCATTTCTAATTGTTTGTCTTCTTAAAGGCCAGATAGAGAGAAGAATATTTAGGAAGCATGAGATCCTCTGACCTTCCCGTCTTTCTCAGATTCATCCTGTCTTGCTCCTATTTGCTCTTGTATGGGAGAAAAATAATCTTCAAAAGTGAACTGCTCACTGCACAAAATTTCTTCATACAAATATATGACAGACCTTTACTAGCTTTATTTACTGAGAGAGAGGAAAAAAATAACAACTGTATTAGGGTTGAGATTTTGCTTTTCTTTTTGTCCTGCTAGACACCTATGTCCTATTTCCTGCTGCCTACCTTCTAACTTGGTATATTTATTTCTAGTCATGCAGGACAACCACAAAATTCCCAAGTCCATACCTCTTTCTGTTACTCATAAATTAATCCAAATGTATCTAAACTCACCTTTTTCCACAGCAGAAAATTAGAATTGTTACTACCCCTTCCCCCATACAAAGCTGATTTTTTGCTTGTTTGTTTGTTTTTTGTTAATGCTTCTCCAGCATATAATTGAGTAATTAAACTCTCCTAGGAATCAAAGAATCAACAAGGTTGGAAAAGACCTATAAGATCATGAAGCCCAACCATTACCTCAGGATTGCCAAGACCTCGTCTACATGAGTTTTGAACACTTCCAGAGATGGTGATTCCACCGCTTCCCTGGGCAGCCTGTTCCAATGCCTGATCAGCCTTTCGGCAAAGAAATTTTTTCTACTCTCCAGTCTAAACCTCCGATGGCATAACTTGAGTCCATTACTGTGACTTTTAACCAATTTAAGTATTTTACATTTTACCAGTGGTTTGGGGTTGTGCATTTGGTGAGTTTTTCCTTTTTTTCTATAACTTGAGAGCTTGGGGCTTTTCATTTGTCTTAACCTTCTCCAGAAAGGTTCTATATTCAGTGTTGATGTTCCTTATATAGCTGTATCTGATTATATATGTCATATAAACTTGGTATAGACTGCAGGCTTCCCTTCATATGCATGCAAAATATAGAATACTAATATTCTTGTCAGAAAATGTATTTTTCCTGTAATACCTATAAAATCAAGCTTGCTTCTCATAGAAACATTTCTTATGTTCTTTGTAACTGTGTTATTAGCAGCATTTACAGATATTTGCTCTCAGCTTTGTTTAGAAACCAGGAAGTATTCCCTCGTATTTTAAAATTTAAACCAAAACATATTTTTTTTTTATCAGACAAAGCCATTTTCTAGGGTGACCCTATGTGACACGAAGTGGTTTTGTAGACCAAGAATCACAAACTACATAAGTGGGAATTAAGCACTAATTATTTTTAGTGGCTTGTAGTTAGAAACCAACCTTTCATACAAGTTCCTAAAATCTTGGGTGAGATCAATAGGAAAATTGCATGGGGTGGATGTTCACTTCATGCTTTGCTCCAATTATGGAAGCAGCTACAGTTCATTGGTATTTAATGAATTTAGTTTTGGTACTGTTACATCTCAGAAATGCCACTCTTCTACACTCTTTTCTACTCTAAGTAGATGCTACTTTGTCACCATCATCTAAGGCTTTTGTTGATGAGATAAAAATGGGTAAAACCAGACAAGTTAATCTGTCACAGTAATAAAGCTGAGAAACTCATTATAGCACACACACAAGTAAGTTGTCCTATCCTGTAGCACCTGTTGTAAATGACTGAATTAAGTCAAACTTTTTCACACTTTGAAACTCCTGCCATTCAAAGAACCAGTATGTTTATACATGGCTACCATTACATGATTCTCCTCTTTCATGACTTGAACTTCATGTCCATTCACTTTTTCTTTTAATAGAAAAAATTTCACTTCTATTTATTAATAGAATATACAGCTATTTGGTTCTCTTTGAGTGAAAATCTGAATGGGAACAGTTTTTGTAAACTTCATTATATTTTCTAGTGCCTTTTTTTTTAATGCAAAAAAAAAGGAATTAAGACTAATTTTTTTTTATGTGAAATATTGCCAGTACAAATATGGCCAAATGGACTTAATTGCAGTTCAATGCTTCCTTTCCTTAGGGATGTCCTTCATTCTGGACAAAATCTGACCACATGAACCTTTTGGGCTAAGTTGATTGAATTGGTATGTTTCTAAAATATTTATTTCAAATAACAGTACATTTACTAGAGAAAATGACAAAGGTTTAAGACTAACAAGGTTACAGATTCAGTTTATGACTAAATTGTCGTGGTCAGCTGTGACTGTGAAGGTTATCTGGGTTTAGATTTTTCATTTGGACAAAAGTTGTTTTGCATATAGAAGCAGGTACATATAAATATTTGGTAGATATGTCGTCTTCCTTATTTATGTGTAAGTTTAAAAAAAGGTAGTACAAAAGTGGATGGGAAAACAGAAGACATTTAAAAGAGCTGAATAAATATTATGAATTACTGAAAACAAGTGTTTAAAAAGTGTATTTAAACAAAATTTGCTTTCTCTTCAGTAATATTTGTTCCTCTTCTGTAAAAATGGCCAAACAAGATAATTGGCAAGAATGCTCTGGATATAAGTGTTTATGGTTAAGGCAACATTTTAATTCAACCAAATGAGAAGCACGAGCAATATGCCTGTGGTCTTGTCAGCTAGGAAGAAGCATGTCCTCTCCTCAGGCTGGAAGGTAAAACATGATGTGTGTTTCATACAGCTCACTTCAGACATATGCACAGGTGAAGTGAACTAAATATCTTTTGTCATTGCCAGTACAGGAGGAATTATATGGTGATGCTCTTCAGATTCTTATTCTTCCTGGTTCTTGTAGAAAGCCTGTATGCCCACCCTTATTGAAGATGCTTCCTAAGATCATTTCCTTCTAACACTGTTATTGAGATTGAAGGATGGAGACAAAGGAAACCCTACTTACTTAAAAAGCTAAAAAAAAAAAAAAAAAACCAAACAAAAAACCCAACCAAACCAAAACACAAAAAAAAACAAAATTCTTTTAAATATCATTTTAAAGATTATGATTGAGGATGTTCTATTTTAAGGGACTATTGAATTTTACAACCTTGTCTTTGGCTGACAATTTCTGTTGTCTTTTCCAGGCTATGTAATTTTAGTTAATTCTAATTTTAAATAAACTTAGATATACAAAAGCTTGTACAAGCCTTTTCTTGGTTCTCAGTAAGCTCAGAGTCAACACCATTTCTATGATGAGCTAAAATAGATAAGAAAGCACATAGTGAGACAATAAAAGTCCTCCTGTTCAGACAACATGCAGGTAGTTAATTCAGGACTCTGGATAAGCTTTGAAAATTGTGGTTTAGGGAAATAATAGCCCTGAAAGACCACATTCTGATACGGTATATTATCCAAAATTAATCCAGATTGCAGAACTTTAAGACATGCAAAAAGGCATAGCTCTGGGGGAACATCAGAAAGCTAGACAAGCAAAAAAGAAAACTCAGTTTAATCATTCAGATGAAAAAATTGACTTTCTTAGTCATTAGAAAAACATTAAGCCACATTTGTCTGTGGATATCTTAACCTTAAATGCAGGATGGAAACTATTTTTAAAATATTTGTAGTCAGAGTTCTGGATTAAGGAATGTAACTTAACTATTTTTCATCTAAGACTTAAAGCTGTTGAATCTTCATGTGTATTCTCTTGCTACTTTCATAAACTGCCTTTCAAATAATTTACAGCAGGTACATACTTCTACAGAAGTTTTCAATAATTTGCCTTTGGGACAAACTGTTACATTAACTTGGCTGTGTTTTTAGTGAGAATATCCACACATTTAAAGCCAAAATATCATGAGGAGAAATATCAGTCTCAGATTTAGTGTGTATAGCAATATACACACTTTCCCTCAGCATCCAGGAAAGGACTGGAAGATCTACCCAGATATATATTTATTTGCACCCTTCATAAGTTAAGACATATACAAAAAGAATATGTAATTCACACTTACAATATGTAAGAAGGATTTTTGCTTGTTTTGGGTTTTGGGGGTTTGCTTTGGTGTTTTGTTTTGTTTTTTCCTATAATTAAAATGCAGGCTGAATAAAATTGATAGTTGATCTAAAGCTATGTACTGTAGAAAATCAAAACCAAATCACTGAATATGGTGTCAATGCATAGCATGACTTATTTTTATGACTCAGTGAGAATATAACTGCTATAACTCATTTGATTACAAAATTTGTTTAGAAAGAGTATTTTAGGTGTCTATCAATATTTATATAAATATATATTCTTCTCCACATATATACATGTATATATATATAATTTGCATTTATAGGAAGTAATCAAACTCTTTAAACAAGTGAGCATCTCATTAGTTCAGTTTTTAGAACAAAAATTGTAGCTCTTGAAAAGAAATGTCATGTAGTACAATACAGAAAGCATATTTAAATGCATTACTTCCATACATAAAAATGAACATAAAGAGATAAGAACACACATCCTCGATCAGAATCAGACAAATTTATAGAGCCCAGACTATGTCTTTGACAGTGGCCATTATCAGAAGTATAGGGCAAATATAAGTTGACACACCCAAAGTACCCAATTCCTGACAAATTACAGTTTCAGTAAAAATCACATTTATCTTTCCCTTATTAAGTTTAATAACCCTTGAGAACTTGAGCATCATAAATTGGCTTAATCACTTTTAAAACTTCAATTGCAATTTTGATATTTACAGCATTCCAAAGAGTTTCATTATACAAATGTTTATAATGTAAAAAGACAATTTCTTTTCTGTATTTTAAACCAAAGTGTTTACTTGCTGACCTAACCAGTTAATCTTTGCATGGGTTACCAACTGTGGACACAGAAAAGAAACTGGGGACTGATGCAGGCACATGAGTATATTTTGTTTGATAGGTAAGATCAGGTAAAATGTCAGGGAATTAAAGTCAGCTGGGGGTTATACGTGTCAATGTCTTCACAAATGAATGCAAGGAACTCTTCCTGTCTCTTTTTTCAGTTCATAAAATGAGATAATGATTGTTTTCCACATCACCTGGAAATAAGATATGAATTAGTCATTACCTTTATAGCAAGAAAATAATTAATAGCTTAGTTATAAGTAAAAAAAAAAAATCATAACAAGATCTGCAAGAAGTAGAAAAGACGGACTAGCAATGTTTTTACTGAGGTCCACAGGAAGGCAGTAAGCAAACAGCTAAGAGGCATTTCTTTGGCATGCACATGTCAGAGCACAGAGATTGCCTCAGTCACCTCATAGTGTCCCTTTCAACTCCATATACTTGTTCCTTAATGCAGCTTAATAAGATGAAGTTGTTCTTTTTCACGCTTTTAAAAAATCATCAGTAAAGGAGTGTTGATACTGCATTTTGATATTCCAGTAACCCAGTGAGGTGCCTACAGAAATGCAAAAAGAATTTTGTATTAAATTAATAGTGGTTACCTGTAACATTTTTTACAAGTGCATAACTAGAACCCTGATGTGTGCTCGCTCAGCATGGAAAATATACTACTGATCTCAAATATCTCAGCACAAGACTGGAATTAATATTTAGTACAAAATGAAATGGGGGCAAATTTAAGAGAAAATGCAGTTTCCAAGTTGTTGTTGCATTACTTTAAAATTGGAGTGTCCTTGCATGTCCACCCTGAATCATATCTTTGAAGATGAAGATTAATCAGAAAGTGTTGCTCTGTCAGATTGCACAAGGTAAACCTGGTATATGGGTATCATGGAGATGCATAAGTAAAACAAGTGTTTTTTTTCATGTTTTATTCCACTCTATTAATACTTCTGATGGACTCTAAATGTGCATTTGTTTCAGAAAAAAATCTGGGCAGTGATAAACCCCTGATCACCGATAGGCAATGATCACAATCATATTTTCTCTATTAGACAGGATGATCTTTTCTGTCTGCTTTAGATAACACTCTGCATTTTCTAATAGTTAGTCAAAGGCCATAAAGCCTTATTGCAAATGCCTCACTGTATTCTTTATCCACTCCATAAGTGTTTACATTGTGCTGTTGCAATGAATGATCCTCCTACTTAAACTGTATAAAGGGTGACTTTCCTAATTCAGGAAAGTAGCTTTATGTATGCTTTGCCTTAAATACACTTCCAGGCTCTTTTTTGCTGTACACTAACTTTTTTTTTGGCAGTGTGACTGCATAGTCCACAGATATGCATATGCATTTGGGCTTCCAGATATTTCTCTGTTTTTTTTTTTAAGAAACTGTCCCTTGCCAGTTTCTGAATTAAGAGAAGGAAAGCTTTACTCAATATATTTTACAATTATACATCTGCAAGTATTAATATGTAAAAAAGCAGCAGTCCACTACAAACCATTTTATCTTGATTGATAATTCACATTTTGCATTTCAAGAAATTTAACATTAAAGCAGTTGCTAGTGTTAAAGCTACTCCTTTTATAACATTCTGGTAACTTTATTTTTTAACTTTTTTTTTTCTTTTTTAGGAAAGCTTTAGAGATAAAAGCAATTAGTTAATATTAGATGAGAAATATTCCAATTACCACCTTCACCAAGCTGAGGTAAAAGTCAGCAAGAAACTTCTGGATGCATTATTTCTGTAGGCATCCAAAGGAGAGAAAATGACAAAGACTATCAATCATAGGAAATTTATACATATAATATTTTGAGTAATTTGGATACTTTAAGCATTAAGGCCACCCAATTCATTATTATGGCCCCTGAGATTGGCAGTTTTACATACTCACCTAAAAGTGTTTTACAGATGCAATCCTCAGCATTATGATCAGAATCCTACATTATGTTTGTCAGAGCAAAATTTGTAACTGCTGTTAATATGCTTGAAATGCTATTAAATTTGCAAGCAATATGTACAGTTTAGTTGCATAACTGATCAATTGTCTCTAACCTATGGTCATACATGTCAAAAAAATAAGCATTTTGAAAACTGAATGGCAATTGTTAACATCATATTTGTAACAAAAACATTTTCCATATGAAAGAGAAGTATGGTAAAATCACATTAATCTATAAGCAATTTACTAGAAGTACATGTTTTACAAACCTGATTGCAGGGTGGATAACTGGCTATTTAAGAAACAGAGGTATTTTGCAACAGACAAACATTACAAGTGTATTGAGGGGACGGGAACTCACTTTTCTGTATGATAAAGAAATTTAAAGTAAACTTATCCACCTATTTCTGGAATTATAGATTGAGATATAAATATATACTGTTGAGATCAGTTCACAGATGAAGCCTAAGTACTGCTAATAGAAAGCTCACACAGCTTCCATCCTAACTTTGGTACTGAACTGTTATTGATACCCCAAATGACACACAAGACCGGATGAAAACTGGTACTTTTTTCCTTCTGCCTCCACAGCTGTTGAGTTTTAAAATGGATTTCAGGTACATGGAGGTTTTAAAGTCCCTTGAGTCATAAAGCTCAGAAAAGGAAGAAATTGAGTTTTATTTTAAGCCACAAGGAAAAGATTTTAAAACAGAAAAAAAAAAAAAAGAAAGAAAAGAAAGAAAACAAGTATAAATTGTCAGCTTGTTGCCTGAAGATTTAAGCATATGTGCTTGCGTCCCAGCCTTGTGAACTATAGCTGCACTCACAAACCCCTGATCAAAACCACCTCACATGTCTAATACAATAATAGAATGACTGAATTCAGTGAACATGAAAATTTTTTCTCCTTTTTTTTTTTTTCCTGTACTGGAAAATTTTTTACTTCCCACCATGAAGGACAGGACTATCCTATATAAAACCAGAATTCCTCATGTCACCTCACATCAGCAGTTTTTTAGCTCCAGTTGTTCTTTACAGACCATAATCACTTTATGCCTCCAACTAGTGAGACACTAGGGATTGCTTTGGTCCCAATGGCTTAGTGTTTTATCTTGTATGGACCTGCAATTTGGGTGAAACTCCTGCAGTGGAACATGCCTGTTTTCCTTTTAAATCAGCTTTCCAAGTCAGTGCCATAGATGAGGTGGTTGTGCTCTTAGATTAATGGAAGGGCTAAAAAACTGAGAAAAGGAACATTCATTAGAGGGCTACAAAAATAAAAACTGGCATTAAGAATGGGTGCAGTAAAAGTGGAGGAAATGCTGGCTTTGACTTATTGGTCATTCTTAGTGAAAAATACCAATTTTTCTCTTTCCAAATCAAGCAATTTCATGAGACAGTTTTCTCTTAATTCTTTTCCTTCTCTCTTCAGCTTCACAGAAGCAATGAGTCCATGAACAACACAGACACAAAGACCATACCAGAAAAAAACAGACCAAGCATCATATATCCTCTGATGTAAGTACATGGCATTCTACCTCCTTTGAAGAGTCGTGGGAAGCATCTAGCACAGTGGTGGTACAATTGTTTCCTACTCACACTGTGTAGAAACACCACCAGTTGACAACACTGTGTAACAATTTGTGCCAGAAATTAATTCAAACTATAACTAGCTGAACTATAACCGTAAACCAAAACTGAGTGATCAGTAGAAAGAGTCTCTGCCTGTATATTGAATGCACAACCTTAATAAAAGCACCCACCAAATTTATGAAACCCTGCATCAAAGAACAGCAGAGGAAAATTAGTTGTTAATGATCATTTTTCAGTCTTAGTTAAGGCATGGTTTTTTTGGGGTATCCCATTGTCCAATCTGTCTGGTAGTCTGACTTGCTTCGGCACAAAAAATAAATTAGTATTTCTTTTCTTTATGCTAATGTCACACACATCCTTCTTAATGACAAATGCAACAAGATTTTAATAGTGTATGAATTGAAAGAAAAGAGACAGAGGATGTTAAACTCAGACACAGCCTGATAATGTAACTAAACCCTGTAATTAAGGACCGAATTTAAGGTCAACAAAGAAATCAATTTCTCCTGTATTGACTTTGTACAAGCTTCACTCTCTCATCTACTGTGAATAAAATTATCCCATATAAATAATACCACCCAGGTATGCAAGGTTTGTAAGCAAAAGTTAAGGCTGTAAAAAAATGTGACTATGACATCAAAGTAATGTTTTATTACAGAAAAACAAAATATTGTAAATACAGGTTAGTGGAATGAAACTTAAATGCCTCTAATGCTAAGTTTTCAGAGAATTCCTTGGTATCCATTTTGGCCTGGGTCAATTGCTTCCTTAAAAGATTTCCAGGCATGGTTCAGATGTTAGTAGAAACATGCTGGATGCAGGCTAAGATAATTTCATAGTACATATGAGTACTCATAGTACATATGGATATACTCAAATTCTGCCATCTGGACCCAGAACTGGTGGAAAATTCTGCCAGTGGTCAGTTTCATATAAATATAGCTATGAATAAATATTATTAGTCACTTTTTCCTGTACTTTCATAACTGAAGGAAGAAAAAAAAATATATGAAGTGGTACAGTCACGCCTTAATTTTAAGGGCAAGTCATAGGTAATGCCTGAAAATGCTGATAATTGAGTTGGTATGAATTGTAGGCAATCACAAATGACCCTTCTTCACAAATACACCTGGTATGTTCTGTGAGATGATAAAAAGAAAACTTCCTTTGAAGAGACTTTAATTTAAATATTACCCCATGACATGCTTGTTTTAACTTTTTGTCATGGTTTAAACCGTAGCCAGACAGCTCGTTCACTCACTCCCAGTGAGTGGTGCCGGGCTGCAAGCAATCGAGCCCCCCCCCCCCCCCCAAGGGGCTCTCCCCTTCCCCGCTCCCAAAGGGATGGAGAGAAGAATTGAAAGAGTGCAACTCCCACTCTTTGAGACAAGAACAGTCCAGCAACCAATGTACAACACAGATCTCCACCGTTACCACCAACGACAACAGTGATGAGAGAAAATAACAAGGGAAGAGAATACAATACCACCGGCCGAGAAACGAGTCTGACCCCGAAGACCCCGTGTCCTTCCAGGTAACTCCCAGTTACCCCCTCAGGCATGACATGCTGTGGTATGGAATACCTCTTTGGCTAGTTTGGGTCAGGTGTCCTGTCTCTGTTTCCTCAGGGCTTCCCCTCCTCCCTGGCAGAGCATGAGCCTCACAAAGTCCTTGGTTAGCGTAAACATTACTTAGCAACAACTGAAAACATCGGTATTATCAGTACTGTTCCCAGGCTGAAGTCAAAACACAGTTCTGCACCAGCTACCAAGAAGGAGAAAAACTGACTGCTACTGCTAAACCCAGGACACTTTTTAATAGGGTCTATTGGGCCATTATTTGTGATGTGACATTGAAAAATGTAAACTGCTTGATTGCTCTCCCCTGGTGTCTTTTCCAGTTTTTATAACACCTTGAGACTTCTCAAATTCTAAACCCATCCTCCTCATTTATGCTTATTTAAGCAAAGCAGTTTTATTATAAGTAAGCAGAACTTGATATTGGACATGAAGAAATAGATAGGTTTTTTTTCCACCCTTTTATTTTTTTAAGTCTCCAGATAGTGTTTTATCAGCTGTGCAGAAGCATAGCAATGTACCTTCCACTGGGGAAAGACAGCATTTAATCATCAGTGATTGCTAGAAGCACCTGACGTTTTGTATCTCATACTATTTTTTCTGTAAAGATATTATGTCCAGTCCATAGCCAAACCTGCAAATCTATTTTGACCCCTCACTGAGGTTAATCAGATGCTCTGAGATAAAGAGGACTAGAAATAACTGAAACTTCGTGATAGAATACGTCAAGGACAGGGTTGCTGTCACTATTGTAAGTCTGAGACACAGACTTAAAGGACATTTAGGGTTTTGACAAAGCAGAGAAGAGAAATAAATGAATGTATGGGTAAATAAGGTAAAGTGATAACAACCAAAACACTTGATGTGCAAATCAACCTCTTGGTTACTTAAAACTGGTTTTGAGGAAGTTTTATTTTCAGTTGTGCTACCTCCAGTGGCCAGAGAATGTGGGACATTGTTGATCAATTATTTTGGTAGTAAAATGTGAACATTGGTTTCAGTTAATATGCTTTCATTCAGGAGCAACTGCCCATCCAGGGAAGCAGAGGATTGCTCTCTGGCTCTGTGGACCAGCCCTATTTATGGGTTTCCCAAACTATAAATAATAAATAATAACAATAAAATGCTTTCATGGAAATCTTTTTGCACCACTTGATCTTTCTGTAAGGGGAAGATTTCACTGCATATTCTGAAATGGAGAAGCTTAGAAATAGGCATATAACAATGTTCCTTTTCTCCCCAATCTTTAATCATAACAACTGGCAGATTAGTGACATTCAACCTTGAGTGTGTTATTTTCCTAATGCTGAGCTGGATTTTACTTTCTTTCTGTTACCATGTCTTATTAAACTGCTACCATATAAAGCATTGATTTCTAAAGAAAAGAAAGTAATGACTTTTTGAAAGCCATCTTTCAAAATTGTTTCACTCCCACTGAATTCAGAAAATGTTTTCTTCCCAGAAGATCTGAACAATGCTGTAGGCTGATGCAATTTGTTTTAAAGTTACTGAGTATCCAAAACAGTTCCTTGACAAGAAGGATAGGATTTACTCTCCCCTCTCTCTTCACACTGTAAGTACAATAGACGTTTTTTCTCTTCACCCTTGATCTACACTTTGGGGGAGGTTGTTTGTTTTTTTTTGCCCCCCCCCTTTTTTTTTTTCTGCTGTATGATTTATCTGATGCCTCCCTCTGTGCTCTCCTCTCACCACATACAAATCCAATACTGACAAGCCAGCAGTTTAAATTATTCACGCTTCAGTGTACGTGAGCTGCAGTGCAACAATCAGCCGAGCAATCATTCCATTCATTGGTCTCTTCTAAACTTATTGACAAAAAATTGAAAGAGGAGAAAAAACAAAATCCTGTGCTGCTAATGAAAGCTTGAGCCTGAATAAAATAATTTCCATATAAGAAAACAAGAAAAAAATGCTTATCAAGAATTATTATAAATTTATAAAAGCATAAATAAACTAAAAAAAAAAAAAGACCACAGAACAATTATTTAGACTTATTTTGCATATCTTATATGATAGCAACACGTATATGGAAATATTCAAGTTCTCCTTTGTTTTCTGAATAAGCTGTAAGATCATCATAGTAAGATCATTTAATCTACTTCTGTTTACATGTCAGAGGTAAAAAAAAAACAAACATAGCAGAGGCTGTAAAGGAGGTCAGGAAACATTTCTCTCTTTTCTACCAAAACAGTTTAACATAAAGAGTGACACTGAAAGCAAGGTTTATGAGTCAATTGTGGGTCAATACAACAAATGAGATAGTTTGTGATAGTAAAAAGAAGCACAGAATTTATGTTTGAATTTTGTAAAGAACACAGGCATCATTAAAATTCATTTTATTCAAAAATGAAATATGCTTACTTTTTTCTTTAAATGGTTTCTGTAAATGGAGATAAACTTTTCCAGCACATATAGTAGTAGTGGCAGGCCAGAGGAGGACAGCAGAGTAAGCAAAATTCCTTCAGAAGAAAAAGGCTTAGAAAAAAAAACAAACAGTTAAAAGAAAAAGAGGTTGCTCCTTTGGCCCTGATCCACGTGAAATATCTTTGATCCAGTGATCCTTAGCTCATAATAATGGGAGTCACGTAGCTTATGGTGTGTAGTTATGCTAGTATATAAGTCATGCCCTGGGCACAGGCTCAAGCATGGGCTCCCTGCAGTTGTCCATGGTGCTGAAGCACAAGCATATATCCCCGAGCAGTTTAGCCCAAGCCAATTAGCATTTTCTACCCCAGAGAGTCCCATTATAATGTCCCAGAAGGCTTTTCACCCTGAGACACTCTCATGTGCCTTCAAACCACATACCAGAGCCTACAATTTCTACCTTCTCTCGCAGAAAAATTGTACTGCACTATGTTGCAACACCATTCTCAAACTGTATCTGACATTGCATTGGGTTTGCGTGGCAATATTTTCGTAGAAGGGGGGTTACAGGCTTCTGTGAGAAGCTACCAGAAGCTTCCCCTGTGTCCAATAAAGCCAAACCAGCCCATCAGTGACAGTAGTGGCTCTCGGATAACATAGTTAAGAAAAGGAAAACAGTTACTCTGCTAGAGAAACTACAGCTGGAGAGAGAAGTGAGAATATATGCGACAAACAATTCTACAGACACCCAGGTCAGTGAAGAAGAAGAGGTAGGAGGAGCTCCAGGCCACCTGCAGCCCATGAAGGTCCACAGTGGAGCAGCTCTCCACTTGCAGGCCATGGAGGACCCCACACCAGAGCAGTGGAATGCTCAAAGGAGGCTGTGACCCTGCAGGAACCTGCACTGGAACAGGCTCCTAGCAGGACGTGTTGTTTCAAAACCAAAATGTAGCTATAGTTGTGATAGTGGCTGCATGGATAGTCTATTAACTGTAAGCCTGGTTGCATTCAAAAGAGCCAGTTAGGTTAATGAATAATATAGTTTATTCATATGCAACATATGTGGTTCTTTTGGATTGCCAGCAGTAAATACAATAACTACAGAATAGCTATATAGCACTAACAATAAGACTGCAATCACAAGCTTAATTTCCTGGGTCAAAACACTCGAGGAGATGAGTCTTGCCATAACGTGTCTCTTCTAGGGAGGTGAAGAAGACAAACCTGTCAAACTGTCCCTACAATTTGGTGTTGAATTCTCATTCCCCAGTTAGGTACAAAACCAGGGTACATTTATAGCCTATTAACCATTATTATACTAAGTGCTGTGGGTAAGACTGTGGGCAAACTTTCTATCTATCTTGGTCACATTGCACGGGGCAGTTGTACTTGGTAACAGCTGTTGGCAACCCTTTCTTGCAAGATTTTGCAACAAGACTAATGGCACATTTGACAGCTGTGTGTTCTGTTATCAAGCAGAACAGGACCATGTGGCTTCCACCTCGCTTCATATTCCTCCCTGGTGACAGCAACATAAACCATCAGACCTCCATCTGTTTTCCATGCCTGGTCTGGTCACCCTAGGCTGCATCACCTACATGGAGCTTCTTCATTTTCATTACTGTTTCTATGCTTCCAATACCTGTGTCCCTCTGGATAGAGGAGCCCACACTGGAGCAGGTTTGCTGCAGGACTTGTGATCCTGCAGGGGACCCACTCTGGAGCAGTCTGTTTCTGAACAACTGCACCCGTGGAAGGGACCCACACTGGAGCAGTCTGTTCCTGAAGGGCTGCACCCCATGGAAGGGACCCACACTGGAGCAGCTCATGAAGAGCTGCAGCCTATTGGAAGGACTCATGCTGGAGAAGTTCATGGAGGACTGTCTCCTGTGAGAGGGACCCCATGCTAGAGCAGAATAAGAGTGTGAGGAGTCCTGCCCTGAGGATAAAAGAGTGGCAGAGATAATGTGTGATGGACTGACCAAAACCCCCATTCCCCTGCACTGAAGGTGGGGAAGAGGTAGAGAAATTGCAAATGAAGTTAAGGACAGGAAAAGGGAGGGGTGGGGAGTAGGTGTTTTTAAGATTTCATTTTATTTCTCTTTATCTTACTGATTTGATTGGTAATAAATTCCCCCAGCTTGTCTGTTTTGCCCATGAGAGTAACTGGTGAGTGATCTCTCCCTGTCCTTATCTTGACCCATGAGCCTTTCATTATATTTTCTCTCCTCTGCCCAGATGCAGATGAGAGTGACAGTGGCTTTGGTGGGCACCTTGTGTTCTGCCACAGTCAACCTACCACAGACATTTTGAACTCGGCAGAAAGAGAAGCAGCAGCAGACATGGTGGAATACAGTCGCTCCAATGGAGACTGTGTTTGTTCTCATCTCCTGGAGAGAAAGGTATGAAGCCACATTGCAAAATTAAACATCAACAATGGGACAGTAGTGGTTGTAATGTGGTAATATTTGTAATGCCTTCAGAATCCACTGGTTCACTGTGTTCACAGTCTATCAGCTGAAGGCACTTAAAACATAAGCCAATGGCAAAACTCAAATGTATTTCAAGAGGCAACAGAATGCAAAGGTAGTACATGGAGGCAGGTGGGAACACAGCTAATCTAATTAACTCACTATAGCAGACAAATAAAGCTGGGTGCCTTCTCACTCTTCTGTAGTTATCTAGGGCAAGAGGGAAGTGGGTGAGTTATAGCAAGTTATACAAGTAATTTGGTTAGTGGGGTGAAGAAGGTAACTGAAAGAATTGAGGTAGGTTACTCTAGTGACCAAATAATGGTAGGTCTTGAAAACTTACTGAATAGCATAAAAAGTACCTAAAACTGAATAAAAGTGTTATGTGAGCCAAAATGAACCATTTTGTATATGGAATTTATATTTTTCAAATAAATAAAAATCAAGTGAATTGAAGAAAACAGAATTGTAACAGTATTTTTTAATTAGAAATTCTCAGAGTAAATGTTTTGGTTCAGATAGGAAAGTGTATATTTCTCTGCGTTGTTGCATCATTTTCTTGTCTTACATATCAGAGTATCTAACAATACAGTGAATTCAATGCAAGGTAACAGATGGTTTTCATCAAACTTGTGTTTGGGGGGTAAAAAAAGTCTTGCTGTTGAAATTTTTTGAGCAAACCTCTCTCTGATCTTGAAGACTGTAACTGAAGGCAAGCTATTTTGTCTGAAAGTGCAGGCAAAAGAGATAATAAAGTTACTTACTGTAACTTAAAGTAACTGTAGACAAACCTTTTCACTTAATATACTGCTTATTGCAAAGCCAGAACCTACAGTCACCCTAATCTTATACAAAGAATTTCTATTTTCTGATTTCAGGTAACATATGTTAAGAGTGATGTCTGACAGGAAAGCTTTGAACAGGGAATCTTCTGGCATATGCAAGTTCTTACAGCAATAAGTTTTAGTAGTTTTGTGTGTGTCATTACTATTTTTCATTAATAGCTCTCAAAACTTCTTATGATTCCTATATTTTTGCTTTATTTTTTAAATTTTCCTATCAGAAACAGAATTTTCTTCTTTTAACCCTTTCTTTTCTATTTCTCCCCAATTTTAGTATTTTTTTAAGAAAGCCATTGGCAAGAAAAGCTCTCTTAATGGTTTCAGGGTTAGAGCTTGAAGTCAAAGGTATTGCAGCTAATCTTAAACATTCATATGGGCCTAATTCCCCTAGTAATTTTAAACTTAAAATCTATTCCTTTTAGAAATGACATACAGTTTTAGTATCTTCTTTCTGTGTTTCAGGATTACAAGGATATGCCACTTGCTGATCACAGAATCATAGAATCATACAACAGTTAGGGTCGGAAAGGACCTTAAGATCATCTAGTTCCAACCCACCTGCCATGGGATTGGGACACTTTACACTAAATCATATCACTCAAGGCCTCGTCCAACCTGGTCTTGAGCACTGCCAGGGATGGAGCATTCACAACCTCCCTGGGCAACCCATTCCAGGGCCTCACCACCCTAACAGGAAAGAATTTCCTCCTTATATCCAATCTAAACTTCCCCTGTTCAAGTTTTAACCTGTTGCTCCTTGTCCTATCACTACAGTCTCTAATGAAGAGTCCCTCGCCAGCATCCCTATAGGCCCCCTTCAGATACTGGAAGGCTGCTAGGAGGTCACCACGCAGCCTTCTCTTCTCCACGCTGAACAGCCCCAACTTTCTCAGCCTGTCTTCATACGGGAGGTGCTCCAGTCCCCTGATAATCCTCGTGGCCCTTCTCTGGACTTGTTCCAACAGTTCCATGTCCTTTTTATGTTGAGGACACCAGAACTTCACACAATACTCCAGGTGAGGTCTCACAAGAGCAGAGTAGAGTGGCAGGATCACCTCCTTCGACCTGCTGGTCACGCTCCTTTTGATGCAGCCCAGGATACTGTTGGCTTTCTGGGCTGCAAGCGCACACTGAAGCTGGTTCATGTTCATTTTCTCATCGACCAAAATTCCCAAGTCGTTCTCCACAGAGCTGCTCTGAATCTCTTCTCTGCCTAACCTGTAGCTGTGCCTGGGATTGCTCCGAACCAGGTGTAGGACCTTGCACTTGGCATGGTTAAACTTCATGAGGCTGGCATCAGCCCACCTCACAAGTGTGTCGAGGTCCCTCTGGATGGCATTCCTTCTCTCCAGCATATCAACCGAACCACACAGCTTGGTGTCATCGGCAAACTTGCCGAGGGCGCACTCAATCCCACTGTCCATGTCAGCGACAAAGATGTTGAAGAAGACCAGTCCCAACACCGATCCCTGAGGGACACCACTCGTTACTCGTCTCCAGCTGGACATTGAGCCATTGACCACATCTCCTTGTGTGCGGCCATCCAGCCAGTTCTTTATCCACTGAGTGGTCCATCCATCAAATTGATGTCTCCCCACTTTAGAGACAAGGATGTCCTGTGGGACAGTGTCAAACGCTTTTCACATGTCCAGGTAGATGACATCAACTGCTCTACCCCTGTCCATCAGTTCTGTAGCCCCATCATAGAAGGCCACCAAATTGGTCAGGCAGGATTTCCCCATAGTGAAGCCATGCTGGCTGTCACCAAGCGCCTGGTTGTTTTTCATGTGCCTTAGCATGCCATCCAGGAGAATCTGCTCCAAGATTTTGCCAGGCACAGAGGTGGCACTGACTGGTCTATAATTCCCTGGGTCATCCATTTTCCCCTGCTTGAAAATGGGGATTATATTTCCCTTTTTCCAGTCGTCGGGAACTTCACCTGACTGCTATGATTTGTCAAATATGATGGCCAGCGGCTTTGCAACTTCATTTGCCAGCTCCTTCAGGACGCATGGATGGATCTCATTAGGACCTATGGACTTGCGCATGTTCAGATTTTTAAGATGGCCTCAAACCAGTTCCTCTCCTACAGTGGGCACAAGGTCTTCATTCTCACAGTTCTTGCATCTGCCTTCCAAGACTTGGGTGGTTTGGTCAGAGCCTTTGCCAGTGAAGACCGAGGCAAAGAAGTCATTCAGAACCTCAGCCTTCTCCAAATCCTGTGTAGCCAGCTCTCCTGAGAGCTTCCTGAGGGGGCCTACGTTCTCCCTAGTCTGTCTTTTATTTGTTATGTTCTTGTAGAATCCCTTCCTGTTACCTTTAATACCTCTAGCTAAGTTTAATTCTAACTGGGTCTTAGCTTTCCTAACCTGGTCTCTAGCTTCCCGGACAACATCCCTGTGTTCTTCCCAGGACACCTCTCCTTGCTTCCACTTATTATAAGCCTCTTTTTTCAATTGAATTTTCCTCAGGAGCTCCTTATCTGTCCAAGGAGGTCTCCTGGCCCTCCTGCTGCACTTCCTTCTGGTTGGGATGCAACACTCCTGAGCTTGCGGCAGGTGATCCTTGAATATCAACCATCTTGGGCCTCTCTGCCCTCTATGGCTGTATCCCATGGAACCTTCCTAAGCAGGTTCCTGAAGAGGCCAAAGTCTGCTCCTTTGAAGTCCAGGGCAGTGAGCTTGCAGCACGCTCTTCTCACTGTCCTGAGGATCTCAAATTTGAGCATCTCCTGATCACTGCATCAAAGGCTGCCCTGGAGCATCACATTTCCAACGAGCCCTTCCCTGTTGGTGAGCACGAGGTCAAGCCTATGTCTTCAAAGAGTAAAAGTCCACATTGAGCACCTGCTAGGGCTCTTCTTCAAGCTTCACAAAATGTTATATCTTCTAGACCGTGCTGCCCAGACAGACAGCAAGGAGTATTGTACTGTTAACAATTCACTTTTCCCCTTACCCTACATTAGATCACTGTCAGGTCTGCCTGGCAGCTTTTTGAAACAGATCAAGCTAATGCAAATGTATACAAAATATTTTAAACAAACAAGCTCTTCAAGAATTATCATGCAACATTGTCAGAAAATAGTGATTCAGTTGGTGGGAAATTGTACTGCATTCAAGAACTTTTGTTCACTGTAGGGCTAGTTCTGCAATAAGGAGGGAAAAATGGGTGATGAAGGGGTTATTTTCAAGCAGTTTGACTTGCTATGTTTAAGAAAACCAACAGTATTAACTATATGACTGGCTTTCATGTGAACAAAGAAAGATATGGAAGCACTACTCTTTGAATTAAACTCCATGCTAAATTTAATTCTAGGTGGAATGCCAGAATTCTAATCTGAAGTTTTCCCTGAAGATCTGATCTCAAGCACCAGAGGCAGGCCTGAATAGTCTTTATGTACAGACACAGGGAAGTATGAATCATATTATCTGGAGTCTGGGAGCGCAAGCTAAGCTGTTACAGTGACACAGCCAAAAAAGGTTTATGCTTTCCCAGTAGATCTGAGTACTTCTAACTGAGGCACTTTGGCAACAGAAGGGAATACTTCTGATGCACATGTCTGTAGTTAACAAATATGACACTCGATTTTCTCTCTCGGCCACTGGTTATTTCTTTCAGGAATCCCTGCCATGAGAATAGAGCTTGCTTCAAAAGAAACAGGTCAGCTATTGGAAGCAGTCTGGCCTTGGCAATATGGAGCTCTTCTTAGTCTGGAAAATCAGCTTCCCTGCTGTAAAGAGCAAAGTTTGCTCATTTAAATTCAGCTCTATACTGTTGTCTAGAAAGTATAAGTTATTTTCAGCTGTGCTAGATGCCAACAGTAACTATTCTACATTGGTTCTGATACATTTTCCTGGGCCTACCTCTTTCCATTTTAGAAGAATTAGGTGCTCTAAACCATATGGTGAGAGAGTCTGATATTGATGGCTTAAATTCTTCTCTGAGGCACCCACAAATGTTACTGAGTTGAGTTGCTCTGGGTTTTATAAAAGCAAATTTGTGTTTCTATGAAACTTTTTCAAATCTATCAGATAATTATGCAAGTATCATTAAGTATTTATTGGTTATGGTACCACCCACATTCTTGCAGGCTCTTCCCAAGCTGCCTTTATCTGAACTGCATTATTTCTTTATAAGAAAATCAGAAGCAGTGAAGTCAATGGTTTTGCACTCGGGATGCATTTGACTCAGTCACTGTGACAGTTACCATCATGAATCCCTTTCAGTTTTGCTAAACAAAGAGTAGAAAATATATTTTCTAGAACCACCAAGGAAAGCATGGAAAATCATCCTCCTGTCTTGACTGTCTGAGAGACCTCAGTCAGTAGCATCAGAGGATAAAATATCCCAGGAAAATGGGGCGCATTGCATAAGGGAAATGAATGAAAGTTGAAAAGGTTCAACACTAGGTGCTTGATCTGATCACAATTTATCTATATTGCTTTGGAAACAGTTGTGCTAATGCTTTAATCTGTCTCCCACAGATACATCGTATATGTATATAAATTCAGGGTATTTTGCGAAAGAAGCTGAGACAAGTAGGATGAATGAGTTGGGACTTACCAAACTAATAATTTAAAAATTACTTTCGTGCCTAAATAATCATGTAAGACATCTGTTTCTACTCTTTGTGTAGCAGGAACTTAGAAGATTATTAAGATC
Organism: Pezoporus occidentalis; assembly: GCF_034315485.1. Lineage (NCBI taxonomy): Eukaryota > Metazoa > Chordata > Aves > Psittaciformes > Psittacidae > Pezoporus > Pezoporus occidentalis. The sequence continues at coordinate 616,358 of NW_026913693.1, read as the reverse complement.
ATGTTAGGCTGAGGCAGCTCCAGAGGTCATTGCCCCAGCTCATTCTAAGCAACATCTTAGCTCTCCTCCTATCTACTTTATACATCAACTTGAGAATTATCCTCAGAGATAACTAGACTAGGATTTTCTGTTCCTATAGGAGAAACAGAGACAAAGCATGATGTTTACCTTTTGTTAGATACTAAATTCACAGTGCTCTCTACCCCTCATGCACACAGGTCAAACATATGTAAATCTACAGTATTTTCCTACATATTTACCTGAAAATTTAACACTGGATCTGCTGTAATTTACATTTATATTTATAGATAAAGTGAATATAATTGATGATTTTATGCATCCTCCTTAAAGGCAGATGATTTTCCTGCAATTATAAAGTGCTTCATAGCAGTTTATTTCTATAGTTACTTATAGAATGATCCTTATTACCATGTGATTTGAAATGGCAAAAATAATTTAAACAATGCAAATTTTCTTTTTTCAAACTAAGCCATTGATAGTCGTTTTCTGCATTGGAAAATGATACCCTTCATGGTATTTCTGTGTATAGAGGTATGTCTGTATTTGTGGGTGTATGAGCACATGTGTCCAACAGAAAAATGTTGCTCAAACCATATTGACTTTCAATGTAACTGTAATATGTCATCTTGAAAACAGTAAGCTTTTGACATTTATGAGAAAGTTCTATCTTTACATCACTTTGGAATATATTCTACTTGTGATGGAAGGTACTGTGCTTGTATTATTCGTTGTAATGCTGCTACATGTTGTCTTCTGCTTTTGTGTTTTTACCTATCCCTATTGATTCATTCCTGGTCAGGTCAGAAGTGAGATTTGGCTTTGACCTGGAGGCCAAGCCTTATGGAAAACTGACTGCACAACAGCATTCTAATACAGTGGAAAAATACACAGAGTTATGCAGCTAACGTGAAAACAAATGTGTTTTTTTTTCAATCTTTTAATACATTTGAATTAAAAAATCCAAAAGGTTAGTACCAAGAATTCCAATTTAAAAAACAAACAAAAAAATCCTAACAAATAAAGACCAAGAATTCACAATTCCAAGAATAAAATCTCAACCCTGTTAAAGTTTTGGGGAATTTTAATTTGAACTTTGATAGGAGAAGAATTTTATTCAGCAGCTACATGGAGAAACAGCAAGAGTGAAATAGCTGAGAAAGTAGTATACTTTTGAAGGAAAGCAGCAGAAATAACACTGATTTTCAGTATTCAGACTGTATTAAATTGTGCTGCATCTCATAAGCGTTACCTTTCACCTTTGGTAAAAAAGCCCACTAGTCAGTTTCAGGCAACATGTCAGAATTTGACTTTTGTTCTACTTCATAAGCAAATAAAATATTTCTGTTCAGCACATATTTCTCTGTTGATTAATTTGATAGAGTACAACTATCACATGATGTTACTCTTGTATATAAGATTTTAGATCCCCATCCCTTTTTACAATGAAGATGTTTAAATTGAAGCAATTAATACTTGATTTTCATGACAAATCACTTAACTGTACTATTTCCTTAACAAAACACAAAGAGATGAAATGTCTTAACATACATTGTAGACAAAACTGCATTAAAAGAACTGGTTTCAAACCCATGAAAGCATGAAAAATGAAAACTAAAAATCTGACTTCAAACCTCTAAGCACAACAGGGTCATGTTAAAGTGCATAACTGGACGCTTGCTGTGCCTAGATTGTGAGCTTTACTTATGCTACAATTTAAGCCACGCTTTTAATATCCTTAGATCAGACTGGTGCATTCTTTTGAATTCAAGGGTGGGGGGTTTTGGTTAGGCTGGAATTTGTCTATTTCCTTTTGTGTTTGTTAATATTGATTATTTTGCAACACCATTGAGTATGGCAGACTCAAAATGAATTTGATTATATTAATACACAATTCATACAATTATTCTGTCGAGAACTGAAGAACAATTTCATAACTGCATGAAAACAGACAAAACAGAAACATCAGGAAAAGAAAAGCATTATGGAATTTTAATAATATACCACTCAACAATTACATATATCTTTTAAGTGTTTGATTTCTTAAATTAAAAGCTTTTCATATTACTTTAAGTTTACTGTATATCTTTCCTTGTCTGCTTCACTATTACAAACAAGCAGTATCATACACTGAAAGAATTCACATTGATTTCAGTTAGCCTACTTATAAAGAAATAGTTGTTCATATTACTACAGATGCTTAAACTGGATAATTGTGATTTTCATCATGAATCTGAGAACTACTCCTGTTACTGTTAATGGTCTACATTGCAGTAATGAGATTTTGGATTTGTCTCTCTGAATTTTCACTGTATGTACTATCAGACGAATTTTGTATTGCTTGTGAAAGAAATATCGGATAGGCATAGCATTTCAACTTGGCTTTTCTGTTTCTTACAGGGTATTTCCTTACTGGACTCTCCCCTAGAGCAGCTGCTGTGGACTGGGTCACAGCCTTCCAAACTGTGCTCTCTCTTGCAGAGTGACATGTGGATAACCAGTGCTGCTGGCCCACATAGAGTTCTTCAAGACTTTGCCCCATAAATCTGGTTGTTTTACTGGTCTAGTTCATATCCATGTGCCAAAACACTCCCCAACTCAGAAAGCAGGCTTGGGTACAAAAAGACAAACACTTTCTTAGTGTTATACACCTGCAGACCAGAAGGAGGACTTTTAGAGTCAGTTGCCACCTTCTACAAACCCATTCACACAAAGATAATTTCCTTCCTTTTTCCTAATCTTGTTACATCTTACCACAAACCCAGACCAGTCAGTAAGCTGTTCAGAGCAGGCAAATATGCAATGGGCATGACAGCTACAGGTGATTTTTGGCAGATCCTGGTAAAGTCTGGATCAGCCAAATCATTTGGATCACAGGGAATCGCACCCAAAGAGGAAGAATTTATAAGACTCCTGTGTCATACAAGCTCTGGAACATGGTTTCTGTGATCATGTAGACTGCAAAAGCCAGCATTCAATTGTTTTTCAAGATCTCCTAAACCAGCATAGGTGAACTATGGATACCAGGAGGAACAGGAGCCTGTGTTTAAACATTTTGAAGCCATACACAGTGGGAACAGACAACTATCTTCCTTTTTAGTGAACATCACCAGTAGAAACCAGTGCTTACAATGCACTATCCCACTTCATAAAACTGGACCTCAAGAGTGAGGAAACAGATATAGCCTTAAAAAGAGAAAAAAATAACCTAAACTAAATAATCTATACATTCTTGCAACGCAACAGCTGAACAGACATCCAACTGACAGTTACACAGCAGGACTAATAAGGCACCACCACTGAGAATGCTGACAGGACCATCATGGCCTGTTCTATCCCAGTATCAAATTTTTGAGCTTTGTAGAAGGATGTTCAGACAAGCTTTATTCTTTGAAGAGATGCTACAGAAATTTAGTCTTCCCACTGCTGGTCCTCTAAACCAGGAGTTATACCACTCCCTAAGGCTTTTGTGATCTGCAGCAGTCTGTGAAAAAGAAAGGAAAAAGGATCTGCAGCAGGAAAAAGAGAGTGAAGGCAGCAGCAGGTTGCACATGCAAGTTGTGGGATGGGCATGTTATGTTACTTCCCTGTTGTGTCTGCTATGTGTTCAAAGAGGCAGATGAACCCAGAATCTCATATGGCTTCATGTGTAAAGAGTCATTCCTATTTGCTGTGCAGCTCCTGTATGACACACTATCGCTTCTTCTGAAGAAGAAAGGTTTTGGAGGGGAGTGCTACTGCAACTACTCTCCTCGCACTTCCCTCATCTCTTGTAACTATTTCTACATAGATAGGGATGGGGAGCATGTCTGGCAGTTCTGTGGATTAATGGAAAAACAGCTGAAGCAGCTCACTGTAGTGTGAATGCACATACAGCGAAACAACACTGCAGAGATTTGTATCATAGAATCATAGAATGGTTAGGACCTTTAGATCATCTAGTTCCAACCCCCCTGCTATGGGCAGGGACACCTCACTCTAAATCATCATCTTGGATTTGTTCTCTTAAATGCCTTAAATGAAAACTGCACTGCTAAGGATTGCAGTCAGAAGGGGCAGTACCAACTTCCTAAGCCACTTCCACATATATACTTAGAAGAGTCTTTCCCACAACAGAACCATGTCTCCCCTTCACCTTACACACACAACTCCATGATGACCTATGTTTTCCCATATATATTATAAATGTTGAATATCCTCCATCCCTTTTGGTATACTCTTGAGATGATATTGCTTACAGATCTTTTGACCATACAAGACCCAAACAAAACCAGAAGTCAGTAGACCAAATATGGGAGATTGCTTACAATCTGACATAATTATGATTCTATGGCTTGTTAAGTGAGGATATTTAATGCACGCCCTGGATGTTAGCGAAGGCACAAGATCTGCTGGTATCATACTGGTGGACTGCCCTAATAGAATGAGTGAGTGCTGCTGTAGACCACCTGCCCTAGCAGATGGGGACTGCCTGAAGCAAGCTACTTTTGATATTACCTGGACTTGTGGATGGGGAAACCGATTTGTTTCACACCAGATGGAAAACTGAGAACCTGTGAATGTGGGTAAAAGGGAAGGAATAAGCTGCAGACTGCCCATGCCTGAAAAAATTCTAAAGAGAAATCAAAAGCCTCAGTTCAGAAGTGCCAGTCACTGTCACTAAAAAACTGCTACTTGAAAGAAAAAGATAAAAGTCAGTTTATCTTATGAAAGTCACATCAATGTGCACCTATAAACACATGCAACTGTATAAATATCAAACACACTGCACAAAAAAATGTTCTGTTCCAAAGCTCTGTTTCCCAGAACAGTGGATAATGTGGGATCATTTAGCAGAACAAATAGTTTTAGTATGAACACAAATTAGAAGGTGGGTCAAAGTACTGTTTTAGTAAGCCAAAGTGCTACAGATTTGTAACAAATCAAATGTTAACTCCAGAAGAAAAGCATACATGCTGGTTGTATCAGCAGATCTTGGGATACACGCTTGAATGGTAAGTTAAAACACATTTCATAAATTTAGTAAATTGTGCTGGTACAAAACTTCACCAACTTTTAAAAAGTTATGAAAAAAAATAACTATATGTATGAAACTCCTTCTGTTCTTATTAAAATGTTATCGTGTTTCTTATTTGTAAATTCTATACTCTGTGTTTGTAAGATTAAGACTTCATGAGCTGTATTTTCATGCTTTTTTGGCAACCTGTTAATTTATTAATGACAACTGAGATTCTTGTACAGTCACACGAACCCACTGAATGGCTCACTGCATGTTGAACAACTCTATAATTTACAACTATGGCAGTGGTGGAACTCCCCTGGACATCATTAGAACCGTATTGGTATACATCCACAGAACATTTGGTCATCGCACATCTAAGTGCAAAGATATCACTGGACTAATTTTAGAAGAAAATCTGAACATAGAAGATGAAGAATTTTTACTATATCTGTAATAATAAAGAAAATAATTTAGGGCCTTCTCTCTGGTCCCCAAACCAGCTGGCACACCTTTGTTGTACATACCCTGAGAAACTCTCTTAGCCCCCTCTCTAGCAACTTGGATGAGTTCAGAGTACTTAGTCAATTCTAAACCCCTGAATTACAGCTGGGGAATAACTGAAAGAGTGCTAGCCTGCCAAGATGAAAACCAGACTAGGAACCATTGCAACAGTCAAATAAGGACCATAAGCAGCAGAGTTTTCTTGCCTGCATAAGAGGAATATTGCTACAATTCTACCCTGGATAAGATCTGCAGGTAAGTCTACTGTAGCCCATACAGCTACTGATGCTGTAATCATTTGTTGACCAAAGCAAAGAAAACCAAACTACAGCCTGGAAAAGGGTAAGGAGGATTAAAAAAGGAAACTGCCTCTTGTAGAAAGAGAAAATATTTATTATGATGAGCCATTACTGGTGCTTATTTGCCTTATTTTCTTTCTGCTCGCTCAGTTGGCTGTAAGGGAAGAGCAGAAAATCTTGGCCTGCACACAAACAGAATTCAGTAATAGCTGAAGTCAAGGTAAAAAGATTGTAGTGAGAGGTCAATGGTTCTTTGGATCCCCTGAGACTGAGGAGCATGTCTAGGAAGAAAATTAAAACATGAGTTGATAAGACAGGAGAGATCCCAAAAATGTAAGGGAGCAATGAAGATGGGACAGACTTTAGGACTGAGGAGCTAAGATAGGTGCTTGAAATTTTGATGGTTAGGGGAGCATTGAGACACAGTCCAAAATATTGTTTAGGAGAAAAGAGGAAAATGAAGAGTTCAGGATAGTGATAAAAGATGTTAGTGTGACTAAGAATTCTTCAAGTAATTAGTTATACAGAACTCCTCTCCTGCTGATTGGAATTCCTTATTGTTAGGAGCCCAGCTCTGTAAATAGAGGATCCCCAAATGCTTTCCTACTGGTAACACTCTACGCAGACATACTGACCAGTCTGATAATCTATATGCTTTCAACACAGATGAGAGAAGTTCAGCTGGGGGTCTGGATGGGACTTTTAGGACAGGTAAGGGGAAAACTATTTTCACTAGTCTGATCCTCCTTTTCTGTTTTGGGGAGACTGGGGAGGTGTGTGTGTGTTATAACAAGAACAAACCAAACACATAATATTTTATGTCCAGGAGAAAAAGACTCATAGTAAAAAAACGATAAATAGGATTATTTTCATTGCTGGCAAATGTTAGTATATAAAAACAGGGGAATAGTGGAAAAGACAAATCAATTTGAAATGCTTGGCTGCAAAAGTTATTTTCAAGCTGGATATACAATAACCCAATCCCTAATCTCCTGACAAACTCTCTCCTGACATGGGCAAGAATATGTTTTCAGCAATACAGAAAGCTTCCACTGAAATCCTTGAAAGATCTGGATCTAAACAGTAGAGGAAACATGTAATTTATACATTGGATGTAGTCTTAAACAGGCTCCCACAAGTCCTCATATGCCATCAATTAAAGGCTGGATATGTTTAAATCTGTCTGCATGCTCAAATGAAGCTGCCTTTATAACTAGTTTCCTGCCCAGATGGGATCAAATTATACAGCTTTTTCAATACAACTAACTATCTACAATCCAAACCAGGGCAGTGCAAACCAGTTCTGGTCCCAAAGTAAAAGCATTAGAAGTTCAGGAATATGCCTACAGGCTAGTAAGCCACCTGAGAGACAGAATGCATTAACACTCTGCACAGTCATGTCATGTCAGTGCATGTGAATGTATCTAAATGGTATCAGCAGCAGAGCTGTCTTATGCCCCAGTGTTTTGAGGCACAGGGGAATTGACTTGTGACTGTCAGCACTTAGCAGTCTAAATAAACTGCATAGGATTTATCTCATCCAATTTGGGCACCTAAAAAATTATTTTGCACAGCGGAGAAAAATAGGTAATCCCCAAGGATGATTCAAGACACACATTTACAAGCCTGAGGTAATTAGTTTGAACTGTAACAGCTAATAATTAGCTACCTAAATTACATTAAATTGTGTACACAACTGCAAATATCTTTTGACTATAAAACAGTTTCTTGCCCATATAATGATGACACCTGCACCTGAAAAGTCAGTGTTATTTCTTTCTGAAGGAACAATCACTCAACATGTAAGTAATGAATTTTTAGTAGGGATGAATAAACGGGGGGAGGGAAGGGGGAGAAGAACTTCACAAATATTCCATAGTACATAATATTATTGTCTAAAATACTGCTCTTCAGGATGAGAATGTGACTCAGATCAGATAGTGCTTGGCTTCTTTAAAGAAGACTGCCAATACACCATGGTGTCAATTAGGGTGATTTTTACTAAACATACTCTTTGGGAACTGCATCTCATTTCCTGGGAACTGAAGTCAGGCTTGAAAATCATTTTATTTTTCCAACAAATTAAAAGATCCGTTAGGCCCAGCCCAATCTACCTTTAAATTGGTGACCTACCAGTAAAACTGTGGTGAAAAGGCGTTGCGCAAATGGAAGAGCAGAAAATTTTAACTATAAACTTTCAAAATGAAGAATTCTGTGAGGAAAAGGTGCAAATTTGTGGATCCCTGATAACCCAAAAAAAGGAATATCTGGCTTCTATAAGACTGTCTATTTACTTCCCAGGTCCCGTCAAAAGGCACTTTATGTTGTGAAATCATCTACAAGAGGATTCCACGAGGTAGAAAAAGCGCAGACATTACTGAAAATACACACTAACCTACACTGTTTGATCCCAGCTTTTTAAGACAAAATGTGCTTCTGGTTTTGCATCCTTCATAGGAAAACACTGGCTTTTATTCTCCATCTTCTCCTGTATAAATAGTATGTTCATGTAATAATAGTTATAATAATAGTAACTATTTAAAATAATGACATGAATTAGGTAGAGAAATGTCAATGGCTGCTGCTTGTAAGAAAAAAGGTAAAATTTGGTATCAAATCACTGTGACAAGCAATATCAAAAATGTCAGGTCTGGAAAAAAAGATGCATTGAAGTAGCTTTTTAGGGCTGTGCATGGTAGATTAGACATGTATTTTCCCTTTAACACTGAGAGAAATTACATGCTTAAGCTACCACAAATGCTGCTGAGATACCTTTCTGTGTTATAAAGCAAAAGTCATTGATTTTCACCAGAAAATAAAGCTTCACAGTCAAGGGGGTAGAGGCAGAACATGTTCCTATGTCGTCAACAGTCTCAGATTGTGAGGACCGAAACAATCACAGCTTAACACAAAGCTTTTCAAGCACGGCTATAACGCCACTTTCTTACAGCTTACTATCATTTACAAAGGAATTAATGATGTAACTTGATTTCCAGCCTTCAAATACTGAAAAAAATTGTTACCTTGCAGTAACAAAATATCTGAGTCATAGAATCATAGCATCATAGAATAGTTAGGGTTGGAAACGACCTTAAAATCATCTAGTTCCAATCCCTCTGCCATGGGCAGGGACACCTCACACTAAACCATGTCACCCAGAACTGCACACAATACTCCAAGTGAGGTCTCACAAGAGCAGAGTAGAGAGGCAGGATCACCTCCTTCAACCTGCTGGTCACGCCCCTCTTGATGCAGCCCAGGATACGGTTGGCTTTCTGGACTGCAAGCGCACACTGAAGCTGGTTCATGTTCATTTTCTCATCGACCAAAACTCCCAAGTCCTTCTCTGCAGGGCTGCTCTGAATCTCTTCTCTGCCCAACCTGTAGCTGTGCCTGGGATTGCTCCGAACCAGGTGTAGGACCTTGCACTTGGCATGGTTAAACTTCCTGAGGTTGGCATCTACCCACCTCACAAGCGGGTCAAGGTCCCTCTGGATGACATTCCTTCACTCCAATGTATCAACTGAACCACAGAGCTCGGTGTCATTGGCAAACTTGCCGAGGGCACACTCAATCCCACTGTGCATGTCAGCGACAAAGATGCTGAACAAGACCAGTCCCAATACCGATCCTTGCGGGTCACCACTTGCTACTGCCCTTCAGCCAGACATTGAGCCCTTGACCACAACACTTTGTGTGTGGCCATCCAGCCAGTTCTTTATCCACCAAGTGGTCCATCCATCACATTGATGTATCTCCAATTTAGAGACAAGAATGTCATGTGGGATAGTGTTGAATCCTTTGCACAAGTCCAGGTTGATCACATCAACTGCTCTACCCCTGTCCATCACTTCTGTAGCCCCATCATAGAAGGCCACCAAATTGGTCAGGCAGGATTTCCCCATAGTGAAGCCATGCTGGCTGTCACCAAGTGCCTGGTTATTTTTCATGTGCCTTAGCATGCCTTCCAGGAGAATCTGCTCCAAGATTTTGCCAGGCACAGAGGTGAGACTGACTGCTCTGTACTTCCCTGGGTCATCTATTTTCCCCTTCTTGAAAATGAGGGTTATATTTCTCTATTTCCAGTCATTGGGAACTTCAGATGACTGCCATGATTTTTCAAATATGATGGCCAGTGGCTTAGCAATTTCATTTGCCAGCTCCTTCAGGATCCGTGGACGGACTCCATCAGGTCCCATGGACTTGCGTACATTCAGATTCTTAAGATGGTCTCGAACCAGATCCTTTCCTACAGTGGGCGCAAGGTCTTCATTCTCACAGTTCTTGCATCTGCCTTCCAAGACTTAGCTGGCATGGTCAGAGCATTTGCCAGTGAAGACCAAGGCAAAGAAGTCATTCAGAACCTCAGCCTTCTCCAAATCCTGTGTAACCAGTTCTCTCGATAGCTTCCGGAGAGGGCTCACGTTTTCCCTAGTCTGTCTTTTATTTGCAATGTACCTATAGAATCCCTTCCTGTTATCTTTCACATCCCTAGCCAAGTTTCATTCTAACTGGGCCTTAGCTTTCCTAACCTGGTCCTTAGCTTCCCAGACAACATCCCTGTACTCTTCCCATGCCACCTGTCCTTGCTTCCACCTTTTATAGGCCTCTTTTTTCATCTGAATTTTCCTCAGGAGCTCCTTATCCATCCAAGTAGGTCTCCTGGCCCTCCTGCTGCACTTCCTTCTGGTTGGGACGCAACACTCCTGAGCTTGCGGCAGGTGATCCTTGAATATCAACCAACAGTTTTGGGCCCCCCTGCCCTCTAGGGTTATATCCCATGGAGCCTCTACTAAGCAGGTTCCTGAAGAGGCCAAAGTCTGATCTCTTGAAGTCCAGGGCAGTGAGCTTGCTGCATGCTCTTCTCACTGTCCTCAGGATCTTGAATTCAACCATCTCATGATCGCAATTTGACCATCTCATGATCGCAGTTCAACCATCTCATGATTGCATGATCATGGCCTGATCTCATGATCATGACCAATGAGTCCTCATCAGGTTTTTTTCAGTTCTTTAGCTATACAGATGAAACTAAATAGCAGAAAAGAATAGCATAGCACTGCTAAATTCTGAAGTCTTCTTTATTAGTAACCAGCCTCTCAAATGAAGCTTGGTACTTGAAAACAACCTAAAACGTGCAGTACAACTAGAAATCACTTATCAAGGAACCAATGTATAAATTGTATATCTTACATCTTTCTTTTCAGATGCAATTCGTAATTTTTTTCATCACAGAGATATCTGAGGCTGTAACAAAATTCTGAAGTATACCTACCTGGACATTGCTATCTTCAGTTCGCAGTGACCTCAAGACAGAAACTCTACTGAGTTTGGTTTATATTTCTTTTCATGCTGGAGAAAAGACTCCATCAAAGCCTTTATCTGTTACTTTCCCCATCACTGTAATATTTATGCACTTAATAATCTGCTAAAAACTCCTGACTTCAGCAACACTGTTATCTCCACTTTTTGTTGAAGGGAATCTGAGCAAAATCTGCTTTCTCTGGGGAACACAGGAAGTCTGTCAGAGATATCCATGAGCATGGATCAAGGTCTCCCACTTTAGCCTGCTGGCATTTGGACTCACAGTCATTTTCCTTTCTCCCCTGGCAGTTTCTCAGATTTGCTGACAGTTTGATGATGCAGCTTTGGCTCCTGCAAATTAAATGCATTGTGGTGACTGACAGCTACACTGATAACCTCATAATCTAAAGGGAGAGAATGATGGGCATTGCACACTGGCAAAATATGCTCTCAGAAGCCTGTATTGATCCTTCTGCTTAAAAGGTGTATGTCTATATTTTCAGGTGCTCTTTCTATTGTTTAGCTATTAGCTGTTCTGTGGTTCTCTAAACTGTATAAAGTATATAAGAGGCAATCCTGCAACTCCCACCCCAGGTGAATAACCACTTTGCACATTCAGGAAAATGCTCTATGCTTCTATGCTTCAGCTGTTCCTTTTCTGTATGGTTACATCTCTGACACAACTGGAGTCAGACATATTGTAGACTTGAAGATCTGTAGCTGATTCTTTACATTATGGTTTTGCTTTTAAACCTAATTAAGTTGATATCTTTAATAAAGATGTCATGTAAGTTGTTCTGATACATTGAGTTATGGATTTATAAGTGAAACAAGAAAAGAGTTAAGACTGTTCAGTGTATGCCTCTGAAATAAGCAAACAAAAGTCACGATGTCTTTGAATATAATTTTCTAATTGTACAGAATGACAACAGAAACAACCATAAAAAAACAAAAACAAAAAAAATGAAAAAAAAAAAAACAGATAATGATACTTAACACTAATTAATTAAAGTTGATTTTTTTTTTTTATTCCATATATTTTGTGCTTTTCCGGTTATTCAGGTAGTATTCTATCCTCAGCTGGAAATGCTGCGTCCATTGCTGTGTCCAGCACAAAATAAAACCTGAAGGTTAAGTAAGTCTAATAAATTTACCGCACATAGTTTAATGGTGACCATGGGACCACAGCTGGAGGACTGCGTTCAGCTCCGGGGCCCTGTGTTGGTTCTGACTGTGATAAAGTTAATTTTTTCCATATTAGCTTGTATGGGACTATGTTTTGAATTTATGCTGGAAACAGTGTTATAACACAGGGATGGATTAGTTATTGCTGAGCAGTGTTTACACAGAGGCAAGGCCTTTTGTGTTTCTCGGACCACCCCACCAGTGAGTAGGCTGGGGGTGCACAAGAAGTTGGAGGGAGACGCAGATGGGACAGCTGAGCCAAGGGATACCCCGTACCCATTATGTTGAGCTGTCGTGGTTTAAGCCCAGCCAGCAACCCAGAACCATGCAGTCACGTGCTCACTTCTCCCCCTTTCTCCCTCCGCTCCCAGAGGGATGGGGAGGAGAATCGAAAGAATGTAACTCCCACGGGGTGAGATAAGAACAGTCCAGTAACTAAGGTATAACACAAACCACTACTGCTATCACCAATGATGATAAGGGAAATAACAAGGGAAGAGAATACAACTGCTTACCACCCACTGACCGATACCCAGCCTGACCCAAGCAGTGATCTAGCCCTTCTGGGTAACTGCCCCCAGTTTATATACTGGCCATGATGTGCTGTGGTAGGAAATACCTCTTTGGCTACTTTGGGTCAGGTGTCCTGTCCCTGTTTTCTCTCAACTTCCCCTCCTCCCTGGCTGAGTGTGAGACTCAGAAAGTCCTTGGTCAGTGTAAACATTACTGAGCAGCAACTAAAAACAACGGTGTTATCAGCATTGTTCTCAGGCTGAGAGTCAAAACCACAGCACTGCATCAGCTACTAAGAAGGAGAAAAATGACTGCTACTGCTGAACACAGGACACATGCTCAGTATATAAAGCTAGGGGAAGAAGATAAGGGGTGGGGGGAGAGGGCTGTTTGGAGTGATGGCATTTGTCTTTACAGGTCACTGTTATGTGTGACAGAGCCCTGCTCTCCTGGAGATGGCTGAATACCTGCCTGCTGATGCGAAATGGTGAATGAATTCCTCGTTTTGCTTTGCTTGCACACACAGCATTTGCTTTACCTGTTAAACTGTCTTTATCTTAATCCAAGAGTTTTCTCACTTTTACTCTTCTAGTTCTCTCTCCTATCCCACCAGGGTTGGTGAGTGAGAGAGTGGCTGTGTGGGGCTTAGTTGCCAACTGGCATTAAACCATGACAAGCCCAAACACAAGAAGGACATGGACTTGTCAGAGCGAGTCCAGATTAGATGTTCCATTTTATCTCTATTCCTAGTAAAACAATCTAAGCCATTTATTGGTCATACGCTGTCTAGCTTGGTTCGATTTCATCATAATTTTCACGCTTTTCAAATCTGGATTAAAGATCCTGTTTCCTCAACACGATACTCTGCTACTGTTTAGATAGCATAACCTCATCAACTCAGCTCCAATAACACCATGTCTAACAACAAAGTCCCATGTAACTCAAAAAATTGCCAATTTCACACTAGATTTTCCACCTGCTCTGCCCTGTAGATTTCATGCTTCTTGTCCATCTTTATAATTTTTTCAGAATTTTTTGGATCAAACCATTAATAATTACACTATTAAAAAAGTCCCTTTATGTAAACAGTATAACCCTTAAGTCAGATTCTGCTTTTGAGTTTGTCTTCCTCTAGATCTGTGGTTTCCAGCTTTTTCCATGTTATAGCTTAAAGGAGTTTGAAACTCTTCTTGTCCAGCTATGAAGAAAGGAGCTTTGCTTCTAACTCTGCTCTTTGGCTACCAAGGGACATGCAAAATGCCTGAAAATACATGTTCTATACACTTTTTTTACGTTGGAAAGCTTAGAGAGCTGATCCATCCTTGTGCTTTCCAGTCTGTTCTCCTCTGCAGTAATCCTGGCAAAGAAGATATCAGATAACAAAGCGATAAGGAGCTCAGGTTTTAAGCTAGAAGTACACTTGCAGTCAAAGAACTTAGTTCCCTAGTTTCTTCCCAGGAATGCGTTCACTTAATTGTTTATTCACCCTCAGACTCTTTTCTGGAGTGAATCAACTAGTCCTTCTTGAGATGAAAGCTGGGTGTGCTTCAGAAGATAATTAAACCCAGGCCCATTCCCAATTGGCTATTTGATTACCTCTATTACTATTTCACAGAATCACCACGGTTGGAAGGGAATCCTGGAGAACATCTAGTCCACCTTCAAATGGTCACATATGCCTTTGTGGCTCCCCAGAGCATTCATCAACTGATCTTAGTTTCAAACTATAAAAACAGCCCTTACAGGACTAAAACTTTTTCCTCTCACACCAAGGGATACAATATGTAGCCCAGAGGAGGACTTATCTTTTTCTGTGTTGATTATCTCCATCCATGAGGGATGTGTAGTAGATGTTGCTTGCTTTGACTTCAGCAATGGTTTTGACACAGTCATAGCATCTATGAGATGACCATAGTATGCTTGTACCCAAACTGAAGAGAGCTGGAATACATGGGTAACCTACAAGGTGGGTTGAAAACTGGCTGATCACAGGACTCGAAGTGTTGTGGTCATCAGGAAAAAGGTCTAATTCTCAACTGATAACTAAAGGGATTCCTTCAGGGCAATGCTAGGGCCAATACTGTTTAATAACTTCATGAATGACCTGGTCTGCAGAGGACACAAACCCAAGGTGGAAAGGAACAATACACTGGTGGGTGGACTGCCATTCAGAGACCTTGACAGACTTCAAAAATGGACTGTTAGTAACCTCATGAAGTTCAGCTTGAGCAAAGACAGAGCGCTGCACCTGTTATGAAATAAACCTGTGGAACAGTAGGGTCTGCTGGTCAACAGATCAGAAAGCTGATTTTGTTTTGCAGACAAGGAACCAGGAGTCCTGCTGAAGAAGATGCACTAGAATCAACAGTATTCCCTTATAGCAAAGGAGGCAAACTGCATACAGGACTGTGTTAGCAGATATGCAGCCAGCAGTCTGAGGTTGTTTTTGCTTTTTGGTTCACACTTGTTTGGTGACATTTGGGTACTGTGTACAGTTATATCCCAACACAATAAAGGAAAGCTAGAATATATAGAAGTGTCTCCATAGACATGTCTCCAGGGAAGGACTACCAAGATTGTCAGGGTACTTGAGCACATAATGTACAAAGACAAGAAAGTAGGTTTGCTCAGCCTTAAGAAGAGATATCTGAGGGCAGATATAGATGCTGGGAGCTACCTAATGCTTAATGGGAAGATATGGAGAAGAAGGAGCCAGATGCTTCTTGGAAGAGGACAGAAAAAGAACAAATAGGGTCAGTGGAAAGTGCAACAAAATTCCAATAGTGCATTAAAATTTATTTTTCTCCACAAGGGTAGACAAACCTGCAACAGGCTGCCCAGGGGCACTGTGCACTCTCCACCCCAGAGTACTGGTGAAAGCTGTGTTGGCAAGGCCTTAAGTAACCTAATATAGGTTAGCAATACTTTGAGGAGGGCCAAGAGGAAATGATCTCCAGGGGTCACTTCCAGCCTAAAATATTCCCTGAATCTAAATGCTAAACAGTGATCCATGCACAGTGATTCACTGTAACAGGCAATCCATTTTAGCAGTATACACATAAGTTCCCTGGAACAGATCTGGCACTCATTAATTAATCCTGAGGGTGTGTCCTGGGTTCATGACAGGGTGAAAGCATCTTCCAGTAACAAAGTAGTCCAAGACTCTGTGTGGGATTACCAGGAGGTAAAACAATCTGCAGAACTGATGAGAGAAAAAGCTATGGAGATCACACAACCAGAACTGAGTTGGCAAGTGGAAACTGTGGGAACTGAGGGCCTTTGCAGTCATCAGTGAAAGTGACATGTGGAAGAAGCAAGAGCTTTTCAAACTCAATACATTAGCTTGCATTTTCCTCTAAAGTAAATATTACAAAGTGCTTTCCGAAACATCCCTATGAAAGTCATGATTCAGGCTCAGACCATAAAGGCTTGTAGAGGACAGAAAATAATGTTTGAAGTAGAATTATGATAGCATTTATGTATTGGTATTAAGCTGTGTTTCTAATCCTTTGTGTTCTTACAGAGGTGTTCAGAAGACCTAAATATTTATTTCAAAGGACAAAACCAAGATCCAAATAGGCCCCTTAGGTGATTCCAGTTTAGATTTCATGATATCTAAAATTGGCCTCATGGGTGGTTCAGTGAATACAGTCAGACATCCAGGCTCTCTAAAAGGTACATGATGAAAGAGATGTTCTAAAAGTATTCCACTGGCACACTGCCACCCAGACTACATGAGTTAGGTGTTTATGCTAGATCATAGAATCATAGAACAGTTAGGGTTTGAAAAGACCTTAAGATCATCTAATTCCAACCCCCCTGCCATGGGCAGGGACACCTCATAATAAACCATCTCACCCAAGGCTTTGTCCAACCTGGCCTTGAACACTGCCAGGGATGGAGCATTCACAACCTCCCTGGGCAACCCATTCCAGAGCCTCAAAAGAAATTTTGAGAAATTTTTGAAAGAAATTCAAAAGAATTTCTTCCTTATATCCAATCTAAACTTCCCCTGTTGAAATTTTAACCCAGTACCGCTTGTCCTGTCACTACAGTCCCTAATGAAGAGTCCCTCCCCAGAATCCCTATAGGCCCCCTTCAGATATGGGAAGGCTGCTATGAGGTCTCCGCTCAACCGTCTCTTCTCCAGGCTGAACAGCCCCAACTTTCTCAGCCTGTATTCATACAGAAGGTGCTCTGTCCCCTGATCATCCTCGTGGCCCTCCTCTGGACTTGTTCCAACAGTTCCATCTCCTTTTTATGTTGCAGACACCAGAACTGCACACAATATTCCAAGTGAGGTCTCACAAGAGCAGAGTAGAGAGGCAGGATCATCTCCTTGGACCTGCTGGTCACGCTCCTCTTGATGCAGCTCAGGACCCAGGCTACGGTTGGCTTTCTGGGCTGCGAGCACACACTGAAGCCGGCTCATGTTCATTTTCTCATCAACCAACACCCCCAAGTCCTTCTCCACAGAGCTGCTCTGAATCTCTTCTCTGCCCAACCTGTAGCTGTGCCTGGGATTGCTCCGAACCAGGTGTAGGATCTTGCACTTGGCATGGTTAAACTTCATGAGGTTGGCTTCAGCCCACCTCACAAGCGTGCCAAGGTCCCTCTGGATGGCATTCCTTCCCTCCAGGGTATCAACTGAACCACACAGCTTGGTGTCATCGGCAAACTTGCTGAGGGCGCATTCAATCCCACTGTCCATGTCAGCGACAAAGATGCTGAACAAAACCAGTCAAAACACCGATCCTTGAGGGTCACCACTCGGCACTGCCCTCCAGCCAGACATTGATCCATTGACCACAACACTTTGTGTGGGGCCATCCAGCCAGTTCTTTATCCACCGAGTGGTCCATCCATCATATTGATGTCTCCCCACTTTAGAGACAAGGATGTCATGTGGGACAGTGTCGAACACTTTGCACAAGTCCAGGTAGATGACATCAACTGCTCTACCCCATCCATCACTTCTGTAGCCCCACCATAGAAGGCCACCAAATTGGTCAGGCAGGATTTCCCCTTAATGAAGCCATGCTGGCTGTCACCAAGGACCTTGTTGATTTTCATGTGCCTTAGCATGCCTTCCAGGAGAATCTGCTCCAAGATTTTGCCAGGCACAGATGTGAGACTGACTGATCTGTACTTCCCCGCATCATCCATTTTCCCCTTCTTGAAAATGGGGCTTATATTACTTTTTTTTCTAGTCATTGGGAACTTCAGCTGACTGCCACGATTTTTCAAATATGATGGTCAGTGGCTTAGCAACTTCTTTTGCCAGCTCCTTCAGGACCCGCGGATGGATTTCATCAGGTCCCATGGATTTGCGCACACATGATGTCCACAGCTGGACTTTTGTTCTGACAGAAGGTATCTCATATGACATGACTCACTTGTTGAAACAGGGAAGAACTTCCAGGGGTGATGTTGGTCACTTTTTATGAAATAGTTAAGTGTTGCAGAGGAGTACAGTACTCTCTCAGGAAGATGTCTTGGATTATTATACAGTTTTTACCTAATATTACCCCTAATGAGTTTTGCAGCTGCTCAAGCAAAAGTCTTCAGACTTGGTTTGGTGTTTTTTTGGTTTGGTGTCTGGTTTTAATTTTTTGGCTTGGTTTGGCTTGGATTTTTTTTTTTCCCAAAAGAAATGCCAGAATTCCATTAAAATTCAGTTAAATAAAGTTAGAAACAAATTTTACATTATGCCTTACTTTTGGTACCTTTCTTTAAGAAAAGCTTTAACTGGCAATAGAAGAGAGAATTGCAGTGATTATGTACCCTCCTTTATAAAAGAGGGCATAGAATTTCAGCTTCTAAGTCTTATACCAATAATTTATGGCTGAACTATGTAATTTCTTTCAAAAAGAAAAAGCAACATTTCAAATTTTTCAGCACATCCCTAGTGTTATGAAATTCTCTTATACAGATTTGATTTGCCTAACTCATGCTTTCAGACATTATATTCTTGAACTTTAGTAGGGTTTGTTGGCTGGGAAAGTGGGTGAAAGATTATTCTTTATTACTAAAAGTATTATTAATGTGTTTCATCTTTTAGCACATGTATTTGAAGTCACAGAGCTGTACTGGGAATGGTTTTACCTTTGCATCCTTTCCCACCTTGCAGTCTTGCATTTACACTAGTAAATTCCAGGACACTGCTACCGTTGTCTACTGTCAAAATGTTAGCATGTTTCCTGACAAGTTTTTGGTCTGGGTCATCTAGGACCCTCCCGAACAAGTCCTTTGAGTAATTTGAAATTTAGCTTGGGTCAGGGACACCTTCCAATTTGTTTGGGAAGCACCTTGACTGAGTGCAATATCACATAATGCCACCATTAGAACAACTGACTGTTTTGTCCCCATGAAAACTCTGGACTTATGGTAGTCCCTCATGCATCAGTTTTATTATATTTTAAGCTGCTGAACTGCCAACCTTGCAAATAGCACATATTTCAACTAAATTCTCTCCATGGGCTTTCAGCACTGCACCTAGGAGTCCAAGAGGCCTTCAGACTCTCTTTAGTGTTCAAGTAAATATCACCAAGACCAGCCCTCCCACAGCTACACAGCACAATCTAGCAGTTGTGAATTTTCTGCATGTATCATTCAATAAATACATTGGATCTGAAATTATTCTGACTAGTTTCAGGCCACGAAGCACAGCTTCCTATAGTATCCAAGGCTTTTGTATTACTATGACTTGGAACTGAAAGTTTGAGAAAGCAGAGAAAGGTTTTAAATCAGCAAGCTTTCACAAGAATTTTGAATACAGGAGAACAATGTCAGACCCCCAAATGCACTGAAAGGGGTAAAGTTTGACAAATGTTAATGCTTTTTTACATATTCAAATACTTAATTCACAAATGAGCAACACTGATTGAGATTGTTTCTTTAATGACAATGCCAGGCAGCAGAGTAGAGGTGACATGTAAATTGTCTTTTCTTCACTTGATCTGAAAATGGATTTTGCTATTATGAGGCATTGTTTCTATTCAGTAGGCAGTTCACAGTTGAATGCCCTAAAAACTGAGTTATCACAGAATGATGGTGACATCAACGTTTCACCTTTGTAAGATTGTACATTTAAGGTTTTTTTCTGAATAAATTATATTGATTTAATATATTTCACAATCGTTTGAACTTCAAAAAGCTTACATAGTCAGTACTTTTAAGACATAGGTTAACTGAAAGCTTTTTACTATTCAAATTACAGAAATGACCTTTGCTTTCATAGACCTCAAATTTTTAATATTTAATATAAGGTATGGCAGGCATCTAATAAGTAGAATTTTTAATAGGTCTGTTTTAATAGTTCTACCAATTCATTGTTATTTTGCCCTTTTTTCTGTTTACTTCTTTCTTATTTAAATTTTTTTTTTTTTGGTTGTCTTTTAGTTTTTGGTTGCTTTTTTTTTTTTTTAGTCTAAGATTGAGGACCATACTATAAAATTTTTGTAGAGTTAATTTTCATGTCAGAAACAATTATGGACCAATTAACTTGCAATCGTAAGCTGTAAGTGTAAGCAAATTCTTCCTCTAATAGGTAGAACAATGCTTATTAACACATATGCTGCTTTCTCAGAATATTTTTGAAGATTTTCTTAGTGAAAGACCTAACTTGCTAGAAGTATTGGCAGTCTGTTGGCAAAATCCTTTGCACCCCTACTTAAAATGTACTAAGAATACTGAAGTAAGTGCTGAGTATGCCACGTGAAGAGTTAGACACATTTCTCTTTGGTAACTTTCCAGGGCCCAAATTCTTGCTTGTGATATCTGATCTAAATCTTAAAACTAAGGTAATTTTTTGCTTAAGTTAAATAAAATTCAAAGCAAATTAAAGGAAAAGAATGTTGCCCCTTTCTGAAGACCTAAGGCATTTAAAAGAAGTTTTGAATAATTTTTCAACTTCCCATATTTTGTATCCTCTTATAGTTACAGGCTTAGGCCACTGATAATTGTGCTAATGTCAATATATGTCTGTTTTACCACATGCAAATTGAGTACAAATTCCTTCATGTCTCTGGAGGGGGGGAGCTAGTTTCTGGGAAACTTATCAGAGTATAAATTTAGAAAATGCAATCAGTTTCACAATCTGTTATAATCCAATTCTCCTGAGTGATGAGATGATAGTGCACGTGAACCCTAGCTGGTATTATCTTCCCCAATTACTTACATTTAGCCCTATGTGATCACCAAGATTTTGAGGTGAAATGAAATAACAAAGCAACTGGAATTTTGTCTTTTCACTTAGTTTCACAATGAATTAAAATATTACATAATCTTAATATATATTATTTATATCCAAAAGAAAAAAGGAAAGAGACCTGTGTATCTGGTGCCTTCTTTGCCTTGGTCTTTACTGGCACAGTCTCCTCTCAGCCTTGATAGGCTGAGTTGGTCAAACACCAAAATACGCTGCCCAGAGACAGAACATCCAGCCTTGGAGATACTTAAAACAAGGCCCTAAGCAACCTATTCTAACCTACACAGTCCTGCCGATAGCAAAGATTTGGATCAGTCTTCATCACACCTCAGGCTTCCAGAAGGAATTCCATTATGATTCCTTTGGAGAAACCCATATCTCTTTGGAGACGGACTCTTCATTAGGGACTGTAATGATAGGACAAGGGGCAGTGGGTTTAAACTTAAAAAGAGGAAGTTCAGGTTAGATATAAGGAAGTTCTTTACTGTGAGGGTGGTGAGCCACTGGAACAGGTTGCCTAAAGAAGTGGTAAATGTTCCATCCCTGACAGTGTTCAAGGCCAGGTTGAATGGAGCCTCAGGTAACATGGTCTAGGGTGAGGTGTCCCTGCCTACAGCAGGGGGATTGGAACTTAATGATCTTCAGGTCTTTTCCAACCCTAACTATCCTATGATTCTATGATCAGTAGTGTTAAAGGCTAAGCTAATGACACAGGACGCCGGACCCAAAAGTTCCTCTGGAACTAAAGCCTATACACATGAACTGCCAAAAAAAAAAAAAAAATCCTGATGAAACTCAAATAACCAGTCAGTGGCTCAATGTCCAAGTGGAGACCAGTGGCAAGTGGTGTACCTCAGGGGTCAGTACTGGGACCAGTGCTGTTTAACATTTTTGCCCATGACATGGACAGTGTGATCAAGTGTACCCTTAACAAGTTTGCTGAATGACACCAAGCTGCGTGGCATGGTCAAGATGCTGAAGGGAAGAAATGCCACTGAGAGGGACCTTAACAGGCTTCAGAGATGGGCCAATGCAAACCTCATGAAGTTCAACAAGGCCAAATGCAAGGTCCTGCACCTGGGTTGGGGCAATCGCAAGCATAAATACAGGCTGAGGATAGACTGGATTAAGAGCAGCCCAGAGAGAAAGACTTTGGGCTTGTTCTCCATGAGAAGCTCAACATGAGCCGGCAGTGTGCACTCACAGCCCAGAAAGCCAAGCCTATGCTGGGCTGCATGTAAAGAAGCATGACCAGCAGGTCAAAGGAGGTGATCCTGACCCTCTACTCTGCTCTGTGAGACCCCACCTGAGGTACTGTGTTCAGCTCTGGGGCCCCCAGCCCAAGAAGGACAAGGACCTGCATGAGTGGATACAGGTTAGAGCCAGGAAGATGATCAGAGGTTGGAGCACTTCTCCTATGGAGAAAGGCTGAGAGAGCTGGGATTGCTCAGCCTGGAGAAGAAAAGGCTCCAGGGAGAGCTTAGAGCAGCCTTTCAGTATCTGAAAGAGGCCTACAAGAAATCTGAAGAGGGACTTTTACAAGTGCATGTAGCAGCAGGACATAGGGGGATGGCTTTAAATTGAAAGAGGGGAGATTTAGATGAAGTATTAGGAAGAATTTTTTTCCTGTGAGGGTGGTGAGGCACTGGCACTGGCTGCCCAGAGAAGCTGTCAGTGTTCAAAGCCATCTTGGACAGGGCTTTCAGCAACCTGATCTAGCAGAAAGTGTCCCTGCCCATGGAAGGGGTTTGGAGCTAGATGACTTTTAAAGTTCATTCCAACCCAAAATATTCTATGATTTTGT
Source organism: Pezoporus occidentalis (assembly GCF_034315485.1). NCBI lineage: Eukaryota > Metazoa > Chordata > Aves > Psittaciformes > Psittacidae > Pezoporus > Pezoporus occidentalis. Next base: position 593,523 of record NW_026913693.1, on the reverse strand, counting down.
GATTCTATGATTCTCTGAATTGTCCTTTTTTTTAAACATAATTGCTCTCAGAGTTAGTCATATCCATAACAAACACCAAACGGACAAGCACCAACCAAAGGACTGAGAGTCAATTTACAAGAAATGAAAGAAGGGGAATGATCCTGAGGAAAAGGGACAATATGATAAAAAGTGACAATGCAAGTTTGAAAATGTGGGCAGGTGGGAGAAATGGTAGGGAGTTTGACAGGCAGAAAAGGAAAGGAATATGAAACTGTAAATACATGGTGAATTATAGTGTCCAGGTGAAAAGAAGAATATAAAGCATTGAATGAAAACTGCTTACTGTTATCACCTTTGCATTTCTAATCTTTGTAGCTGCAGAACTCAGAATTACAGTACCTTTCCCAACTGTCTCTCTTACCATCATTCTTTTTTAATCCACTCTCTGCCTGCTTATCTTATTACCCTTTCATTCAAAAACTTGGCCTTTGACTGGCTGATCTCGCTTTGTCTCACTTAATATGACCCCCTACCTTCTTTTTCATCTTTTCCCATGGATCACATGTGTCAGTGTATATTGCTGTACATAAGAAAGTATGTATAGTTAGTGGGTTTTACCACTACCTGCGCATTCTAAATTTAGTATGCATATTTCAGAACCTGAAATATCTGAGACACCATTAACAGTACTTTCTGGATCCTTAACAGTATTCACAGAATACACATAAAAAGTGATTTAGGATGCTTCTGTTCGAATGGCTGAAATATTACAAAACTTATCACGCACTACACTCATTTTCTTTACCTTGATCTCTTTTTAGTTTTGTATTTGAAATCTATTTCCACTTACCTGAGATTTAAATTCATTAGAAGGAGATTACTTTCCTGATGTGTTAACTGCTAATCTCAGATTAACACATGCATAGAAATAAAAGAAAGAGTAATTAAGATCTGTACCTGTCCGATATTTGTCACACAGGAAGCTATATATCAGTCTTATTGATATAAGAGATGGTATCCTGACTTCAAAGATGTTTATTTGGCATGCCTAACCATACACATTTACTTGCAACAGCAAAGCTCATTAAAAGTATGTTTAAAGACTCAAATTCTATTTAAGAAGAGAAAGATACTATGACTGCTAGTAGAAGACAGAGACAAATACTAAAGTTTGTTCATAACTCCAGAGATCTCTTATTGTGCATTTCTTATTGCCATGTTTCTACTTGGATCTAGCTATCAAAGTCTCCTTCAAAGCAGAATGGATGCATTTCACTTACTGGAATACACTATATATAAACCACATACGCACTTGTAAATCAAATAATATTGGACTTGCTGTTTTACCCATAAGCCAGGCTATGTGCTGACTCTCATTTGTACCCCTTTGGTATCAGCTGTATAAATGCCAGGTGACCCCAGTCCTACCCATGTTAAGGACTGTTTGAATAACTCAGCAATCTAGATGTGGGTATTCCACTGCCTGTGCAAATTACCAGTTTAAATTACTAACAACGCTAAGATAAAAATTATATTTGATTAATTGGAACGTTATGATCAAATGTACATTTTTCTGTCTGAATTAGTGTCCAGATTCCCTGAGTTTCCCACAGTGAAACTTTCTTTCACCCCAAAACCAGGAATTTCTGGGTGCTGTCTACCTCATCAGGACATAGACATCCTAACATGCTAGACAGATTGGGCTGTAAAATGCATTCATTGACTATGAAAGGAGATGAAATTGGTTGTCACATGTCAAAATGTACACAGCAGACTTCTTAACTTCTATAAGATAAATCCCATTCTGGTTACTTACAGGTGATATCACACATATCAGTTTATTTAGAGTTCGAAAGAAATTGCATGATAACATGAACATTTGTTGCAAATTCTGGGAAGTTTTAGGCAAAAGCTTTGCTTATTTACATTGTTTAATGCCTTGCTGAATTTAGACAAACTGTCTGTTGGGAATAAATTGTGAAAGGTATCACTTTATTTTATCATATGTGATGGAATGAAAGAAAATGGCAACACCTTAGGAAAAAGCATTGCTGCATTTTAAGAGGCGCTTGTCACTGATTTGTAAAGGTGCATCCCTTCTATTCCTATTGACTGAGTTGTACTACATACGCAGTGGCATACCACTGTCAAAAGGGTAGCTTATGGTCTCACCTCACATTTCAGTGAGAACAGCTCTGCAGCCTGTAACTGTTGTGACAATACCAACAAAATGTTTCTATAGAGATTTGTTGATTATATTCCCAAATGTTATATCAATAGCACTTAAACAAACTTCAGAGTGAAAAACAGAATTATATTTGGCATGCATAGGTACATACCCAAAGATGTTTACACTGCACATTGACAGTCACAGAGTCTTTTTCCTCACATTCTGTTTTACTCTCAGGAAAGAGATGGATTGCACAAGCAAAATTAGGATCACAGGAAATTAAATCCATCTTTCATGTTAAATGAATTATAAAAAAATCAGCATAGGACTTGATGAATCAGAAACAGACTTTGCCCACGCTTTGCTCATATCACTCCTCCAAGTTAAACAGAGCAGCCCACCAGCCAGGTAAACACTGAACAAGCAACTCCAAATGTTCTTTTCCAGCTGTTTATGGAGGAATAAAATTCAGCCAAAGAGTCATAGCAGTTATTGTAGCCCAAATTTCTAACATGGAAAAAGAAATAGACTGAGGAAGAGCACAGACTGAAGCAGTCAGAAGTGAGGGAATATCAATATCACAGTTTTCAAAGCAAATATAGTGAGATGTCTTTTTTTGCATTCAGAATTTGATGCAGTCTTTAATTACAGGTTCACATAGGTTTTTTTTTCTTTACTGTTGCTGTCAGTGCAGAGAATGGCAACTCTCCATGTAATGAGCAACTATTCAATAGCTGTTTTCTCGTTTATGCTCAATGAGTCCTTCAATGCATTACTTACTGCATGTTATTTAAACCCTGCTCTGAATACACAGTTATTAATTTCCTGTAGCTCTTCTTCCAGTGCTCATCAGTGTAGCACCTGAGTGCTCTGCTTAGAATAATGACTTTACTTCCACAAACATCTGATGAAATTATCATCCCCATTTTACAGATTGAGAACTGAAGCACAGATACAAACATCCAAAGTGCCTACTAATTTTCTTATTCAATCACAGATACACAGAACCTGACTTTGTGGAGTGCTAAGAATTATGCAGCAGATTAGATGTTCAAGCAGTGTCCCACAGACAGCCACTGCAGCTGTGAGTGTACACAATTCATGCAAATCAGACCCTAGACCTTCAATGCAGGTACTTATAAAATAAGGATCATTCAATCACATGGTATATTGCAGATCTATGAGAGGTATCTGGGCCAGGAATGAGTGATTTGGAAATAAGAAGCAGGATGGCTGTGCTAATACAGTGTTCTGACTTAACGATTTAGTGTGAAAAAGCAAGATATTTCAAGCCTGCTGCATCATTTTGCTGCCTTCCTCCCAAGACCTTCTCACCCCATCTCCTGGCCTCCTGCCTCACACACTGTACACCTGACATCTTCTACAGCAAATGATGCTGGAAGGCCTATGACAATGACAAGGAGGGTTTTCTGTAACTGCACATCCCCAATCTATTCCCTGAGGTGCGTTCTTCCTCTACCCTGACTGAAGTAATGCTTAGTGGAAAAAAAAAAAAGCATGCAATTATGTAACTATATCAAAAAGCCTAAGCACTAGGAAGACAAATTAAGATAGCACTGCATTTCTTTGTGTGCTTTATGGGCAGCTTTCCTGACTGAACTACTCAGTTGGTTGTTTGTTTTGTTTTTTTTTTTTTTTAAAGAAGAAAAAAAAGAAGGGAAAAATAAAAAGAAAATGAAGAAAATTTCCCTAGTGAAAAAAAAACCCAGGCTGCTAGAAACATCTGTGGGTGATTTTAGCCCAAATGACACAAGCTTGGCAAACTTATGAGAATCTCAAATGGTGTCCCACATTTAGCAATCCTGAAATTAAATTTAATTCTTTTTTAAAGTGTTAGAACTACATTTCATATTTTGACGTATTAGATGTAGCCATTTGGTGTGAAGTGATACTTATTGAAACAGAGCAATCATCGTTACAAACTAAGGATCTGAACAACAGTTCCTCTGCATCTAGTTAAAGCAAATTACTTCGTTAATGTTGATCTAAATGATAAGTGTAATTAAATATTGTACTTTCTTAAGCATATTTAGATGAAAGAATTCTAAACAGTGCATATTTTCATAACGAATTTTTTTTTTTTTACATAGAATTTGGATTACAAAATTGCAGAAATTGGTAGAAAATACGTTCTTTTGTGCTTTATTTTTTCATTCTCATTTATCTTAGAGTCTCACGACATATGAACGTGGAGTTTTCTATCTTGCTTCCTTTTTTCAGCCCCTGGTCTTAAACGAGGAAGCTGACAAAGCCAATTAATGAATTTTAAACATGAGATAGACCAGGAGCTTAGCTAAGATGTTGGCCTTTTCATTGTTTGGAATTCATCAGTTATCTGTCCAGAGCACTTTCAGGCAGGAGGATCATAGGGGTTACCTAACTACTATTAATAAAACAAAGGAATTTTTAGCTCTTAACAGCTCTGTTAGCTTCAGAGCTTCGGACTACGAAGGAGAAATTTTTAAATACATGTTGATTGTCACTTCAAATGAAAACAAGAGCAAATAAACACATTTCCAAGGATGAAAGAAGTAAAAGGAGATACCTCTTTATATTAAAATCTACTGCACAAAAAAGCGGACATGGCTTTGGGTGGAATTCATCCCAGGTAACTCAGACACCAGACCCAACATGCAATCTTACACAATTCCTAAGTGCCTGTCTTGAGGGTGAGCTCTGTTGGATGATCCAGTCTCAGTCATATCCTTAATGGTTGGAGAAAGAAACTGTTGAAAATGGCCAGGATGGAGATCTCCCATCCCATTTTGCATCCTTTCTCCTGTACATCAGACATCTCTGTACGTATTTAAATATACATCCACCCCTTCTTGTGGAGAGTAATAGGAGCCAGTAGGAAATATTAGGATCTTCTGCCTATTTGGGGTGTTTGAGAATGGCATTTTTTGGATGCTGTAAAATTCAAGATGAAATCATAGCAGTTACTGTTACTGTAGTAACAGGACAAGGGGTAACGGGTTAAAACTTAAACAGGGGAAGTTTAGGTTGGATATAAGAAGGAAATTCTTTCCTGTTAGGGTGGTGAGGCACTGGAATAGGTTGCCCAGGGAGGTTGTGAATGCTCCACCCCTGGCAGTGTTCAAGGCCAGGTTGGATGAGGCCTTGGGTGATATGATTTAGCATAAGGTGTCCCTGCCCACGGCAGGGGGTTGGAACTAGATGATCTTAAGGTCCTTTCCAACCCTAACGATTCTATGATTCTATGATTCTATAGTAGCAATAGAACCATTTACCCACGCAGCAGACTTAGACTGCAGAAGAACAAATCCACGTCATGCACTGCAGCCACAGTCATGAAGAATCTGTGCCAGTATCTGCCAGTATCTGCAGCCCTTCCCTTAAAACTGGACCCCTATGCTAAGAGCCATCCCATTAAATCTGGAACCTACAGCTCTCTTCCCTGGGAAGTGGTTTAGCTGGTAGGTAACTAACTACTTGAAATCTGACCCCCACCACAAGACAAGTACCTGAAGTTTTGCTCAGAAAGGATTGTTAAGCTTAGTAAAATACATCCAATTAATGAAGGTGCCTACAAGGTTTAGCACTGATGTGAAGCAGGTAGACTATATTATGTTCTGGACCTTGAGTGGGTTTTGAAACTCTAACTCACAATTAGATCAGTGCTCAGGAGACACCACATTTGCTTGCAATTGGAAAAATGTATTGCTCACCCAAATGGAGTTTGATAAATAATTAGCAAGATTATGAAATACAGTCAAAATAACAAATGACTGAATGAAAAAGGTCCCAACAAAAAGGTCCCAACTATGTACCTCTTTACGTACATAAAGAGGTATTTAGTGCTTCCTCTCAGCCTTCTAAATAATTTTGTTTTGATTTTGCCTCAACTCATAGGGATATAGTGTAAAATATTAATTATACAGTGTATATAGTGTAAAGTATTAATTTTCTTATTTCTTACACTTGGGAGTTAAGAAACTTAACTGCCAGAAACAGCTGTGGTTACAAATAGGCTTTGGCTGACTGCCTGGGTCAGGAGGGGAAACAGAAAAGTCATGGGGTAAGTTTTATTAGCTGGAAAGGAAATTGGGAAATTGGAGGTATTCTGTAAGAAAAATTAGAAGGCATTAAAGCATATTAGAAAAACAGCTGTAATTTGAATTTTAGAAAGGCTGGTGTACCTGGAGTAGTGGAGTAGTTGTCAGAGGAGACACAATGGACTCCTCCCATCCTGGCACCCCAGTGTGTGCACGGTTGCTTGTGTTCCCCTGCAGCAGAAAAAATAGTACTTAAAAAGGAAAACTGCTAACTGCAAATTCAGCCCATGGCAGGGACTGTTCCATAGAGCAGTTTCTTTATGAATTAAACCCTTCCAGCTTCATGCTATAGAAAATGACTCTTGGATGTCAAGAATCTTCTGCCTTCCACCCACTGCTTATGACATCGTGAAAATTCTGAGAAAGCACTTATTTAAAACTGGCATGTCTGTGAGCTCGTATCTGACATGCTGCAGTGCTGAAACAAATTCATTCATAGATACTAAATATACTGAAATAAGGAATATATGAGGTGCACTGTATGCCATATGAATCAGATGGAAGAGATGATTAAAAGAAGAGGGATGCTTAGAGAGGTGATACAAAGCTGGCACAATACTGTAAGAGGGAAGAAAACAAAAATTAAGATTTCAGAAATCACCACACTTAGCATCACTAATGTGGCAAAATTAGATACTCTCAAGTTGCTCATGCACTTCTGGATATTCTACTTCAGTGTGTCTGTGCATGTATTTACATTCAAATAAATAGAATTTTTATCACAGTGAAGAAAAAAAAAGGAAAAAAGATAAATAACTAGAATAGATTTTTTTTCTGTTTCTGAAGAAATTTTTGTGTTTTGTAGATATCAGCCATATACTTTATGTAACACAAATCACTGTAAGCAGACATTCATTATGAATTCCTTGGGAGATGTCAACTCTTTTGTGCAGGTCATATGCTAATGAAAAAAAGGCCCTACTCATCTGCAGCTGACAAAACCAATACCCTGTTGTAAGTTAAAACACAAAATGGAAGTATATTAGAATAAATGCATTTCTTCTATGAAATTATTTATGTCATGTAGTGGAATTCCAGCAGGATGGTCATTACAGGTGTCAACGGTGTCAGCGGTTGAAGTTATGCTCCACTTTTCTTTTATTTCTTTAATCTGTAGGAGTTTTCCCTCACACAATCTGTGCTGTAGTTAAAAAAAGCAGTATGTTCTTGCATGCAATAGTTTGAGTAGACAGTTGTTTATCAAGCTGCGCAACTCTTCTACAAAAAGAGCATGAACTGAAATTTTTCTAAACTTGAAAATATTTACAAAAATATTTCCCTTAATTCTCTCCCACCCCCCTTAATCTATCTTTCCTACAGAAAGGGCTACCTTTCTTACAGACATCCAACTTCTGTGTCGAGCTCAGCAGTAGGAGCTTCCAAGTGAAATGCAACATATACCAAATTCGTGGTATGTGTTTGGCCAACTGCATACACTCTTCTCGTGTCTAGACAGACTCAGAAAACCATCCCTCTCTGAAATAGAAGAGAGAAACAAATTTTTTAAAGAATCATTCAGTTGTTGGCTTTACTAAAGAATGTATACAGAAGCCTTCCTATGTGGTTAGGTTAGCATGTATCATTCTTTTGTCTTTATTTTTGCTTCATTTGGCTACAGCTATTACTAAGTCCATCTCAACATCAAAGCATCACCAGTGAAATATCATAGATATATGGAACTCCTAAAAGTACTTAATTTTATTTTTCTGAGGTCTGCTAGGACAGCCTGGTATTGATGCCATCATTTGTGATCACTTAGGCACCAGCTGTAATTGACAAATACCTTTCATTATAAATAGAAAATATTCAGGAACTTGTTTGCTTTCCATACATTGCTCTCCAAGTGGTCTTGGAAAATCTTGCTGCTGGAGGCCTATATACATTGATTGAACTCTGTCAGCAGCTAAGCCACGAAGTACATGGAAGGTTTACTGATAAACTAACAGAAAACACTTGAAAGAAAGGCATATATAGTTGATTTTGAATAGCAATTTGCCCAGCACATTACATACTGATTTTGTTCTGTCAGACTGCATTCTCTTCAATGTGAAATGCTTAGTTTTGTTGACACCAGTGTTCCTGGGTTCAGCAGTAGCAGTCATTTTTCTCCTTCTAAGTAGCTGGTGCAGTGCTGTGGCTTTGACTTTCAGCCTGGGAACAGCGCTGGTAATACCAATGTTTTTAGTTGTTGCTAAGTCATGTTTACACTGACCAAGGACTTTCTGAGTCTCACACTCAGCCAGGGAGGAGGGGAAGTTGAGAGAAAACAGGGACAGGACACCTGACCCAAACTAACCAAAGAGGTATTTCCTACCACAGCACATCACGGCCAGTATATAAACTGGGGGTAGTTACCCAGAAGGGCTAGATCACTGCTCGGGTCAGGCTGGGTATCGGTCAGTGGGTGGTAAGCAGTTGTATTCTCTTCCCTTGTTATTTCCCTTATCATTATTATCATTGGTGGTAGCAGTAGTGGTTTGTGTTATACCTTAGTTACTGGACTGTTCTTATTTCACCCCGTGGGAGTTACATTCTTTCGATTCTCCTCCCCATCCCTCTGGGAGCAGGAAGAGGAAGGGGGGGCAGTGAGCGAGCAGCTGTATGGTTTTGGGTTGCCGGCTGGGCTTAAACCATGACAGGGTGTTGTAAGGATAAAGAATGGATTTTGGTGCAAATCATTTTTTCTGATAGTATAGCTATTAGTATCGTGAATGATTTTATACTTGTTCCAGTTTTGTAGCATTATAAAGCAGTGTGTTTGTATGCACTTCCACACATAACCACATGCATAGCCAAGGCTGAACCTTGTAGCTATTCATATTTGGCATAGAGATGTTTTATGACTACATGATTCATTTTTTATACGCTAGAAATTTCAGTTTAGATAAACCTTTAATTTACAAATTTAACATATTTGTTCCTATTCTCCAGAGCACTAAAACTAATGACTTTAAAATTTCTCCTTTTTGCCTCAAATTTCTCTGAATTATAAATTGAATGCAAAATATAAAATTTACAAAACCAAGCACTGAAAACAATAACAGCTAAATCCAGGTCATAATCTCGAACCACTTACTGGGCTTTAACCAGCTATAAAATTCCCTTGACAAAAAGCTTATTACAAATTGAGGACATTATAACATTCTTAAGTCACAGATGTTCTCATGAATACAAAACAAGGGGTGAAGACAAGAACAAGCTGATATGTTGAAGTAAATTTGCCTTATGATCCATTATATTTTTATTAACACAACATCACATTTGTGACAAAAGGGGAAAAAAAGTAAGTGGTTTCATGCTAGATATGTGTATGCACAGACAGTAACAGAAAACTGTCTGTATATGCATGTTTATACATATACATTTATACATAATTGTTCATGTTCTTTACTGTTAGGGTGCTGAGGCATTGGAATAGGTTGCCCAAAGAAGCTGTGAATGCTCCATCCCTGGTGGTGTTCAAGGCCAGGTTGGACAGAGCCTTGGGTGAGAGGGTTTAGTGTGAGGTGTCCCTGCCCATGGCAGGGGGGCTGGAACTAGATGATCTTCAGGTCCTTTCCAACCCTAACTATTCTATGATTCTATGTACTTATGTGTATATATATATATACACATACGTATATGAATGTATACACATATACACTGGTGTTACGTGCATTTCACATTGATATAACCAGAAAGTTGCAGTCTAGGTTGCAGAAAGTGGCTGAACTACAGAATTCTGAACAGTGAGAGGGTATTACAGGAAAGCATTAGTGTGTGCTCACTCTATACTTATTATCTTTTACTAAGCTTGTGTTTCAGCTGCTCTCAAAGACAGGATATTGGTAGATACCGAGTCCAAACCCACACTGCTGTTCTTATGTTCTCACATAATTAACTTTTAATTTTTAATACCTCAAAGTAAGATCCTGTCTTATAGGAATAAATATGTATTACTCAGCACCTGGACTCTCCAGGAGCTATCTCAGCATTGGACAAGTGTTTCACATTGGTGCCTTACTTTTCAGTTCTTTAAAACCAGACCCTTGTTTATATAGTTCTTCAAACAGTATGATCTCTTTTCCTTCATGGGTTTAATCAGTATGTGATATTGATTCACTCATGTATCTGGTGTACTTAAAAGTTATTTCATGCATCTATGAGACCTGTCCTTTCTTTCTGACTGATGTCCTTGCCACAGGAACATATTCCCACATGATTGTGACATGCTATTATTCTTTCTTACAAAGTGGGCTTTCAGCAAGACTTCCTTCATTTTCCCTGTCTTCAGATGAATATTGATTTGACAGTTTGTCTCTAAAAAGCTCATAATTTGTCACTTTGGCTGCTTATGAGGTTGCTTGTGGTCCTCAGATTTACATTGTTCATTACTTAAAATATTTAATCCTGTATCTCATCCAGAATAGAGTGCCATTTTTCCAGACTGCCTTCTACTTTCCTTTTCTTCTTGTTTTTTTTCCTCCTTCCTCCATTAATTAAAACTACCGAGTTCTCTGAGTTCAATTCCTGCTTAGAAATTTCCAAAAATTCTCTTAAGTTAATAGTAATTCACTGTCAATCTGATTAGTGAAGATAACCGTATAAAGATTGGTCCTTTCCAATCTTAACTATTCTATGATACTATTCTAAGATGGTATTTCTCAAGATGAGCTATTCTGAGCTGGAGAATCTTTTATATACACACACAAATCTCTCCTATTTCAGCAAGATAATTAATTAGAACTAAATATTTCCCAGATGTATATTCAGATTACCCATCAGTAAAAGGTTTACAGATATATATACACATATTTATATATAAAAATAAATGTATACTTATTGTATATATACTTAAAATATACTTATTGTGTATGAAACTGTTATGAAGTTACAGACTCTGCAAAAGTAATTTTCCTTTGATTCATAAACAGTCTGGTTCATTAAGATGAATAAGATTTAGGGTAGAACTTAAAAAAACTGTACAAACAAGTCTTTTCATCCTCTGACTAAATTCAAGCTGTTAGAAACTGTATATACTTATTCATATGAACTACACTGTTGCTTTCTTTTTAAGAGTGAGTTAACAGGCTATTCTTGCATGCATATTCCATTTTACTGTTTTAAATATTGTCGTAGATTTTTTGTATTTTGCTTGTTTGTTTTTTTTTTCCACATCTTAGTGATATTAAATAGGTGAAGTTTAATCTAAAATGAAATTTAATCTAAAAATGCTGATTTTTTAAGTTGCCATTTACACAGGGAGATGCAGATTTAGCAGCAATTCTAGACAGAGTTGTGGTCACCCCAACAGTACCATCTAAAGCAGTGTGCAGTTTTTAAATCCTGTGACACAATTCTATAGCTCTGGATTGCCGTGAAAAGCTCAGACAGCATCATCACTAGGGAAACTGAGGAATTAGGTAATACAAAACCATAGTATATTAATTTTAGCTTCATCTTTTTGCATGTCAGAAAGTAATTGTGTTCCCCCCCTCCCTAACAGTAATATCCATAAAATACTTCAAAGAAAGGAAATCACGAGACCCTGTATCCAGCTGCAAACTTCCCAAGGGGAATGTTAGCCATTTAAAAAAAAAAATAAAAACTTTGAATGTGGAAACTTTCTTGTTTTACAAAACTTCCTGCTACTTTTCAGTTTCATGCCACTTTTTAATGTATTTGACAGAAGATGAAAAAAATTAATTCTTTAAGAAGGTGTTCCTGCTTATTTTCTCATATCAAGCCAATATAGAATAAAGCAAAATAGCCAGTTTCACTGATGTCTGAAAATGCACAGAGATGCTAGTGACAGAAAGTCTAATCTTTGTTAGGCTGAAGAATACAAAATCTCTCAGCTGTGGTCTCAGGGTCATATTAACTTAGTTCCACAATGACCTCAAGTCATTATCACTTGGCAGGTGTCTTCCAAACTATGGGAAATCAGTTTGTTTTCAAAGTCCATCTCCTATGAGATGCTACATTTCCTATATATCTATAGGCCAGCTGCAAGACTTTTTAGCTAAGCTGACAAGTTGAGAATTGAGTGAGAATGGACAATGAGCAACATCTTTGCTGTTACAAAATGGCTTCTTCACAACAGAGCTGAAACATGGTGATGGAAGCTATATATAAAAAGCTTACTGAAAACTTGGACAGTCTTTTTCCTTTAGGGAGGCAGGAGAGACGGGTTTCTAGTGCTACCATTAAAGATCACCCTAAAAATGTCACCGTAAAAAGGAATGCAAATTCAAGGCTTGAGGGAAGAAGGGAGAACTAATGGCCTTTTTATTTGTTTTATACCCATTTTGAAAAAGCAAGAGAACTGATTAAGAACTAAATTGCCCCATACTAGGAAAGCTAATAATCACAAACTGCTATTGAAGCAATTAATTCTAATTATTTCTTCATTAACACTCAATTAGGATGCCACTCCACATATACCTAATAGGAAGAAATAAATGAGATGAGCAATTGGTATTCTGGGCTACAGTATAGGTTTTTTCCATGAAGCTGTGTTTAGCCTGAAGTGTGTCTGAGCATGTCAGAAATTACCTCAATGTACTCTCTGTGTTGATCAGGACAGATTTTTCTAATATTTTTGAAGGAAGTGTTGTCTCAAATCAGCATATTCCCACTTTATGAAAGAAACAGTTTTAAAAATTAATTTTAAACTCTTATGAATTTAGAAAAATAATGAATTGTTCTCTGAGTTGGAGGGATACTACATCAATTTCTGTTCATTGTGTTTTGTGTACGGATGGAAAACAAAGTGCTTTTTGAGAACAAACACTGTTAATTTAATGAACCTTCAATTCTGATATAGTCTGCACTGTCTGAATGTGTCTCTACAGTACTGCTAGCTCCAGTGATTTTTACTGTGAATCTCATAGTGTATGGTGTCCTAAATCAAGCCACAGCTGCTGGAATCAAATCAGCATTTCATTGTAAAGTAAGTTTCTGTCCCTCATACTGGCAAACAACAGTTTGTAAACCAGTGAAATAAAAAATGAGGGATTGCCAGTTAGGGTGGGGAAGTTAAAGGGGAATGTAGGGGAGGTATTCTTGTTCCCACAATTTTTAAATCAATTCCATGTGGTTTTCTTTTAGAAAAACCTCTTTTAGCCTGGAAAATAGAAGGCTGTGTGGAGACCTCATAGCAGCCTTCCTGTATCTGTAGGGGGGCTACAGGGATGCTGGGAAGGGACTCTTCATTAGGGACTGTAGTGATGGGACAAGGGGTAACAGGTTAAAACTTAAACAGGGGAAGTTTAGATTGGATATAAGAAGGAAGTTCTTTACTGTGAGGGTGGTGAGGCACTGGAATGGGTTGCCCAGGGAACTTGTGAATGCTCCATCCCTGGTAGTGTTCAAGGCCAGGTTGGACAGAGCCTAGGGTGAGATGGTTTAGTGTGAGGTGTCCCTGCCCATGGCAGGGGGGTTGGAACTAGATGATCTTAAGGTCCTTTCCAACCCTAACTATTCTATGATTCTAAAAGGGGGCACTTGCTGTAGTACATTTGGTTTGATAGTATTTGTCTAACGTCTGCACTGACATGATATGTATAGATATTTTTTGATTTTGCTTTTGTTTTATTCAGTGTTAGCCATGGTTTTGGAAATCTTCATGAACATCGCTTGATTTCATTTTACATTGTTTCGAAAAGAAACACTTGCACTTTGAATTAAGCTTTTCAGAAATCATGAAGCTTGAAGTCTTCATACTGCTTGAAGTCTTGTGGCTCCATCACTGTCTTGTAAGAAACAGATTATAATGATGCTACATGAATCACATCTATGAATACATGACTGTACATATCCTAATAAAAGGTGCAGGTATATCACTGTCCTATTATAGATTATAAATATTAATAAATATATAAAGATTTATACATGTATAAGCTATAGCCACCTTGATAGCTAGAGAGACATGCACTCACATCTTATAAATGTAACATCTTGTCAAATACATTCTTTTAGAACATGGGTGAAAAAAAATTCAGTCTCATGCTCCTGAATATCAATATTAATAAAAGTGTTTGTTTCTGAAACATTTAACTCAATGATTACTGAATACATTGATCCTGTGAGACACAGTTAAACTCAGAATTTCTCATGCAACATCGTATCATGCAACATTATTATCAAGACTTTTAATTAAATTGCATTAAATTAACTACGTTTCTAGCTGTGGGCATTTTGCAGAGCATACCATCAGAGTAGCAGAATCCTAAAAAAAATCCCATGTAGGAACATCCGACACAGCTAGTTTTTAAAATGTTCAGAAAATTCAAATTTATTTCATTCAAAACATTTATTCCATTGTATATACTTCACATGGAGTCTCTGAGATGCAGTGCATACAAATAAAGTGGAAAGATCTTCTCATTTTCTTTATGGTTTTGTTGTCATTCTCCACCACTACTCTATATGCCCCCTGCTTTAAATACTCTCCTAGCATTTAACAGCAATAGTGCTCACAACAATTTCCATAATAAGGACAAATTTTCTAACCAGATGGACCCTTTCAACAGGCTGAAACCACATTCTACAAAGACTATTAATCAATTGAGTCTGTTGTAATCAGGTAATCAATACAAGGAAAAGTATTTGACAAAAAGGGTTGATTTTAAAATTTTAATGATGTATCATGAATTAGCCAGCAGAATTTAATGAGGAATTCAGCTTCCTACAGTCCAGATTTCCTGATGAAAAAATTAACAGTCTGAAAATTTTCAGTGGCTGTTAGGAACTTCTAAATGTACAATTTCCTGGTCTTAATTTGAAGCATAATAGAACATTTTTATGGGATATCGAACATGGAAATGCATTAGTTCCCACAGACAATATGGTCTTATATTAAAAAAAACCCAAAACACCTATTAGATGGTACATTTTTCACAACTGCAGAAATTTTTCAGTGCTATAGATTCCTCCTTTTTGTCATAGCCATTTGAAACTCATTTACCTATGAGCTAATCCATCTGAATTCCAGTGGTTTGAGTTAGCTACACTGATGCTGACATGGAAGATGGTGTGAACTGGGCTTCTGTCAGTTTTTTCCACTAAGCAACTCCTCTGACAGCAGCCTGGATTTGACAGAGTAACTGGTCAATACTACACCTATGACTGAAATGCCTTCTCAGTCAAGGGCAAAAGGCCTCTGAGATGTCTAAATTCTCAAAGACTTATGAATTTGCATTTTTGTTTATTAAGGTGTATACCTACTATGGTTTTGGTCTGTATGAATTATTTACCTGTTTAGACATTGTAAAACTATTTTTCTTATTAAAACTGAATACAAATTTTGGAAGATATAAAAAAATCACTATTTATCTACTATTATACTATGTAAGGCATACGTTTATGACAACAAATAGTGTCATTTCTATCAGCCCACACTCTGGTGCTGTTACTGTTTCAGGATGGAACAGTTGAGGCAACTACCTCATAATTCTAGCATAATATCATTTGGGGGTTTTGTGTGTTTTTTGTTCTTGATTTGGAGTTGGTTTTTTTTTCCTGTTTACAACCAAAATGTATAATCCAAATTCTTGTCTATGTAGCAGAAAAAAAAACCTCCATGACCTAGTACAGGATGAAAGTTCATGGTAAATAGTGAAGTGAAAAGATTAGATACTTTGGCTGAACTCTTACACAATGTGCAGACTAGACTTCAAGGGCATCTCAGAATGTCAGGAAGCACAGCATGCCCATTTTGTACACATCCTTCCTGAACTACAGTGTTGTCTCTATGCCTGTATAGGTTATTCCTGAATGTTAAAGCTCAGCTTCTGTTCCAAGTTATTGACCTGTGTGAATTCATGAGTAAGCAGACACAGATGACCTGTGCACATGAATGAAAAGACATATAGCTTCTGTAACGTGTCATGGTTTAAGCCCAGCCGGCAACACAGAAACCACTCAGCCACTAGCTCACTTCCCCTTTTCCTCACCCCAGCTCCCGGGGAGATGGGGAGGAGAATCAAAAGAATGTAACTCCCACAGGTTGAGATAAGAACAGTCCAGTAACTAAGGTATAACACAAACCACTACTGCTACCACCAGTAAAATAATAATAATAATAATAATAATAATAATAATAATAATAATAATAATAATAATGGAAATAACAAGGGAAGAGAATACAACCACTCACCACCTGCTGACCGATACCCAGCCTGACCCAAGCAGTGATCTAGCCCTTCTGGGTAACTGCCCCCAGCTTATATACTGGGCATGACATGCTGTGTTAGGAAATACCTCTTTGGCTAGTTTGGGTCAGGTGTCCTGTCTCGCTTCCTCCCGGCTTCCCCTCCTCCCTGGCAGAGCATGAGGCTTAGAAAATCCTTGGGCAGAGTAAACATCACTGAGCAACAACAAAAACATCGGTGTTATCAGCGCTGTTCCCAGGCCAAAAGTCAAAAACACAGCACTGAACCAGCTACTAAGAAGGAGAAAAATGCCTGCTACTGCTGAACCCAGGACATAAGGTCTTTAACACCTTTCAGGAACACATTATATTTCTGATTTTGTTCTCGGTGGTACATTAGGACTTGCAGATTCTTAATTAAAGCACAGAACTTTATTGCCATGGTAGCATGGTAGTAATACTGAATTTCTATATGTAAATTATGATTCAAATTGACCATGTGACTAAACTCATCATGTCAGATTGTTCTTCCCGAGCAGACAGTAAAAACATATCCTAATGCAATAAAGGAGGACTGTCACTGCTGTCAGCATAAGACATCAGATAGAGTCTGGGTTTCCAAACACAGTGAAAGAAATGCAGGCAAAAAAAGGCCTCTGGGAACTGCCATCTACTTAATGCTGCTCAAGGAGAAGCACATGTATGAGTTAGGGCACCTGTTTTCCCTTCTCCTCCAAGCACTGTTTCTGACAGCCTAAAGTTGCCTTTAATGTTCATTTCCACAGGAAGAATGATACAAAATATGTGAGACCCAAAAAAGTAAAAACAAAAAAATAGAACTGGTTGCACTTGCCCCCCTCTCACCAGCAACCCTGCAGTGGGCTCCCAGCAGCTGCTTTCCAGTGGTCAATCAGTGGAAAAAGTAATTATGGGAACCAACTAATGGGCTTCATGAACATAGGTAGGTTAATTTCTAGTTATCACCTTTCTGAAGTCACTCTTCTTTGCACATCATACTTATTTTGTAGGCACTGAATAAATGATCTGATCTTGCAGGGGAGCAAAAAGCCTTCCCTCCCCACTAAACACAGGGAATGCAGCTTTGTCAGATGGAAAACCTGTGTATCACTGATCATTAGCACTCACTCAGTTGCGGAGATCTGTCAGGTCCACAGGTTTCCACAGCCAGCAGAGCTGCCAGGCTCTTTTCCTGTGAGACATATTTATCTGCTAAGGTGCATTGCCTCCATAGTGCTCCAAACTTTGCAGTGAACATGTTGCCTTCCCTCTGAGTCAGAAGCACATTCCTGTTGGGGCTTGCACTACTACAGAAATGTTGTCTGTGCCAAGGTATTTACTCTGTTGGTCAGGCAACTGTAATTACTGTAACTCTTGCATTTTGCAAAATTGCATTTAGCCCTATCATCCTAATTCAACAGTCAAGTGAAGTTTCCAGATTGCAGGGACCATAGCAAATCTTAGAAGGTTCCAATTTAACATATACTCTGTCAAAACAAATGCCAACAAAAAGCCATCAAAGTGAAAAGTTGTTTTAAAGTCTTTGGTTAACATGCTAGAGTTAAGCAAACTTTCCATGCTAATTTCTTGGTCTTCACCCAAGATAGGTTGTTATCGTAGCAGCTACTACTTCTCTCATTAATGTTATTGTGAATTACTCAAAAAAACTTCAGTTCTCGGTAACCTCAGGAGAAATTTATGAATTAAAATGATCTTACTTAAAGTGAAATTTGGTAAGATAAAATCCAATTTGGGGATTTTGTTGTGTGCGTGTGTTTTGTTGGGGTTTTTTTTGGTTGGTTTTTTTTTGTGGTTTTTGGTGGTGGTGGTGGGTTTTTTTTCTGAAATCTCTGTGTGTTTTTAGGATGAGACTTTAAAATAACAAAACTGGGAATGATGCACGGGGAAACTCCACGACTCGTTAAAGTTGTAAAGTAGGTATGCTTTTAGTCAGTGCTGAGCGCATGGGGGATAGCCCCTCCAAAGGCATGCGCACCTCAGCATTGTTCTCCTTCATATTTATCTTCTAAACTATTACATATTCATGAGGTTACACAACATGCTTATACATATCCATGACCTGTCCCTGCTTCATATTACAATGAGGTAAAAGGTCCTTGCTTGTGTAGGGTTTCCTGGTGATAATCGGCAGGGATCTCAAGATGAAGTAAACGAGTCTTCCCTGTACTTTTTATCTCTAGTTGTTGCGCATGTTCCCTGGTGATTTAGTCACTGTCCAAACTGCAAAGCTGATTTCAGTTGGTTTAGGGGTCCAGAGAACAGGAGTTACTGTTCTTTCCTCCTATCAACAGCCTTGGTACTCCCACTCTGTTCCAGCAAGCACGATAAGTGTTGAGCACACATTTGTTGAGTAAGCACGAATAAGCAGTAACATTGTTAAGCAAGCAGCTTAACCCTAACCCCCCTGTACATTGGTTAACCCTTCGCATCAGGAACATAATAATTTTGAAGCTAATAAGAATGTCTCAAGGCATTTAGGTGCAGGGAAAATCTGGAGTAGTTTTAATTTGCAGGTTTATTTTGTTGCTTAAAATGGCTACAAATACAGTAAAATCAAGTTTGTAGGGAGCTTGGACTCCATTCAATTTCAGTGAAAGCAATAAAAATAAAACTTACTGATTAAGTGGAATCTTGAATAGTACTTTTTTCATTTAAAAGTGTTGATTGATGGTAACCTATGCTATCACTACCGAATGTGTCCGTATCTTTTCAAACTGAAAGCTTAGCTACATGTCTTAACAGGAATCTTGACAAATAACATACAGTTAGCTGTTGCTTAACATAAACTAACCGTGCCCTCGTCCATCACTAATCTGCCTTTGCAGTGTTGCATAACTGCTCTTGGGAAAGCTCAAGAACACAAGGCACGCCCAAACAAGAACTGAAAACATAATGAGCAAATTAGCTTCTGCTAATCATCACATAACAAATTTAGAAACCATAATGATTTGAACTCATCAAAGGACACCTCTGAAATTCTGATTTGTTGATGGGGAGAGGGAGATGGAGGAAAAAAGATATGCATAAAATAAATAAAAATACTTAGAAGCCTACCTGTATATAATTCTTCACTTAATGGCATAAATATCACTGGGGAACACACAGATACTACAGACCACTGACTCCAAATGTGACTGACCCAGAAGGAGACTAATGAATTTCAGAGAAGAGGAACTGTGCAGGTGCCTTGAATTTCCCAAGCTGGATGGACTAAACTGATGGCAGGCTCCTACAGATCAGCTGAGAAGTGGCTCTGTCTCCTTGCTACCTATTAGGGAAATATTCAAGTAAGGTGCATAGCTCACTGAGGTAATAAGAAAATACACACTTTTCATACTTCTCCGCAAACTTCTTGATCTGAGAGGAGGAAATATAGCTAATATAATGCACAATGGACATCCATGGTTCCTGATCTAACTTAGCTTCTAACCATAAATGAGCCTCCATAAAGGTTGGAAACTACCTCAAATTCCCTAGTTCAGATCCTTATAACTAAGACAACCTCAGAAGGTTATCCAGGAACATGAAAATCCCACCGAGATGTGAATCTAAGTCAAATACGTCTGAGTTACCACAGGCATTTATAGAGGAGTTGACCTCTGAACTGGTGGTCTAGACAGCCTTGATAGTGAAAATAAACGGGTATTTCTAGGTGTCATTCATTATTTCCTAATGTAGGTTTATAAAATAGACGTGAGAAACTGTATTTGCAGTTCTATTTCTCCCCACAGACTTCACCACAAAAATATAGGTTTTCCTGTAAACATCTAACATCTAACAACAGGTGATAATGAGATCCATTTCCAGTGAGTAAGGCCTAGTTTGCTGATTCTCCTGTCCATTTGCTATGTTATCACAGAATCACAGAATAGTTAGGGTTGGAAAGGACCTTAAGATCATCTAGTTCCAACCCCCCTGCCATGGGCAGGGACACCTCACACTAAACCATCTCACCCTAGGCTCTGTCCAACCTGGCCTTGAACACTACCAGGGATGGAGCATTCACAAGTTCCCTGGGCAACCCATTCCAGTGCCTCACCACCCTCACAGTAAAGAACTTCTTCCTTATTCCAATATAAACTTCCCCTGTTTAAGTTTTATCCTGTTACCCCTTGTCCTATCACTACAGTCCCTAATGAAAAGTCCCTCCCCAGCATACTTGCAGGCCCCCTTCAGATACTGGAAGGATGCTATGAGGTCTCCACGCAGCCTTCTCTTCTCCAGGCCCAACAGCCCCAACTTTCTCAGCCTATCTTCATACAGAAGGTGCTCCAGTCCCCTGATCATCCTCGTGGCCCTCCTCTGGACTTGTTCCAACAGTTCCATGTCCTTTTGTCCTGGGTTCAGCAGTAGCAGGCATTTTTCTTCTCCTTAATACCTGGTGTAGTGCTGTGGTTTTGACTTTCAGCCTGAAAACAGTGATGGTAATACCAATGTTTTTAGTTGTTGCTAAGTCATGTTTACAGTGACCAAGGACCTTCTGAGTCTCATGCTCTGCCAGGGAGGAGGGAAAGTCGAGAGAAAACAGAGACAGGACACCAGACAAAAACTAACCAAAGAGGTATTCCATACCACAGCACATCATGCCCAGTATATAAACTGGGGGTAGTTACCCAGAAGGGCTAGATCACTGCTCAGGTCAGGCTGGGTATCAGTCAGCGGGTGGTGAGCAGTTGTATTCTCTTCCCTTGTTATTTCCCTTATCATTATTATTATTGGTGGTAGCAGTAGTGGTTTGTGTTATACCTTAGTTACTGGACTGTTCTTATCTCACCCTGTGGGAGTTACATTCTTTCAGTTCTCCTCCCCATCCCTCCAGGAGCCGGGGTGAGGAAAGGAGGGGGAAAGTGAGCAAGCAGCTGCGTGGTTCTGGGTTGCCGGCTGGGCTTAAACCATGACAGTTCTTTGTGGTGCCCAACATGGGGCATAAAGGGTTGAGGTAGTGACATATCTGACCAGAGTGTGTCTAATAATATTTGTGATAAGCATTCATTGTTTTGGGTTAATAGTCACTCTTCACAATGCTGATTTATTGGCCCTCAAAGTTGTTGCTCTTGATGTCGGATTTTCAGCATGTCAGACCTTACTTACAGCCAGTATTTGCTGTTTTAGTGTTTATCAGCTGGGGGGCCTGGGCTATGGGTCTTGTTTCTCTGCATTTCATGGCAATGACTTTTAATACAATAGATTCATTGAACATGAATCCGGGCTGGTAAGTGTTCCCAGTGTGGTCAGCACCTCTATACTTTAGGAGGTATATAATGGAAGTGCTTAGCAATTGCACATTTTTTTTTCCTCCTCGGGTGGTCAGCCTATGAAGGAGGCATTCCTTCACACCCTCTGCTTCCCCACCAGACTATTTACAGTGGGAGTAGATTCTGGAAGATTTGAAGATCCTGAATATCCTTTCAATGCCCTTGAAAGCACCTTGCTTCTCTTGCTGGGAACCATCTTGTTGCTGCATATGCTTGCTATGTTTTCCCTACGGCATGACCATCCTGAGAATGCCCTATCTTGTCTGATCATGGAAGCTAAGCAGGGTGCAGCTCGAGTCTTGTCTAGGGTTAGACGACAATACAGGAGAACGACCAAGAGATTTTCACCGAGGATGGAAAGCCATGAGTGGCACAGTGTAGGGGACAGTATGGGCAAGTATCTAGTCCAGTGGGTCCCTCCAGCACTTCGGAAGTGTCAGAGATGGAAGGCCCCAGTAACAAGTTGCAGAAACTGCTGAAGGAGAGGGTGAATTGAGTCAGTTTGCTGAGGTGAAAGCCATCCAGCTGGCCCTGGACATTGCTGAATGAGAAAAGTGGCCAGAACTTTACCTCTATACTGACTCATGGATGGTGGCAAATGTCCTGTGGGGGTGGTTGCAGCAATGGAAGCAGAGCAACTGGCAACGCAGAGGTAAACCCATCTGGCCTGCTGCACTGTGGGAAGATATTGCTGCCAGGGTGCAGAACCTGGTGGTGAAGGTACGTCATGTAGATGCCCATGTACCCAAGAGTCGGGCCACTGAGGAACACCAGAACAAACAACAAGTGGATAAAGTGGCTAAGATTGAAGTGGCTCAGATGGACTTAGATTGGCAACATAAAGGGGAATTATTTTTGGCCCAGTGGGCTCATGACACAGGCCATCAGGGCAGAGATGCAACATACAGATGGGCTCGTGATCGAGGGGTGGACTTAACAATGGACACTATTGCCCAGGTTATTCATGAGTGTGAAACATGTGCTGCAATTAAACAAGCCAAGCGGTTAAAGCATCTTTGGTGTGGAGGACGATGGCGAAAGTATAAATATGGGGAGGCCTGGCAGACTGACTATATCACACTGCCGACAACCTGCCAAGGCAAGCGCCCTGTGCTTACCATGGTGGAAGCAACCACCGGGTGGCTGGAAACATACGCCGTGCCCCATGCCAGTGCCCGGAACACTATCCTGGGCCTTGAGAAACAGATTTTGTGGCGATACGGCACCCCAGAGAGAATTGAGTCAGACAATGGGACTCATTTCTGGAATAACCTTATAGACATTTGGGCCAAAGAGCATGGTATTGAGTAGGTATATCACATCCCCTACCATGCACTAGCCTCTGGGAAAAACTGAATGGTACAATGGGCTGTTAAAAACTACACTGAGAGCAATGGGTGGGGGAACTTTCAAGCATTGGGATATACACTTACCAAAGGCCACCTGGTTGGCCAACAACAGAGGATCTGCCAACAGTGCTGGTCCAGCCCAGTCAGAACTCTCGCACCGTAGAGGGGGACAAAGTCCCTGTGATGCATATAAAGAATTTGCTGGGGAAGACAGTCTGGGTTATTCCTGCTTCAGGTAAAGGAAAATCCACTTGTGGGATTGCTTTTGCTCAGGGACCTGGGTATACTTGTTGGATAATGAAGGAAGACGGGGAAGTCCGATGTATACCTCAAGGGGATTTGATTTTAGGGGAAAACAGCCAATGAACTTAATTGTCTGCTATGTAATACTTTTATAGCCCACCAACTAGATGTTTTCAAGTCACCACCGCCCTGACTTCCCTCCAACCATCATCCCAACAAAGAATGAACTTTGATAGAACCAGATGAGTTCTGCGGTAAAGGAATGATCAGCATCAGCAGGCAATGATCCAACACTGAACACAGCCTCTCCTGCCCCAAAAGACTGTTACAAGACATGGAACCTGACATCATAGACCGAATGGACTCAGCAACTTTATAGGGATCAGTCCATGCATAAAGGCATGATCTCTCTCTGTCTGTGTGTGTATGTGGATGTATATATATATCAATACATGTATACATGTAAGTGCGATGGTACATTGAAAATGTGGGATCTGAGCATGACGTGAATGGTATGGAATAAGGGGTGGATACTGTCCTGGGTTCAGCAGTAGCAGGCATTTTTCTCCTTCTTAGTAGCTGGTGCAATGCTGTGTTTTTGATTTTCGGCCTGGGAACAGTGCTGATAACACCGATGTTTTTAGTTGCTGCTCAAATGTTCAGTCTGACCAAGGACCTTCTGAGCCTCATGCTCTGCCAGGGAGGAGTGGAAGCCGGGAGGAAGCAGAGACAGGACACCTGACACAAACTAGCCAAAGAGGTATTCCATACCACAGCACGTCACACCCAGGATGTAACTGAGACTTACCCAGAAGGGCTGGCTCACTGCTTGTTCGGTCTTGATATCGACGGGTGGTATTGTATTCTCTTCCCTTGTTATTTCCCTTATCATTATTATTATTGGTGGTAGCAGTCGTGGTTTGTTTTATGCCTTAGTTACTGGGCTGTTCTTATCTCAACCTGTGGGAGTTACATTCTTTTGATTCTCATCCCCGTCCCTCTGGGAACTGGGGGGCGCGGGGGATGGAGAAGGTGGGGGGAGTGAGGGAGTGGATGTGTGGCTGACTTGACACATGGAAGGGCTAGATCACTCCTCGGTCAGGCTGGGTATTGGTTGACAGGTGGTGAGCAGTTGTATTCTCTTCCCTTGTTATGTCCCTTATCATTATTATCATTGGTGGTAGCAGTAGTGGTTTGTGTTATACCTTAGTTACTGGACTGTTCTTATCTCAACCCGTGGGAGCTACATTTTTTCAATTCTCCTCCCCATCCCTCCGGGATCTGGGTGAGGAAAGGAGGGGGGAAGTGAGAGAGCGGCTGCGTGGTTCCGGGTTGCTGGCTGGGCTTAAACGACAACACCTTTTTATGTTGAGGACACCAGAACTGCACACAATACTCCAAGTGAGGTCTCACAAGAGCAGAGTAGAGGGGCAGCATCACCACCTTTGACCTGCTGGTCATGCTCCTTTTGATGTAGCCCAGGATATGGTTGGCTTTCTGGGCTGCAAGCGCACACTGCCGGCTCATGTTCATTTTCTCATCAACCAACACCCCCAAGTCCTTCTCTGCAGGGATGCTCTGAATCTCTTCTCTGCCCAACCTGTAGCTGTGCCTGGGATTGCTCCTGAACCAGGTGTAGGACCTTGCATTTGGCATGATTAAAATTCATAAAGTTGGCATCAGCCCACCTCACAAGCATGTCAAGGTCCCTCTGGATGGCATTCCTTCCCTACAGGGTATCAACTGAACCACACAGCTTGGTGTCATCGGCAAACTTGCTGAGGGCACGCTCAATCCCACTGTCCAGATCACTGACAAAGACGTTGAACAAGACCAGTCCCAACACCGATCCCTGAGGGTCACCACTTGTTACTGCTCTCCAGCTGGACTTTGAGCCATTGACCACAACTCTTTGCATGTGGCCATCCAGCCAGCTCTTTATCCTCCGAGTGGTCCACCTATCAAACTGATGTCTCTCCCGTTTAGAGATAAGGATGTCCTGTGGGACAGTGTCAAATGCTTTGCACAAGTCCAGGTAGATGACATCAACTGCTCTACCCCTGTCCATCATAGCCCTATCATAGAAGGCCACCAAATTGGTCAGGCAGGATTTCCCCTTAGTGAACTTCCATGACTATCTGGTGTTTACAGTGCAAGGCATGGCTGTTACACTCAGTTTTGAGTTGTGCAGCATTTCTGTTTATTACACTATTGAAAAGTGTAAAATCACAACCTTGAAAATCATGATATCATAGCATGGTTTGGATTGGAAGGGACCTTAAAGATCAGTTCCACGCCCCCTGCCATGGGCAGGGACACCTTCCACTAGACCAGGTTGCTCAAAGCCCCATCCAACCTGGCCTTGAATGCTTTCGGGGATGGGGCAGCCACAACTTCCCTGGGCAATCTGTGCCAGTGCCTCACCACCTTCACAGTGAAGAATTTCTGCTTCCAGGAAGAATTTTCTCTTAATACCTAATCTAAATCTACTCTCTTCCTTTTTAAAGCTATTCCTCCTTGCCCTAAAATTCATCAGTAGTTGCGTTATTACTGAATGAAAATAGGAAAAACGCCTGCATGTCTCCATGTATCTAAGAGAGTAAGAGAAAACTCAAAAATCGAATATGGTTCAAATCGTCGCTGTAAAAAGAAATGTTGACCTCAGTAGTGTGGTTATGTATTCTATTTTATTTTTTTCTGACAATTTGTCCAGCAACAGGCAATACCTTTTCCCAATTAAGCTCTTCTAAACCAAACACCCAGCTCCAGTGAATTTTCACAACCAAGTGAAAATCATGAAATAAAGATTTTAAAAAGAAAGCTGACATGCACTGTCTGGCAGGGATATTACAAATTTTGTAGTATATTTTAAAACTTGTTGGAGATGACTTCATTATTTCCTTTTTTTTCCCCTTCATATCTTTGAGCTGCGTTTTTGACAGACATTAATATTTCCTTTGTTCATATTTGAGTGCTGAATTATCTTTAATTGCCATGAACATTCTGCCTGCATGAAAGAACTAATAAACCACTACTGTCAACTTTTGTATGCATATGTTCTGCTTAGACATGAGGTATCAAAAACTGAGAAGAGCAAAAACTTACTGTAAGTAAATTAATATTAAGGACCAAGGAACCTTTTAGATTATAGAATGGAATGGAGGTTTAGAAAATAATATTAATTTTCCCCATGCGTTTTTCAGAATTTTCAACCTCTTTTATCACATATCTAAGGAAAAGGGACAAATTTTAGCTTTCCACTCATTGGACAAAACCACATATTATACCTTCCCTGTGAAAGATGCTTTTTCAAGCTGGATACTGAGACAGAGGATCATCTTACAAATCTCCTTGCTAACAAGAACAAAATATTTTAAAGAAAATTTGTCTTGATATACAAGAAAACACTATTTATTGTTTATAAATATAGACAATATTCATATTATCCAAATATTAGTTACATATTATTCAAATAATAATTGCAGGGTTTTATACAAATACTGATTATGTCTTGTAGATCGAACCATGCCATGTGAGGAGGTCCTCACACTAAAGTTTCATGAAAATGTAACACATGAATTGATTACAGGATAGTCTAGCTGTGTTGACCTGTTTGTATTGCATTCCAGGAATAATACACCACTTTCACGAATTGCCTGAAAGAACAAATTTTAGCCTTTGTAAGCCCAAGCTTGAACTCATTCCTTACTTCGAGACACAAAAGAAGCAAAATTGCAAGCAGCCACTCTTCTGCATCTGCATGTAGAAGGGTTCAGCAGCCACACGCTGCACAGGGTAGGAAGTGGAACAACAGTCTATTTTTAATGCACCAGAATCAAATTAACTTTGGTAATAGCCTTCACATTATAGGTATTACTTTGAGCGCTTACAGGCCACGTAACTCTGCTAGGGTTTGCTGGCATGTCATAATCTTCCTTAAGACCAAACACATCATTTTTAGCCTTACAAAATTTGACAGAAATTATAGTTTTAAGAGAAAGGAAAATATTTATCAATTTAGTTAAATTACAGCAAATAATTTCACCTGAGAAATTTAAAGCTTCAGAAAAAAAAACCTTAATCTTTAATGAAAGAGCTTTGCTAAAAATCTTCCTATGCTGAATGCTTTTTAAAATCTTATTTAGTCTGACACAATTAATGAATAGCACAAAACATCTTAATAAACTTTAAATGACACATCAACACTAAACTATTTCTCTGACCAAATTTTCAGTTCGACTACGAACCAAAACTCCCGTAGCTATTCACAGATGTAAGCTGAACGTACAATATCATTGTGTACAGCAAAGCTACAGATGTTTTCTTGCTGAAATTACATCTGTGTCTACTAAAGTGTCTGATTACCACCTCTCCCTTCTTCCTCCCTTTGTCCTCCTCTTCATGTCATTGTAAGAGTATATGTAGCCTCCATGACCTGCGTAAGCTGTGGTACCAGTACTGCAGAGGGGAGGCTGTGCCTGTAGCTGCCATTATTTTTCACTTGGTGAAAGTCTTTCTGGCATATGATAGCATGCTGGATCACAGCCTTCCAGGACACCTTTGAGGTGTCCCTGTAAATTACTGTAAGATACACTTTCACTGCCCCCTGATAAGCCACCAGACAGAAATTGGACTGAGGGATGTCTTGAACATTGTCTCTCAGACCTTCCTCTGCTGTTTAGTCTCCTTTTCTGAACCTGTTACTGTCTTCTATGCAGTGTAGTCTCTCAGCACACTGATTAGCAACTGGGAAAGTACCTCTGACTCACCGCTTTCCGGTACAGCAGAAAGGTGACCTCAAGGACTCTGCTTACATGACTGGATAAAACAGGGGGAGAACAGAGATGGTTACTGGATTCTTGTAATCCATGCTAAGTGTCAGCACTCTTGCTAGTACAGCTTTGATCCATACCACCTAGCATGTTCCTAGGCAACCCCAGACACATTTAGGAGGGATGGTAGCACAGGCACCTATACGCACATATATGTACAAACTTGCACATTACTACTACTCAAAGCACAGCACAGGTTCTAGCCTGTTCAATGACCCAGACTAAGAGGTTAAGTACTTTCTATACCACAAAAAACAGTGTGCTTTTAGACTTATTCATGGTCAAAGCAAATATAAGTTCCAGTCTTTGGAGTGCTTTCAAGCAGGAAGAGGAAAAGTTTTGTAACTTACACAAAATAAATTGGTTTTGATTTGGTGAATTTTGATTCTCTTCTTACTGAAGCTCTTATCCCTTTTTCCATTATAGATGAATAAGTGCTAAAAAGTGCATTTAAGTGCTCTTGAATGATACTTATTTTACATTTATTTAGTACTCTTTCCAAGTCCTAATCACAGACCAAGATTTGCCATGTGAGAACTTTATCCATGGTTGCAATAGGAGCAGAAGAAGGCCTTAGGCAGAAAAAGAACAGACACATCCATTCAACTCAACATGAAACCTTGTAGTTTTACACGTTTTAAGTAATTAGAACAGAAACTTGCATTAAATACAGTCACTTCTGAGAGCACAAGACAAGGAAATACAAAATACTACCACTGCAGTGATATCATGGGAATATGGGGTATTCTGTTGTTAGGTATTGCTTCTCTGTGTGTGTTTTCATGTTTTGCTTTATTTTGCTTTATTACTTAGATTTGCATTTCCCTGTATCCCTTGTCTTCACTGACTTTTCATTTATTTCCAGTTCTCTTTTGACCAGGTACATTGTCTCCCTTGCCAGAATCTCTCAATTTTTCTGAATTGCTGTTAAACACTATAAATGATTAATTTATTTCTCCAAAGCATTTTGTCACATGGCATGGATGAAAAATACCAGCGAGACAAAAAAAAAAAAAAGCAGCAAACCCATAGACTATCATTACTTTAGAGTAGCACTCTACAGAATAACTCCATAACTTCAAGGTATTATCAAGAATACAGTTTTTGATCCCAGTTTTGAACTGTTATTAAGCTCAAAAGGAATAGTCAATCACGGTTAGGAAAACAGGGTCTTTGAAACACACTATTTTCTTCCTGAGGAATACAGTGCTGTGCACTAATTAATTTTTTACTGTATTATTTGTCTGGTTATCATTTATGACAATATCAGCAGTGATGATCTTCTGAAGTATAGGTCACCATTAGTTAATTATGCATTATCTAACCTAGGAGTAATTTCTACATGGCAAAACAGGCTTCACAGCGGGTGCACAGGTGCCTTTGAGCTAAAAGTAAATATGGATACTTGGGTATCACCAGACTATGTATGGTGATTTTGGAAGATATCCAGCCTGGGCTAGGGCCACACCTAATTCACAACAAACACCTCCTTTGTAATTCTGTTTCTCTTCTGTGTAGTTCTTTGCAGTTCTAGTAATAAATAGTTATTCTATTTATTATTTACTCTACTTAGGTTTTTCAACCATCTTCCATATTGCAACATAACTGGTCTTGATACTAATTTTATTAATACTGCTATCAATATCAATTGATATAAATATCAATAAAAATCAATAAACTCCATCAAAAATCAGTTTGTAAGTTTTTATTCCAGAGGTATACCAAGATAAAATGGGCTGTAAACTGGTGGCAAGTCCTCTAGGCTCCTAACAACATGCACATGAGCACACACACTCAGGAATGCAACATACATGCAATTGCTCATCCAAAATAACCCACTATGAATTAAAAAAAATACATACTCTTCAATTGTAGGTAGTTAGAGCCTGGCGGCCAGAAGATATCGCGCTGTACGGAAAGATAGAGCCCCCAAGATAGAGCCCCCTGTTTAATAGCCAATAGTATGTAGCTTGTGATGTAAGCAGACGGAAGTGACGCTGTAAACCCAGAGTATATAACGCTGTGTTGCGAAGTAATAAACGCCATTTGCCGTCCACCACACTGGTGTCTGTGAGCTGATGGCCCGAGCGGCCTGGGGTTGGTCGCCGTGCCGTTCCTGAACCAGGTCGCCACGCCTTGCGAAGGCAACAAGTGGTGCCGAAACCCGGGAAACTCGCCTGGACGGGTGAACGGTGGCCGGAGCGGCAGGACCAGCCCGGCGGGGAGGACGCTCCTGGACCAACAAGGAGGATGGAAGCCCTTGTGAAGGTCGTATCACAATTACATAAACAGTGGGGTATTGATTGCAAGTCTAAAGATTTTTCTCTCGACCAGCCGGTGGATATACTCCACCCTGAAGTGTGGGATAAATGTACTAAAGCGCTAGCTGAGGAGACGAAGTCCTCGGGTTGTGGGAAAAACCTTAAATCATGGGGAAAATTCGAACGGGCCCTGCAGAAGGCAATACAAGCACAGGAGACCTGGAAGGCGGCAAAGATCTGTTTATTGGCCACCCCCAAACTGGGAGTCGGGGCGGCCACACAGACTTTGCACTTCCCAGACGTCGATGATTCTGCTGAGCCCTGAACTTTTTACACTGCTTTTTATAAAAGCGGGGAATTGAGCCTGAGACTCTAAAGCAGCTAGCAGGTCTAGTGTAGGGAAGGCTAAGGGATATTTTGCAGATCCTAATACAATATTTGAGGAGAGTGAGTGGCGAAAGTTTGGTGATGAACTATTTGACTCAGTGCTTAATGATTATGAAAAGGCAAAGAAACTCGGTAAACCACGGAGGGAAGTAATGAACTGTATAAAAAGATACAAGGCAGAAAATAAAACTGCCGCGGTAGCAACGGAGAAACTAGGAACAGACGTCCCCGGTCGGTTGAAACCGGGGGAAGATTACAATTCATTTCCCCCAATTTGCGGGAGCACAGGGTTCCCCCCCCCCCCCCCTTCCTTTTCTCCCCCTCCATCAGAAGGTGCCACGGAGGAGGTGTAACCCCCTGCTCCCCCACCACCCCAGTTCCGAAAGTAGGGACTGTGAAAAGGACAGAGAAAGTATATTAGAAGGGATACGCATGATAAATGTCGAGGAATCCGAAAGAAAGAGGGCGGTGCCTCGGCGCCGGATCGATTGCGGCGCCACTGTGAAGCACGCAGTAGAAAATAGGGATCATGCGCTAGCGGGAGATTTAAAGGAGCCGCGAGCCTCTCCAACCCACTACGCCCTAGAGTGAAAAAATTTTAACTCAGTCACGGAGGAGCCAGGTCTGCAGGTGGCTACATACCGAACGAGAGACATCTGATAAGAAAGACACAGCTGCGAGCAACGGAGACCCCGAGTTCGGCGCAGGATCAGCCCCCGAATCCCCTGAATCCGATGCGATCATTGCTGGGGAATTTTCTGCAATGGGCATCTTTGCATATCCTGTGTTTACTACACAGCAGGGGGCTAAAGAGTCGGAAGCTCTTGATCTCAAAATAGTTAAGGAGGCCTGACAAACAGTGACCACGTATGCGTTAAAATCCTCTTATACTCAAGCTGTATATGTTACGATTTTTTCTTGCAATTGACAGGGGGAGCCCATACAGTTTCTCTGTGATACTCATGTACTAGAAGTTGGTAAATATAAGTCTGTCCAGGTTTCTATCAACCCTTGGAGACCTCTGTAGATACTGCTGGCCACTTCTTCCAGCACAGGCTGGCCACCTGTGTCGGAATGAGTGTGCATTTTGGTCAGTACAAAAGCCCAAGCCTCATATGATGTGGGGGAGGCAGAGCCTCTGCGGGGACGCCCGCTAAGGTTGAGCCTGCCACCTCGCACTGCAATGATGCTTCTTGGAGCTGGTTTGCTGTTAGTCTCCACAGGGTCCTTTTGCCACATTCTGTACGTGGGACTGTGTAGTGGGAGTAATAATTGTCTTTTTGTGTTTCAAATATTGAACTTGTGTGACGTGTGCTTGTGGGATCCCACACGTGTGTGTGTGTGTGTTGAGGGCAATCGGTGTTTTGTGTATTGTTGGGTTTATTGTAAAAGTTTTTAAGGGGTAGCTGTTTAACATTTTGGGCATGAAAGAGTTAATGTAAAAAGTGTGGCTGCCGGCAGGCATTTATGGTTGCTGCTGAAGCGGGCAGGCGGCTGTAGCTGCTGCCGAGCAGGCAGGATTTTGCAGGGATAAAAAAAAAAAACAACAACAACAACAAAAAAAAACACACCAAAAAAAAAAAAAAAACACAAAAGGGGGGGGGGGAAGAGCAATGACGCAGCAAACTCCTCACCGGTTAACAATGTGCAGTTTAACCTGTCTGCTTCTCAAGAACTGATAACCTGGGGGAGGGGGTATATTTGTGTCCTCCTGCCTACAGGTCCATGGTGACTGCCTGCAAAGTTTGTCAAGCCTTGCCATGAGCTGGACAGACGAATGGAAAAACATGATGCCTCAGCTACAGGAGCTGACCGTGATTACCCCAAGCAGAATGAGATAGAGGAAGAGAAAGAACAAATAACTGCAAAACATCACTTGGGGGCAACTGAAAAGTAACATCCTGAATATGTGTGCTTGTAAAGTAGCTATTATTAGAGGTTGTGATTTTGTGTATAAAACCACCTGTATTTACTAGCTAGTTGCTAATAAGAAACTGCACATTGTATTGTATAGATTTGTCACTTGTAAAAGAGATGTTAGTGATGCGCGGATTGACTCCACAGCTCGTTAAAAGTTGTAAAGTAGGTATGCTTTTATTCAGCGCTGAGACGCATAGGGATAATTCCTCAAAGATATGCGTACCTCAGTGTTGTTTCCCTCTACATTTATTCTCTAAAGTTATATATATTCATGAGGTTGCACAACACGCCTATACATATTCATGTCCTATCCCCGCTTCCTATTATAATGAGCCAGAAGGTCCTCTGCGCCTGTGCAGTGCCCCCTCTGGTCATGGGCAGGGGTCTCAAGATGAAGTAAATGAGTCTTCCTCCTGTGGGTAGGGGTCTTCAAGATGAAGTAAATGAGTCTTCCTCTTCTTGCACTTTTCACCTTTTTTAGTTTTTACATGTGGCCTTAGAGTTTGGTCAGTGTCCCAGCCGTAAATCCTCTACTTCTCCCCTTTATCAGTAGAGTTTGATCAGTGTCCCAGCCGTAAATCCTCTGCTTCTCGCCTTTATCAGTAGATTCAGGCGTCTGCTTATTAACAGGACCGGAGGTCTCTGTTCTGCTTTTCAGGCAGATTCAGGCATTTACAACAGATAGTCCTTTTGTTTAAACAAATTCCTCTAACCCCCTTGTACAACCCCCCGTACAACCCCCCTGTACTACCCCCCTGTACATTGGTCAACCCTCTGTATCATTAGAGTATGGAAATTTGCAGTAGCTGCTAGAAAATGCTAAAGCAAAAGCTAGAAAGATTTTAATACAATGGTAGTGTTATAAAGCAGGTGATGGAACAAATTTAAGAGGGGGGGAGAATTCCACTGGTAAGAAATTTCTTTGGCTAGTCCTTCACTGCCATCAGCATCTTCAACATGCTGCTGCACCCTGTAATAGTTACTCTGCTAATGTAAATGTGTGTGTGCCTTGCTGTAGTAGCGACTTGTTACTGGATGAAGCAGGTGAAACTGTGCATTGACAACAAGGTGCAAGGACTGAGGCTGACCAAATGCCTGCAACCACAATCAAGGGCAAGACTGGGTTGGCTTCTGTGTTTGCCACCAAGAAGAACCTTTAGCTCCGCTGTTGGCTGCAACCCAACAGGCGTGGAGCGGTGGGGACACATGCCATGCCAGACCTTGATGTGAAGGATCAGAGAGCCATACAGCAGAAAAAAGGGGCAGGCCCAGGCAGCCTCTAGTTGGCATATGTTGGGGATATAATCTAGCCCAGATCCCCTGCTCAAGTAGGGTCACCCAAACCATATATAAAACATAAAGGGGGAGTATGCGCAGCTCTGAAGGAAGAATGTTGTCTGTATGCCGATCACACTGGCATAGTGAGAGATACTATGGCCAAACTACAGGAGAGACTAGACAAACGAAAAAGGGAACGGGAGGTGGAACAGAATTGGTTCACATCCTGGTTCACCAATTCACCGTGGCTTACCCCCTTAATATCTACCCTGATAGGGCCGGTTATAACAATCCTGATAGCACTGATTTTTGGACCCTGTATATTGAATAAGCTGATGTCATTTGTCAAAAGCCATTTGGGAAAGGTTAACATCATGTTAATAGAACGCCAACAGTTGCTTTAGGAATGCTCTTGTTCAGAATTTTTGGTCTATCCCCAGTTATACCCTGTCATTCTCTGCTATCACTTGTTTCACGTGCCTTGCCCGATGCGCTCTGCATCCCTATTTCAAGCATATATTGCATTTGCAGAAACTGTTTTCAATGTTGTGTGAACGCATAAACCATATACTGTTGTTATACCCAGCTAGTTTTATTAAGCATAGGGAGGGGGGAAATGTAGGTAGTTAGGGCCTGGCGGCCAGAAGATATCGCGCTGTACGGAAAGATAGAGCCCCCAAGATAGAGCCCCCTGTTTAATAGCCAATAGTATGTAGCTTGTGATGTAAGCAGACGGAAGTGATGCTGTAAACCCAGAGTATATAACGCTGTGTTGTGAAGTAATAAACGCCATTTGCCGTCCACCACACTGGTGTCTGTGAGCTGATGGCCCAAGCGGCCTGGGGTTGGTCGCCGTGCCATTCCTGAACCAGGTCGCCACGCCTTGTGAAGGCAACATTCAATGCCCGTTTTGTTTCTTTCTTGCCAAGAGTTTATTCCCTGTGGATTTATTCTTTATTCTTCAGTTCTCACAAACTCAAAAATCTTAATTTGTTTATATTTCTGGGTTGGTTGCCAAAAGAGGTCAGTATATGAAGTGTCTTTCTGTAAAAGCACTTAACACCTAACAGCCAGGTGAGTCAGCAGCGCAGAGCTGCAGCTCTGGATGACCTGCTCAGACATGATGTGTTATAACACCGCTGGTCTGCTGAGTATTGTACCTCCAAATAAAACAGAAAAAATGATCATTCTTTCTTTCACGAACTGAACCTGAAGGCCAAAGAAGAAGATAATGATAAAACAAAAAGTTTCAGTCTAAGTATTATAAAGAGTCAGAAAAGAGAACAAATGCTGAGAGAGGGAGTGCTCTAAACATCAAACAAACATGTATGTCATTTCTGGCTCTGCTAACACAAACCAGTCCCAGAGGTAGACACCAACTCCAGTGCAGCCTGTAATACCAGTTATACAATCCTGGAATGCCACTGATTCTGCATAGAGTTCATGGAGATTACTGTAACATCTTGTGTCTTTGTGTGCTGTGCTCCAACTGTTCTAGTAGAATCATTATCATTATTAGTTCTAACATTCCCTAAACATTTTTACCGCCTCATCTATTTTATGACTCTTGCAGTGAATATATTCCATTATGATTAGTAAAGCAGAGGTATTTAGAGAAGTATTTATGGCTTAAATTCTATTAAAATTTTTAGACAAGGACAATTCTAACAGTGTTTGTTTATTGCATGAGAATGCCACAACAAAATCAAGAACAGAATGCACCACTATGAGCTGCATCGTACTTACATTTTTTATTAAAACCTTTATAATAATTCTTCTAAATTCCAGTTTAAATACACATAAACTAGGCTGAATGCATGTACATATATTGAAAACTCTGGCAAGACAGTCATTTACACCATTTCAGCATCTGTCTCA
Source organism: Pezoporus occidentalis (assembly GCF_034315485.1). Taxonomy (NCBI): domain Eukaryota; kingdom Metazoa; phylum Chordata; class Aves; order Psittaciformes; family Psittacidae; genus Pezoporus; species Pezoporus occidentalis. The sequence continues at coordinate 557,700 of NW_026913693.1, read as the reverse complement.
CATTATATTAACACTTCTAGTGCTTTTCAGTCCTGACTTGGAACAATAGGTGCTGCTCCATGAATCATGAATTATACCTAATCACATTTGTTTTCTGTTGTGAAATAATTTTCACTGAGGACTACAATGAGAGTAAGTCTAAATGAAACCTTATTTAATAGACAGTAATCTCATCTCAGGTAGAACAGCTTGAGTCAGAAGTGGCTCCACTGAAACCAACAGAACTGATCTCCATTGCCTTGTAATGTAAGTTATATCTTCCCAAAGCAGAACGTGGACATTTTACACTCATTTAGTATTGTTCAATGCTCATAACAAGGCAGGTTTGCCATTCTCTGCCTGTTGTGGTTAACAACAGTCTGTTGCTGGTGGGCAACTAAGCACCACATAGCTGTTTGCTCATTTTCTCCAGTGGGATGTGAATGAGAAAATGAAGAATAAAAGCAAGAAAACTTAGGGGTCAAGATAAAAATATAAAGAAGTTTAGTAAGTGAAGGACAAGTGGAAGACAGAAGAAAACAGGAAAAAACCTCAAACAAACAAAAAACAGGTGTTGAAAAGGCAATCATTCACCACCTCTCATGGGTAGAACAATGCTCAGCCAGCTCCCAAGCAAAAGGTGGCTAACTTCTCTCTCTAAAACTTTCTCTTTTCCCTTTTATTGTTGAGCATGATGTTATACAGTAACAATTATCTCTTTGGTTAGATGGGGTCATCTGGCCACTTGTGTCCCTTCTCTACCTACTTAGCATCCCCTGGTCTATTCTCTGGGGTGAGGTAGAGTGAGAAGCAGAGAAGGCCTTGATGCTGTGCAAACACCATTCTGCAAAACCTAGATTGGTGTGTCATCAGTACAATTTGGACCACCAAATCTGAAACGTGAGCTCCTATGAAGAAAATTAACTCTATCTGAGCTAGATGCCCTACAACCATTATAAATTGGAATAATTCTTCTGTTTTCCTTGAATTTAAGCTGGAGTTATAAAAACTGGTGATTGAAATAAGAATCTATTTTACACACATCAATGTCTACCTCTGTTCAAAACTGTGTTGCTTAAACTACGCTATTTAAAAAAAAATTATAATTTGTTCTCTTTTCCCAGTTTAAACTAGTATTAGCCAGTTTCTAATCAAACTGTGGAGGAGCTACCACATTTCATGAGTGTTCCAAATCATCCCATCACTTTTTCTGGAAAAAAAAACCAACAGTTGGATATCTGTGGTGATAAATTACATTTATACAGCAAATGAAATTATTGCACACTTTAATTTCTCAATGCTTTACCTCTGCTAAAGGAAACCCAGCAGTTTTGGTGGCTTTAGATGAACATACTTGTTCTCTAAGAGTATAGTTTGAGTCAGTTTCCATGATATTTTTTAACATAGAACAAGCTTTAGAGTTCTGTGGTGTGCTCTGAAGCACTAGTGACTGGTCTTCTCTGGAGAGCAATCTGGCCAGATGGGCCGACCCCAACTGACAGCAGACCTTAGGACATGAGACATGCTGAGAGAAGAGGGGCTACGCTGCTAACATAGGCTCTTCTCAGTTCTAGCAATGAACACAAATAGGAGAGAGATATGAACTGAATGCAGGTAACCAGAAAAAGGGACCCAAATCCATAGAGGGGTTTTTATTTTTGGAGTGGGCAGAGTTCTTTAAGCACATGCCAATTCTGCTTCCAGATTCTAACTGGGTTTTATGGAAAGGTGCTGGTCACAGGGGCTCCACCATACCTCAGCACCTCCAGCTTCGGGGCTGACTCACACAGGAGCAACTGTATTTCTTTCACATCTACAGAGGCATCACAGCTCTGTTGCTGTGAAAGGCTAGTGGGAGAAGTCCTACAGCACTGTTACAAATGAGACTTTGATCTCTAATTCCTTACATATTTTAGGAAACATTAACCTTCACAATTTTTATTGTTTCCAATACAAGAAAAGACGTCAACTGCAAAGTCATTACACTACCTTACACAGAAACATATTGCCAGCTGGTGATTGGGAGCCCAAAATACTATTTATTTATTTATTATATTTATTTATTTATAAATATGAATTTTCTGTTTAAGTAGATTATTGTTGATCATGGCTTGAATGGAAGCCTGACGCTCATCAGATGATTTTGCTAACTGTGATCAACACAGTAAGAGCCCCGAGGTCCCTTTTTATTGTAGCTATGTAGAAATACTAAGCCCAGACTTTCATTATTACATACCGCTCCTTTTTCTCTGACCAGCTGTGATACTGTCGACAGAATAAATAAAACCATTAAAAAAATATAATACACATTTTAATTCAAAATAGAACACTATTTGTAATGAGCTTTCCCTTTACCCAACAACCAAAAAAAAAACAGCCCCCAAAATTGGCTCCCTTTCTGCTGCCTATTCACAATCCTTTACTCCCTTTCCTCCTGCCTCTCCCTCTCAGTCATAGGCATCACAACTGTACCAGTAACATTCCAAAGCACATTTTCTAATTGCACCCATTAACCATTGTCAGTGAGACATTTAATTGCTTCTTCTGCAGTTCATCAACATACTGGAATCGCGCTTCGTTTCATGTATATCAAACTCCTATGGAAAGTCCAGTTACTACACTTCACTTTTCTGTTTATTTTCCAGTGCAGTATGTGTTATAACATGCGACATGCTGAGAATTCTCAGGTTATAAAGTACACAACCAAAATCATTGCTTAAAAGCCTTTGAGGATTGCTCATGCCTCTCAGTCCTAATGCATCAGTGAAATCTTTGGAAGAAAATTGCAATGCATGGAGATTTTAGAAAATCCACATTGTTTGCTTATTCACATATTAAATGCAGAAAATAATCTCACACATTACTTTTTCTATTCAAGCCAGAAATCTCTCATTATGTGCAGAAAAGGGAAGACAGTGTTACAGGGATTAATAATGCATCTAATATGACTCTCTTGGTAAAATTAAAGATGAACGAAACGACATAAAAATAGCATAAAGCCGAGACATCAAAACACAAAAACATGGGCAATCTGAATTCAGACTGCCGTTTCACTTTATTACAGATATTTTGTTCCTAGCTGTTGTAACAAAGAACTACACAAATCTAAAGCACTTTTGAACCACATTCTTGCACCTATTTATGGAAAAAAAAAAATAGTTCAAGAATTTTATTAAATACCCAGAACCATACCCATAACTTACTGGTGCAGGAAGGTAGTAGCAAAATGTACTATTGAGGAACCCTGACACTTCATGTTTCATAGCTTATGATTTTGCAAAATACGAATTATTCAAGCTGAAATTTTCTATGACAGATTCCCGCCTGAAGCTCTTTCTTTGGTGAGCAACATTTGATCAAACAACTCAATCATTTGGGGGAATTTCATTAGTGGAAAATTAACACTAAAAAGTGTTAGCTACCTCATTTTATAAAGCCAAACCACGCTTTGAAGTCCAGAGGTCACAACTGAAGTCAGGGTCCTTTTTTGCCATCTTTTAAAAAAACATATAGAAATTTGACCAGTTCTAACTACTTGAAAAGAAAATTACAAACCCATGTCTGGACACTCTGGAAAAAAAGCTTGCTAGAACTTGTTTTGACCTGACACAGTTCTCAGTGCTGTGCACAGAATTGCACATGTTCTAGGCCTCAGAGTGACTGAGGATGCAGGACTTCACTCGTGAGTTATCCAAGCTGAATGAATGAGCGCACTTCATCCCTCATTGTTCCTGCACATCACAAGTCTGCACAGCATTTGCTATAGCTTGCAAATAGATAAGGGAGAAAGGCTGAGCCAGGATGATGTTAACCAGATCCCAAACTAGAAGGCAAGGAACTAAATCTCCTGTGCAGCTAATGAATATCCTAATGGCAAAAAGAGGTTCAGGGAGTATCTGAAACACCAACCCCCTTTATTGCTGGAATGTTGAGTATCATAAAGCTTATTGTTATTAGGTCTCTCCCACAGAACAACACAAGAGCAGCGTCATTTTTAGGGCACAGTGAGACTATTGCTGGTAAAGAGATGCCACATTGTTAAAGTAAATAGTAATGCAGCATTCAACATTCTTGATAACCTAGATATCTACTTTAGTAAGAGGATAATAGAGAAAAATTAAGCCAGGAAACAAATAAATGAATGCTGATAGAAGGGGATGATAACTGGGCAACGAATGACCAAGGAAACTAAAATACTCTGGTTTTGCCTCACCTTTGCTAGGCAAGCCTGCTCCCAGCCCGCTACTACTACCAGCATGTTTTGGAAAGAATGACTGGATAGCATCAGGCAAGGGACTACTTACAAAACTGGATAATTTGAACTGTAGAGCCTGAAAAGATACCCAAGGCTGTAGAAGAGTTGGCTGATATAATCATAAAGTTATCTAATAACTATTAAAAACCATGCCAATGACAGATCAGGCTTATATTTAAGAAAGGTAAGAAGAACAACTCAGGGAACTATCAAATGGACACACCAAGCCCAGTCCCTGGTGGGACGGAAGATGTATATTCTCCTAGCATCCATTTATGAGCATGCAAAGGACAAGAAGGCCATCAAGAACAGTTAGCACAGATCTACAAAGGCAAATCATACCTCATCAAACTGATTGCCTCTGTGACAGAATGACTGTCTGGGAAGATAAGGGGCAAGAGCTGCTCCAACTTTCACTTTTCTAAGGCATTTGGCAATGCCTTTCACTAGATTCTTGTTTGGAGGCTGAGAAAGTGTGGTGGGATAAATAGGCTGTTAACTGGATGAAAACTGGCTGCACCACTGGGCTCTAAGGCAGTGTTCAATGGCATGAGGTCTAAAGGTTGGTAATGAAACAAGCAGGGTTTGAAAGCAGTGACAGTACAGTTCAATATCTTCTCTGGGATGATGAGGCAGAATGCTCCCTCAGGAAATTTTTTCTGAATGAGTGTTTGACACAACAGATGATAGAGATTCAGATCTAAGAGCCTTGAGAATACTGAAGACTGGCCAACAGAAGGTTTGTGAAGCTCAAGAGGGAGAAGTGCTAAGTAAGTTGTGCATGGGGGATAGAATAAACTCATGAAGCAGTACTGGCTAAGTAGCACCTCCCTGAAAGGACCTGAGGATTACAGTGGGTATCAAGCAGAATATGAGCAGAAATACACTGATAACACGAATAAGATAAGGCACGTTTTGGGCTACACTAGGAAAGTGAAGCCAGTACTTCCCATGTCAATCTACACAGCACTGACTAGGCTGCAATTGGAGTACCAAGTCAAATTTGGGGCTCCAAAGCTCAAAATTAATGTCAGGAAACTGGAAAGGGTCCATCTGTTCTGAAGCCTAAAGCATATGTCCTACAAGAAATGTGTTTTGTCTGGCAAAAAAGGAGGCTAAGGGACAATCTGAAAGCAGCCTACTACCAGAAGGGCTGTTAAAAAGACGATTCTTGTTTGTAGCAGCAGATAATTTAACAAGAAGCAGCTGCAACAAGTTGCAGCTTGAGAAATTAAAATTAGACATTATGAAAAACTTTCTCACTATAGAGATAGTACAACACTGAAGCAGTCTGTGAAGTAGAGAAATCTCCTTTCTAAGACACAGTTAGAAAAAGCAGATGTAGAACCAGGATTAATATTAACCTCACTTTGAAATGAAAGTGCATTAGATGATCTACAAGGTATCCCTTCCAACTGCTACTTCAATGAGTCTAGGACACTAAAAAATCCTTGCTGCTAAACCTTAGTCCTTCCAAAGAGTGTACTTCAGGAAATCTGAATTGCCTAGGAATAGGAATACGGATGAACGACCATTGCTAATAATTTCCATAAATACATAATCCATTCTTGAGGTCTTTTGCACTAATTATGTTCACAATCCCTTTTTCACTCCATTTCGAAAAAATAATTTTAACTGGAGAAAGATTCAGTGAATTCTAACTACTGGATATAAGCTATAGCAAGTAAATTTTTTCTCTGCAGAGGACGATCTACTACTTAAATCTTATGCTTGTTCAACAAGATTTTCTTTTTGAACAAGAATAAGATCTTCTTCAACATCTTTGTCACTGACATGGACAATGGGACTGAGTGTGCCCTCAGCAAGTTTGCCGATGACATCAAGCTGTGTGGTTCAATTGATACACTGGAGGGAAGGAATGCCATCCAGAGGGACCTTGACACGCTTGTGAGGTGGGCTGATGCCAGCCTCATGAAGTTTAACCATGACAAATGCAAGGTCCTACACCTGGGTTGGAGCAATCCCAGGCACAACTACAGGTTGGGCAAAGAAGAGATTCAGAGCAACCCTGTGGAGAAGGACTTGGGGGTGCTGGTCGATGAGAAAATGAACATGAGCTGGCTTCAGTGTGTGCTCTCAGCCCAGAAAGCCAACTGTGTCCTGGGCTGCATCAAAAGCAGTGTGACCAGCAGGTCAAAGGAGGTGATCCTGCCCCTTTACTCTGCTCTTGTGAGACCTCACTTGGAGTATTGTGTGCAGTTCTGGTGTCCTCAACATAAAAAGGACATGGAACTGTTGGAACAAGTCCAGAGGAGGGCCATGAGGATGATCAGGGGAGTGGAGCACCTCCCGTATGAAGACAGGCTGAGAAAGTCGGGGCTGTTGAGCCTGGAGAAGAGAAGGCTGCGGGGAGACCTCAGAGCAGCCTTCCAGTATCTGAAGGGGGGCTATAGGGATGCTGGCGAGGGACTCTTCATTAGAGACTGTAGTGATAGGACAAGGGGTAATGGGTTAAAACTTAAACAGGAGAAGTTTAGATTGGATATAAAGACGAAGTTCTTTACTGTAAGGGTGGTGAGGCACTGGAATGGGCTGCCCAAAGAAGTTGTAAATGCTCCATCCCTGGCGGTGTTCAAGGCCAGTTTGGACAGAGCCTTGGGTGAAATGGTTTAGTGTGAGATGTCCCTGCCCATGGCAGGGGGGTTGGAACTAGGTAATCTGAAGAACCTTTCCAACCCTAACTATTCTATGATTCTATAATCTTTATTCAAACTCTCTCTGCAGAGTTTGACTTCTCTTCTGGGTCTTTCAGTTTATTCAGATGGACTGATCTGTCAACAAGAATTTATTGATAGTTTTGTTAAGATGAAAGAATTTGTGAATATAATTACTAGGGCAATACATAAGTTGTAGCTATTAACAAGACTCACAGATTCCAAAATTTTAAGGTCAGAAACAGGCATGTGGGAAATAGTGTGACAATGTAACAGCTTCACAGAAAAAAGTGGGGTTGAATGACAATCTAAATGTGAATCAACAATGCCACTCTGCTGCAAAAAGACATAAGATCATAAAGAAAGGTAAAAATAAACAGATAGCCTGTAAACAATTCCTCTGTTCTATTCTGCTCTGCTAAAGCCTCAGCTGGGTTTCTTTTTCCAATTTTGGGCACCACAGTTTGTGAAAGATGTAAAACTGAAGAGAGCTCAGTAGAATAATAAGAACAACTGGGATTCTAGAAAACATAACTGAAGAGGGAAAAAAAAATAACAAATTATGATTCTTCAGACTAAAAAAAAAAAAAAGAGAGAAGGCTAAAAGTGGAATTTCTTCAAATATATAAAAGGCTGCAAGTAGGAGAAAAGAATTAAATTACTCTCCATGACCTAAGAGATGGGAAAAGAAATTATGGTTTTAAACTGCAACAATTTTTGAAATTAGGATTAGAATATTAGAAAATAGTAATACAATGGCAAGGATAGTGAAGTAGTGAAGTAGATTTTCTGGGAGATTATGGACTCTTGAACTGTAGAGACCTTCAGAACAATATATGTGATCTAGCTCTACTCACAGAGGTATAGCTAAGGAAAGGTGAAGATTAAATAATGAATGTGTAAGAGTGTTTCTTTTTATTTTTCCTTGGACTATATAGAAACCAATTACGTCATTTGACTGTTCCATAAAATACACTCAGTTTTGAACATTAGGTATAGGTACCACAAGCATTTCATTACTCTCTGTACATTTTTTTCTAAGGGTTAATAATTTTCTTTTAATAAATATAGTGGTTTATTTCTCCTTTGGATTCATTTCTTACAGCTATCTCGTACTGATTAGGCTTTACCTTGCTATTTCATTTACATAGAGGAATGAGATGGAGGAATTTTAATTGTGAGGAATTTTAATTGTGTGCCCCAAACATTTTCATAACCATATTTTTTACAAGCTTTTGCTCACAAGCAAAAGTAATCGTCAAGAAATTTATTTGAAAACAAGAAGCAATTTCTGTTGATGGACGTTATTCAACAAAATAATTTGGACCAATTTATACATTTGATTAAATAGCTCTTTTTTCACAAGTTATTTGCAAAGAGAAGAAAAAAAAAAAAGAAAAAAGGGAAAAGAAAAAGAAACAATGTGGCAAATAAATAATTCACAAAGAATCATGAGCCCAGTTAAAGCTGAGATGAACATACGTGACTTACACCATTTTCAGTTTAATTTACTATAATTGGTTCTTTGCAGACTCTTTCATCTTTATTAGCTTTATCTATTTCTGTAACCCTCAACTAGTCACATAACAAGGCTTAATCATATTTGGTGAGGGGAGGTTATCAAAGCCCAGTTCTGTACACGTGTCTCTGGGGTTGCAAGGGATTATTTGCTTCTGGTCTTGGAAACGTATTTCATGTGTCCATATCACCTATGATTGTACTCATAAACCCAGCTCACATGCTACTGTCAGGATGGTTTATTAGAACATTTTTTTTTCTTTTGCAAATATTCTGTGTACCAAGATATATATTACTCAGTCATCAGAAATATTTTTCAAGTCAAGTCCAAGTTAAATGCAAAAAAAACTTTCAGCCCAAAGATATTCAGCATTTTTGAAGATTCTAAATATATGTTTTAATTAGCATTTAGCCTTTTTAACTAAGGGAGAAAAAGACGCCATCTTTCAAAACGAAATTTCATTTTACACTTGCATATTCTTCATATTTGACTATCTCTTTTTTTTTCCAAGTAAAAAAGTGAACATTTAAAAAATCCCACTCTTCATAGGCTCAATTTTTGTTTGGGTTGGGGTTTTCTTAATATTCAGTAAGCAGCATGATTCATAAGAAGCTTTTTTAAACTGAGCTAAAAGAATCACTGTCCATCTCAGGAGTGTATAATTGTGAATTTCATCATATTCTGCACATAGGGTTACTATCTCTGCCTCATTTGAATTTCTCCCTATGCAGTGGTCACAGAACAACAAACTCTTCAAGCTTATCCCAGGGATCAGAGTCTTCAAAGGCCTTTTATCATTAGCAATTTGCTCAATTGCAAACACAACACAGGGGCTGCATGAGCCATGCTTTCACACCCAGGATTTTATTCATATTGTGGATTATTACCCCCAAAACTTGATAACATCTAAAATAATATAATTCTTACAGTGTACACATCAGCGATAGTCCAGGGAACCAGGGTTCAGGGATGGTACAGTTAAGTGAAATGAAATGAACATGCAGTTATATCATTTAAATTGATTCTTGTACAACACTACTTCCATATCCCATGTTTGCTGCATTTCACTTACATGTCCCCTGCAGAAAACTATTAACATAATTTGTTTCATTAACAGTGTTACTGTTAATGTTTCAGTATAAGTGTTACCATCTCCCTAGACCAGCACTGACATTACTGCACTACTGTCTTTCATGTCCTAAATTACCATCTGACATTGCCACAGATTTGTATTTTCTTTCCTAGTAAGGAACAGCCATGTTCCCTATATTATTTAGCACCTAACTCTTAGAGCACAAATTTGTATCCCAGTGAAGGTCTGAACTGTGCCCAAAAGAAACAGACTTGTGAGAATTTCTATGAATAAATAGACAGCCCTTGTCCTATATAACTGCTATCAGGCAACACAGAAGGTAAAGGAAGGTAAAAGAGGTAAAATATTCCCATTTATATAGGGAAAGGTAAGCAGAACAGAGATTAAAGGATAGAGTCAATAATGGATTTAAACATCTAAAGCAGGATTTGGAGAAAATTGAGATGTTTAGGTAGAAAACTGTAATCTGAAAAGCAAAGCAGCAGCTGCTGCCTAAACTTGAAGGCACTTAAACCCAAGAGAGACCGTAGATTTGCGTTTACAAAGGGTTAGTGTTTCTCATTATAGATATGCCTGAAGTTTCCTGAGTATACACAGCACAGCACCTATCAACAGTGACCTGCTGTGAATCATGCTAAATTTCCAGGGGTCCTCCCTGGGCCGCTGTTCTGTGCTCTGCAACACCAACCATACACCGCAGGCCTGAGCAATCATGTTTTTTTAAGACACGCCTGACACAAATGGTGAGACACTTGACCACCCATCTTGTAATCAGCAGTCAGATCACAAACCAGTTATCAGGAAGTAGGATCCAGTTATTTTTTCTGTTTTGCAAGATAGAATGAATCACCTATTTTGGAGGAACATTCTCATCTCAAGGCTATTTCCATTTTTACATTAAATAGTCTTTGAACTATAGCAACAGAAATAGAAATCGAGGTTTCTTTGCCTTCAGGTGAGTACTCTAATCACTCAGTTAAAAATTTTGTTCATGTTTCCTCGAATTATTTTCTTAACAAGGGCAAGGTTACAACATGATGACTGGAAAGTAGACAGCCTGTAGTGTGTCTTAACTAGCAAATACTCTTTCTTAAACTGAATGAGAGAGATTTAAACCACTGTTTAAACAGGAGAACCGAACTCAGCTCATAGGGAACTGAACTCAGGACTTTTATACCTAAGTAAAATGCCCACATTTTAAATCAGAAGAGTGGTTCTAGTCCTTTCACTTCAAATAATAGTTGATGGCACCAGCCTAGCTTTCAGTGACATGACCAGGATCACTAAAAGAATTCATAGCACAGCTGAGAGAAAACAACCAGGTACAAAACCAGTCTTGTCTCAAATCAGATTTTTTATTTCTTTCCTTTTCAGTGCATTTTTTTCTGTACTAAAAATCACATTAATTTTTGCCTTTTTTTTTGGGGGGGGGAGGAGAAAGAAGATAAAGTACTACCATGTTGTCTGGGTTCAGCAGTAGCAGTCATTCTTCTCCTTCTTAGTAGCTGGTGCAGTGCTGTGGTTTTGACTTTCAGCCTGGGAACAATGCTGATAACACCGATGTTTTTAGTTGTTGCTAAGTCTCATTCTCTGCCGGCGAAGACAAGAAGGCAGAAGGAAGCGGAGACCAGACACCAAACTAGTCAAAGAGGTATTCCATACCACAGCACATCATGCCTAGTATATAAACTGGGGGCAGTTACCTGGAAGGGACAGATCACTGCTTGGGTCAGGCTGGGTATCAGTTGGTGGGTGGTGAGCATCTGTAGTCTCTTCCCTTGTTATTTCCTCTATCATTATTATTGGTGGCAGCAGTAGTGGTTTTGTGTTATACCTTAGTTACTGGACCGTTCTTATCTCAACCCATAGGATTTACATTCCTATAATTCTACTCCTCATCTCTCTTGGAGTGGGGGCAAGAAGCGGGGGGAGAGTAAGCAAGCGGCTGTGTGGTCCTGAGTTACTGACTGGCCTTTTGTAGCTTAGCCTGGGCGTATTCAAGTCATACTGCATCTTCTGAACTTAAACATAAATTTTGTGTGGCTTTCTACTTCTGTTACGACTGAAGGAACAATATTGCTAAGTAAAATGAGCCATAGTTTACACTCATTTGTGTATTACACATAAAGTAGTTGGTTAAAGTTTAGTACACTAAATCTATTAGAAAAACCAACCAAAAAAAAACCACAGCCAAACAACTTTTATAAACAATAGGTTTGTATGGACATGATCACACAAAAAAAAAAAAAAAAAAAAAAAAAATACATTAAAATAACAGGGTTAACCTGTGAGTCTAATTAGGTCAGACAGACTTTTAGCTGGAAGAATGATATGCAGGAATGGACACTACTTTTACTACAGAGACCCAAGGCTGAGTTTAGAGGCTGGAAAAATGTTGTTTGGAAATTATTAATGGAAATAGTATTGAATTTACAGATTTGGAATACTTAATTTTTTTGAGCAGAAACTTATTTTCAAAAGCCTCACAGTGCAGTCTCAATTATATTATCCAATACTTCCACACCTTAGCAAAGTGAATGAATTCTAATTGTATACATTTGTCATTTCTAAGCATCTAAGGCTGTATGCCTCCTATGAATGCACACAGCAGTTTCACTGGAGTAAAAGGAAACTGTGTGCATGCATCTCATGACAGCTTTTCCGTATCGTAGGCAGGATGATGCTCGCCTGGCAGTAAAATTTGAATGATCTAGGTCTCCAGGATCAGGCTCTGTATCTGAAAAAAGAAAATAGAGGCTAACTCCAAAGGTATTTAGATAAGCAAGGTATGATTCCCCCATTGAATCTCATTCTGTAACTCAGTCAAAAGGGTTCAGCTGACATCATAAACCATGACAGTGAAGCTTGAACAGTTTATGAATAGCAACTGTCAAACAGATTGAATTTCTTTTTTTGCTATTCAGTCAAGGGGTATTTGCTTTTGCTTACAATATTTAGAAAGTAATTTTGGAGTTGTGGTATTTAAAACCTCACAGATAAAAATATTTTATCAAATATTAACTAGCCTAATAGAAATAAGCATCGGGTGCTCATTTTATTTAAACTGTTAATTTTCAGGGGAGTCTTTCAGAGCAGCAGAAATATCATGCATATTATTAAAAATGAGCAGAATCCTAATAGAAAGCCATTACAGAACAATGACCTATTAAAGGGTTCCAAAGCACATATGAAAAAGGTAAGGGCTGAGCAAATAACTCTGTTATAATAGATACAGGTGAATTTTAGGTTGCCAACAGCTTTTCAACAGCAACAAAACAAAAAAAAAATAGTTAACAATCTTTCTAGTTTTAAAGGGAAAATGAAATAAAACTTCATGTCTTATACTGGAAAAATCACAGTTTTTTTCTTTTCTCTTTCAGGAGCTTGGGAAACAGCTAATAATAATGATTAAGTAACAAATGTGCACTTAGATATATGTGTGCCATACAAGGAAGTCTAAGAGACCTGGTTTTGTTCAGTCTAGAGAAAAGAAGGCTCAGGGGAGAACTTAACACCATGTTCCAGTATTCAAAGGGTGGCTATAAAGAAGATGGAGGGCCCTTTTTACAGGGAGTCACATGGAAAAGACGAGGGGTAGGTAATGGGTACAAGTTACTCAAGGGAAGATTCCAGTTGGACACAAGAGGAAAGATTTTCATACTGAGAACAGTCAGTCATTGGAATAATCTCCCCAGAAAGTGGTGAATTCCCCAGCACAGGACACTTTAAAGACTCAGCTAGACAGAGTGCTGGGACATCTAGTCTAGGTCATGCTTTGCCTAGAAAGGGTGGAACAGATGACCCTTGAGGTCCCTTCCAACCTGCTCTTCTATGATTTTATAATTATTATGCATTTCTCATTAGGTCATTTAGGGGCAGAGTGAACACATCATTAGTAGAGATTCAGAATGCCATTTTTGTGCAGAATCAAATCTTTGCTCCTTACGATCAGATATATCTAAAAAGGTTTCCAGTGTACAAAACTGATTAGGAAAGTGCTGCCTGCCATTGTCAAATATTAGTTGAAGAAAGACATCAAAAAGCTTATTTGCCATGTGACAGTAGTCCACCTAATTAGACTGCATTAGAAGACAGCTACAAATACTTTTTTTTATTTACTTTTTTTCTCCTGTCAGCCTGTTTTCTGAAGCTGCACTAGTTTCTGGAGATAGCTACTGTGTCCTGTACAAACATGATAATGTCATTTTTATTTTAGATATGTTTGTAGCTAGAGCTAGAGGAGACTATGGGAATTTTCCTACTAGGCTGCCATTATCACCCTCCTTTTACAGAAGGAACAATGTAATCACCTTTCTTAAAGCCATGTCAAAATCATATATTCAGAAGGGACAATACTTGAGACTGTTCCAATTTCAGCCTACCAGCTACAGAGTGCCAACACCTTTAAAAAAGATGTTTTTCATCTGGCACATATTCAACACCTTGTTACAAAAGTGCTGTAGATTTAAACTCACCCTGTAACTATATGATCACAGGATCAGCTATAAAAGAAGTTAAAGTAGTACATAGCTAGGGTCAAAGTTCACTATAAATTGGAATCCTCTTATTCATGATTAAATATAATATGAAACTGCATCTTTACTGATGAGCCAAACCAAACAGGAAAAAAAAAAAAACAAACAACAAACCAATAAACCATGAATAAAAATCCTTCTATTATATCAAACCTACTTGAACTAATATATGAAATTAAAGATTAAGGTTACTTTATACAAGCTTTAAAACACATAGCCACTGAAAAACAGATTCTGTGGCTACAATCACTTGGTTAAGCTCAACTATATTTAATTCTGTTTCCTAATAGAGATAAAAATTAAAATTAATTTTATGTAAATGGTATAAACTTTTAGACTACAGTCCTGAGCCTGCACAAGTATAAATGTTTTTCTGTGAATAAGCAATAAGAAGTTTTCCCTGCTTGACTGTAGTCATGTATGCTTAGATGGTTTTGTTGTTGCTGTTGTTATTTTGTTTTTTCTGTCTCTCTAAGAAAATGGTGGCGCGTCAGAGCATTTTGGAATGTTCAAAATCACACTGAGGAGGAGATTGCCTTGGAAATACAAGGATCAAGTAATAAGATTCACTGTTAATTGATCTAACTTTATGTTCACTGACAGCCAGATCTTCAGAAGTTCACAAAGCATCCTGTTGTAATCCTAAGGAAAGCTTCTTTGCATATTCGAGTACATAATTTAAGATTAACCTCCCCAAACATCCCCTCCAAAAAACAGTAGCAGTAAAAAAAAAAGTGCCTATGCATTCAGTTTCCATTCAGTGTAGAGAGACAGATATCTAAATGAAAATCTAGTCCCTCAGCTATTTTTCTTTCATACTCCAGTGAATGAATATGATGCTACTGTCAGGGCCCTGAGTACACCAGAAAGATCTACAAGCTCTTGCCTTGTTTCTTCAGGGTCTGCTGCCAGTGTTCAAGATCAGATCTGATAAGATGAATCTTGGATAAGATGCCTAGGACAAAAGCAAAGTTATTGATGAAGAGCTTTGAGAAGGTTTGGATGGGGCTTCAGCACCCTGACCTGGGAGCTGCACTGAAGCTGCACTGAAGCTCTGGCCCATGCCTAGGGTAGGCTGCCTGTGTTGGGATGGCCTTGCATGGCTGCAGTGACCTCCCAGATAGGCCTCTGCTGGCCCCAGTCCCCCAGCCCAGCTTTGCTCCCTTTGTAGGGCACTTTGGGACTGCACTTGGGGGTGAGATGACCCCCAGCTTCCCAAACCCTACCCCTGCCCTGCTGCTCCCTGACAGCTGAAAAGCGACGAGGTTTTCCTGTTTTGGATCCTCTACCATCTACATCAGTTGTGGTCCAGTTCACAGGTTTCCCAAAG
Organism: Pezoporus occidentalis; assembly: GCF_034315485.1. Taxonomy (NCBI): domain Eukaryota; kingdom Metazoa; phylum Chordata; class Aves; order Psittaciformes; family Psittacidae; genus Pezoporus; species Pezoporus occidentalis. Next base: position 542,314 of record NW_026913693.1, on the reverse strand, counting down.
AACTAATGTCTTAGGTCTCTGAGGCCTTAGGTACTCTGAGGCTGTAACGAAGGTATAGGCACAGAAGAAATATACATGGAGTATGCCACTCTAGAGATTTTCAGGCAAAGATCCTTCCTGGTACCCTTTATGTCTAGGTGCCTGTGGGCAGACCAGACTGCAATCTGAAATAGGTGAGTTTCTGGGCATCTGAGATTCAATGTTAACAGAATTTTAATGGATATCTTACTAAAATCTAGAGAAAGTTTATAATACATAGGAAAGTTCCCAGTCTTACAATCAGGTTTTTTTTATCTATGGTTGTTTATTGCAACATCCGTTCCTAAATTTTTCTACACCAATGTTATCCACTCATTTAAATCAATAGAGGTTTCAGCTCCAATTTTAGCAAGAGGCATCCAAGGCTTCAAAGCTCAGCTCAAGGCAAGATGATAAGAACATTTAAAAAGTAAGGTTTAAAAAATAAGCTACCGAGTATCTATTTTGTTACATATTTTAAGGGTTTTCACTGCATTAAATTAAACATAAATGCAACAGGGACAAAATGCCAAGGATGGAAAAGGCACAAAAAGAAAAAATAGCAGTGGAAAAATGTAAGAAGTTTGCTGCCTCATAGCAGACTGGGACAGAACCAGAGATGATGATGTTATCAGGTTTCTCTCCTATGCTCAGAATGTGGAAAAAATTGTCAGGGTTATTAACAATGGATTAGGGTTAGCAACATGGCAAATCCCCACGTCCTGGTGCAACAAAAGATTATGACCTTGGTTAACTAGGCTGAAGCTGGTCAGTGGGAGCATGAACAGTGTGACACTGAATTGCCAGTGCCATGGTCTGAGATCCGCCAAGCCTGCACTCACTACCTTGCTCAAAAATTCTCCATGAGCACTCAGAAGTAAAACATCAAAAGGAGATGATAAATGTATTAATTAAAATAGCTCAGACAAAACAAGCATCTCTTGTAGACCATGGCAATACACTTCTGCGGACACTGTGTACTGCTTTTGTGACATCCTCCAATACTGACAGAAGCCTTCAAGCTGAGAGCTTTATTTCAAGCAGCTGATTAACATAATTTCTATCATTTTTCTATAGTGTCATTGATCACAGTTATATAGAAGTGTGCTTATAAATTTGGGGTTGGGGGTATTTCAGGTTTTTTTTAAGGCAACTACTTGACACTTCGTAATTTAAAATTGAGATTGAAGAGAAACTGAGGGGAAAAGTCCTTGAGGGGTGGAGGTAGAGCATGAAGCGCTGGTGAGACAGTGTGCAGCCAAGAGAACTGAAATGAAATGAGAAAATGGGTGTTGGAGGTATGCGGAACAGAGGTCGTGGAGAGATGTAGACTGATTATAAGAGACCATAAGTGCTTCAGCAGTCCGTGGAATACCCTCTTTCTGCAGACTTGCAAAAGCATGGAAGACACAAAGAAAATAGTTAAAATTTGGCAGGAGATAGTCCACCTAGATAGAAGTGCAGAGTCTTCTTTAGACCCAGACTCCTCCCTTCTGCACCTGCAGTTTACTGAAGCAGTCTGTTCTCAGAGATTTTGCATGGAAAAGATTAAATAATGCTTTGTTTGTTTAGAACTACCTAAAAATTACTCCACATAGCCTTGATGATTGGCAAACGTGGGAAGTGTGAACTGTGCAAGTGCAACTTAAAAAGATGCATCCTTTAAATGGGAAAATGTAAAGTGTTTAGAAAACAGAAACTGTTGATGAAGGCCTACAGAAAATGGCCTTCAATTTGGACTAGTTTTAACAATAAAGCACATTAACAGTCATTAAAAAATAATCAGAATATTTAAACACTGTTTTACAGCCTTAATTCTAAACCTATTATAGTGCCTTCTTAATTTAAAATGTTGCAGTTGGTGAAGGTCATGCCATAAAAGAACAATTTCTGACAATCATTAGAAAATTATTTACACAATTCCAGAGATAAATAACATCCATCAGTTATGCTTAGTCCTGTGAAACTTTTAAGTGCAGATATTAGAGTAGAATCCTTTTTTATTTTTTTTTTAATTCACTTTCTAGTTCTACACACCCAGAATGCTATACCCTTAACTGCTGTAAATCAGCTTAATTCCTGTGTGCCCCCGGGTCTAGCCCCTGGGTTTATGACACATGGGAAGTCTGTAACCATCAACAGATTAGTATAACTACCACAGTGAAAGATAACTGATGTCAGTCTTTGAATGCCGTATCACTAAACACACCTTTTTTTCTCTTCCATTTATGATGTGCAGCCTTTGCATACGTTAAAAAAATAATGAGAACAAAAAAAGTCATTCTAGAAAGACAAGTATATAAATATTTGAATGGAAAAATGAAAGGGTCAGTCAAAGTAAACACGCCTAAGAAACTCAGTATTTGACCCATATGTACTTAGTTGTACAACCTGTACAAACTGAAATTCAGTGTATTTATTTAAGGATGTATGTCTCTCTATCATGAGAATAAAGCAATGGCATTATTGTTCTCAGTTAATTGAAACTGAAGACTGGAAAAAGGCCAGCAGTGAAGACAGATATTATCTAAAACCACTGAAAGTGGAAATAGTTATGTCTAGATGACAAAACTATTTCCAATGTGAAGAAAGTAGTAAATGTACTTCTAGATGAAAATAGTACTTTAATGATTCACATATGAACCAAAGAATGTCATTACATTTTTTCATGAAGTGTCTTAAAATATTTAAATTCTCACTTCTCAGAAGTTCACGAGTAGTGCATAAGACTGGGAACGCAGAAGAACTAGGTTATAGTCCCCCGGGAATGCATCTTCTCCAAGGCTGGCAGTCTCTAAGACCTCAGTGTATACACGGTGTCATCCTGCCTGCCTCCTCCTGCAAGCCAGGGGACCCACTGAAGCATTGACAGTGCCTTACATGGAAATGGTGGTCAAATGAACTAGCAATTCCTGAGTTCTGTTTCCATAATGTGAAAAATGAGGTGTAAAAGTGTGCATTGCTACTAACTACTATAGATGACAGATTTTAGAATTCCTATGTTTTAGGAACAAATGGAGTGCCTCTGTCAGGCAGCCTCATTTTTTTACTTCAGACAAGTCATAGCACATCCTCTAGTCTAAGGACAACCCACAACCGCTGCTTCAGCCGGGTGTGCAAAGACAAACACAGAGTCATCTCACCTAACGTCAACCATACAACATTTTAACGTCCCAGCCAGCTGATGGCTAAGCGGTAGTTCATGCCTTCCCAAAATCGGTCCTGCAGCAGGCGGCAGAAGCACCCCTCTGGAAATGCCCGTCTCTGCTGACTGTGGGGAAACCCGGAGGACCCCTCAGGCTGCTCAGACACAACCTGAGGTTGCTGAAGTTAGGTGACGCGCATCCCACCACCGGCCTCGAAGGTGGGAGCAACTCTGGGCCACGTGCAACAATCCAGCTGAAGCCGGGGCGGGAGTTTTTGACCAAAATGCCCTCTTTCCGTTCCTTCCCATTTATTTATTTTCGGTGCAGGGTCGCTTGGCAGCGGCACACCGCGGTGGGCGCACCCTTTACCCCCCCCCCCGCCCCGCCGCCTCTTCCCCCAAGGAGCTCCGCTTCCCCACACCGAGCTGCTGCCGTGCCGCGACCCCGGGGCCCCTCCGCGATAGGAGCGGCAGCGGCGCTTCCCAGCGTCACTGCTCGGCCGAGCCCCATCGCCGCCGCTGGGCGCCGCGCGACGTGTCCAATGAGCGGGGCCGGGGCGGGCTCGGGAGCGGCGCCGCCGGTACTTAGGCTCGCCGAAGGGGCCGAGCAACCCACAGCGGAGCGGGGCGGCACAGCCGGAGGAGCTGAGCGAGCAGCGGGGAAAGGACGCGGCTCGTTTCCTCTGCAGCGCCCATGGGGACAGGAAGACTTTAAAGGAGTTTGGGGGGGGTTCTGGCGCTGGGCGACCACGGGTACGGAGGGGAGCGAGAGGAACCCCGGAGTGGGGGGCGCTGATCGCCTGCTCTTCGCCTTGCTCCTTGCGGGGTTCAGGCCGGGCTGCAGGGATTGGCAGGCAGGGGTGTCAGGTCCGAGGCTGTGCGCTCCTCCAGGTGCCCTCCCTCGCGTAGCGCTGCCCAGCGCAGCTCGGCTCGGCAGAGGGAAAAGCTCAGGACCCTATGGGGCAGGCCCACTTACTCACCCCGGGAGCCCTCTCCCCTTGCGGAGCGAGGGCTCCCGGGCCAACTCCGTTCCCTCGCGCAAAGCTGGCAGGCGGCGTGAGCTGCCTTCTTGCGCGGCGGCGGAAGCCGGGCGCTTCGGGACCGCAGGCAGCCCCACACGGGGAGACGGGGCTCTGCTCTGCCCGCTCACCGAGGGCAGGGGGAAGGATCCGCACTAGGAGTTACTCCCTTGCATATACGGGAGGGAAGAAGCGGGGGAGGGATGAAGGCTTAGGGCGGAATCGCTGAGATCTTTTGTATGTGCACTGAATATCTTTTTCTTTCATTTTTTCCTTGCTCCCCTTCACTTGTTCTCTCTGTCCCTGCTCACCCCACCCTTCCTTCAGATCCGGCCATTCCTGCCCTCGCCTCGCCCTGTCATTGATGGGAAATCAACTGGATCGCATCACCCACCTGAATTACAGTGAGCTGCCGACCGGGGACCCCTCGGGGATAGAGAAAGACGAGCTGCGCGTCGGGGTGGCTTACTTCTTTTCGGATGAGGAGGAGGACCTGGACGAGCGAGGCCAGCCAGACAAGTACAGCGTGAAGGGTTCCGGCAGCCCTGACCAGGAGACGCCCACCCACCACCTCCACCACCAGCTGGTGCTAAACGAGACACAGTTCTCTGCTTTCCGCGGCCAGGAATGTATCTTCTCCAAGGTCAGCAGCGGCCCCCAGGCTGGGGACCTCAGCGTATACTCGGTGTCAGCCTTGCCTGCCCTCTGCAAGCCGGGGGACCTGCTGGAGCTGCTCTATCTGGGGCCGTCGGAGCACCCTCCGCCGCACTGGGCAGTGTACGTGGGCAGCGGGCAGATCATCCACCTGCACCAGGGGCAGATTCGCCAGGACAGCTTGTACGAGGCGGCCGCGGGCAACGTGGGCCGCGTGGTGAATAGCTGGTACCGCTTTCGCCCGCTGGTGGCTGAGCTGGTGGTGCAAAACGCCTGCGGGCACCTGGGCTTAAAAAGCGACGAGATCTGCTGGACTAACTCCGAGAGCTTCGCCGCCTGGTGCCGCTTCGGGAAAAGGGAGTTCAAAGCCGGGGGGGAGCTGCAGGCTGCTGCCGGCACCCAGCACCAACAGCAATACTATCTCAAGATCCACTTGGCAGAGAACAAGGTGCACACGGTGAGGTTCCACAGCCTGGAGGATCTAATACGAGAGAAGCGCAGGATCGATGCCAGTGGCAAACTGAGGGTGATCAAAGACCTGGCTATAGTGGATGGAAAGGAATAGGGAAGAGCAGGGGTACATCTTCCTTCTGCCCTGCCCAGGGAAACCAGCCTGCCACAGAAACAGGAGGCTGCACCCACTTTCCGTGGGACACGACTGGAAGCAGGATCCATGGCAACATTCCAGAAAACCAGCATTCTTTACACCCATAGCCAGTATTTTGTTTGGCTTTTAATAGCATTAATGCTGAAAGAGCAAGAGAGAGGAAGAAAAGAGGGGGGAAGTGCAGGAAGGCTGTTCTCAGAGTATGTGGACAAAGTCTCTCCTGTTGATCGATGTTGATCATTCTAGCAACACACCAATAAAATTTCAAATTGAAATTTTTTTTTAATTTTTATTTCATGGCTTTAATCCATGATAAGTTTTGAACAGCTGGGGCCGTGGATGTGGATTTAGCTAAATGAGTTTCTAGCTAATATTTGCCTTGCAGCCAACCAAAAGCGTCAGTTATACTTTGCTAACTGGGAGGGGAAGGGAGTTGGGCAGTGTGGGGACAAATGCCTCTTTCTTTTGTTTGTCAGCACTGTTTCAGACTGTAGCTGCAACCCAAATTTTGTCCTAGCCAGTTCTGGCAAAATATTAACAGGGGAAAATGCTTCCATGTTTCTGCTTGAAATCTATCACATTTAAAGTATTTGTCTTCTTTGCTTTCTGTTCACAGCTCTCTGCTAAATGTCATCATAATGCATAAGTTCTTTCCACCTCTTCCCTCCTCCCACCTTTCCTGAATTTTTTTTTTTTTTGAAAAAAGTTGATGAGCAGCTGTTTTCCTGAACAAAGTTAATTGGTTAAAGGAAGTGGTTTATCTTGGAGAGCAGTACACTGTGTTGCTCCTCAGAGATCCAGCCTCTAGGATCTCACGCTTGAGCTGTGGATTTGTATCGCTGTAGTGATTCTCACTGCACCACTGCTTCAATACCTCTTCGTGCATAGGTCAATAGAATCCTGCAAGAAACGAATAGGTTTGAATTCTGCATGTTGCCTCCTTGAACCAGCAATTCATTGCATACTTTCAATTCCACTTAAAGAAAAAGATGTAATGTGGCCAAGTTCATCTTGCATTTCAAATTTTAAGCAACTAAAAAATCCTGTTCAGTCGAAGTTTAGAAGTCCACAGCTGCATTTAAAAGATGCCTTTTAATGTGATGTGATCAATGCCTTGTCTGTATTTCTGATCCTACTCACTCATTGCTTAATTATAAGTTTTGAAGTGAAAGATCAGAGTATTAAATATATATTAAAAAATCTCAACATGGTAAGTATACTGGGGCATTTCTAGAGTCGATTCTTTTTAATTATTCTTGAGCTGCATACAAGTTGTGCTAAGCATTTTGTCTCTGCATGTTTCAGTACTGGAAAAAAAAATGCATTTGTTTTTGTCCCCTCTTCAATGTCAGATGGCAGAACAGAAGTAATATCCCTCTTCTGTGTATACAATACACTCCACCCCTTATCAATGTACTGTGTCCTGGCTCCTTTTTTTATTAAACAATGTCATAAGCAACACTGTTGCAATAGTAATTTCATTTCTACAAAGCGTTTGCCTCCCATGGCTGAAGCTGTGAGGGTGGAGTGTACTTCATTATAATAAAAGTGTCAGCATAAATATCTTTGCTTAAAAAAAAACCAAACAAAACACCAAAATCAACAAACCAAAAAAAAAAAAAAACAAACAAAAAAAACAGCCAGAAGCTGCACCCTTTCAGTGAAGGTCATCAAATTGGCTTTGGGTTGCTGTTACACTTGGCAAAGTTATGTGGTAATAGGCAGTGTCACTTTTACCCCCTCCCCTCCACTTTAGTGTCTTGGTTAGTACAGCAGAGGGTAAAGATGTGAAAAATGCGAATTGTCATTACTGACAAATTTCTGCTGAAATAGCCTCAAATCAAAACATATGTTATGAATGTGTAATATTTTAGCTTTAGATTGACAATGTTTTCTGATAAAGATAGCTTTCCATGACATGAACTCTACATAGTATTTGTGTATCTCAATTTTCATACTGTGTTAGATCTCCTAAATTGTTCATTAGAACTGTTTTCCCTACATCACTCGGTGAGGGCACAGTGGGATTGCAGAAAGACACTGGCTTTACACCCAAGGTACTTAAAAAAAAATCGAACTTAAGTGGTAGGAGAAGGAAAGGTTGACAAAAGTAATTTGATTTTCCCATATAAAAAGTATGCATTACAGAACTGCAGTTGCAAGAGACAGAATGACATGAAAAGGTAATAACAGAATGTTTGTGAAGGCAGGAAGAGTCACATTATTTTTGATACCTGTTTCTTAAAATTGCTCTTAGATGAATAATATAGAATTAAGAGGATACTTGCAAGAACAGCATTGCTCATCCTCACTAGTGACAATCTGAAATATACTGGCTTTAAACTTTTCACTGTGCTTTCAAAATATCCTGTCACTCTAAACAGCCGTTTTAACTCTCGGGTGTTTTTTTTTTTTTGTCATGATTTACTAACCTGGTTCATAAAACACATGAATTTTCCTTGTTTTACCTTACTAAATGTAGAATGGTGTTTTGCAGTATGTAAAGGAAGTGATAATAACTAGTCTGTGCTTACTTATTCAAGCTGCGTCAGATGTCTTTGGCATCACTCTAGACGTGTACAGATAAAGGTAACAACAAACTTAAGACCTTAGTCTTGTGCATAAGGTCTGGAGAAAATACTGAAGATGTTTGCAGATGCTATTAACTTAGGATATAGTATTGCCATGACTATGTTCAAGTAGCAGTCTGTTATTGAAAACAAAGATACCCATACAGATTCTAATGGCTTTTTCTTCTGCTAGATTTTAGCCCAGTTACAGACAGCACTCTGGTCCTGATTCATTGAAGTTAATGGAAAGGCTCTTACTGACTTCAGTGACCTTTGGATAAGATTTTATTGTTTAGGAGGTGGTTAAAATTTGTGGACCTTGAGAAGAAGTGAAATTTAAGATGGCATTTCAGAGACCAGAAGGGCCACCTTTCTGAGATAGGAAACAGTAGAAGTGGGATAGGAAATAAGGGAAGAAAACAGACTAGTTCTGAAACAGGCAGTACTAATCTGAGATGGCAGTAGGGAAACAGTGAAAAGAAAAACAAGTGAAAAATGGATATAATAACTTGTTCAGTGCCTCGAAACAAGAAATATAAGGCAAGGGGAGCACTCAGCTGTGAGAGGGGCAGTGATGCAAATGACTGACAGGTAAAAAATGCAATGGATTATACTCATTTCAGGATCAGTGACCCGCCTGAGTTAACATTTCTATTTCCAGCAGTAAAGATATTGACAAATTACATTAAATCTGTGGAATGTGTTTACGTTTTTCAGTCTAGCTACCTAGGGTAAATACTTATGTCTCATTCATTGCTCTTGAAGTACTGACTTGTAACATGACTGCAATGTTAGGATACTTTGCACATTTTTCATTTGTGTTGTTTCAAGTTTTCTGTTAGCTATTTGGGTAACAATTTTATAGAATCACTTTTGCTTGGAGAGGATTTTCTTTGTCTTTTCAAAGTGTAATCTTCTGAATTGTTTTGAGGCTAACATTTTATTAAAAATTCAGTTCATGTCCTCTTGAAACAGAGAGCTTTTGTGGAATGTTTTACTGTCATGACCAGAATGTTTGCTGCTTATTGGCTGTGCATATAGGTAGAATATTGTAGCAAAATAGGTTTTGTCACTGTCGAAATTTGTTTCCATCACCATCTTTTGTTCCCAGGTTACTTTGTTTTCATTTGTTAGGATTTTTTTCCCCTTTCAGGTCATTATGGTTGTAAAGAATGAAAAAAAAAAAAAAATAAAAATCCCCAGAACAGAACCAATCCCCAAAACAACCTCATAGCTTATTTTTTAGGGCAATATGCTATCAATCCACATGGGGATTTCAGATTTAAAGCAGGGTGTAACAAGGTGCAGCGTTCAAGGTGTGAGAAAAAAAAAGTCTGTGCTAGAGTATGCACAGTGTTAATTATCCTGCCTCATTTCATTTTAGTGTCTTTCGTATTCAGGTGATATGCAAAAATCTGTCGGAGTTTATAGACCTGTATGTATGATGCGTTAAACGTCTGTAACTCCAACCAGTTTTCACTGGAGTTGAGAGAATGCTCAATCTCCCTCAAGACGCACAGCATCTTCTGGGATCAGGTACTTCAGCCTGCTCGATTCCCAACCCTCTGTCTCCAGCTACAGAGGAAGTTGGCTGGGATAGTTGGTGTTGGTTTTAAGGTTTAGTTACTTTCTGTGAAAGATTTCTGCTAGAGTAGTTAAACAGTGTTCTGCCTGTAATTATACCCAGAATTATACCTGGCTGTGACTGAAAAGTTGTGTTGCTGCTTATGTTGTGCAAACAGTGTGTTTTATGCAGTATAACCTGGGAGGAAGATGAAAGTCCTGGTCCCAAAGAAATAATCCAGAAATATGTAAGGAGGTATGATGGGACTTCCTTGCTTAGGGCAGTTTCACTGCAGAATTAGTATTTAAAGGATAATAATAACTACTAGAGTGTGATCAAGTGCTGCAGTTATAGTTCGTGTCAGTGTTTCCGCGTCAAGTCTGGAATTTATTTGCTTACTTTATTATTTTGAAATATCTGACTTCTCTGTACTTGGAGTTCAGATTTGACATGTAAAACTGCCCTGTGCTCATGAATCCTCTGACACAATACTAGTTTAATCTGTTAGACTTTTTTTAGAGTTTTATTGTAAAGAAAATTAATGAATACTGAGATTAGATATTTTACTGAACCACTTGTAAATCAAAAAGAAGGTAGCACAGATGTTAAGTTAGAGAAAGGAAATTAACTAGGAATCTTCTGTTACTTGGCATATCAGTGGATTTACTCTTCATTATGTAGATATAATCTATACAGATATGAACTACCAGTACTGTATATTTTTTAAAAAAGTGATTGTGGCACTCTGCATTATCTCTTTTACAAAACTATTCTCTTGTCTAAATAATACAAATCCCTTGTGAAGTGCTGTTTTTTTTGTATATTAAAATGCCATCATGCCATTGAAATTAACAGTTTAACCATATTTACCTTTGAGAAATAAACTAAAATTTGTCTTTTAGTATTTTATAATTGAGCAGCTAGTAATATGGACTTTCATTTCTTTCATCAGGCACAAATGTTTTCAGGTGGATACGTCTAGAGGAATCATAGAACTTCCATTAGCAGAGGCCATTCAGACTGTGATTACGCTTTTACATGGTGACACCTTTTCTCTTTTTTTTTCATATTTTTATTTTTGGCCTTTGGAACATTTCTGATTCTGCAGATGATCCATGCATATAAAACTGCTTTCCTCTTCAAGTATTTGCAGGATCAGGATCTTTAAAATAAAAGAAGATCTACCCCCTTCATATGGTATTTACTTTGGACTAAAATCAAGCAGTAGGAGTATCCATAATCAAAACCTCAGTATCAACCTCCTGTAGAATTAATGGAAGGCTCACGTGTGCAATGTCAACAAGAAGGGCCTTAATTGCACATTCTTACTTGTACATATTGCAATCATCTATGCAAATTCACATTTTCCTAGGTAAAGTGGATTAATGCTTTCCAAACATCCCGTTGACTTTCTCTTGTGTGGCTGTGTTGGGCACAATAGAAAGTCTGAGTTACTGTACAGGCTTGAGCCTCTGAAGTGCTATAGAGCCAATATTTCCAGCTATTTTGACAGGAACTCAGGTGAAATTTGGAACCAACGTGGGTACAACAGAAGAGTGTGGGAGATTTTGCAGTTGAGTGTCAGGCTGTTCAAGGAAGATGTTTAGAGCTAAGCTTGAAATTCTGTGCTTTCTCTTCTACAAGGTGCATGAGGGTGAGTAACCGTGCATCCCTCTTAACATAAAACCATTAACACCGGAGATCCATGCTACTGCCTAGGCAAAATAGGGTGGGTAAAATATGCAGTGTCTTCTCAGCCTTAAGTAGCAAATAATTTTTCACAGTTTAAACACAATTTGGATACGGAGTGGCATTGGCAATCTATTTTGAAAAGTCATATTTTTAAGCTCATAAACTAAACAGCATAATGCTCATAAATGGGAGACCTTGGTAATCTTTCTTGGTAATTCCTATACAGCAGAGGTAAGAGCTTGTTACCAGCTTGTGTATATAAAACACAAACCTCAATTCAAGAAAATTGTCATGGGGTAGAGTTCGCAAATAAATGAAACTATCAAACCCCAGGTTTAGTTCTGACATGGCACTATCACTGCTGCAGGTAAATAAATGGCAAATATGTAACAGCATAAATAAATACAAACTGCTGCATTGTGACACTCACAGCAGAGTATTTTATGCTACAGAAGGAATATTCCTTGTACGTTGTTCAACAAGAGTAAACATATCACAATCTGGTCTCAAAACAGATCTTGTTTTCCATATGTTCCTATTGTTTCCATATGCCCTTTCAGTCAGCTGAAAGCAATATAAAAACTGAGCCTGAAAAATATATTGTTTGTAAATATTTAAGTATAAATTTATATGCATATTGATATATAACTAATAGGTATATTTGTATATACATATACATATGCATACCATGTGTATATATATTATGCATACATATACACAAGAAGTCTTGACTGTTTTGTTAGTTTTGGCAATAAATAGCAGTCATTTCAATGTCTATATTACTTGTGCAACAGTGAGTACCCAAGACTTTACTGACTGGATTTTAGCACTGTTCAGGTATTTGTTCTTTAAGATACACCATGGTCTTTGACATGAAGTGAGTTAAATATGTGGGGTTTGACATATTGCTACTGGAGGAAAAATATCAAGGAGCACTACTTGCAATAATGTAGTACCCCTTTAGAATGAGCTATGCTGCTACTGACTTGTGTATTTATAAATAAAAGAATGCTCTAGTGAAGTATCCATCCATCTTTCTTTCTGGCATATTTTAATGGATAGTGCCACAAATGTTTTTCCATAATTTGAATGTTTTTCCCCTTGCTATAATATTTTTTAAGCATAAAACTGGAATTAGCTATGTTCTGTTGTTCAGACATGCTCAACCACTGTTGCATAGTTGCTCCTAAGTAAAGAGGTGTCTGGCATTGATATTTCTTGATTTTTCTCATCTCCTCTTTCTTTGAACTGATACATGTATTTCAGAAGCTAAATGGTGGGACTTTGAAAAGCACTTACTATTGATTTGGCTCTCCCCATTGGAACTCATTGATGAACTTGCACCAGAGTTATTTGGGCCACAGTTAAGCTAACCCTGACTGCTTTTAGAAGTTTTACCTAACAGATACAGGATGAAAATCAGTTCTATCAAGACCTGCAAGTGCTTCGTGTAAACTGGATTGCTGAGTCCTTGACAGATGAAATTTCATTTCAGGAGCTAAAATAGTTATTCCGTGTCCTCACCCATGAAATTTATGTCTCACCTGATAAAAGATTATGGATCTTTTTAGCTATCAAAAATTATTCCTCCTCATCAAACCATGCATGGGTGATATAAAGCCCTTTTCCATGAACAAGCCCATCACTAGAAATCACTGTTACAGAGACTGTCAGAACTGAATCTTTGCTCAGAGAATACTGTCATTTCCGGAGGCTGTGGAAGAAGAAGAATTTACTCACATAGCTTGCTAAAGTCCATTAATAAAACAATTTTATTGAATTAAAGAAATAAATATATTTCTGAAAGTAGATCCACTATAACAAAACATGGACCACTGTAACATTGCTGGGAATTAAAACATCTGAGCAAGCATCAGCAACAGTTACTTTTAAGACACTTGGATTGCATGTTTACATCTTCGTTGAACAGAGGTACGTTAGATGAATGCAAGGACCTGTCAATGTTTATCATAGAACTATATATGTATGCTAATATGACACAACCCTTCTTTAGGTTTAAATTCAAACCTAGGCATGTGATACATCTGCCTATCTGGCAGGCTTTCTGAATTAGTATTTAAAGCCTGTGCTGACTTTATACCATTGATTCCTCAGTTAGGTGTAATCAAAGGTCATTAATATTGAAAAGTTCACTTTAATTGACCCATTGACTCATTTTAATTATGGCAATATAAAAGAGTGTCAGGTGCTAGACCCCTTCACAAAGGGTCAGTTAATATGCAGGTTCATCCTGCATACTAACTTACAAAAAAGTAATATTGCATGGGTCCCATTAGCACTAGCTAATGGCTGTAAAAGAGTTTCCTACTTCTTTATGTCTTTCAAGTTGAATGAACAGGGGAAAAAAAGATTGCTAGAAGAAAAAGGTTCTGAAAAAAAGTCATGCTCAGCAGAAATCTTGGGCTGTTCTTTTACATTTATGCTTTGTATACAGATAAACTCAGAAACACATAGGTAAAACTTGCTCTGTGTAGGAGCACCAATTGTAGGAATTACACCCTTTAAATTTTCACGTTAGAAGCTTGCATAGGTATACTGAATACAAAAAAGAGGATAATCTTTTGCTTTTCCATTTCACAGCACTCTAGTAACTTCTCTTAATCTGTAAGAACTCAAAGTTGACTTCACCGTCTGCTGATAATGTACCCCGAGAGCAATAGTAGTGTCAAATGTTTGCATACTGCAAGAGATATCAGTACTGAAAACCTATCTTCAATTTCATTCTCCTAAATCCTTAATTTCATACATACCTTTGAGCTTTTAACATCGTTCCCAAGAATAATATCCATGATAAGGTGAATGGAAGTCAGGAATATGAAATGTTAGAGGAAGAATTTGTTTCATGTTTGGCTATGGACTGTCATATATCTCTTATTTCCTTGAAACAGGAGCAAGATTTCTATTGATAGATAGGGAGGCATTTGGTTAGCCAGATCCATAGACTTTTTTTTCAAAAGTCAGGTGTGCTTTACTGAAATAAACAATGATATGGAAAAGGAAAATGTACCATTTTGAGTTTAATAGGGTTGTCATACTGGGAGGAAAACTTGAGTCATATTCTTTAAGCATTCCAAATCGTATATGAACTAGTTTCAGACTAGTTCAAATTAGCTCAAACCCATGAAACTTAGTTTTGTATTAATTTTGTCCATAATGGTCAGTGCTTTCTGAATATGCCTAGTCATTTGTGGTGCCTCATCTTCTCAGTACTTCACTGAAGACCTCTCAAACTGGTTATTTTTTCCAAACTATGTCAAACTTCTGCCACCTGAAAATGAAGCCCCTGAGCAGACATCAGTCAGAAACTGAATATTGAAGACAGCTTAAGTGGAGCTTGGAAAATATTACTCGCGTATTTTAAAAAGTTTTCATAGCTGTAAAATAAATCTTACAAAACATGGAATTAAATATTGTATCCTACTAAACATTAAATAGGTCAGGATTTTTAAACATACAGGTTAATATGAGTGTATTTCATGTAAAAAAGGTAGCTGCTAAGCAGTTTATCTTAAAAATGAACCCATTATATTTTGAATGCAAGATGTAGAGCTTGAAAAGGTATTTTTTACATCTGATTCATGAGCTAATCTACCCCTTCTTGGTGAGGTTTCCTTTATCATTCAAATAAATGTGTCTATGTGTATGAATGCTTATGGGATCTGTGTTACTGCTTTTGTTTGTGTGTGAGAATGGCTCTGTGTGACTACAGCTAACTGCTACAGAGATACTGGCATCTCTATTATCTGTACATTGAGTGTGATCATTAACTGTTAGCCAGGAAGAAGGCAGTAGAAAAAAATCAATGCAACTGTGGTCAGAGGAAAAATAAGACAGGGGTGATAGCAGTGGGAATGATCCTTCTGCAAATGACATTTCATCCAGTGTATGAATGGGGGGAATGTGTAGCTGAATGATGCAAATGCAACATGTAATGGAGATAAAAACCAGTTCACCAGTTCTAGGACTTAGCAGACACACAGACCAGTGTGTTGGATGTGGCACCGTGGAACGCATAAACAGTCTTCCCAGTAGGGCCTGTATTATTGTATCATCAGCCCAAAATGATATTTAGAAACATCCTTGCAATTCCCGTGGTGTCAGTGCCATCAGGTAATTTATTAAGTATAAAAGCTGTAATATAGCCAATCAGCCTAGCTTCTTATCTTTTTTGGTTAGTTGAGAATCACCCCATTTACTCTGAAATCTTGATGAAATGCAATGTTTTGTTGCGTAAAGACCTGTTTAATCTGATTTCAATTATCGATATAGACTTAACTTTTTCAATACTTAATGGGAAAGCATTGTCCAAGCTACTTCATTCTCTGAAGTTGCCCGCTTCTTCATTGGCTATAGGAAGTGTCTAGCATAGCAATGCTCTTAATTTACATACTGTAGTTAAGTGGGACAAAAACAGATTGAAAGACTCTGATTTCCCCTCTCCTCCAATTTTTTTCACCAGGAAGTTGTGTATAAAGTCCAAGTTATTCATCTAAGCAGTAGAAAGAGAGTCACACTTTCAGAGGACAACTCGTCCTGTCTTGACACACACACTTCAAATGCCTTTCTCCCCCCTTGTTTAGTGTTTACACAACTAGGATTAACCTACTGCTGCAGTAGCTAAAAAAGATGAGATTAACTGAGAGAAAAATTGTCCTGAAATTATATGCTTTCTTCTCTGCCACACCAATAAAGCTTGATTTACTGAGTTGGAGAATGCTGTGTAATCCCAAAACAGTGACTATCTTAGAGAGATTGTACATAATTAATAAACCCTAGTATTTGACAAATAGGCAATAACACAGAAATCGTCATAACTGTAAACAATATTCTTAAAAATGAAAAAAAAATAATAGAAAAACTTCTCCTGAATCATTTGCCCAATTCTAATCACACACGGAGGAAAACCTGCTGCCCTCTGGTAAGTTTACAGAGCTCAGTCAATTATTTTAAGGATTTCCCAGGAAATGATTGCCACAGCATCTGGACATATTCAATAAATTAAAAACAAATATTAATTACACAACTATCCATTCAGATGGCTCAATGCACTTTAGCTGTCTTTTATTTTCTCACAAAGGACCAACATACTGACATGTTAGTTAATTGAATGCTTGATTGAACAAGTAAACCTTATACTACACTACATCCTGCCAAATTTAAATTCTGGTGGCCTGCCAGAGGAATAGATTTCCATTGTGAGAACCCACCAATGATATCTTAGAAAAAGGTTAATCTGATGGCTCATTTTAGGAGATCTGCAACTGATTTTAACTTTTATGAGGGAAAAAATGTGAGAGATGTTGTAAATGTAAAGCTGATTTCCATACTACTCAAATACAGTTAATGAAGTGATCAAGTATGTCCAAACAAAAAATCAGTACATTTTTATAAATTAATGTTTTCTGCTAGTTATAGTAGATTCTGTTAAAAGGAAAAAAAAAAAAAAAGCAGATACATTCTGTACTTGCTGAAAATTCTGAGGTGGTTGTTGACATTAGTCTTCCCTTAATGTTCGTAGCAGACCTGCAGACTGGCAGAAAAGACATGAATGACTAATATAGATTACATTTTAAAGGATGTCTTGTGTTAGTGAGAAAAATAAGCATTCAAAAATTATTAATCCTTACACAGAAATGGATCCTCGAGGATGTCAGCTAGGTAACCATACACATGCAAGCTTTAACACTTGTGCTCTGTATTTTTGTAGATGACAGGATGCCCAATCAGACAGAGATTCATTTGTCTTCATCAAAACTCATTTACTTAGTTGTAGTGGTGGTCAGTACAGCCACAAGACAACAGACTGCATTTCAGGAGAATGAAGTGTAAGAAATTAATGTAACCATTTATAATTAATATATTTTAGGATTAACAGCTCAACTGTTATTCAAAACAATGCTGAAAATTATTTGAAAGTGATGCAAGAGATTGTAACAGAGCTCTGAGAAATCTCAAAGTAAATTCTAAAGCTGGGGCCCTGATGTTAAGATAATGTAAACTGAAGAAAGGTGAAGTAAAGACAGAGCTAAAGGCAGGCAGAAGACCCAAGTTTGATTTCTTTAACAGCACTATGATTTCTCAAGTACTTAATTGTTGTATCTTGTTCATATGTTCAAGGACTTATTAACTAGATTGTTGTTTAGTCTTTTGCAAGCAGAGGAGTTTGCTGTAGTCCATTCTCTAACACCATCTGCAAAATTTTCTCAAACAGAATTTGTGCAGTTCCCACAATCTCCTTTATTACTGTGACATGGTTTATTGGAACACAGTCTGTGGCTCATGAGGGTATGGTGACACACAGAGTAGCTGTTCTGTGAGATCTATTTACATATAGCAGAAGGATTAGTTTACTGAGGATTGGACATGGTTATTCAAGTGATCCTACTCTTATGGTACCAAATCAGTTTACTAGCTAGGGATATGTCATTGAAAAGTATTATAAGAAACCAATCATTCAGGGTTTGAAACTGTCAGTTTCTATTAGTGGAAGCATTGAATTAATTTTCCCATTTGTGTCTAGTACTTTTGAACTAATTGCCTTCCTGTCCTCAAACTTCAAAGTTAGTGTAGCTGTTGCCTTTCTTCAAAGGAAAGATAATCTTATATGTTTTGATGGTAATGCCATTTCATATTCTGTCAATGCAAATCTATTTGACAAGACTGGTGACCTGAGGGTGAGTGCTTGATTCAGGCAGCAGGTGGTAGACCATTTGTACCCCTTGTCATGTTCTTAGATCAGCACATTCTACTCATATAAAGTCTGTAAACTTTTAAAGACTTAGTCTGACTTTTTTAAAATCACAGAAACCTCTTCAGATTTTCTGAAGCAGAAAAGATGGTATTTTTTTTTTCCCAATTCTGACAGCTCTTTATAATGCTTGCAGTCCTGCCTTTCCCACCGTCAGGCAGCTTTGGAATCCAGTGAAATGCAATGAAAACTGTTTTCTGCTACAACTTTGTATGTGTAATTTTGACCCAGGCCTGAATAGTTACAGAAGTAATTTTATTGCAGACTAATTCCTTTCCTCTTTTGTCCATGAGCATTTGTCCATGAGCATTCCATCTTACGTCACTTGTCCTGTCACCACTGGCCTACATCTGGAGTGATGGAAGATATCCCTAATGAAAATGTTGTGTCACTCTGCAGAAAATCATGAAAAAGTCTAAGTCATTAAAAAAAAAGATTATTTCTTGCATTCACTGTTAAAGCACCATTATGGAAGGCAAAAGTCCTGTATCCCTGGACCTATTCCAAGTGCTGTTCAATACATATAATTAAGCAGCAATTGAATAAAATGCATGAATATAATCTGGAGCCATGACCAGAACCCAAGAGCAGCTGGAAGAGCTCAAGCTGAAGTCCATCAAAGTCAGTAGATACCCTCTCATCCATTTCAAAGGTTTTTGAATGAGGCCCAGACTTGCTTCTGAAGCTCTCTCTAGACTCAATTTGTCTGTGGCTATAGTCTGTCTGTAGCTGCCATGGCACTGAACATGAAAGAAACTACTTAAAATGAGGAAGACATTGAAGTGCTAATATTGCGCAATTCTCTAATATCAAAGGTGAATTTATGTAATAAAAAATTCTACCTTTCTGCAGGTTCTCTTCTTGACCTCTTGATTTCCCAGTATTGAATTTTAGGTCCTAGCTGACAAATTTTACATGCAAGACAATGGCAGGAAGCACTTGTATATCCTTGTTTACTGCTCATCTATACTTTCTCAAGTTTTCTGTTATAGTATATGCTCTGATTGATCAAACACCATAAATAACTGTATCAAATTGCATCATATAATGACATTTCCTATCTAGACAGACAGATGAATAAAGGATACGCAGATTAAAAAACTTAGATGCAGAGATATTAAGTGCTCCCTTGGTGAATTTCACACTTAACTGAATATTATATAATGAAAATGGCTGCCTGAGAAATTCCAACGTCACTTTCTGGTCTCTGCTTAAGTCATTCTTCATGAAGCATAAAAAGTAGATCAGAGATAAAGCAGGGAATGAAACTGAAAAATAATTTATAGTAATATAATTGGTACCAGTAATTTTATTCTAAGGCTTGACCTTTACTAGGGTTTTTTTCATTACTGGAAGAATTTACAAATACATTTAAATAATCCCATTTTCAAATAAAAAGTGATAATATCTATCCTTGGAAATATGCTGTAGGTAACATTTGTTTTATTAAATTGAACTACTTATTCATTCATGCATTATGAGTGCATTTTAGAATAAGTTTTGAAAATACATATGATAAGTCAAATACTTTTGAAATCCTCAGCACTTTGATGAAAGCATTATTTCACTTGTAAGGAGCAGATATAATTAGTTTTATTTCCTGATTGTATTTGAGGATTAGGACATATTAATAAAGAACCAATGTTTTTTTTTCTACTACTTTCAGATATCACACTAAACTGCTAATGAAATAATTCTCTTCATAATGAGTTCTGAAAATATGGTCATCCCTAGAGCTGGAAAAATAATGTTCTTAGTTCATTGGTGATTATGGTCATGGTATCAAAAACTAAGCTAGGTTAGTATTCACTTTACGTGATCTTCAAATTTGTCCCATTTATTCCATCAGGCATAAGAACCAACCAATGACACAGTTAAAGGTATTTAGGGTTTAGGACATGTTGGATTTTTTTATACCGCATGGCAGTAATTTACATTGTGAAGGACTGTAAATGTCGCCAAAAGAAAAAACATTTTTCATAGGATTTCTAGTTACTGGACTTTTCATAAATAGAAGTACTCCTATCAAAACTTGGTTTGTTGAGTTGCCTATTGTTATACAGTTTAATAGATAACAGTGAATAGACTCCTACTCACAGCACAGCAGTCTGCTTAAGATCCTGAAGACCAAATAGCAGCTATGCCATCTGCTCTAGAAAACATCACAGCAGACTGCATCTTGGGATTTATTGTAAGTCCTCATCCACTAGTTCTCTTCAGAGGGCCGAATAATCTACCTGGTCAGCTAACTAGGCTTCTCACGTTCTAATGTTGCAAATGTCTGCTCTGTAGTCAGCCTTACAGTTCATGATTCAGAATGACCTTTATCAAGACATCACTCAGTTCTGGAATGCCAAATTAGAACTGATATTTTTCTTCCATGCACCTGCATTCAATTACTTGTTGTTAGAAACTGTACTATCTTTGTAGTGGAGGGGAGAATGAGGTAGGAGGGAGAGAAGTGGAAAGCAGAGTAACTAACTTTTATGCTACAGCAACTTCCTGAAACTGTTGTAATAAAAGTGGGGGAATAACACTATGAATTCTCATGAAGAAGCTGAAATTGCTGAAAGAATAAATTAAAACTATATAGAGCTTTCAGGGCAAAATAACATCACTGGAATGAACACCAGACACTGTTTCTTGCCATCACCTATTTTGCATGTGATGGCATCAGCACTGGAGTTTCACCTTTGCAGGTTGGGTTTGTCAAGGTTGCTTATTTCCTCCTTTTTCATGTGCGTACGGTGCATTATCTTTAACTCTTGGGAGATTCTTGAAGGGAAAAAACAAATAAACACACAAACAGGGGGTGTGGCTGTAAAAATAGCAAATTCAATTTTGTCTTGATCTCTGTGTAGGTTGTTCCACGCTTTCACAGCATAAACTACTGATATCAACAACAACAAATAAAAACAAGCAAACAAACAAACAAAAAAACCCTTGGCATCCATTTTTGTGTTCCCAGGGTCTATGGCTTTTCTACTAAATTTCAATAGATCAGAGAGTCATCTAGTGGTCAAGAAAAGGAAAGGAATTCTGAATTTATTTTCTACTTGGGAGTTGTCACTTGCACTCAGATCTTATGGGTTGTCTCAGGCACTGACAGCAAATGGGGTAGCAGTGGGTGGAATGTTATTAGAATAAAATAAGGGAGATAAAATGTACCCTCTGCTGCAGAAATAAAACACTGCACTCATGGCCATTTTATCATTAATGTCAGCTAAAAATTAAGCATGAGTGTATCTGCCATTTTAGAGTATTGAGAGTTAGAGTCTTAGCTTGACCATAGAGAATATCCATGATCTGGTGACGCCAATGGCTTAACCTAAATTTTGTGTATCCATGTAACTGAAAGATAGATACTATTTAGGGCAGAAAAATAAGGAGTCTCAAGAATTTTTTTTTTTCAGTTTCTCTCTGTAGCTACACAAAACAAATCAACAAAAAAGCACTATGCAATTCTCCAGGTTATTAGATTTTGTGATTTGCCCTGCTGTACCCCCTAAACTAGAGGACTGATCTACATTTGATCAATGAACTTTTGAGTCAATAAAATGAGCTTAAAATTTCAAACCTTAACAGCCAAATTTCATATTATTTGCATTTAATTTTTTAAACAAAATGCTGGCATTTTTATATTTGGGGCTTTTTGGGTTTTTTTTTTGTTTTTTCTTTTTTTTTTTTTTCTCTTATTAGATCAATCTATGTATTTTTCTAACTCACTAACCCGTCTTTATACAGTGGCCAATACCAGGGATGGTGAGAGAATATGTACAGATTTATCATCTTCTCTAATTTTTAAAAAGGCACACTATCCTTTCCACAACATTCATTAAAATTTATTGTAATTATGAACAGTCTGGAGAATTTGTAGAGGTCTGCTCAGTCTTTATTTTCAAGTAAGTTCTTGTCTCAGCAGTATCTGTGTTTTGATATCGTACCTGTTTCTCATATAAAATCAACTCTTGTTCTATGATACAGAAAGACATTCCCAATCTACTCAATCTACTTTTGATATATTGCTAATGATTTTCTAACCTTAATTTTTTCACCATGCTAAGAGAAACATGTTGTGTTTTTATTATGGGTTTTTCCATGTCATTTTTGTGACTGTCTTCTGAGCACTTCCCCTTTAGTAATGTTTTTCTTGAAACTGCTAGATACCCAAGACAAGCCTCTAAATAGTCTTTACTAATTTGCATTGTGGTTTTGTATAAAGAGAGTGCAAAGCTCCATGCATACTGTATGATATATTTTTATATATCATAGCATTTCCTTTGCTTTAAAAGCAAATTTGCTTGTGTAAAATAAATTCCTAAGCAATTCTTAAATTCTTAAGATAATTATTAAGATTCTTCCCTGGTTTTATTTTTCTCCTACAGACTATAAATAATACTGATAGACCTTTCACATTATCTGACACAAATTTAAGACCAGTAGGGAAAGAACAGATGAAGTGGTTTGGAGAGGTAACTTACACAGTTGCTGTAAGTTCCATCAAAAGAAGAATGACCAGCAGATCGAAGGAGCTGATCCTGCCCCTCTACTCTGCTCTCGTCAGAACACACTTGGAGTATTTTGTACAGTTCTGGTGTCCTCAACATAAAAAGGACATGGATCTGTTGGAACAAGTCCAGAGGAGGGCCATGAGGATGATCAGGGGGCTGGAGCAGCTCCTGTACGAACACAGGCCAAGAAAGTTGGGGCTGTTCAGCCTGGAGAGGAGAAGGTTGCGGGGAGACCTCATAGCAGCCTTCCGATATCTGAAGGGGGGCTATAGGGATGCTGGCGAGGGACTCTTCATTAGAGACTGTAGTGATAGGACAAGTGGTAATAGGTTTAAACTTAAACAGGGAAAGTTTAGATTGGATATAAGGAAGAAGTTCTTTACTGTGAGGGTGGTGACACACTGAACAGGTTGCCCAAAGTGGTAAATGCTCCATCCCTGGCAGTGTTCAAGGACAGGCTGGACAGAGCCTTGGGCAACATGGTCTAGTGTAAGGTATCCCTGCCCATGGCAGGGGGATTGGAACTAGATGAGCTGAAGGTCCCTTCCAACCCTAACCTTTCTATGATTCTAGGCAAATTGTTTCATTATCCTCCAACTACAACTGCTGGATCATCTTATAAGGCACTCAAGAATTTGGAAGATTGAGGTTAAATTTCAAATTAGTTCCAGATAAGGATTTTTTTTTCCTCCCACAGCAGTTTAAAATATTTTAAAGTTCCATTTTCAGAGGAAAGCAATACAAGAATTGCAGGTTTTCAACTGTCAAAGGTTTAAAGAAGCTGTTAGGCCTCAATCCAAAATGCCTCCAGTAACTTGCTGTTACAGAGAAATTAAAATAGCTGCAACTCATATATAAGAGCATAGCAAACTTGCCACATGAATAATTTTTATGATCACCTATGTAATACACAACCAGGTCTACTGCACAACCATCTGAAATGTCAGGTTTTCATTGGTAAAACACTATATATAGTATTTTAATGTCTACTGTCGCTTCCTCCCATGTTTCACTTCCTCAGACATTTCCCTTCCTCCCAAAGGTGCACCCAAAATTTTGGCTTGCTGTGCTCCTTTTGACCTAGTTTGGGCTTCAACAGGGTAACACAGGTTGGTGAATTTTTGTATTCTTCTTTCAAAATACTTGCTCAGTACTTAAAAGTCTTGTCCTTTGGTGCTCTCAGGGAACAGTCTGGGTATGAGAAAACTATTGCATAAGTTTTGAGCTGTTGTTAAGCAGGTTTGCTATGAAAGATGCAGCAAAGGTGCTACTTCACTGCTCCTCTAATAGTAACAAATGATACTGACTGGCATGATGGGGCATTCAGGATGTTGCCAAAGCATGAATAAACACAGCTTTGGCCTGTGCTGCTTGTGTGAGACTACAGAAACAAACAAACAAACAAACAAACAAACAAACCTAGTGATGGTAAGGGAGTAACAGTGTTTTGTTCTTTTCTGTCATTTTGTCTTTGCTCTTTCCCTGGGAATCCATATAGTCAACTCTCAAGACACCCATGCAGGGTATCTTCAGCAATCCCATTGCTGGGAATGGACACAGATTTCAGCTTTCTTTGGCAGACTGTGAAAAAGATGTGACATCAAATAAAGGATATGACCCTCTGCTTGTTTGTTTCAGCCAGGGTGGTATGAAGTGGCTGTCCCTCATCATTCGCAGATTAGAAGTATATAACCACAGGCTCTCCATGGCAAATTTCTGGAATTGTTAGGCTCCAAACACATGGGCCAAGTCTTGCAAATATTCCAGAAAGAACATTCCACATTGTACAGTCTCAGTCCCAGCAAAACCCCTAAATAAATACACATAATGAAGTTTATGGACCACACTGATAAAACTTGTTATTCAATTTAACCTTTGAAATATCCTCCTTATCTCTTCCCTAGATTCATTTTGTGAGATCGGCAGGGAATATCATTATTGAACAATGAGTGTTTCTCAGAAAAAAGCCAACATAGTGAGTTTGGAGTATAAGCAGCCTTTTCAGTTTCTCTCACTAAAGCACCCTTGTAAATTTACTTGAACACTGATGAGAAAAAGATAGCTGCATTCAAGAAGAGTAAAGCAGTGTGAGTCACAAGCAGCATTTATTCCCTGAATATAAGACAGAGGGCAGTTCTTTTACTATATCATAAGCAGGGGACCAAAATGTTGGTGGTGCTAGCAAGGACCTAACTGCCTGCTAAAAATCTTCAGGGGAGAATAATCCAGTCTTGTCTTAGACATGAAAACATTAACATTTCAGAAACATCTTTGCTGTGTGATTTCAGTCTAAAAATGATTTCAAGGAGAGTGCTAGTGTCAAACAGCTGGTATGGATAGACAAGTGGCTTACAAGTGTTTCTAAAGCCAGCTCGTTGTTATTCTTTTTTTCTCTTCTTCTGATTCTTAGTGAAATATATTCTTTGTGTCAATTTATAGCATCTAATATGTAATTACCCTAAACTGAGTGGCAATTAAGTCAGGCTGTCTTAAACACACACACAAATTACTAAATAAATAAATAAACTCCTAGTTTTCTAAGGAGCAAATTGATAGCAGAAGAACAAAGTGAAATTCAGTCATTAGGGAAGTAAATAGATGTGGGGCTACATTTTCTAAAGATTTGTTGTGATCAGCAGTATCCACAATTACATAGTAAGGTTTTGAAAAATTCCTAATTGATAAAGAAATGAAAAAACTCAGCCAGCAACATTCAAAAGCCAACAACTTACTTTTATGCGGTAGAAGGAGTGATGCTGTCATAGTGGCTAAAAAAGCCATTAGGGGAGCTTGTGAGCTGCTTTACATGCAGGCTGAACAGCCGTAAAGTGTGACATTCTTGTCTCCAGGCACTGAATATGGTGTATGTAAACATTTCCCTTTCAGCAAAAGAATTGTCTTTTGTTTTCACTGAAGTTAAAGAATATCCCAGGTTATGGAGGTTTCTGATGTTCAGCACTGACCCCCTTTATATTTTGTTTATCCATCTGTGCTCAGAGAACTGCCCATTTTGGAAGTTACACAGTTCTTGCTTTCCCACGCAGGTGTCAATTTTGATCTGCTGCCAAAGTGTTTAGAGGACTTAACTGCTCAGAAAGGGATGATTTTCTAGAGTTTTCTAAGTCATGAAATAAGAGGCAGAAATAGTAGTCAGTGTATAATTTTAGCACTGGGCCTATGAAGATGTGAAATATCAGTTGAAGGACTGTGGAGAAACTGGAAAATCTTTATCTTCTGCAAACGCATATAAGATCAGTAAGGTAATAATGAGCACAGATTCATTATTTCAACTTTCCCTCATCATCCCTCCTCAGTGTCTTGGGAGAAGGCAGACCAACGGCTGAGAGCCACAAACATCTATTCCTGCAGAAAGTAGCTTACATTGGCCACTGCAGAGTGGCTCCAAGTGTGGAAAGCTCCTGAGATCCTTGACTTTCAGAGACCTGAGTCTTCATCTCAGTTGCTGAGAGGACTTCTGCTTTTCACATGATGATAATTCAATAGACATGACTCAGTTTAAACCCTCTGAGACTGAAATAGCCTAGGTAGCCCAGTAGGGAATGACATCTTAGTATGTTTCTTTCTAGTCTAGAATGACGTCTGAAGGATTTAAGCAGGAAACAACTACATGGAGAGTTATATGTCTGATCAATGACTCATGTTAGTGTCTGACTAGAGAATGCTGTCTTAGTTTTAATTTTTAAAAATTTGTTTATTGTCAAAACTCTTTCCACTCCAAGTACTTTTCATTGATATCCTGTTTCCTCTATGCATTTATGGAGATTTAGTATCATCACTGCATGTTCAGAAAGAATCTGTGTAACTTACATAGCAAAACCATAAAAATTCAGTGGAAGGCAAAAGATAATGGAAAGTATCATTATAAACACAACAGTTTCTAGTGACAGGCAAAGCAACACACATTGCCTGTTTAAATTAAACGCTTGAAAGCTCTAAGTCTTTTCTGCAAAACTGCTATTTTTCTGTATGAATCTGGTGGATATTTTTAGCTTTTGTAATTTTAGAATACACTGATTCTTTTTTTTTTCAATGAAATCTCATATTAATCTACAGAGAAGACTGCTCTGGATGTTTTTTATTGGTTGGGTTTTTCTTTTTCTGAAAGCAGTTGAACTTAAATGCAAATTACTCTCTGTTTTGTTTTGGGTTTTGTTGTTTGTGGTTTTTTTTTTGTTAGGAGGAGGGAGATAACTCCATTGAGATTTTAGAGAACTGTTCACAATTATACATGACTAGTGTTTGCAGAACACATTTTTTTTAAAGGAATTCCCTTTATTTATGGTTTTCATCTGCCAGTAAAGTGTGTAAATGACTCTGTCTTGTTCCTTTGCTGTCACTCAGCTAAGATGCTTAAGTCAGTCTTTAGCCTCAGAAGGGCTTAAGATCATGTTATTAAAGTTGTCAGAAAATGACCAGCATTGTAAACAGCTAAAATGTTTTCATAAATCTTTCTAAAAAAATATATAAATTCTTTTGGTTTTGCTATAATGTGTGTATTACATACAAGCATTTTTATTTTTTTAGCTTTGAAGTATTTTTGCACTGAGTAATAAAAAGCATGCTATAATGAGGACTACAAAAAAACATCCAGAAAATCTATGGAAACTTGATCTCTTCTTAAAGGGACTTAAACTTCAAAGTAGAGAACAGCTTTGAAATTTCAGTTCCTTCACTGTTTGTCAGACTCCTATTCATTTCATTTGAATCAGACACTATACAGTTTCTTAATAGACAAAGCAAACAACTTTCCATAATAAAACCTAAACAAGCATAGATTGTATGACTGTATAATGTAATCATGCACATTTCTTTTTAAAACTATGTGATTTTTTTTTCTGTTGATTAGAAATAAAGATATTCCCAGCCGCAAAATTCAAAATGTAAAAATCACACAATTCACTACTCATGTTCTGAGCCAACTGTTAACTGTTTTGTCTTTTTTTCCTCTTTTTGGTTATTTAACGCACAAAATGCTCAAACCCAGCTGGTAAACTTACTTGGGAGTCCTTTTTTTCTGCTGAAAAATAATCACGTATAACTATCTTCAATACTAAAATTTTCCAGCAAAGGATATGAAAATTACTTGCAAATTACTTGCAGCTATCTACCTAGACTGTTTGCTCCTGTGTATTCTCTGTTAAGCTGAGGCTCATGGAGGGCTAACAGTCTACACCTGCACAACAAAAACTAAACCAATTTTGCTAGTGATGTCAATGAAATTAGGATTTAAACTGTCATTAGTTCCCTTACCACCCTTCATTGCCTATAGTCAGGGGAGTAATTCAGGTATCTAAGCATAGTTATGCACTGCTATTTCAGATATTGTAAGGTATCTGAGGCATCAGCCCAGAACTGGCAGACATAACAAAAAAACTATGAAAAAAATCCACTCCATTCTGGAGTGATGGCTGGAAGCCAAGTGGAAATGGTATCTCAAGCAGCACTCAACATCTGTATTTCAGAAGCTGATATTCATTGCAGGTGGGAAGGACCATCATCCAGTGGAGGGACTGGTGTCTTTAGAGTTTATCCATTCCACTAGAACAGTCAAATAAAATAACAAAATGAACAGCTTTCCTTGTTTCTCTCCATCGCCTGTAAAGGTAGCTTAGCTGATTCTTTTCAGTTAGACATTTTATTTTACGTAGCTGAAGTTAAATGGTGCCTCTTACCCTTGCACTAAACCTTACTGGAAATCAGAGAAAATCATCTGGGTGTGTCTGCCATTTTGATCTGAAAACCTTCTCTGCCATTTACAAAAAGGTGCACTGCCAGCAAAAGCGACTACAGTATTTGAGTGTAAATGTGAAAAAAAAGTTTTGTCTGAAATTATGCAAAGTAAATCGGAGCTCAGCAACAGACCAAGTGCAACTTAATAGTGAGTTACTCACATACGATAAAAGTGCTACAGCTCCCAGATACAGAAGGCTTGATTTTAGCTCAAGCTGTTGCATTTAACGTTCTTAGCTCTTGAGGTTCCTGGCTCGGTCCCTGTTGTATTAACCAACAGTTCAGCTGTCACACAAAGACTGCAAACACAAAGCAGAGAAATTACGGCGTTCAGTAATGATACAGGAGGATAAAACTCCCTGTGCTAATGTGCTCCATGGACTATATGAGGCTCTATGCATCCTACTTTGTGAAACAAAAAGGAATCCAAGTAGGAGTTTTAAAGAATTTACGTCTTGGGATGATATTTTTACCTTCACTGATGGAAAGCTAAACCACATCCACCAGTAGGCATATTGACTTTAATTAAATTAGCCATAGAGTCAGATATTATTCAGCTTATGCTTTTTGCCCTTGCATTTAATTTTTGCTCCTGCCAATGGATCAGAGGGGGAATAAAATGTCAATATCTGTTCCTAACAAAATGGCACAGTAAAGGATCACTATTTTTGTAAGGCACTTGGGATCTACCTGAATGATTTGTATGCTATGTTTTGAATGTTTCTTGTTGCTTGTTTTTGGAGATGAATGCAAATAGAAAAGTGTGCATAAAGGAATATATGATGATAACAAGAACCTTCTGGAAGTTTTTTGTTTTTTGTTTTTTTTTTTTAATCTCCTCTGGAGGCAGCAATTCTGGGTTATTCAGTTTAGGAATCTTCCCAACAGGTCTATTTTTAGAATGCTTTGGAAGCTATTTATTAATAGAGATGAAGAACAAGAAAGCAACTAGTTTTTTTTTGACAGAAAATAAAAATATGAGCTACTGCAGGAAAGTACAAATAAAATAGACGTTTCATATAGACACCACTCTGAGGAACAGCAGATCCTGTGAGTCTCAGTCACCTTGCTCTTGATCCACAATGCCTTTACTGTCAGCTGGGTCAGGACCCTGGTCCAGCAAGTATGATTTAATCTATTTCTCCTGGAGAGAAGATTTCAAGAAAAGGATGATTTACCCTTCCTCTGTTTTCTCTAACTACCTGAAACCTTTATTATCACTCATTGCCTCAATTGCACTAGTATTCACAAATAGCACAGGGCTATTCTGACACAAAATATGAAGGATGGGGAAGCATCCTGAGGAATTTACAGTCTCATTTCAGACAAGAAGTAACAGGTTGCTGTGAAACTGATCAACAGAGGTCTGTTGCAGTCCCTGAATGGAGAATTAAAAGCCATAACACTAAGAAGGAGAGCAAGACAACATGCAGAAAAATCAAGAAGGGCAGCTGCAAGTGGAGAAAAAAAAACAAACAAGCCAACAGAAAACCAAACCCAAACAAAAATGAATGGAGACATGTCCCTATGTCCATCCTTTGGGATAGTTATATACTGATCATGGAAAGCAGTACGTCGTTCTCTCTCATTCTTACTCTTTTTTAATTTCTGTCTCCCTCTATCTCTTCACTCCCTTCTCCTTCTCCCTCTCCCTCTCCCTCTCCCTCTCCCTCTCCTTCTCCGTCTCCCTCTCCCTCCCCCCCCCCCCCCCAATGTTCAGCTGTAGATGGTTGCTAATAAATTAGATTCATTACTCTGTGAATGCCTTCCCATTACTTATAAATTACACTTCACATATTTTCTATGTGTTTGTTTAACAGCTGCCACTCCTAAATCTGTAGGTCTTGGGTATCTGGAAAAATGCCAAGTTTGTATTCTGTATAGTAGTTTGATTTTGTTAAAATTATGTGTTTGAGGAGCATTGTAATTCTCTGTTTAGGGTCATTCACTGCCAACTTCTGGCACCAAACACTTCCTTTATTTTCATTTTTAAGAGATGATTTGACAGAAATAACAAGACAATAAATCACAATTATACTGCTTGAGTAAACATCAAAAATGTTGATTACAGCAAGATAGCAGCCTCATTCTTATTTTTTGAGACGTTAGCCTAGTCATCCATTCTCAAAATTATGTTCTCACTTTTAAATTCTTGTATATACTTAAAGTAGGATTATTTAAGGCTTTTTAAAGAATGAATTGTTGTAGGGAGTGGATAACAGAAGTTCTTGGGTTTGGAGCTGAGTAAAAAAAAAAGCCATGCTAACATTCTGCAACTGGGTAGTGTTGAAGTTTCCTAACCTAAATAAGAAGAAACTCAGCACTCTAAAGATTCTTTTGGAACCCATTTTGCTCTGCTATGCACACATGAATGTAAATATATTTCAATACACATGCATTATAACTCATTTATACAATGGCTTTCAGGTTGGAGTATACCCTTTTCATTTTTGACTTATGATTGCTCAGTTAGTGTCGATTTGCCTTTGTCTTTGCTATATTTCTCCAATTTACTTTTCCTTACCTTATTAAACAAAGATGTAAATAAATTCCATAGTCTGAAAAATTTTACTTGACACTGTCAATTTTACATTTCATAGATTAAAGCTGTGATCACTGGTCTCAAAACTAGTTTATGAAGCATCACTTCATAAGATTTGTCCTTGCTTCCTTCTTTTACTAGATGAGCCTGAGTTCAACAATTGTATTTTTATAACTTTTATTGTGAAAAAAATGAAAAAAAAAAAAGTGTTAGATTAAATTAATAACATGTACAGCTGTAGCTGAATTAAGGATTTAGTGCTTATAACACTAATGCATAAGTTTTTATACACTGGACAAAATTCTTGACTCCTTTGAACAGAGTTACTTCTGCTGGGATGATCCAAAGAACTTGGATCTACTCCTAGTAGTCCTATCTACTAATTAATTTACATATGACAATTATGCAGGCCAATGTAGAACACTGAGGCTGAATTCCTAAATTAGGGTCTGATATTCTTAAAACAAATGAACAAACAAATACCACACACACAAAACAACAAAAAAAAACAACCAAAAAAAAAACAAAACACAATTTGAAAAATTAAGTGCAGAATCAGTAAGGTGAAGGCACAAGGATTTTGGGAAGCAACCTGCCAATGACTTACAATTTAATAAAAGATTTTCCCAAAATATGAAGCCTGATACATATCCTGTAGCACACATAGGGGATCAGGAATTCCAAAAAAAAAGCATTCACTAGATATTTTGGTAAAATTAAATATATAAGCAGTTTTAGATCATTATACACTAGAAATAGCTAAGGGAATTTAATGGACTGGAGTTTGTTTATATGGGGAAGAAGTGACTGCCTGTAAGTGCAATCTCGGTAGGAGAGCTGGCTTCAGAATCAATTAATAAAATTAAGAGAAACAAATTTCAAGGACCACATGGAGTCACTCAAGAGTTTTAAATTAAGTTAATCATGATTAAATAGTTCAGATTTATACCTGTAAAGCATTAACAATGATAGGTAACTATAACTTGCTAGTAGCTGTGTTTGCTTGGTAAAAGAGTAAGAAAATGACCTTTAAGGAAAGGCTTGGAAGATGATGTAGGGGTAGACAGTTGAATGAGTATGAAGAGATATATGGATAAATAAGAGATACAAAGTACAATATCAATAATTAAACACTTTGCTTACACAGGAAATGTGTGCCTCACACAGTTAGTGTGTTTCTGTGAAGAAGCAAAATAGTACATTAATATGGGTGATCCATTCAGAACTGGATATACAAGGCTCTTACAAGTTTTTCACAATATCCTTGTCAGAAGGCTCTTAGAAAAATGAATATCATAGGTAAGAAACAAGTTTCACTTATGGATTAGTAACTGATTAAAAGAAGAAAATTAATTCAAGCCTAAAAAATCTGGGCACAAAAGAAGAAGGTTACTGGAGTCAGGACACAGGTTCATTGTACCAGTAAAAATAATCCAGTAAAGAACATGAATAGTGAGGTGACAAAATTTGTTGAAGATACACAGTTATTTCAGAAAGTCAATGCTAATGCTGATTACAGAGTTACAGAAGTGAATGGGTAATAAAATACATAAAAGATTCAGTGTTGACAAATGCAAATTAATAAGCATAGGAAAAAGTATGTATAAAATGATAGGTTCTAAATGAGCTATTTTCACTTAAAGGGTAGAATTTTGGAGTTATTATAGATATTTCTAAGGAAATGCCTGCTTAACAGAAGTCTAAAAGGAAATTAAATGTTAAGAAATTATTAGCAAAGAAATTGAAGTGAAACTTTGTATCTCCACTGTTTATAGCTGCATCCTGAACTGTATAAACAATTTCTTAAAGGATAGACAAACACTAAAAAAACTATTTAAAAACAAACAAACAAAAAAACCTCCCCCCCCCCCCCCCAATGTATTGAACTATTTTAGAGCCTATTAGTGGTCCAGATTAAAAGCTCCATTTTAGCAGCTACCTAAAACACTACTGCTAGGTGCAGGAGAATATACTGGATGGATCAGCTGCCTTTAGTATTTCTTATGATTTTTCTTTAATTTTTTTCTTTGGGTTGTTAGCTGAATCAAGGGAGAAAGAATGAGGGGCTCATTCAAAGGCTGATCAAAACCACAGAAAGTAATCATATTTTACAAGGGATCACGCTTAAGAGGGAGTCATCTTTCTCCTGTGACTGCCCAGACATCCTGATAGGTCTCTTGTCCTAGGGCAGGTAAGTCAAGGTTTCCAAAGTTGGTCAGCATGGTGGAATCCCCTTACCTTTCTTTGTATCAAAACCAAACTTGTTAACATAATTTTTTTTAAATTTAATTGAATAAAACTGATTTTTCTTTCTTTCTTAATTAAAAAAAAGAACAAATTATATGATATTAAGTTTTCCAGACTAGTTCACTTATGCAGTGAAGGGATAAATTCCTTATACTTTGGAAGGACCTATTCCTGAGTAAGCTGGGAGCTACTTTATACTAACAACACTAAAGCAAACTCAACAGGAATATCTTAGCAACAAATGAATTGTAGGGTGACAGCCATCAGTTCACTGTACTCTAGAGCGAAAGGTCACCATGAGACTATTACTTCAGTTCTCCTCTAATTCAGTAAATAGCTCTAATGGGAGTTGCATTTGGTCCCAAAATAGGAACATTATACAGTAGGGGACATTATTTCAGTGGCTTGATGAAAACCAAATATTTACAGCAAGTACTTGAAGCATCACCATCTGGCAGAAAACAAAATCTTTGTAGCACAGAAATAAAGTAATCGTCAGCTGGCTAATATTCATGTGAGCAGTTTGCCTGAACTCAGCCAAAAGAGATGCTCGTGAGACAGGTACGACCAAAGGTTTATTGACTGTAATAATTCGTACTAATATCTGACAAAAAAAACCAAACCATTCCCCTCTTCTAATGGAACATTTGAATTAAAATAGCAAGCCTTTTTCCTCCACATCTAGGATCAGCGTTTCATTCAAATTCTTCTTGGAGACCTGCAGGATGACTCTTGATTCTGTGCATTATCCCACCTATACACTCAGGACCTTGCAGGGTTGTCAACAGCCACTTCCCAGGCAAAGATAGTCATCTTGATACTGAAAAAAAATTTGCTTTTAAATATCAGCATGACCTGGAGAGCAAACATTCTGAAATCATGATCTCTATAGTTTGGAGAAGAGGAGACTGAGGGGTGACCTTATTAGTGTATATAAATATATAAAGGGGGAGTGTCACGAGGATGGAGCCAGGCTCTACTCAGTGGCAAACAATGATAGGACAAGGGGTAATGGGTACAAACTGGAACACAAGAGGTTCCACTTAAACTTGAGAAGAAACTTCTTCTCAGTGAGGGTGACGGAACACCGGAACAGGCTGCCCAGGGAGGTTGTGGAGTCTCCTTCCCTGGAGACATTCAAAACCCGCCTGGACACATTCCTGTGTAACATTATCTAGGTGTTCCTGCTCCGGCAGGGGGATTGGACTAGATGATCTTTTGAGGTCCATTCCAATCTCTAGCATACTGTGATCTGTCGAGAAACATTCCAGATCTTCTAGACTGGCTAGAAAGAAAACATGAAAGCAAAACACAAAAGCCAAGTGTATGGTACAGATTGGTTAAATAGTCAGGATACCTTGTTACTGGCACAGAGCTGCACAGCTTAGTGAGGTAAATAAAATGCAGTCATTTGGGAAAACACTGTGAGTATATAAAGGTTAGAGAAAATATTCCAGGGGTTAACTGCCAGACTGAAGGTAAGGTGTTTTGTAACACATATCATGTGGGTGTAGTGTTTGAATAGCTGACACAATAAAAAAATTATTTCTGACAGTTATTCCTGGAATGACGGGTTAAAAACTAAAATGCTGCTGTGACATTCAGTATGGCATAAGGTCATGTCTCACTAATTGTACCATTCAAGATGACACAATGTATCATGATAAGCTTGGTGTAAAGTCAGGGTCATCACTCCAATGTCATTCATCTGGTCCTACCAAAAAAAAAAAAAAAAAAAACAAACAAAAAACAACCCAACAAAACCCCAAATATTTTCCTCCAAAAAATTCTGTCTAATTTCAACTAAAAAGAAACATGCACAGCAGCAGTGTGAAATTTTGAAGTAAAGAGAAAAACCGTACCAATCACACAGTGACCTCTCTCTGTTCTGTCCTCCAGACGTGCAAAACTTTTTCAGTGAACAAAGCTTCGGCTTTTGTAAGGCAATATAATCATACTGGGAATCAAACCTGGTACTGAGCAGTAACAATGTAAGTAAGCAAATAACCTAGAGACAAACTAGCTGGTACCCACTGTGCCTTACAACACTGATACCCCACAGCTGAGGGTGAAATCAGAAAGTATGGTAAATCAGAGAGTACAAGGTAATCAAAGAGAGTATTTCCTACTAGCAGTAGCTACCAGCAAAACAGCCTGAATTTTTAGGGTTTTCCTTTCTTGCAGCTTTCTGCCCACTCTCAGGCAGTTTTCCATCTCTTCAGCCTCTTCCTTTTACGCATGGCAGCTCTTCATCCTTGATGTAGCAAAATTCAGTTTTGCCTATACAGCTTTGAAAGCTTGCAGGAGTTTTTCTGAGAGTTAGTGGAGAAGAAAGGCCATTTTCAGGAAATGGAGCTTTATTAGACCAACTTGTCTCTCTGTTACCTGTTGCACCTCGGTGTGATTTCATTGTTTTTCATAATGAGAAGGCTGCGCCTTTTGAGGGCAGCTGAGGCAGAGATCAGCCCCTTGGCATTTGCTTTGGCAGACCCTAGATGGCCAAAGAGAACATTTGTAAGTGAGCCCCATATGTTTAAGCTAGCTACAACATGTGCTGTCCCTGGCTCAGCAGACATGTATATGCGTAGAAAGGAGTTATGGCAATGGTTTGCCCAGGTAACTCCAGTAATTTAAAAGTTAGGCTTGTAGTTCAGGTCATTCAGCTTTCCACTACAGTGTTGCAGCTATTGACCACCTTGCAAATTCAAATCACAATTATAATCTCCAAACACTTGTCTGAGGGTATTTATTAAACCTTTCATGATAGCTTATCTCAAATAGGTGGGTTTGCCAGTATGAGTAGCTCTGCATTCTTCTGGATAACAAAAATGGTTGCTGGTATATTTCTTATGCAGTCTGCATAACAGGATTTGTGATTAGTACAGAATTTCACCTCTTATGCAAATTTCCCTCAGACCTTCACTTTCTCCCTCAAGTCCAGTAGCTTTCAAATACTAGAACTATCAGACAGCAATGCTTTGTTAAGCTTTGGCAAGAAGTCTATGTGCATTTTCACTGTCTGTCTTCCAGTGCAAGAAACCATGGACCAAATCTCTAAAGAGGTAGCAAAGTCTCTCATTCCTTACATCCAAAGGAAATTCAAAGATTCAGAAGCTTTCAAATATAGCTCTAGCATCTTACATTTGAATCAAAATCAGTTCATTAGCCTCTCAGAAGAGAAACAAATAATATAGTAATCTTGAAAATTTCTTTTTATGTATTAAAATAATTTTTTCAATCCCAGCTGGTCCCTTAAGGGAAATTAAGTATTAGGGGGAAAGAGATTAATCTATTTAATCTATTTTACTAGAAATAGTCACAGTAAATTAATTTGTGGCGATTTGCAAAATTAGCTAAAATAATGTCAGTTAAATTATATCGATTACTTTTGGTTCTGTGCTGTATACACCATATCACTTGGGCAGCCAATCTGGGAAATAGGAGGATTTGAGGATCTAAGGTACTGGAAACTATGTAGCAATATTTATAGGTAGATCTGGCTACAAAGCAGAAAATCTGCTTCATTAAAAAAAACAACATTGTGAAATGTGGTTTTGATCTGCATTTGTTGAAAGACTTTTTCCCAAGACAAACCACTTAAGAAAGAAAAAGAGTTCAGAACAGATAGCACTTTGAGATAGGATTGATTGGCACCTTTATGAATACTTATTTTGTCCAGCTGATGATATCCTACGCAGTAGAGGCATCAGAGGAAATTCTGACATCAGCATGGAAATCTGCATGGTCTAGAATATCTTGGCTATTTGGAACTTTGTGCATCTACAGCTTATTTTGTTGTCTAATCAGGCACAAATACTCAAACATCATGTTATAGTCTATAGGGTCAATTCACTCTCAGTCTTGGAATTTAAAACAGGGTTTTGATATTTCAGATGAGCTTTTTAACCACCAGGGGATTGTTTTTTTCTATGATTGTTGCTAGGAATCTTTACTAGACGCTAGCATAGGTTTTTACTAAATGTTATTGAAAAGATAGTAATCAGGAAAAGAAAGAAACAGCACCCTGTGTCTTAGTGTGTTGCTAAGCACTGAAAGACTATGGTCATACCACTACAAAGAAAATGGATCA
This sequence comes from Pezoporus occidentalis, assembly GCF_034315485.1. Taxonomy (NCBI): domain Eukaryota; kingdom Metazoa; phylum Chordata; class Aves; order Psittaciformes; family Psittacidae; genus Pezoporus; species Pezoporus occidentalis. The sequence goes on along the minus strand of NW_026913693.1, from coordinate 505,135 downwards.
AAACTTCAGTAGCTTGAAGTACTACATTTCTCAGTTTTAACATCTAGACTTTCTTGTTTCCTTCTTTCTTTACTTTCTTATGAGATATGAATTAAAATATATGATTGTAGATTGTCACAATATAATAAATGCAAACATACAGTAACTTGAAAATTAGGCAATCAATATGCTTGAAGAAGAGCTGCAATTCAGAAAGACCTAGACAGGCTGGAGCAATCGGTTCTTGAAATTCAGCAAGGATTCAGACAAAGTCCTGCACCTGGGAAGGAAGAAACTCTTCTAATAATAAAGGCTAGGTATGCACTTGCTGGGAAGCAGCTCTGCTGCAAAGATGGCCAGCAGAGTAAACATGAGTCAGCAGTGCATCCTAGTATATTGGGCTCTATTAGCTAGCCAGTGATCATCAGATGGTTAGAGGACTTGTGCACTGCCCCGTAAGAGGAGCTGAGGAAACAGGGCTTGTTCAGTCTGGAGAAGAGATGGCTTTCAGCAGACCTAACATCCCAGTATCTATGAGGAGGTCATCAGAAAGAGAGAACCATGGCCTTCATAGCTGTGCATGCTGGAAGGGTAAGCAATAACATCATAAACTGAATCAGGAGAGATTTCATCTGGAGATAAAAAGAAAACTTTTCCCCATGAGGATAAACAACCAGTAGAACAGGTTATCCAAAGAATATGCAGATTCTGTCTTCAGAGGTCTTGAAAACCTGACTGGAGAAGGCCCTGAGCATCCTGGTCTGAAATTAATGTTGAACTGGTTTGTGCAGAAGGCTGGATTAGATGACCTTCTGATGTCCATTCTAAACTGAATGATAAAGCCAGATCCCATATACCTGACTGTTCTGTTTGCATACAGAGTAATCTGATATTCTTTAAACAGTTATGTAGGCAAAATATTCCTTTTGCTGAACTGTAAACATCCAATCTAGTTAACAGGAAAGAGAATTAAAATTGTAGTACAAAGATAATGAAAAATATGCATTGTTTAAGAATGCAACAAGTTAGTCACTTGCCCAAGTATGATATTTGTATCTTCAAAGATAAGTTAGAAAAGATTCATCCAAATATTCATGCCTATGTCCAGTACAGATGATGACAGATTTCTGCTAAAGATCTGACAAAATCACCTTGGTCTCATTTTATAATAAATGAAGAAAAATAGGCCATTTTAGGTACAGCCAAGTATTTTCTAAAGTGAATATGCAAACCGGGCCTGATGAATCAAGTCCTAGAAATTATTATTTATTTCCACTGATCATAGAATGGATTTCAGGTGATTAGTTCAACTATGGAAGTCTACATGCTGCACATGAAAAATGAGGCGTGATGAAACCCAGCCATTGTATTTGATTAATTTATTCCAGAAAATCACAAAAACTCTCCCAAACTATGAAAAAAAACCAGCACAATACTGAAGATGTGAACAAGAGAGCTCCCCATCCTGGGAAGTGAAGAATCCAGTTGTATAAAACATAAACTTCTCTTAATCTTCCTAGTAAGGTAGATCAGATTTTACATTTTGCATGACAATATTTTATTTGAAAGGGAAGATAAAACTGAGTAAACAAAATGGGATATATGAATCTAATTCTGCCTCTTTTCACAGGATGAAATATCAGGCAAACTCTACCTAGGTTTTGCATCCAGGCTCCCTGATCCTTTTCTTAGAATCAACACCTAATAGAGCAATGTTGGTTCTAATAAGAGGAAGATGTGTAGAAAATGTGGCCTTACTGTTCCACAGTTTGCAATACTTGCCAGGATTGAGGGAACTGTGATTTCACAGTAACCTCTGTCTAAGCAGGCTTGACTTTATTGCTTCTGCTTCTAAGAAAGTATTTTACTCCTTATGTTCTAGCATTTCTAGGTCATACTCTTCACTAAACATGCAGCTCAGAGACAAGGTTTCAAGATCCACGATCTTCCTGAAAGAGACCATGTGTCATAAACTTGATTTTTGTTAAAGAAGGGGTATGCATAAAAGAAAATGGGTGTCAGCAAAATGTGTGTCCTTAGAACATGCCTTTCATTCTAGTTTGTTACTGGAGTAAAAGACTAAAAGTAGACAAAACAGTTGCAAGAACAGTAATCAAAAATAGTAACTAGGTAACTGCAAAACTGTCATTGCATCCTAATCACTACAAGTCCTTTTTATGTCCCAATTTCCATATACTGTGTGCACTTAATGGCAAAAACTTCAAGTATATTTCACTTGTGAAAATGCTTGTGTGGTGGCTTTCCAATGGCTTAGCATTAAGAGAACTCTTCTGGGTTCAAAATAAACTCTTTTTAATCCTATGGATTTCATTCCCTCCAGGCCAAGTATCTCTTTCTTCTTGGTGAAATACATGATGTAAGATCACCAGCCTCACATCTCTTGTATGGGCTCTTACAGCCAAATTCAAGATCATGATGAAAACCACAAGAGTTTAGACCTTCCAAGGCAACTGTTTTCTTGGACCTGAATTGCCATGCAATTAAGCTGGTATCTGTCCATTATCTGTATGGACAGTGTGGGACATTGTAAGTAGAACATCCTCAGTAAGGCAGGATTTAAGATAACCTAGTTCAACAATGTCTTAACATTGCCATGCCCTCATGCCCTAGTTAAAACACAATTTAGTATTTAAAACAAAAAAAAATAGTAAGTACTCATGACAATAATTTGCTTTGAGTGATGTGTCCCTGCCCATAGCAGGGGGGTTGGAACTAGATGGTCTTAAGGTCCTTTCCAACCCTAACTATTCTATGATTCTATGTGTTTGTTTTGGGGAGGTTTTGGGTGTTTTGTAATCTTTATATTGGTATTCATCTTTATGCTTACCCAAGTATAATGTTTTTTTTTGAGAAGTTTCAGTAAAATACTGTGATTGCTTTGGGGAGAGGTAAAAGTAAGAAAATACAATTAACTACTGTGGCAGCAGAAAAAAAATAACAGACTTTTTTTGAATGGTGTACAGTCAAGATTCACACAGTTTGAAAGATTATATTCTCCACAGAATAGCTCTCAACAATTTCCTGTGTATGTCCTTTTCCTGACAGACACTGGTTTAGGTTTTGGTTTGGTTTCTTTTTGTTTCTTTCTTAATAAGGTACAATAACTTCCAAATCTCATCAAGAAGTGTGCTACGTATTTTTCATTAAACTACATAAAGGCCTAATCCATACCACTTGAGGGCTCAGTTCTTATAGAACAGATATGATTTCAGGAAAAGGACTAAATTCTACTGGGCTGAAGACTGATTCTATTTTAGTATCTCCAAATCACAAATGTGAAGCAGGAAGGACAACTCATATTGCTTTAACAAGACCATTGCATTCAAAACAAGCATTAAATTGATTAAATTTTGCGTATTGAAAATTCTTTACTTCTTAAATAGTCAATAATTTTCTATTGCATTTTGTTTACTAAGAAAATAATATCTAGAAAACACATCAGGTTACAACTCAAAAGCTTTTATTTAATCATTACATGGGCTTTAGGGAAGATCCTTCCTGAACTATTCCTGAAAAAACCCCAACTATTATTTGCAGAATTTGATGACAGTGGGTTTGCTCACAGGAATACATACTCTGCCAGGGTGCTAGAGTTTGCAACATTAAAATCTAATGTTGTAAATAAAAATTCAGTCCTGCTCCTGATTTTATATGTACCATGTAAAATCCTGAAGTACAATTTTGGCAGTTCTTTTTTCTCCCCTCCACCCTATTTTTCCCATTGGAACTGTCTAAAACACCAATCAGATTAGTGGCTGAGATTCCTCTTTTCCCATTTTCTCTTTTGTGTAGCATCACTTTTGTTTATTAAGCACATGAAAATTGTCTCATGTTAATTAAGTAGTTTTGGTTCTTTGGCTTTTAGTTTGGGTTTGGTTTTTTTTCAGATTTTATAATAAAAGATCCCCAGATGACTTTCAGTTACATTCTAATGGGTCTAAGAAGGTGAAGGACACTGTAGAAGTAATAAGTTTAAAATGTTCGTTTCTTGTCAAGATATGTCATACATGCTTTGTATAAACATTACTTAATCTATTTCTTCAGTTCAGAAATCATTTATTTTGGAAAAATTCAGCTAAAGATTAAATTCTGCTGTACTTTAGTTCTTAATGACAGCTGAACTTAGCCAATTTTATCTTTTTAGTTTGCAGTGAATAAATTTTTAAAATCCTTAGAATCATAGAATGGTTTGGGCAGGAAAGGACCTTCAGATCATCTAATTCCAACCCCTCTGCCATGAGCAGGGATTCCTCACACTAGATGTTGTCACCCAAGGCTCTGTCCAACCTGGCCTTGAACACAACCAAAAATGGAGCATTCACAGCTTCCTTGAGCAACACATTCCAGTGCCTCACCACGCTCACAGCAAAGAACTTCTTCCTTATATCTTACCTGCATTTCCCATGTTTAAGTTTAAATCCACTAGCCCTTGTCCTGTCACTACAGTCCCTGATGAACAGTCCCTCTCCAGCATCCTTGTAGCCCCCCTTCAGATACTGGAAGACTGCTATGAGGTCTCCCCGCAGCCTTCCCATCTCCAAGCTGAGCAGCCCACCTTGCTCAGCTTGTCTTCCTTCATACGGGAGGTGCTCCAGTCCCCTTATGGTTGACCTAAACCATTTAAGCCAATTGTCACTAACCATTAAGACATCATTCCAAGAAACAAAACTGAGCTATACCACTAACTATCCAATAAGACAATTTATGGGATAGAACATGAAATAGATAATCTGCAGTGAATTAATGTAATTTATAGAGGACAACTGTTGAATGCCTCATGCGCATAGCCTAAAGAAATTACCCCACAGTACACTGGGGGGGGGGGGTGTCTTATAGTTGAGGTATCAGCGATAGTTTTTCAGGCCATAAACCTTGGGTAAGCCCCAAGTGAGAACTTTATGACCTATTTTGTATTATTTTGGGGGGTTGGCTTCGTTCACTGTTGATTGCCTCTAATCCCTCTCTTCATTATGGGGCTGTTTGGTTAGTCTTTGGGACTACTGTGGGGTGTGGGTGGTTGGTGAGTTTGGGAGTTTCTTTTGTGTCCTTGGTGCTCTTTATGGTTTATTTGGGTGAAATGTTGGTGGTCTTTGTGTATTCTGTTTCACTGGTAGCTGACCCATTTACTCAGGTTTGGGGCAGTTGGTGTATTGTGGGGTATGCTTTAGGGCTTGTTTTGGCTATTGGTATGGGATTTATTGTTTGAAGGTGGAGGAGTGGAGAATTTGGGGTCGGTACTGTTGATAGTGTGGGAGTGTTTCTTGTCCAAATAGATTTTAGTGGAGTGGCTTTGTTTTATTCTTGTGGGGCAGGAATGTTTTTGGTGGCTGGTTGGGGTTATTCTTAACTTTGTTGTGTTGGAGCTTGTGTGGGACTTGTCTCATGGGACTATTCGGGCAGTTTGGGGTCAGAAAGTAGTTTAACATAAAATGCCAGCTTTGGGAGTTGGTGATGGAGTTTTAGTCCTCTTTTTCTGATTTAACTCTAAGAAGAGGTAGTCTTCGCTTTTTGGTTTACAAGACCAATGTTTTTTGTAAACTATTAGAGTTTAGTTGAGGATTTTGTTTCCTAGGGAAGAGGTGATGGGGAATAGAATTAGGATGATGGCAAAATAGGTTAATGAGGCTAGTTGTCTGATGATGATGAAAGGGTGTTCTACTGGTTGGCTTCCTACTCATGTTAGGATGAATAAAGGTTTGTGGGGTTGGTGTCATTTGGGTAAGTCTGGTGGGCAGTGGGTGAGCGGTGAATGTTAACGAATAAAATAGTGAATGTTAACGAATAAGATAGTGAATGTTAATGAGCAAAATAGTGAATGTTAACAAATAAGATAGTGAATGTGAAGGAATAAGTGAATGTTAACAGGCAAAATAGTGAATATTAATGAATAAGATACTGAATGTTAACGAGCAAAATAGTGAATGTTAACGAATAAGATAGGTCAACTCTTGGGCCTCCTCTGGACTTGCTCCAACAGCTCCATGTCCTTCTTATGTTGAGGATACCAGAGCTGCACACAGTACTCCAAGTCAGGTCTCACAAGAGCAGAGTAGAGGGGCAGGATCATCTCCTTTGACCTGTTGGGTTACATCAAAAAGGGCATCACCAGCAGTGATAAAGATACCATTATCCAACTCTATTCAGTGCATGTTAGGCTACACCTGGAATGCTGCGTTCAGTTTTGGTCCATGCTGTACAAAAAAGGTGTGGACAGGCTGCAAATGAACCAGAGAAGGGCAGTAAAGATGACCAAAGGACTGGGAAGCCTGTCAGATCAGGAAAGGCTGAGAGAGCTCGGTTTGGTCAGCCTTGAGCAAAAAGGCTTAGGTGAGATTTTATCACTATGTTTAAAAGGTGGCTACAAAGAAGACATAGACTGCCTTTTTACAAAGAGCCACATGGAAAAGACAAGCGGTAGTGTGTGCAAGTTATTCCTGGAGAGATTCCAACTGGGCACAAGAAAACAGTTTTTCACAATGAGAACAATAAGCCATTGGAATAATCTCTCCATAGTAGTGGTGGATTCCCCAATATAGAATGTTTTTAAGATTCAGCTGGACAGGGTTCTGTGCCATCTCGTCTGGACTGTGCTTTTAGCAAGAAAGGTTGGATCAGATGACTCTTGAGGTCCCTCCCAACCCTCCCAACCTGGTATTTGATTATTTTATGACTTCTGTAACTTCTCACACTCACAGGCAGGGGTTATAGTCTCAAAAAAAAAAAAAAAAGGAAAGGGAAAGGAAAGGGAAGGAAAAGGAAAAGGAAAAAGAGAAAAAAAGAAAAGAAAAGAGAAAAAGAAGAGAAGAGAGAGAAGAGAAGAGAAGAGAAGAGAAGAGAAGAGAAGAGAAGAGAAGAGAAGAGAAGAGAAGAGAAGAGAAGAGAAGAGAAGAGAAGAGAAGAGAAGAGAAGAGAAGAGAAGAGAAGAGAAGAGAAGAGGAGAAGAAAAGAAAAAAAAAGAGAAAAAAAAGAAAAGAAAAAAAGAAAAGAAAAGAAAAAAAGAAAAGAAAAGAAAAGAAAAGAAAAGAAAAGAAAAGAAAAGAAAAGAAAAGAAAAGAAAAGAAAAGAAAAAAGAAAAAAAATTATTAACACTTGTACTCTTCCATTCCTCTTTGCTGATGGATCACTCACATCCTGAAGCTTTCTATGACTCATCTTTTTCTTGCACCTGCTAAAACTCAATCATGACAAGGGTTTCCAAACAAAGCTACTTGGAGGAGTATTGCTAGCATCCTTAAAAGGCCATTAATAAAGCAGCTGAAAATGCTGCAGTGATAAGCTATGCAAATTATACCTTACTAGTAGAAGAAAAATGCTAGAAAATGAGAGCTAAATCCTCTCCCTCCACTCTTCACTTACCAAGCATACAAACAAGGAACAAGGTGCTTAGCAGCAATATCCTTTTATGCAGTGAAGTTTTGTTCTCACTCCCACCTAACCTAATTTCGAGAAGGGGAGGTGGGGTGGGGGTGGAAATCAGGAGGATTATCCAGTTCACAGCACAGTAAATCCCATGAACGAAACACCAAAAAATACATTTGCTGGCAACACATCACACTGTAAAACTTGCAGTATACCACTACTCAGTGATTTTGGACCTAAAACTTCATTAATCATTCAGGAATCTGTGTATTGCTAAAGGGCTGTGTTATTACAGTCTGTAATCTTCAGGAAGTGTGTGGGGAAAAATCCCTTATTTTTACTGGAATAAATCAAAATGCCTTTAACCCCTACGTTGTTTATGCTCTGCAGCTCTTTTCCAGTAGGACAGGCAATGAATTTTGGAAACGGTCATCTGCTACTAAATTTCACAGACCCCCTCACATTGCTTTTAACTTTGCCCTTGCCCTGTGTCATCCCAGATACACAACTTAACACAGCTCATTTCCCCATGAGTAAATTAAGAATAATAATGTGGGGTTTTTTTAACTGGAGTATTTATAAGGTTTATTCTTAACACTATTCAGATATGTAGTCTTAGCCTCTATGCACCACAGATCCTTCATTTTCAACTATTTATTTTTGTTCTCAGCCCTATATTCATTTTGACTAACACAGGTTTTCCATAAATGTCTTAATCTGGAGACATTAGGAAGTGAAAACCCTACCATTTCTTTTAATGATTTGCTCCAGCGGCCATAAACATTCTCACGAATATGTGCATCTGTTTTCAACAACCAGCCATTGGAGTATGTTCTGCCTTTTTCTATAGGACTGCATGTCAGTGGAGTTAGCAGTAATCAGTATATTTTCCCTACTTTGGACCTTTTGATTAGAGGCACAGGAGAGCTGGGTCAACCCTTTGTCCATTCAGATGCCCAATCAAACACAAACGAGCTTAGATGTCTGGTCCGTTTGGTTCCATCTATATCATCAGCTGGTTTTCTGTCCCTGAGTTTCATACAAACTATTGAACTCTTTTTTTCTGTCTGCCCAAAATATCTGTATTGCCTACTGAAGCCATCCCTAATGAATGCTAACCTAAATTAGTTATTGCTCAGGAGAATGCTCTTTGGCCTGCTCCAAATCCAGAACAGCAAATGTGCTAGCAATTCATTGCAGATTGCTGCTCACCAGTCAGCAAAACCATACCTGTTGCTGTTCAGCTTGTTACTATAGATGTAGGCCTCATTTCTATTAATAACAAACCTAAGTGCTCACATTACCGAGTAGTGGTTGTCCTCAGCTTTTATCATCTACATCATGTTCAAGTCTCAACAGGGACTAATAGGGTTGTTCAAGATTCGTGTAAAGGCTCAGCAGTTAGTCATCCTGGCACAAAACCCAGCTGTTTACATGTCTGACAGCAGTGTAGCACATAATCATGAAAGGCTTACCTGGAGAACAGAATTATCTGTGCGAACACAGCAAATGGTTTGTACACAAACAAAAATTATCTCCATCATCGAATATTTTTAAAAAAGGAATGTGTTTTTCTCTCACACGTATACAATACGTGTATTAAATATGCAAATGGACAAATCCTGTTCATACCTCAGGGATGCAATCATCATAGGTTTAGGGTATTACTATAAGGAGTGAAAGGATGCTCTATACTAGTAAGAGATTAAAATATTACTTTTAAAGATTTCTGGAAGATGAAACAATATCTACAGACGTACCTTAACTCTGTAATTTTTTTTTATTATATATATATTGAAAAATTATCTCTGAGCTAATTTGTATTAAGTGCATAATAAATACTAGGTATTAAAAAGGGTGTAGATTCTTTTCAGGCCCTATTCATATGAGACCTTGATTATTGTCTTTTTTCCCCTAGGGCCAGGCTAGTGGGTGAATGACACCCAGCAGTTATGCTTTGCTCAAAGATGCTAGCAGTCAAGGCAGCAGAGGCAGGACACCCACCCCAGGAGTTATGTCCTCCTGCTGGCATGGGTGCCTGGGTGGGCCATGACTTGGAGAGAGCTTATGAAGGGCACCTATGTCTCACTGGAGCCTCAGGTGGGGAGGAAAGCTAGCAAAAGTATGAAAGAACATGTGAGGAAACAGCACAGGTTGCAGAAGGTGTTATTGGAGAAGGTCTTTGAGGCACACATGCTTTCTGAGGCTGAACACTGTAAACTTAAAAAAGATATTTTAAAAACAATGCACCAGATTACACTTTGGATGGAAACACTGACTAAGGTCCTGACACAGAAGCAGTAAAGCAAGCCCAATAAGTTTCTGCTTAACCCCTTTTCCTGCTCCACTGCATAAACCTGCGCAAAAATACAGTTGCCATGGATTTAAAGCTCTCTGAGAGTGATAAACAAGTGAAAATATTTGCACTTAGTTGTACTGTTTGTTTTTTTTTGTTGTTTTGGTTTAGTTTTGGGCTTTTCTTTTTACATGGCAAAGCAAAATCAGATTACTTTTAATTTTCAGAAGAGTAGTTCAGTGTTTGTCTCTTTTGGCATCCCTTTACCTAATCCTTCCCTTAATTATATTCTTTTGAATATGACTATTTTCATGTTCTGTTTTGAGGTTTTAAGCTGAAAATCTTAATCTCACATAGTCATTATGTGAAATATTAAAGTACAGTCAAAATCAAGCTAGTTTCAGAAATTAAAGATCAAGAAATGAGTAGCCATAATAAATAAATCATGATGAATCCATGCATTTTATAGGTATACACATATCTATTTTTATTCATGGTCAAACTGAAATCTCTTTGTGGTGTTTCAACAGGCAGAAAATGTGACCAAATAGGTCAACTAATTTATTAAGTGAGCGTTCCTCAGTTAGTCTAATTAATTAGTGATGTACTAAGAGAAAAGAAATGGATAGTTATATATGGTATATGTTCTTGTACACTTCCATGTTCCAAGCAGTTTTGCCATCATAGACTGAAAAAAAGATGGATTTTCACTATTAATTATATCCACACTAGGATTTTCACTATTAATTATATCCACACTAGAATAAAACTTTAATGCAATAAAGTTATATAAGACAAATTAAATTTTGGTGGTCTAAAGAGGATTGTCAGTATACTAACACTTGATATTGCAGTTTGTGAAATATATCTGTATTTCTGTAGTCCTGGAATTAGCAATTGCCAAGTGCTTGCATTTTCTGCCTGATAGATTGAGAGTTAGACACCTGAAACAGGAATTCACAGTAGCTGCTGCAATAAGTCAAGGGTAAGCAGTCATTAGGAGCTATTGAAGAAAGCAGTATGAGACACTCTAAAATTGTTTCTTCCTAGTCCTAGGTTAAACACTTATGAGAAATTCAGTCAAAATTTGAAATTGTACCAGTAGGTTCACACATTTAATGGGTACAGCTAAAGAGCCTGTGGGGCTCTTTGCCTAAAAACAGCAAGTTAGACTTTTTCCCCTCCCTCCTTCTCTTCCCACCAGCTGCATTTCCTGTTACTCACCTAAGGTGTCTCAAAGTTCAGTGAGGTGGTTCTACAGATTATTCTGCTGTGTTACATCAAGGCATCTTCTGCATTGTATCAAGGCTAAGTATTCTACTGGATTCCTGCCCATCTAAATACTGAAGACAGCAGTATTCGGATCTCATACTCATGTTGTTCCTCTTAATGAGATTAATATTGCATTGAAACACAGTTCACAAAAAAACTACCTTTATGAACATGGATTTGCAGCATCTGACTTTCAAATTTGCAGTTACCTCTTACTTCCACGTTAATAATATTCAAAGTCTTTTTGAAAAGTAATGTCCTGTAAGCAAGATCAGTTATTTGTTAAAACAAAAGAAAATTTAAATTTCATGGATAACTTCTCAGAGCTATGAGGACTTCGGGCTAACCTTGGAGGGACAGAACTGGAAGCATGGGTTATTTAGATTTCATTAGGTGGAAAGGAGTAAGAACAGAGACAATCATGGAGGAAGTAACACGGAGGACAGACTGTATGATCTAATACGTCTTTTTCATTTTTCAGAGCTTATTTCTTGGGTCAGTGAAAAATAGCAAACTCCATTACAATATTTACAATCCAATCCCACCAACAAACTAAATAAATAGTACAGCTTCTCAAGCCAGACTTTACATTTCTTTCCTGTGAAGGAACAGAGTACGGAGGGGTTCCTTTCCTGCTCTTTCCTGGCTTACCAGAGGCTGACAAGCCTGAGGTTTTACAGACTCTGGGATTATAAATCACCTGTGTATGCAGGACTGCATGGCAACTAAGGGTGAGCTGGAAGATGCCCTTGTACCAGAAACAAGCAGTGCTGAACTGTATCTAAATGGTTATTCTGTGAGTGGAGAAAGAGGTAAAGATGATGGACTGTCAGCTGTCAGCCCATTCTTCTAATTCTGCTTTTCCTCTGCCTCTTCCCCTGCCCTAGTCTGCTACTCAGGATCAGCTGCTATTAGGAGCTTCCTACACAGGAAGAAAGGCTGGAAAACAGTCTTGGCACTGCTCCTACACCACAGATAGAGTCAGGCAGTATGTATGGAAGAGAAGAGGAGGAATGTGCTCAGAGCTCTCAGTATTTGTATCAACTCTTTTCTCCTTCCTCGTTGCTCCTAGCTCCCTTAGACTCTCCTTGTTCATTCCAGCCACCCACTACCTAACTGAAGGCTGTGACCTATGTGCGACCTCACCCTTAGTTCTCAGCATGAGACTCACATTTTCTGGCTAAGAATCAAGTAAGTACATTTCTGCTAAGGATGTTGAATGAAATAACAATTCTACCTCATTGGATGTCAGCATCTCAGCTAATTGTAATTACTCCTTTCATTACCCACAAAACGTTCATCTTTCCAGATAAAATACCTAGCTTAGTCTGAAGCTGCTAAGAGTATGGATCTCTGACAGTGTAAAAAAAATAATAAATAAAATAAAATAATTCAACAGAACAAAATGTTGACTGCTTTGCAAAAATTCTCCAACAGCTTTATTTGTTCCTTAAGTAGTTGTCCTCCATCATGTTTCCAACACTTCTCTGTATTCCTGAAGAAAACTAAGGATTGTTTTAATGTTAAGATTTTATTCTATCTTCACTTCTGTATTTTATGCTGTTGTAATTACCAGCTGTGCTAAGAGGTAGAACAGTCTGTGTGTAGTCCATTTTATTCAAATATGAATAATATCAATCTGGGGAATGTTCACTTTAATAATTTTGCCAACCAAATCTCTTTCCCAGGGTTGCCATCTCTTTATACTCCTAAATGCAGCTTAAATAAAACAAATGTGATACCCTAATTTCCCTTCCAAGGTGAACAGACATGTTCAGTGTGTTCCAGATAACATTCCTGCCTTGGTTATAAAACAACTGCCATGTTTTCACTGAGAAGTGTCACATTAATTAAAAATGAACATCACTCTTCTGCATCCTGTAGACATGTATATTGGCTAAACCTGTTCTCTGCACCACTAGCACAATTTTAACATACCACAAGATCTGCAGCTCATCCTTCTTGCAGCTCATCAGCATGATGCTGTCAAAAAGAATGTTAAGGTTTAGAAAAAAACAAGGTAATAAAACTATTGTATAGTGATAAAAAAAGTACAATGTTTCAAATCAAGCCACAAAAGGCAAAGTCAAAGCAGCAGCTGCACCTCACTGGTGATGAGCCCAAGAAGAGTAAAGCACATCTGTTAGTTGCTGTTTCTTTTTTGGCAGGCTTAATGTAAAGCTCTTGGTTGGTAATTTTTAAATACAGCTAAAGCTGTCTGCCTAAAAGATAATTAAATTACTTACAATGCTTTTGACTGCTGTTTTGTTTCAAAAAATCCACTGTGATGGAGTTTAGAGTTTTTAATTTTCTTTTCTCTGGGAGAGCAGGGAGAATATACTGACTGTTTGCTAAATGATCAGTCAGCTGAGCATTGAGACTGCTTAAGATACTCTTTACTACCCAGTGTGAAGGATTAAAAGAGATGGATGAGGGGGGCTTAAAGAGGAGAGCAAACAAGACCACAGCACCCCTCCTCTTGAATAGAACAATGACAATAATATTTGGAATAAGGTTTGTTTTTCTCATTCTTAGCTGTAGTATATCTCTTTTAACTGTGGACATGCCACACTTTGTAGTGGATTTTCTGTTTAGATACTTTTCCATATGACAGTCTGAGTCTGCCCATGAATAATTTCGTTCCTGCATTCATAATCTTGGAGAGTATGAAACTACCACTCCTTGGAGGCATTCTGTGGGAGAACAGCTACTCAGGAGACCCTGAGAGATGTGGGCATATATTCTGAGATCTACAATTATGGATGAACTCTACCTGCTCCTTGCTTAACAAGGAGAATGAATCTTACCCTTGTGAGTTTTCTCAGGTAGGTGAGCATCTGACCCACCCCACCTCCTTCAGCGATTTTCTGAGTGCTCAGTGTACAGTAGGGAAATGAACACTTTCCAGGCACTCACTGGGAAGTCATGTAAGGGTCTACTCATGCTGTTACAAGTGGCTACCTAGGCATTTGAACTGTGATAGTGCTTAAGGCACTCTAAAGAGTTATGGGCAATTTATATTGCCTACTATTTAATGCTGCCTGACATTTAAAGTCATTGAATAGAAGTCATGACACCTAACTTATCAAACATGGCTATGTGTACCTTGCCTGGGAATGTTCCTGAGCTCCAACACACTGTCATCTACAGTTATAAACAGTCATAAGTACACTTGACATGGTTTCAGCATGTATCCGCTGACGCTTTCTTCCCAGACTACTCCCAGGCACCATTCAGGGTCTAGCATGGAGCAGGCAAAGCTCCCAGTGTGCAGCATGATTGTTACCATACTGCTCTGGAGATTAAGAGGGTAGAACATACTGGAAGGGCCAGTCCTCAGGGCCAAGAGCAGGCCAACCACTGCTCAGTTCACTATAATAGATATGTGTCATCATCAACAGCCTGCCTCACTTCAGTGCATCTTTTTTCTTAGTGTTATTCAGATGCACAGACCACCACACCCCCCCAGGCACAGATGGAGGTGTTGAAATAAGAGGTAGACTGGTATCTTTAATTTTACAAGCAGACCTTTACAAGTTGTGAAAAATGTGTTCAAATCACCTGGCCATTGAAATTATCTCTACGTCTCCTTCAGATATTTTCTGGAGAACTGATTTTGCAAATTTCTGGAAAACAAAGCAGTGGAGGGATTCCTAGAGGGAAAGACTGACCGGACAAGAAAAAAAAACAACACAAAACAGTCTGAATTTTAAATGTGCACAATTTATTTATTCTGTCAATAAAGCAAAATATTATTTGCACAGCAGTGGTCCTAGTCCTACAATTTTTGTGCATAGATGAATGTCTTTAGTTCTTGTTACAGAATAAGTTTTCAGGGGGGTTCTGCTCACTTGCATTTTTATTGCCATTTGTTACCATTTGGTTATAAGTAATTTGACAATTTTTAAATGATATAAACTAATAACCGGAAATTCATACTGTAGCTTGAAGATATCTATTCCTGATGGTTTTAATTACTGTAATTCAATTTATACAATTTTCTTTGGGAAAAAAACCTTCCTTTTTCTTCTTTCAAAACTAAAATCTGTATGTTGGTTCTGAGGTTTTCTGAATGATTTCAACTGTCGAATAAAACTGGATGGATATTTAGTGCAAATTAAAGCGCAGGATAGACTCAGAGACATTGTATCTGCCAATAGTTTAAATGGCAGGGACAATGTTTGGGACCTTTTTCTCTTTATGGAAAAAGCTGTAAGTTGCTCCAAAATCCCATGTTTTCTACTTTGTAAGAAAAAGAAAGTATCTTGTCAGCTTCAGTGGAAGTTGGATCACACCTGAAATTGCTTTCATATGAATAAGTGGTTGTGTTGCCTGAAACAGAGCTTTAAACATTAAACAATAATGATTCAATGCTGAGGAAACATCAGTTCATTTCTGTTGAAACAGATTTCTTCAACAAGTAAGTAATCCATTCTCCACAGACTGTGATTTAACTCAGATTTTGAGAGTGAAACAAGTGGTAGTAACATAAACTATTTACACAATAAATACTCAAGCAAGTGTAAAGGCAACAGCATTAGAGAGTATGTATTGGCAAATTATTGTCTTGTCTCACCAAAACAACCATCTTGGCTCTGGTGCCTAGCTTTAAAAAGAAGCAATTTAATGTCAGGCTTCTGATACCTGCAGGGAACACAGGATGGAAGAAAAGTCCATATGGTGAACCCCATATTCACAGTGAGGGACAGCAGCCAAGAACCGAGACAGCATAAACAGTTGCTGGTGAGTGGGAAATCTTACAGGGAGAAGAGCAAGCTCATGTTTGGCTCCTTGGTTAAATGATGTCTAAGGGAGCATTAGTGAGGAGAATGTGCAGAGAGAAACCAGGTGATTAATGTGGCAGCTGGTGTAGAAGCAGTCCAGAGGCACTGATAGAGACTGAGTGAGGCTGCCAGACTTGGTACAGCATTGTTGACAACACATGGCAAGACATGGTGCCCTGCCTGATATGGCCACTTCTGGTACACGAGAGTTTTCAGATCAGACTGAACTATGTTGGTGGGACAACTCCATCCATTTTGTGGTCTACAGGTCATGTCACAGCTATGAGTGTGACAGCTTTGGCTGTAGTGACCATTAGGTGGAGGTTCCAGATCCAGAAAGAATGCCAGAAGAGTTAGGGGCCAGTTACTTATACTGACCATGAGAACAAGTCCATAGGACAAGACAGGATGCATCCATGGGTGATGAGATCAGTGTCATTATGGGACTTTCCTCTGTTATTCCTCAAATATTGTGTAGATCAGAGAAAATCCCTCATGGCTGGAAAAAAGATTCTTTCTGGGAGCTCCAACAACCTGGTTGCACCCATTAGGCACAGCACTTCCAAGAATGGGAAGGAAATTGCAAAGTAGAAAGTAAACTGACTGTAGAGACTGAAAACATATGGTGGCCTTTCATAGCATCCATTCTAAAGCTTTTAGACTTTGAGTTATTTGTGACAACAAATTCCATATTTTATTTTCCAAATCAATTTTTTTTACATTGTTTACTATATCCATTAATGATACTGTGGATTTTACATTTCACTCACTTCACTACCTGCTGATACTTCCTTCTGCTGGAAGTGCTCAAGATATTTAGTCTTCCACTCCTCAAATCACAACCTAGGTAGTTTCAAGGTTGCCACAGCTACCCAAGATTTTGTGAGCTCCTTCTGAAAGACTGGAGAGATCAGACAGATTATCTATATAATTGAAGATATACATTCCACAGATTTCCCCCTCTCATTAACTCAGTAGAATAAATGTTATATTTTGATGATATATAGTGGTTATGGGTCATTAACACCATGTTGTTTGCCCCACCTTGTTGTGACTCACATTTGTTCTGGTGCTTTCCAGTCCTTCCATGATCATCGAGATATGTGAGATG
Organism: Pezoporus occidentalis; assembly: GCF_034315485.1. Classification (NCBI taxonomy): domain Eukaryota; kingdom Metazoa; phylum Chordata; class Aves; order Psittaciformes; family Psittacidae; genus Pezoporus; species Pezoporus occidentalis. Next base: position 488,313 of record NW_026913693.1, on the reverse strand, counting down.
GGATTTCTCTGATTGCAATTACTTTACCATGAAATTCTTTTTTATAAAATTCTTAGGACTTAATGGCTCTATCTAAATAAAGTTAGAAGCTATATTTGGGGCCTTGATTTTGAGCAGGTTAAGTCTGCTCTATTGGCCTTTCTTAGGGCTTGAGAAGCCCATATATTAGTATGAGTAGCCACTGTATGGGAACCTGCTGGAGTGCCCTGAGCTGAGCTGTGCTCCATGTTTGTGGAACTTCTCAGATATGAGCTGACAGCTGCTCCAGACACTGACTCCTCCTCAGATATCTCCTCATCGCTCTTTAACCTATGGGTCAAAAAGACCTGATAAACAGTTAATTAAGGTTGCGCATTACAACACATTACAGTTGAAACACACTAGGAAAGCAGGTTAGTTACATGTGGAGTAACTTCTTATACAGGTTTATGATGGGAAATACCAAAATGTGGGTGGCTTTGTTTCAGGCAGCTCAGGCTCATAGAGAGGTTACAGAGCTGTATGCACAGGCACATGCTCTTTCCAGCTAAGGTTAACCATTTAATCAAGCCAACTATGTCAGGAACACCATTTCTTCAGGTTTCCCTTGCAGCCAGTGAAGTAATAAAGTATCTCCAGAGGGTGTAACCTTACCAAAGATCTGAATTGCCTTTTTGGATATAATATATTTCTCCTTACTATAGAAGGAATAAAGGATATACAGGCTTCTCATTTATATGCACTAAGACAGTGTAAAGATAAGTGCAAAGATAGACTTTTAAAGATAAATTCTTTAAAGGTATAGGGGTCAACCTTATCACCTGGACCTTATCCCATTGTATAAGGTATTTAGGATTAAAATTCCAGAGTTCTCAGCAATCAGAAGCATCCTTCCTCTTTGGTCTTTTTAGGAGCAATTCTGTCAATTGTCTTTTGGGCACAGGTTGTGCTGAATCTTTCTCACAGAAAGAATGCTTCATACCTGTCGAACTATCTTGTCACAGTTACCCATTGCCCATGTGCGGCAGCACGTGATAGTGCTTGTGATAATTTCTAAACAACTAGTTACATGGAGAATATTTTTAGGAATGTCTGAGTTCTCAGTGTAATTTCAGTGTCGTTTTTTTTCAGTAATTATTCCTCTACATTGGACTGAAAAATTAGAATTTTTGAACATTATGTGCTTTTATACTACTGGAAGTTTAAAAAAAAAATATTATTATGAATTAATAATAATAATAAACTGTAAATATGTTTAGTTATAAAAAGCTGGCTTTGCCTATATTTGTAAATCTCTTGAAGAACAAGGCAATGTGTTAGAAGCCCAATATCTGGAACACTGCTGCTTTTGTGCTGCAGTATCTTGGGCTCCAGGTTTAGTGAGGAATTTTAATATTAGGCAGCTTCATCATCCCTGTTGAAATCAACAGTTAGATATCTACCTTTTTTTTTTTTTTCAGAGTTTAATTCTGATCACATTCCAACAGCACTCACATAAAACATATGCATCACAGCTTACCTAGATTTCTTCATCTCATTCACTCTTCTCTTCAAACAGCCTGCCCAAAAGACTGATAGAAAAGTGGTTTTTTTATCTCCATTTGGCTGCCTGCCTGGATGGCTAGGAAGAAATCAGGAGCCTTGGGTTCCCTCATAGCTCCTCTAAAGTGTGATCTTGCAGACCTTTCCATCGCTGGTGCTGATATTTGGGCTGCTTCAGGAGGGGGCATCACCACCCTCCATATGAGATGGCAGATCTGTGAACTGCCCCGAAATCAGGGTTAAACTCACTTTTTCTAGTGAGTTTTGGGATTTGATGTTTTTTCTCCAAATAGTAACTAAGCTAAATGTTTAATCATTAAAAGACTTCTCAAAAGAGAATTAGCTCTCTACTTGCTCTTCTAGGTCTTATTATAGAATGTGTTTTTTAGAGGGTGGAAAATAGCTTTGGCTAAACCTTAAGTTTCATTTAGGATATGATGCTCAGTGCTCTGCTGTTTTCCCCTCCCTGATGCATCATTTTCCTCTTAGCTTATTCTTTTTCTTTCCTATTCTTTTTCTTTTTGATTCCTCCCTAGTAGCCTGGCTCAGACTGCCAAATCAATTCTATTTCTTCTATTACTGCTGGGAATGTATGACTAGAAGAGCAAACAAAAAGCAATAACTTAAATAGATATTGACATCGGAAGAAATTTTTTAGGCCTCAGATTGGCTGCTAAGACCTTGTGCTGTATCAGTAATATCTATCAGTAAGGTTCAAATGAAAGAAAACCATTTTTAATTTCTGTCTCTGATACTGCTCTTCATAGCATTTTATTTAAGATTATCCTGCTTTCTTTTAAAGGGAAGTTCAACAATAGATTCAGATTATCTAACCTGGTTTTGTCTTCATCCCAAGAAAAATAAGGTCAATATGAAATAAAAACTACCAGGTAAAAGAAGCACTTTTTTTCTGCTATGGATAAAGTGAATAATGGGTTCAGCTAACAACCCACACACACAAAAAAAAAACAAACAAACCCAAACAAACTAAACTTTGCTCACCTCTTTTAATTACAAATACTTAACCTGTTTTCTTTCCTTTTCCTTCTCATCCTCCCATATTTAATGAAATAAGGTGCAGTGGTAGTTGTCAGGGTGAAAGTTTCCACCAGTATCATAACATGATATCCCAAATTAAACTTCACATTTTAATACTGTGGCAATGGTTAAAGATTTTAGTAATATTTTGTCTCAAAAAACTCTTTTATGAGCACAACGTGAATAAAAGAGTTTCTTAAATCCTCTGAGTAGGCAAGAAAAAAAAAAAGAAATAACAGCTGAGTGCTTTCAGTGATACTTAACACTGTAAATAAGCTATAGTATCTGTGTATCTGCATCTGTGGGCATGGTTGGAAAAAGAAGTATTTAAAGTGAGCTCACAGAATGCAACTGAATTCAACAAGATGTGCAAAATTTGTCATTCGGGCTGTAACATGTTACCAAAATTTGACACTGATTTTAACCAGAGCTTCAGTAGGATTAAATGTATTACATGATGCATAGTGGAAAAAAAATCTAACATTAGGAGGGCCTTGAAGAGGGACTATTGCATGTAAATTAATGACATAATTAGCTAAATGATCAAACTCTGAGATTTTAAACCCAGAACTCCTTATGAGAAATTAATATATTGTACAGCACTAAGAAATTAGATTGACCTTGTCTTGAGTTTTACAATTTCATACTATTTCAGTACATAATTAACTGGAGAAAAAATATTAATGAGAGTCATGTTTGTGACTAATATCAGCAAGGGCTGTGTAAAATTTCACTTATAATCTGAGTCTTGGGAATAATAAAGTATTAAGAAGGAATATTTTACAATGCAACAAGATGGAGAGTTACACATCTGTGCCAGCTCAGAAGCTTTAAAAATATTTTTTTTTCCCCTAATAAATGTCACATTGATATTTCATGGTTCCTATGGAGTACATGTTTTATGGAGAGCAGCTTAAGTGAATTTGCATTGCCATGGTACCCACTGCAGAACCAATACAGTGCAACACAGAGTTTAATCTCCTTTGCTGGAACTGCACAGAAGATGACTTTTAGGCAGCTTTAATGATAGCTTTATTCTAAAGCTACACAAATCAGTAGAATTTAATGACAGTTCTAGAACCATGAGAATGGAATTTTATACAATCAGAAATTGAAACCATGAATAATTCTCCCATGTAATGGTCTGGTTTATTTTTATGCATTTTGCTCTCCCCTTGTCCATGGCAATCAGGTTGGTCAAGCATCGGTAAATCCATGCTGCCTGTTTTCAGTCACCTTCTTCTCCACCAAATAATGACAGAAAGCTTCCAAAGTGATTTTCTTTATGATATTCTGAGAAAAAGAACTGGGACTTTCAGTCCTGTACTTTTCTGAAGCATTCTTCTGTGCTTTTGGGAAGCTCACGACATTTGCCTTTCTTCATTCACAGTGGTTCTCCCCTGGTCTTCACAAACCTTAAAAGATCTTAGAGAATGGCCTTGTAAGGACATTGCCAGTTCTCTCAACACCCTTAGGTGCTCTGACCTTGAATGGATCAAGTTCTTTCATATAATCCCTAGCTCAGTCTTTATCCTCTTCTCCTTGAACCATGCCTTCAAACACTGAGGTCTTTATATAATTCATATAAATGAGGAACATACTTTATTGAGTCATAAAAGTTAACACCTACACTGAAAAGTGAAATGAAAACAATAATCTTCTTAGTATTCATTTACAGATTTTTTCAATATGCTGTGCATTTCCCATCAACTTCTATTATTGAGCAGCATGGTCTAGAGGAAGTTGTCCCTGCCCATGACAGGGCAGTTGGAATTAGATAATCTTTAAGTTCCCTTCCAACCCAAACCATTCTATGACCCTATGATTGTCCTCTAAAGTGTCCTGAGAACATTATATGTCTAGCAGAAGGTTTTTTTTTTTAATCAGGCAGCCTTTCTTTCCTAATGGAAAATTCCCAAATTTCCATTAGGATTCTTTTTTTTTTTGAATTGGCAAATATGCATACCTACTGCCTTCTTTAGCACACTTTGCTTTATTTTTGCTAGAGTTGAATAAAGTCATTGCAGTGATCAAGGTATTAAATACATTGAAACAAAGTATTTATATCAAATATAAAGTGTTGCTTTTATTTTAATACACATGCACTAACCAAAGGCAATAGTAAAATTTGCTTTTTTTTTTCCTCCAGGTTTCTAACTATTTTTATGTATGCAGTTGTCATTTTTCTGGTAGTTAAAAATCCTCTTTCAGGGTCTTCCATGATGAAGTCACTGCTGATGTGAATTTGTAACAGTTACTTGCTTATTCAGCCTCCAGCATGATCTGCTGGCATTTGTGGAAGTGTTTTTACTGTATAGATCTGGACATCTGCAGGATGTGTACAGCAGGAACAGACTCTATAGGATTTTTGCATTGCTAATTGGGAGAAATGGGTTCCTCCATAAAGAAATTCAGAGACTGCATGAGTCTTTTGTGTTTCATAGAAACAGAGACATTAATGAGAGGTCCGAGGTTATCTTGCAGTTGGGTTGTTTTGGACTCCCATTCTTATCTGTCCCTTTTTCATGGTACATGGTATAGCCTTGCACTCAAAAGCTATAACTTAGGGCAGAATTCAGAAGCAAGTTTTCTGCTTATGGTATAGTAGCAAGGAAAAAAAATGACCAATGTGCTATAAGTGTGAGGAACTAATGTAAGTTTTAAATCTGATACTGCCTGAGTTAGAAACTGATATGCAGCCCTTCAAAGCTGTGATCTCAAGCTTTTTGTTGGTGTATATAGGGATAATCTCTGGCTTCTGGGGTCCTTAAGCAGAGCAAAGTGCTGAGAGGAAAGTATCTGATAAATCAGGATAATGTAGTTTTAAGTTCTGGTATTTCATTACCTGTTATGGCTCTTAGAATTCAAGCCATGCCTGGGGAGCTGAAAGATATCAGATCTCAAAACTAATCCTGTTTTCTTGTCTTCATTCTGTATCAGTAAGTGTTCTTCTGCTCCTGCTATTACAGTAAGTAAATTAAATAGGGTTTTCCTTCCTGCCTCTGATAAGCAGAGGCCTGGGGTGTGGGCTGGAGGGTGCACTGACTCCCAGTCTTTGGTAGAAACTATGGAAAAAAGTACGTGCGTACAACAGAGTACCTTCTCAATTACCACATTAACAAGATATCGGAGGTGTAGCAGAGCTTTACGGTTTATTTCTATTCTTCTGTGCCCCTTGTGCCTCTGAAAGCCTTTAGCCAAGTCACTTTCATTCCAAAACCTATGTATTCCCTTTGTGTCACCTCTGTCATTATTGCTTACTTCATTCCCTTGGGTGGTATGGTTTAGTGTGAGGTGTCCCTGCCCATGGCAGGGGAGGTTGGAATTAGATGATATTAAGGTCCTTTCCAACCCTAACTGTTCTATGATTCTATGATTCACTCACTCATCTTGGGATGTCTTCTGCCACCTAGATGACAATGATATATTGATTTATTGCCCTGTCTCTGGTCCACAAAGTAGAGAAAGTACTCAAAGATGTCATCTTGGTTTTCTTCTGCTGTCCTTCCATTGTTGTTTTTTCTTCTGTTGTTCATGGTGACATAGCTTTTCTACTAGCTTTGTTTAATTGCAGTCACAGAATTCTGCATTCCTACTGTAACTGTTAATTAATAAATTTCTGACTATTTAACAGATAAAAATGTCTATTTAAAGTTGTACTGACTTCTCTTTTCCTCTGTTTTTGACTTTTTCTTAAAAGTGTGAAGAAAAAACAACCATCCCCTCCATATAAACCCTTATGGCTGGCTAAAATCAGTGTCAAAATAATTTAATTCACAGTCCTGGTTAGGTGCCAAATTAACTGGTGTTAGCATTCTTTAGTAGCTGAGATCTAACATATAAAAAATTGTATCATCAGAAGTTAAAAACCATTACATTAAAATAGTAGTAATAAGGCATTCTTTCAAACATTGAGACTGGAAACAAGAAACATACTCAAAACCTTGGTTTTGTCCAGAATGTGTTTCACATAAACAGCAGCTGTGTTAGCTTCCCCTACTGCCTGCAAATGTGATTATATCTGAGTTAGAAAGACCATGCTTCAAGGCAAAAAGATATTTTAAGCTCTCTGCTGAAAACTACACTAAAGTGCAAAGTATTAAAGACAGCGAGGTGATACAACATACACCTTAAAAATGTTCTAAGAAAAACAACTGCCTCCCCTTTCCCTATCACCCTTATTTTGAAAATAATTACTTAGTTTTCCTGAAGACCACTGTATTTTTTCAGAATTTTCTCTCATTCTTTCACCACTGGAGGTTTCAGTTACAAAGTCATGAATAACTGGTTTCCTGAATCTGAACTTCGATATTTTTTTATGTCAATGTACATTCAATCAACCTTGAAGAGCTGGAGAGGTGTGTCACCACTAAATACAATCAGAGCTACACTACATGACAAATTGTTCCATTTGCACTATGATCATAACGCTACAATTTTTTTTTTAAAATGAAATATACAGAAAATCTAGTCTTTGATACCTGGTAAGTTTGATAACTGATCCTCTAAAAAAAGCATCTAAAAGGGAAAAAAAAAGTGATCTCAGGTTAAGGTTTCCTTACAAAAGAAATTATGGATTCCATTTTGCACACTTAATTTTAGGTACTTTGAATTGTTTAAGTCAAGCCTTCTGGCTCAGGAAACTGCTGAGAATACAGGCTAGGCAATTAAGTCCTACCACTCATAAATTTGAAAAGAACTGCCTTCCTCCTAGGATTTCCAAACAATAAGGCATATCTCACCTACTTCAGGTTGTTGCAACTGACACAGTCAAGAGAGGAAGGCACTTCATCAGGCTGATCTGAAAAAATTGTTCTAGAATAAAATTATTCACACTGTCACTCAGTCATTTATTTATAATTGACTATGAAGATATCTTTGAATGATTTATTCATATGTAAATGTTTGCACTGTATATATATCTATTTAGAAAGATGGATCTAATCCAGACTCTCAATTGGATTTAAATACCTAAAACCAGACAGTCATTTACTATATGGAAACAAAACAAGAAAAAGCCTCACTGACATAGTATAGGAGGAAGACTGATCAGCTGGGTAGCAGAAAATTTTAATTCAAGTCTTTGTTGAAGTCAACTTCTACTTTCTTATGTGAAATTAAATACGCATAGAAAAAAAAAAAATCCCATCCACAAAGTTAACTGCTTCCTGATAGCTAATTAGGACCCTTGTGCAGGTATGAAGTAAGCTTAAATTCCTAGTTCGAATCAGGCATTGCAGGGAGAAGGGCAAGATGTTTCAGACAGGTCTTCAGTACCTTCATCCTGGATTAATGGATGACCACAACAAACTTTGTCACTGTTAAAAATCACAGCTTACTCTCTGTAAAGTAACAATGAGAAGAGATGCAGTGAGAGCTCTGAGGCAACACCTGAGTCAGTCAAGAGCTGTGCTTCTGTTCTGTGTAAGGTATCCAGATTTACTTCTGCACTTGCACAGTGGCAGAGGTTCACATGATCTGAAAGGTGAAACTGTATTGTTAAACAGAAGTGCCATATCATATGGTATTATTCTGAGACTCCAGTTGTTTTTTCAGAGGGAAAGGCACCAAATCTACCAACTTAATGGATATCTTTCATATAGCGTAGGTGAACTCAGATGTCACTAGACTTTTTTTCTGTGTTCTACACTGAATTTAGGGAACAAAATCAAGCCCTAAAGGTGGCATGCATTCAAACATATATATTTTTCCATATGTGTAGCTCAACATATGTAGCAGGTGTTTCAGTCTCCATTATAGTCAATGCAGATATAGTCAATGCAGGTATAGTCAGTGGAGTGTAGGCAGTGATTCAACTTAAAATATTCAACTTAATGATTGGCCAGCTTAGGTGGTTTTGATCTTACTGGTTAGCAGCCCAAATGAAGGTACCTAATGTGTGGTTGCTATATGGAGATATGAGAGGAGGTCAGAAGGTGATAGAAGGACATGCTTCCTCATTACTCATTTCTTCTTCTGGAAAACAGCATTGAGCAAGAGTAATTTTAACAGGTTCCCATTGTCAGGGTCTTAGATAAGCCAGGAAGACTACAGTGCAGTGGTGGAAGTGGGGTTTGGCAATCATCTCAGGCTGGAGCAAGAAAAAACATGGAGAGGTTCTGGTTCCGCTGTTATCTGTATAACTTTCTTGGTCTGACCTCCAAAAGTTCTCCTCCTCTAAACAAACCTGAGGAATTTTCATGTGTTTGTGTTTCCTCTTTTAGAAATCTAACTTACCCTCTTGAGAATAGATCATCTCATTCCCAGTTATTCTCACATCACCTTGAACAATACTGAAAGGAATAATTTGTGTACCTTTTTTCATTTGTTTCTGATAAAAACAGTGTATGTAATCACACAATCTTTGAGTATGACTGTATATCCCTCTGGCAACTTTTGAACCTGTTGTCTAATTTCAATCAAGACCAAGGTGTCCACTGAGCATCCCTCAAAACCAGTAAACTGGGTAAAAGGGAAATCAGGATTGAAAATTCATAAGTTTGCTCTTAATAATTCTTTATTCTATTTGTAGAACACAGTATTAAAAAATATGTCATCTTGACTTCAAAAAATCTCTGTAACAAAGTCTTTTAGATACAGGCACAGATAGTAGAAAAGATTATTATAATTTTATGTAAAGATGAATTGAATAAGAGATATGGACCCATAGGAAATTAAATTAGATTCATTTATAACTGAATGTGATTGCAACTGAAAGGCATGTGATTAACATAATTTTAATGGCTACAAACATTAATGTAAATAACAGTTTATATAAGAAGTAAGTATATAGGAAAGTTACAGTTTTAGAGAATATTATTCATTGAATTAATTCAACAGTAGATATCCAATGTGGCTTATTAACAAACAGTTCTAGCTGCCATTGATGTATTTAGAGGCTTTTAAGGTGGACCTCTCCATTTCAGAAGAACTGATTTCCTTATTATTTTCAAAGGCAGGAGCATTTCACACTTCTCTGAATGCCACTTGACTGCAAGCAAAAATGTTAACAGCTTGTGGGAGTTCTAATTAGAGCATCAAAATTTATTGGGCTTCTTTGACACTAACTTAACCAGAAGATAAATCTGTTATGAAAAGCTGAGGATTTACTTCCGTCTTCATGTCTGAGCAAGGGATCTTGAAAGTCAGAATTCAGTTTTAATTCATATAATGACACCTTTAATGTTATATGTCTTTTTATCATATTCTTGTATAATTATAGAGTAATTCATCTTGGGCAGACCTGTTAGGTTTGTACCGGAAAAGATAAGTTCCTTTCTGTCCTTTTCTCAATTAGCTCTTCATAACACAAGGCGCACAAACCTACAAATGGGCCCAAATCAAATGAATAAAACTAACACAAGAAATCCATTGTGACAGGCCTAAATATGTACATAAATGTCTACAATGATGTGACCCAAAAAACTATGATTTGGCTTTTGTAGCTCTATATACACATACAAATGGGGACACAACTTGTTATTCATTTTTGAGGAGATGCTTCATTCATACATTTTCAGTTTTAGTGGTTGTTTTTACAGTGCATTGAAGAGAGGGTCAAAGATACAGCGACTTTGTCTTCTCTGTGAGTAAGGGTTGAAACTTGAATCAAAGACGTTTCCATGCCCAAATTTTAGGTATATAGTCAGAGCTGCATGAGTATGTCATATACTGTTGATGGAATTAGGTAAGATGCCGCAAAGGTCTCAGAAAAGAGATACTGTCTACCTCATTTCTGCCACTGAAGTTTGCAGACAGGATCTTCCTCTGGAGGCTTTCACAGGTACCCACCTCCTCTCACTGGTCTTTAAATACATGTGTGGGATTACGCATGGTGTGGTCACATACACATGGCATCAGAACTCCCACAGATACCACCTCTTCTCTCAGTGCCAAAACTTCACATGCAGGTTTGATTCCCTATTAGGTAAGCTGGCAGTCTACTTCCCTGAATCAGATATGGCAGCCAGTGAATCTTTATGAAAATTAGTCACTTGGAAAATAAAATTGTCATGTTATATTTCAGAAACAGCTTTACATCATCAGGCTTCTTGTTTCGGCATCTATACGACATAGCTAAGGTACCCTAGGGTTCAGGTCACCACATCTCCCAGTGCTTTTGCCGTAGTTGGGGGTTTGAAAATCTGGCTTTTTCTGACTAAGAATTAAGCTAGTTCATTTTTTCTTAAATGGGATCCAAGAGCTTCTAAAAAACTGACACAATTGTTCATGTCAATTGCTTTGAAATCTGCATCTTAATACCTGAAAACTATTAAAAGTTTATCTTGTTCTTATTGCGTACTTTCTCTAGAAAAATGATTGGTGCTTGTTTTCAGTCGCATAATTTTCACTGTTTGGTGAAACAGCACTCCTGAGATAAACAGATAAAAACCACATTTTCCTGTGCAGCTAATGGAGCCAAGTAGGTTCTTTAAAAATTTTCTGTTATTTATATGACTTTAAAAAATGGTCAAAAATAAAAAAATAAACCAAACAGAGTTTTGAAAAATTTAAGTAAGTCATTTTTTAAAACTGAAAGTCATTATTATTTGTAGGCTTTTTTTACCTACATTGTCTGTATCAGAGTGGGAACTGGAAGCATCTTTGGAATATATGCAGAGTTTCCACATGAATTATTCAACTGTATTCAACAACACAGGGAAATTCTGAAAAGCAATTAGGAGGATTTTTAGAAGAAATTTAAAACATTTCCATTTTTTTTTCAGTAATTTGTTTACTTTTACTACATGCATTGGAAGTGCAATAACAATGGGATTGTTTGCTATGTCAAATTGCTTAATTTTTTAATTGAATTAAATCATTCATGTTTTAATGCTCACAAGACATTGTACATGTGTAGAGGGGTTGTTTTCTCAATACACATGAGAACCAAGATATTTACTGTTCCATTTTTATGATGTAAATCACCATGCTAATCCATATCACACATAACCTGAATTTTGTAAAAATTTTTGTTACTTTTCCTGATAACAGAAGACCCCTTTATGAAGAGCAAGTCTTTTTATGAGTAAACACTGAGTAAGAATGCTATGAAAATATTATACAAATTTTGCTTTAATAGCCACTTATAATTGCACATCACATTTTAAAAATAAGAACTTTTCCTAAAATACTGATTTTACTTTAGATAGTATATGGATACTTTAATTTACTTGAATAGTTCTTAAAATGCTTCTACTGACATGTCTGAAATAAAAACATGAAAAATATTAAGAGCATTATAGAATCATATCATAGAACGGTTTGCATTAGAAGGGACCTTATAGCTTAAAGCCATGGACAGGGACACCTTCCACTAGACCAGGTTGCTCCAAAGCCTCATCCAACCTGGCATTGAACACTTCCAGGGATGGGGCAGCCACAACTTTTATGGGCAACTTGTGCCAGTGTCTTATCACCATCACATGAAAAAACGTGTTACTAATGTTTAATCTAAATCTCCTCTCTTTTGGTTTAAAACCATTCCCCCTTGCCCTATCACTACATGCCCCTATAAAAGTCTCAGATTTCTCGTAGGCACCTCTAGGTAGTGAAAGGTTGCTCTAAGGTGCCCTGGATCTTTCTCTTCTTCAGGTGGAACAAGTCCAACTCTCTCAGCCTGTCTTCACAGAAAAGGTGCTACATCCCTTTGATCATCTTCATGACCCTCTTCTGCACTCGCTCCAATAGGTCTATGTCATTCTTATTTTGGGGACCCTAGAGCTGAACGCAGTACTGCAGGTGGGGTCTCATATGAGTGGACTCCCTCGACCTGCTGGCCATGATCCTTTTGATGCAGCCCTGGATACAGTTGGCTTTCTGGGCTGCAGCACACACTGTGGGCTCATATTGAGTTTCATTTTGACCAACAGCCTCATGTCTTTCTCCTCAGGGCTGCTTTCAATCCATTCTCTGCCCAGCCTGTAGTGCTTGGGATTACCCTAAACCAGCTGCAGGACCTTGTACTTGGCCTTGTTGAACTTCATGCACTGGCTTATCTCTCAAGCCAGTCAAGGTTCCTCTAGATGATATTCCTTCTGTCCAGCATGTTGACCAACACACAGCGTGGTGTTGCTGGCAAACTTGCTGAGGGTGCATTCGATCCCACTGTCCATGTGGCTGACAAAGATGTTAAACAGCGCTGGTCACAATACCAAGCCCTGGGGAACACCACTCATCAGTCATCTCCATTTAGACACTGAGCCTTTGAACTCAACTGTTGAGTGCAACCATCTAGTCAATTCCTTATGCAACATGTGGTCTCTCTCTCAAATCCATGCCTCTCCAGTTTAGAGGTAAAGATGTCATGCAGGACAGCCTCAAATTCTTTGCACAAGTCCAGCTAAGTGATGTCAGTCTCTCTTCCTTTATCCACCAGTGGTGTAACCCCATTGTAGGAGGTTAACCAAATTTGTCACATATGATTAGCCCTCAGTGAAGCCACGTTGACTGCCACCAATCAACTCCTTCTTTTCCATGTGCCTTAGTATAGTTTCCAGGGGGATCTGCTCAATGATCTTGCTGCACACAGAGGTGTTACTGTTATGCTTTATGTACTACTACAACCACCAATAATAATAATGATAAGGGAAATAACAAGGGGAGAGAATATAAAACTGAAAGGTGAAGGAAACAAAAATAAACACAAGTGATGCACAATACAATTGCTCACCACGGCAACCGATACTGAACAGCAATCTGGGCCTTCTGAGTAACTCCCCCCCAGTTTATATACTGGGCATGATGTGCTGTGGTATGGAATAGTTTGGGTAAGGTGTCCTGTCTCTGCTTCCTCCCAGTTTCTTGTGTACATTCTCACTGGCAGAGCATGAGACTGAAAAGACCTTGATCAGAGTAAGTGCTACTGGGCAACAACTGAAAACACCAATGTGTTATCAGCATCGTTCTCAGATTAAAGTAAAAAACACAGCACTGTACCAACTACTAATACAGAGAAAAATAATTTTTACAGCTGAACCCAGAACAGAGAGTCAAAATGCACACACTATTTTAGGAAAGGGTGAAAGCTTACCGTAGAAAAAAAAAACCAGTAGCTTTATTGCATGCTATTTACACTAGAAAGATATTGTTCTAGGAGTCATGTGCAAATGAGTTTTTCAATGTAAAGATGCTCAACTAGTGAAGTAATATATGAGGCGTTTTTTTTCCTGATGATTTTTTTCTAGTCTCATAAGCATTACTATCCCCTTATACCCAGTTGTCAAAATCAACAGAAACACTTGTTCTTCAGCAGTGATAACAAATTGTCAGAATAAGATGTGATCTCAGTTACTTGGTTGATAAACTTATGTACCAGGATATAAAGAGCAAACAGAAATTTTTACATGGATGTCTTTTTTAAAGTTGTTTTAATCTTTTTTTTTGGCAGAACCAATATTTTCTGCATCCTTGGAACAAGTTTGTCCCACACCATTGTAGATATCTGATGTGGTCTTAGTCAAAGTCATGCTCATTTTCTCTTAAAAATATATGCTTTTCTGTCTACAAAAAGCTGTTCCATTATAGAACCAATTATTTGATTTCCTTCTTACATCAGTTGCTAGTGTTATTTAGCTGATGGCACAGAAATACTTTTTATGACAAAGCACTTGTAATCTGGAACACCGTTGTTTTCCTTGGTAATGGTAATCTTTCTTAAATGTAAATATGAAAGATTCCCACAGCAGTCCATGTAAGTCTCTTCTCTAGATGTGTAAATGGCTCTTGGAAAATACGGTCGCACTTACTTCAGTAGTATAAAAAAGTTGTGGCATCATTTGGTTTTGCATGCATGAAAGGAGGAAGAGCTTTTCTCAAAATTTCTGCAAGATCTTCAATAGAAATCCATTATTTATGTGAACAATAAAGCAGTAATTATATTTTGTTATCTTTTTGTGTAGCCCTGAGCTTAAAAAGAGTGGTTTGGAATTGAAGTTACAATAAAAGATCAAGGGTGGAGTACTAGACAAAATACAATCAATAGAACAAGTAGCAAGAAACAGGTAACAAGACCAAACACCAATAAATGAGTCATTCCTTTTTTATGATAATAAAATCAGGTTCCAACACACATGCACACAGAGAGAGGGTGTCAGAGTAACTAATTCTTCATCTCCAATTCTGAAGTGGATGCCAGCACATCCGTTTGATTTCACATGATCTCATGGGCAGCTGAAGGGTGTCCCTACTTACAGCGTTTTGGCAACTTGTAGCTATTAGAATCTATTAGTTATAGAAAATGATCATATAAGACTATAAATAATACCCTTTCTAAAATGTGGCACTATTCACTCTTATGTATTTTCGACCGGACAGTGTAAAAACTATGAGACTTCATCCAAAGTACTGTGTTCAGCTCTGGGGACCCCAAAATAAGGAGGACATAAAGCTATCAGAGCAAGTCCAGAGGAGTTCACAAAGATGATCAGAGGGCTGAAGTACCTGTCCTACAAGGAACGCCTGAGAGATCTGGGCTTGTTCAGCCTGGAGAAGAGAAGGTTCCAGGAAGGTCTTTCAATACTTAAAAGCTTCCTGCAAGAAAGCTGAAGAAGGACTTTTTACAAGAGCATGTAGGGATAAGACACGACTTTAAATGGCTTTAAACTGAAAGAGGGTAGATTTACATTAGATATACAGAAAAAAAATTCTTTACTGTGAGGGTGGTGAGGCACTGGAACAGGTTGACACAAGTGGACTCCATCAAAGTTGTGTTGGCCCACCCCTGGCCAGGCTGGATGGGGTTTTGAGCAAACTGGTCTAGTGGAAAGTGTGCCTGCCTGTGGCAGGAGGACTGACCTTTTGAGTTCCCTTCCAACCTCAACCATTCTACAATTCTATGATTCCTTCTTGCTTCCCCTTACCCTAGTGCTCTTGCATGTTTTTTTGAGACATACTTTCCCTTAATACTTTTAATTAGTACTCTAAGTACCTTGCAGCTGTACAAAGTCATCAAAAATATTCAATATTCTAGTTCCACAGTAAAGAACAGGGTTTATGTTTAACCATAAAGCAGATATCTCAGAAGAAATCAAGTTGGTTAGTTTTGTTTTGTTTTTTTTTTTAAACAAGTTAGAATTCCTAATTTAAGGGGCTTTGCTTAAAGAAAAAAAATTTCTTTGATTGTTTAATAACCATTACCACTTAGAATATTTCTGTAACTGAATCTATGCATCAGACAATTTTAGTTAAATCATCCTTTTTTTCCACTTGTGTCATAATGAAGTGAGTGTTGAGCAAGGTGAACTGCTATCCTTAACCAGGTATTGCTCTCCTGCAGGAGCTAATCCACAAGAAATAAAAAAGAAAAAGAAAAAGAAAAACAAAACCCAAACCCCACATAGAACATGCTTGGTCATTAGTTGAGAAGATATTTCCACTGCATTCCTATGGGCTCTGTCCTTACATACAGCACTTTTCATTCATCATTGCAGAAACTCTGCAAGTATATGCCTTATATGCCTGTCTGATTACCTTGCTTCATCATTCCTCAAACACATTAAAAAGTTAGTTGATTCACTGACATTTAAGAAAAAAAAGAAGTAATTTATAACATCTAGTTGAATGTCTTCATCAATACTTGAAACAAAATGTAAAATCTGAAATATACAAAAAATGCCTGGATTTTATTTTCAGTCATTCTGCTGTTTGTAAACTGTAAGTACGTTCAAGCTGATAAATAACTACTTTTGGCTTTCTCCAAAATGTGCAACTAGAGTTACCTAAGAAATCATTTTGGAAGTGTTAGTTAAGCTAAGTTATTCTGTGACGTGTACACATTTAGGCAGAAAGTTCAACTGAATCAGAAATGCACACAAAACTTATAAGGACAAGATCTAGACATCCAATATTACATCTGTGATCTGTGAGCAAATGATTTTGAAGAAGGTCACTATACTATTATTATTGTTACAAGTATCTGGTTAATGTCTAATGATAAATTCATCATAACTTTTAGACATCATTAATATTTAAAAGTGGTATATTTTTAATCTGAAGGTGCAACTTAGGGCTTGAAATCTTAAATAGTTTTACTTGAATGCACCTTATGATAATGGGAGAATCAGCATATCATAAGGAAGAAACAAGTGCATTACAGTGTGCACCCTATGCATTTCAGTTATGTTAATTGTATCTTTCCCCATTTTTTTATTTTTATGATGTGTTCTTTTCAGGATCGACTTTTCTGCCTCATTTAAATACATTAAAAATATTAATAGAACAGTTTAGCTTTTGCTTTTCTTTCTTTTTTTGTTTTAATACAAAATCATGCTGTATTCATGAAAAATGCTTTCTCCTGTCTATCTTTATGGATCTCTGCATAAAGCTTTGGGGATTTCATAACTTTTCAAAACTTTGTGTGAATATTTTGCTTTGAGAGAATTTTAAGTATAAACTGGTAGCTATAATGCCAACAGTAAATTGTAGGAAATTGTCTGATGCCTCTTTCAATTATAGAGACTTCTGGGAAAATATATAGGTAATTTAAACTCTCTAGCTTTAATATTTATTATATGATCCTGAAATGGAAATGCCATGAATATTTGAAGGTTTTCAGTTGGTTTTGTTTAAGTAAATCTATTCAAAAGAGCTGTCCTAATGAGTAATACAATGCTTTGTGCAGGTACCTCAGCTCCTTAGCAGAACAACAGTAAAGGAGTCAGAACAGTGAGGACAATTGTGTTGTAATAAATTTCAGCACTCAAACTCTAGTATGAAAAAAATTGCTTAAAATCTCTGAGGTGGAACAACGCTTGCCTGTGCACACATCTCAGCTAGAATAAGACCCTTCCACCCTTCATGCAGTTCAAGAGTGAACTCCATCAAATAGAATGGCTTTTCCCAGTTGCTGATCCCTGACATTTCAGTGCTGGGTCATCAGTTCATCAGTTTGCTTAACTGCAGTTAGTTTTGAATGCTTTGAAGAAGGAGTTTAGTTTTTCTTGCCATTTGCAGCTAGACCAGTTTTCTCAGATGTTGATTTTTAACTCATCTAAATAGGTGAATGTCTGGCTTCAATGTAAGTGATATTTGATTCATTGTTTTGTACAATGTCATTCCCTTGAAAGGAACTGCAGGAAATGGGAGTATCGAGGATAATTGCTTTGCAGTGGGCTCCAGCTCTCAGCCTCACTCTTTTTTAAGATTCAGAAGCCCCACGGGTGTAGGAATGAAAAGCCACCACCTACCAGTTAAATAGCAGAAACCCTTTTCCCCTCCCCTTTCTCACACTTCAAGAGTAACCTCTAACATACATGTGAGCTGTGATTGTGAGCAGTTGGATCAAAAGCTACACCTGTGTAGAGTCAGTGATGGATCAAGATTTGATTCGTTACAGGAGTTTGCTAAAGCAAATGGAAGAAGAAAAGTGTAAGGCTGGAAATAAGTCTGGTTTTTAATTGCTTTAGCAGTTTTCCAGAAAGCTGATCTTGGTCAAGTTATTAATTTAATTAAGTACCATACATGTCCCAGAGCACATTTTCCTTCAAACTCAGCCTACTGTTAGGAGGCAGACAGCACTGCCATTGGCAAGTAGAAGTGCTTACTTTTTGTGCATAATATAGTAGGACTGCTGTTCTCTTCCCTTGCATCCTATTTGCGCGATAAGCCTTTAGGAGAAAAGATCCTTCTATGATTAACTAGGTAGCTTGAGTGCTAAAAGCAGCACAGACTGCAGTTTGCACTGCTTTAAGTTATCAGAGGTAAACTACCTCCAATCAATTATATCTCAGGCCAAAGTGATGTTAGAAAAGCATACTATAAAACTTGTCACTTGTAATACTTGTAACACTGATAATCTGTTAAAGTGACAGTAACCTTAGACCTGTTTTGACAGCGCTTAATGTTAAGCTTTTCTCTGAGATGCGTTTCCCCACCCTGACCCACAAGAGGAAAAAAATGTAAACAGTATTTTATATTAGCATTAAATTTCCTCATTGCCATAACAGTTCATCTTCTACTCTATCCATATATCAAAATAGCAGCCAACTTCTTTTTTCAAAAGAACTAATCTGTTTTAAAAGCATACCCCAGAATTTCGGGGGGGGGAAATATTAAACACAGTTACCATATATACTTGTTATCAAAACAAAGTGTGTGCATTTTTATATATATATATATTTAGCAGAATTTCTTGATGCATTCAGAGTAAATTTTCACAGGCAGAAAAAAATTCCAGTAAAATTAAAAAAAAAAAAGCATATTCAGATTTGATTGATGGCTTGGCTTCGCCAGCGAAGATTTGGGAAGGGCTTTAACCACACTTACTACAAGCATGATGACCAAGGGCATGTGGGATATGCAAATCGAAAAAAGGGTGCTTAGGCAACCAGGGAGTGTCCTACCAGGACTGTCATCTCCTGAGCGATTTCAAGCTACCCATGTGCTGGTCCGCCCACATGCAAGGTTGGATCTGCAGCTACCCATGCACCTTGTCACCTACCATTTTGACCCTCGCCTGTCCAGACAAGTGAGAGTGAGCCCTTCCAGGCAGCTCAGCGGATTTTTAAGGTGAAGCGCAACTTGTGCAGAACTGGCCTCACCCTTTAAACCTGAGGTTTAAAGGAAATACATGTGAATCTGCCTCTGAGTATTAAAATTAAAAACTTAAAAATACAAAAGAGTATTTGAAAGCAATTCAGTGACTAGCATTCAGGATGCACAATTTAACAGAATGTTGGATTAGGATTATTGGGTAGAGGTTTTCCAGCCAAAAAGCCTAGGTACTGATTCATAGAACTCGCTAAGAGCTCACCAACAAAGTTTCAGGTGACAAGCAGATATTCTTTATTGCAGCGCAGGGAGACACGGGGGATTGCTCCTCCTAGCGTGTCTCGCCCAGGCACCAAACAGGCTGTGATTATAGTTACTAAGCATGCATATTCATTACATTACATGCATATTCATAAATCTACTTATACATGACATCATAGTTCTAGAAAATTCTTCCTGCATTCTCACAATAACCTGGTAATGGTCTTTTGGACCCCTGGTGGTCATTTCTTTATCATCTTGCTCTTCATAATTTCATCCTTTGGCTGAGCTTTAGGTTTGGGAGGTCTTGTCATGCCAGCAAACACTAGTTCGGTTCTGACTGGCTATCGTAAAACATTTACCTAAGATGCTTCTTCACTGTCATTTAACACAAAGCTCTTATCTATTGCTATTGTTGCAAAGCTACCAATCCCAACATTACTCAGCCACACAGCAGAACTGATTTTACTTATTTACAAAAGATTATACTTAATTTTGTATTTCTTTATTTCAACAAAACAAATGCTGGGCTTACATTCAGGTAATAGAAATGGTTGCTCGCTCAGGGGTTCACACTCGGAATGATTGCACAGCTAGCTGATGATCATGACTCTGCTTCACTTGTACAGTGTCTAGTTTGTTCTTTTCCCTACTGACATAATTTTACTCACATGTTCAAATAAACATTATTTGCTCTTTGCGCAACTTTATTTCCCCCCCCCTGGAGAAGCATACATCCTTGTGACAGCCACAAAACCTCCTGGATTACTACTGGTGTAAAAGCTATTACAATACAGGCTGAGGAGACCTCAAAATATCATTTCACATCTGTTTAAAGCCTGAGCAAAACAAACAGTTAAATAAATCTTTAATAAGTATATATTATCAGAATTGCTCGAGGTGTGCATCAAGGTATCGTGACATACACCAGACAATTAACATTATTGTTTTGAAGTGCTGATATGAAAAACCCAGTAACAATATCTTTCGTAGCTGCCGTCATGGTCAATAGGAGAGTCCAAGGGTTGCATGCTGAGTCTGCAAGTAATAACATCTCGCACTCTTCTCCAGTACTCTGTGAATGTTATTTTCTTCTATTAATGTTCTATTAAATAATGTTTTATTTTCTGATCTGTTCATACAGAAAATTGCTAGTGATCAAGTTTAATCAAAATGATTAAAGAAAAAGGTTAAAGAATTGGTGGAGTCTTCATTTTCACTCAAGGAATATTGATGCAGTTTCATTAAATCAGATTGTTGTATAGCAACCACAGTCAAACACAACTCTGCTATAAAAATGACTGAGTCTTTAAACACTTCATTTTAGCACCCGTCTTGCTATTTGGCATTGAATCATGAAAATTCCCTTCCCATAGTAAAAGCCACTGTAATTTTCTAACAGGTGCAATATCTACGGAATTGAATGGTTTGGGTACAACGATGCACTGACAGATTTTGTCTTCAGTACCTCAGAGGATAATTTTCTATCTCTGGATAGTCTGCAAATTTTTAGTCTCAGAAATTAGGCTATTAAGCTTTGACCAGCCTGCTGGTTGTATCGAGCTGTTCAAATGTACTTCTTGAAAGGGGAAACTACAAGATCATACTGAATTATAGAGCAGTAAGCCAACAGAGCCACTCTATGAGAAAGGAAGCAATATTAATTTTGTAAATAACTCTTATTTCTACAACAAAACTAATCTCAAGAGAGCTTCCAGACCAATCAAAACTATGTTCATGCTGTCAAGGTGTGAGGATGGCTTTAAATATTCTTCAACTACTTTGCCGCAGTTCACACAAAGTGGTACAAGGATAGAATTCAGAGCATAGCTGCACAATAAGAAATAATGGAAAAAAAACAAAGAGCTAACATGGTGAGAAAGGATAAAGAAAAAAGAGAGAGAGAACCAGATAGGGTATTATGAGAGAAATACAACAGCTTTATCCAAATGATTGTACTAGTATGAAGAGAGTAAGGCTCAGTTATTCATACTGACTATAGTAAGAAAGAAAGGCAGCATAGAAATGTTTGGCTGTAAGTAAAATAAAAGGAAAAATATTTTGAAAAAAATGTTGCACTGAAATTAGCACTAAAAATATTACAATGATAAATAAAACTATTTTAAGGTTTTTCTTAGCAGATAGTTTTGTTCAGTTTTGGGATGATTTTCTTTTTATGAAAACAATAAAGAGTTGAAACCAGTCCTAATGCTAGAGAGACTTTATGGTCATGACAGTAATTTCTTTCTGACCTGCATTGTGAATTCGGTGTGCAGCTAAAAAAAAAAAAAAATATATATATATATATATATATATATATTTGCAATATCATAGAATTCATGGACTCCTGACAATGTGGAAAAAAAGAACAACAAACCGGAGAGTTGATTTTAATCATTCTGTGCTGTCCTTTGCCCTTTTAAAATGTTACAATATCTAGATCATATACTTGGAATAGGCAGCTAGGTTACTGTCTACATCATTCTTCACTTGATTTGAGGTAAGTGAATCACTATCATTATGAGAATATAAGAAGAGTAGTCACACCAGCTCAGAGGAAAGATTCATGTCATAACACGCAATGGTAGAGGTACCAAGAAAGAGTGCCTAATCTGCAGTTTCAGTAATATTCATCATGAATTCTTCTTGAGGAGATGGTTTTATATGCACCTTTATGTTTCATAGCCCATGTATTCAGAAGACTTCTTAAATGTCTCTTTTAGAAGACTGCCAACTGTCCTAAACTCCCTTTTCTGATGAGAACTCTCTCTTGTCCAGAGTTATCTATAGAACCTGACTCTGAGATCTTTTTTATTTTGTGGGGTATTTTTAAATCCATTGCTATTTTTCTGCTGCTGCTTTTCTTTAGTAGCATGAATGCTGTCATTTCATGATCACTTTCACATAAATTGCCTTCCCCAATTTCCAGTTTTTAATCAGTCACTGGGACTTAGTCAAAATCAAATTAGAGTAAAATCTGAAATAACTGATCTTCATTACCAATCCTTGGTAATTGTCATGGTTTAAACCCTAGCCAGACAGCTTGTTCACTCACTCCCAGTGAGTGATGCCAGGCTGAGAGCAACCGAGGCCCCCCCCCCCCCGGGGCTCTCCCCTTCCCTGCTCCCGGAGGAACAGGGAGGAGGATCAGAAGAGTGCAACTCCTACGGGTTGAGACAAGAACAGTCCAGCAACCAATGTACAACACAAATCACCACTGCTACCACCAACGACAACAATGATAAGAGAAAATAACAAGGGAAGAGAATACGATACCATCCGCCAAGAAACGAGTCCCACCCAGAAGCCCGTGTTCTTCCAGGGCATGACGTGCTGTGGTATGGAATACCTCTTTGGCTAGCCTGGGTCAGGCGCCCCGTCTCTGCTTCCTCACGGCTTCCCCTCCTCCCTGGCAGAACATGAGCCTCACAAAGTCCTTGGTCAGGGTAAACATCACTTAGCAACAACCGAAAACATCGGTATCACCAGCACTGTTCCCAGGCTGGAAGTCAAAACACAGCACTGCACCAGCTACCACAAAGGAGAAACATGACTGCTACTGCTGAACCCAGGACAGTAATTTACTGCTTCTGCCTTTTACAAGAACTTTAGAAGTGTCTCTTTAAAAAACAAAGCAAAACAAAACAAAAAACAAATTTGGTGTAACGTTTCTCCAACAGGCAATAAAGTAATGAAAGTTTACTGTTATTACCAATCTCACATTCTGATATTTATCTTGTGTTCAAAGAAAAGCATAATCTACCTGTTAGGGCAAGGATCTAGGATAGACTTTCCCTACAACACCCCTCGGTTCCCTTCTTTTGTATTTCAGTCAGAAAATCTCACTGTGCTTCCTCTCTCATCTCCTGGACTGCTCTATATGCACTGTTTTCTTGACATCTTTCCTAATCAGGCTTTTTACCAATATTCCTCTTTTTATTAAATCTAAGTGTTGCCAGAGTACTGTTTTGTTTGTTTATACTAACATTAAGATTACTCTTTGTTTCCTCTAGCAATGCACAGATAACTCAGATTTCAACAAGACGGGTTGCTATGTCCCTCGTATCTCTCTGATAATCTTGAACCATTTCTCTCAGTGAGATTTATATCTATGAGACAAACTGTTTTTCTTTAAATGACTTTCTTTAACACACTTTGTCACTAGTCCCCTACCCATACTTTAAACTTTAAACTGATTCATAAATCAATGACCATTTCCTGTCTCAGCAGATGAATCACCATGTTTTCTGGCAGTCATCTTTCATGGAATATCATGTATTGCAATACAGGAAAGACAATGTACTAGGAAAGAATTATCAAGGAAATATCAGGGCAAACTAATTTTGAAGGATCCTTAAGAAATTTTCTTCATGAAAGAGAGTCACTCAAAAAGTTAGTTTTACTGTTGAGTATATGATGACAATCTAAAAGCTCATTTCTAAAAGCTCATTTGCTAGAAGTGACAAAAAAACAAAACTTTCCTATTAGTTCATCAGGGTTTTTTTTAGCTGACCTTCAAACACTTTTGCTCAGGAATTGTACTAAGGTTTTTACAGAAATAAAAATTTTGAAAGGACCCCCAATTAATCTAAAAAACTAGTAAATAAATTAATATCTTTAAAGCTGCTCTGTGCTTCTGCTGGTAATTTCAATAAACAGCAGTATTTGTCTTGGGAACTGTGAAAGTCTGTATTAAATGTTACATAAAACAGCCTACCAGACAGTTGTAAATAAGCTAAATAGCTATGAGCTACTGAAATTTGGTGGAACTATGAAAAACTTATTCAGTTTCTAGATTTATCTTTGTACTTCATATGGAATAGCCTATGTAAAAAATGAACACTAGAAAACAGAAGAACCAATAAACCAACAATGTTCCCAGTGTTAATGTAAGACAGCAAGAAGTAAAGCCCTCCCATAAGGAGAGGAATTTTGAGGCTGGGAGAAGCAACTTCTGTCACTATGAAGTGGTCTAAAGAGAACAGAACAGTAATGTGGAACTGTGCCCTAACACAATAAAAGGGCAGAAAATATGCACAACAAATTCCCAGGAAGGCCCAGAGCGCAGCTGTAACATTCTGCATGCTATACATATGTTTCACATGTTTTGAAAGCTATGTGCTATGGAACATTTTACTTCCCATTTTGGGAAATAACTGAGCATTTCGTATTGCTCAACCTAGCATCATTACAGTGATAATGATGGCAGCTTTGCAAATATGTCCAGATCTTCCTCTTTTATTTGTTATATTAACTCTCTCTCTGGAGAGTTAATCCTCAACAGGGTCAAGGAATACACAGACACTATACCAAAATATTAAAATTGCAACTAGGCAGCCCATATTAAACAAGAAAGCAGAGCTTGATTTCTAGAAGTCTTTTAGAAATTTAATTACATATAAAAGTGATGACTGAATTCTAAATACATCAGAAAAACCCAGCTCCTTGTCATCACAAGATTAAGACATACTTATTGACAGCAATATACTTTAGACTTGCTTTTTTCTACATTCTCAAAAGAGTATAAGAAAGTTTTTTCTAGTCGTAATGTTAATGCATCAGTTTTGATCAGATGTTCACAAAACAAAACATGAACATTTTGCAACCATCATAAAAAATATTCATTTGAAGAAAATATTTCAAAACATACTCAAGTTATTATCCTCTAAAGTTAATATGATGAAGCATTCAGAAGGCTAGAAATGTTATGGCATATAGAAATTATTTTAACTTTTTAAGCAGTCATTTCTGTTATTATTTTTTACATAATAGAGAGTAGAGGGAATATGAAATAAAATACTTTTTTTTAGAGAAAGGGTTGGGATAGATGTCATGCAACACACACACAGAGCAGAGAAAAATAAATGTTATTGTTACATCTCTTACTTAAGGGAATCATTCTCACACCAGATATGTGCAAAGAATACACTGCTCAGATACTTACGCTAATGAATCTGGCATAATTTAGTCATATAAATATAATAATTTAGTCAGTTTATATACTGGGCATGATGTACTGTGGTGTGGAATACCTCTTTGGTTAGTTTGGGTCGTGTGTCCTCTCTCTGCTTCCTCCCGGCTTCTCCTCCTCCCTGACAGAGCACGAGACTCAGAAAGTCCTTGGTCAGAATAAACATTACTTAGCAACAACTAAAAACATCAGTATTATCTGTGCTGTTCCTAGGCTGAAAGTCAAAAACACAACACTGCACCAGCTACTAAGAAGGAGAAAAAAAATGCCTGCTACTGCTGAACCCAGGACACTGTCTCATGCCTGCCAGCTAACAGGGACTCACTAAGTGGCCCAGTGGGAGTGAGGAACATATTAATGCTTAGAGCAATAAGACAATAATCCTTGCTATCTATTATTAACATAAAAAAATTGCCACGCACTAGCAAGTTACATGAATCCCACTTGTAGGGACATTTTGTATTTGGTGACAGACAAACAAACAGAAGTGGCTGGGTAGAGGTAAGATTACAGATCTAGGCATGAATAACTGATGGACAGAGGACACTTTCAGCAAGACTTCTCTTCCCCACCTGGTTTCAAGTTGTACTGAGGAGGTTGTTTAGATGGGGAAAAATTTCTTCACTGAAAAGGGTTTTCAAGCATTGGAACAGGCTGCCCAGGGAAGTCCTTGAGTCACCATCCCTGGAGGTATGTGTAGCTGTGGAACTTAAGGATATGCTTTAGTGGTGGACTTGGCAGTGCCAGGTTAACAGTTAGCCTTGTTGATCTTAAAGGTCTTTTCCAACCTAAACTGTTCAATGGTTCTACTTACTAGCTACATTTACCTTTTCTGTGAAACCCAGTCTTGGTTTGGGCAGCAATGTTTTAATAGAAATTTGTGGTTAGAGATACTTTCAATTCAAAGTTAGGAGTTCATGAAGTTTTATAATTTATGCTGGGTTGACAGCCTACCTTGCATGGTTCATGATCTTCAGTGCAACCTTTCCCAGAGTCTAATTAGGATTTATCTGTGGTCAGCTTATCAAACAAGAGGACTGTTGAGTTCACAGAGGTGAAATATAAACTAAACTGAAACAATATAAAAGTGTACACTGTCAATTGCTTCATTTAACAGAAGTTCTGTTTACAAAAAGGGCCTCTGCCTTGTCTGATCTTACAAATCATTTCTTAATCTCTGAATAATAGATTTGCATGCAGGGAGTTAATTTATAAACTTCTGCACTGAGACTGCTTTCTGACAATTTTTGCACGGCACTTAGCAAAATAAGATGCTAATTTCTGCAATGTTTTTTGATGTTTTCCTGAACTACAAATCATTA
The DNA here is from genome assembly GCF_034315485.1 of Pezoporus occidentalis. Taxonomy (NCBI): domain Eukaryota; kingdom Metazoa; phylum Chordata; class Aves; order Psittaciformes; family Psittacidae; genus Pezoporus; species Pezoporus occidentalis. Next base: position 461,712 of record NW_026913693.1, on the reverse strand, counting down.
CTATTAATGTTGTACAGTATCATAGAAACACAGAATAGTTAGGGTTGGAAAGGTAAGATCATCTAGTTCCAACCCCCCTGCCATGGGCAGGGACACCTCCCACTAAACCATGCCACCCAAGGCTCTGTCCAAACTGGCCTTGAACACAGCCAGGGATGGAGCATTCACAACTTCCCTGGGCAAACCATTCCAGTGCCTCACCACCCTAACAGGAAAGAATTTCTTCCTTATACCCAATCAAAACTTCCCCTGTTTAAGTTTAACCCCCTTGTCCTATCACTACAGTCCCTAATGAAGAGTCCCTCCCCAGCATCCCTATAGCCCCCCTTCAGATACTGGAAGACTGCTATGAGGTCTCCACGCAGCCTTCTCTTCTCCAGGCTGAACAGCCCCAACTTCCTCAGCCTGTCTTCATACGGGAGGTGCTCCAGTCCCCTGATCATCCTCGTGGCCCTCCTCTGCACTTGTTCCAACAGTTCCATGTCCTTTTTATGTTGAGGACACCAGAACTGCACACAATACTCCAGGTGAGGTCTCACAAGAGCAGAGTAGAGGGGCAGGATCACCTCCTTTGACCTGCTGGTCAGGCTCCTTTTGATGGAGTTCAGGATGCAGTTGGCTTTCTGGGCTGTGAGTGCACGCTGCTCACTCATGTCCATTTTCTCATCAGCCAACACCCCCAAGTCCTTCTCCACAATATATACTTGCTTATAGAAAAGTCAAGCCTAGAAGGCTTCCAGGTAAAAATGCCTTATGCAGTCTTTATATACATGTATATGTATGCAAAATAAGATAATCTCTCTAGAGGGCACCTGAGCATGCAACTTGTGGAAGTGTTGATCCAGTTATCTTTAGTACAAACAAGGGCATGAAGTGTGATAATTGGTTATTGAACACTCATATTAAAGTTTTACTCTGTTCCCCTTTTTTAAAAATTATTTACAGTGACGCTCAAAATGAAGGCAGATGGAGTGCAAATAAAAAGCTGAAGAAGTCTCAGTTGTTCAACTGAGACCGAAACCTTTTGCTTTCAAACCATTCATCTGTTGCTGGAGGTGACGTTTTTGAGGGAGTGGGTCAGTGATGCACAATGATAACTGAATAAACTATTGAATCGGATGCAGGGAATTAAAGACACATTGTAATGACAGTGCTGCAACAAATGTCTGTCCCAGCCAACAAGTCTGGGGCTTGTTCTGATTACAGACTGAGAAGCACTAAGCTTATAGAGACCTTATGCTTTTAGACACTTACTTGCTATCATTTACAAATGTGGGAGATCTTTCCAGTCATCAGCCTCAATATTTTAGCTCATGTTTGAGGGTGTTTTTTTTCTCTATGCAATTCTTTTTTTTTTCTTACCTTTTCTGGTCAGATCTGATAATATGCTTTTCACTTGTATAGAGCTAACAGAGGTTTTCAGGCACACCTGAGTATTTAGGACAAGCAGGGGGTCAGATTGGAGGACTGTTGGCTTTGCAGCCATTATGTTTGGTACTCACATTCAAGAGCTTGCATAACTGAGGTTTGTCAGTACAGGCAACCGGCTCTGTCACCGGGTTCACTCATGTGATGCAACACGTCTTGAAATAGAAAGCAAAGCAAAGGACAGTAAACTTTAGACACATAGAATTACCAGATTTGAAGCCAATCACCCTGAATTCCCTTTGATTGTGATTCTTAGTTCTTGTGGACGTACCTCTCCAGAAGATAATTAATCTCATGTATCTGAAGTATCTAACAGATATCTGGCTTCATGAAGTTTAGCATTAACAGTGACAGTTAGAGACACTTCCAATAATGATATCACTGTCTGTTTTTAATACAATAGCCTGGTGTCCCCTTTCCAAAAATCCTAGAGTCCAAAAACAAAATATCTGAGTAATCTTCTCCAATCTGAATCATTTGTGAATCCTTCAGTCGTCAGCCCTACTCTAACATGTAGGACTGCTGAAATCTAGGAAGCACTGCCATCAGTATCTCCCTAGGTGCTGATGATATCTTAGACAAAATGTAGACAAGGACAATATCAAAAGATTAAGACCAGGGATTCCAACCTCAGAAGTTGACTACCAGCTTTGAATCTGGAAGTACCAAAGATCTCCCCTCTTACACCACAGAGCAAAGTGCTGCACTCAGTCACAGCTGATTTCTGACAAGACTGCACTGGCTATGGATGTTTTCTAGAGAATTTTTTTTCCCTGAGATTTTTTTTTTCCACTTGGGTGGGCACTAGGGGTCTAGCTGGCTGGTAGATGGTCCTGTGATTGTGGGAACAAATGTAAATCCAACTGAAAATTCTTGATTTTAATTATATAATGTGTCAGATTGCAGAAGATTTTAAAACTCTTGTTTTCTTGTTCTTATTATCATAGAATCAGGGAATCATAGAATGATTACTGTTGGAAAGGACCTTAAGATCATTAAGTTCGAAACCTCCTTGCCATGGGCAGGGACACCTCACACTAAACCATGTCACCAAAGGCTCTGTCCAGCCTGGCCTTGAACACTGACATGGATGGAGCATTTACCACTTCTTTGGGCAGCCTGTTCCAGTGCCTCACCGCCCTCACAGTAAAGAACTTCTTCCTTATATCTAACCAGAATTTCCCCTCTTTAAGTTTAAACCCATTGATGATGAGTCCCTGATCATGAGCCCCTCCCCAGCATCCTTGTAGGCCCCCTTCAAATACTGAAAGGCTGCTCTGAGGTCTTTACTCAGCCTTCTCTTCTCCAGGGTGAACACCCCCAACTTCCTTGGTCTGTCTTCATAAGGAAGGTGCTCCAGCCCACTGATCATCTTCGTGGCATGAAAGCATTTATTGTCCTGTCTACTTAAAATCTCAACACATGAATGAAACTTTCTTCCACATGGCCCACAGGAGCTGGGTGCCAAAGTCCTCTGCTCCCAGCACCAGCTGTAACTACGTTACAGCAGTGTAGTGTTAAATATGCTCAAGGGTTTTTTGAGAACTAGTCTTATGCAACTGCTCTTATTAACACACACATTTTAAGAATTAGCAAGGGGTGGAATCTACAAAATCTTATCAGATCTGAAACTTGAATCCTCTGGACAACTGTTTAGCCAAACTGATGTACAGGACATGATTCTTGATGAATGAGTTCTAAGACAGTGTCTATCATTGAAGCTAAGGTGAATTCAGTTAGCTTCATGTCTCACCATGTTGCAGCAAAAGGAGCTAAGCAACCTGTCACAATCGCATTTTACAGAAACAGAAACTAGTTCTTAGGAAAGTGACTCCTCAAGGTGTCAGGACAAATCAGCAGATGGCTAGAGGTCTGACATGACCATGACATTTTGTTCCCATTATTCAGGGACAAAATTTCTGTTGACTTCAGTGAAAACAGAACTTCATCCTGAAAATCATTACTTCCAAATATCAAAAGACATGCATTTTCTGCAAATATTGCTATACTATTTGATTTAAAAACCCTGCATTTTTCAGTCTGTAGTTTTAGATATAGAATCATAATGAGTGAGTTCTACTGAATATTAACAGGCAAGGAAGCAGTTTTCTTGTGCACAATTTTAATATGTTGGTCAGCAAGTTCTGCCATTAATGCTGAAAAGAGATAAGCTTAGGATTTCATCTTCACATAGAGGCAGCATTGTACTCTTCCAGTTGCATGTGCAGGAAGTTAATTGGAAGCTAGTAATGCATTTCCTTTGTGCTTGCCCTGTTTTAAAGTGAAAAAGTATAATGTAAATGAAAACAGTACCTAAGATAAGTCAGCAAATTGCACAATATTCCAATGAGGAAAGCAAAATTCAAAATTCACTGGTTTCCTTTTCTTTTCCTGACTACCCAGAGAATGAGAGTAGAGCTCCTAAGCATAGTTACTAATTCTTCAAAATAAAGAAACAGGTCCCAAACAGTGAGGAGACAGGAAAATGCAGTATGGTGTAGAAAACTCAACATCACTGCAAATACTGGGAAAAAAAATATTCCACTAATAAGTAGTCCCTTTTCAGCTAAGAATAATCTCCATAACACTGAAAAGACTGTTAAAAATTTCACCTATTTACCTATAGCTGTATTGAGAATGCATTTTATTTGCAAAATGAACTTTACTAAGCAGATAATGTAACAAATGACAGAGCCTTTTGAGCAGAAGTAGTATACTGTGAGTGACCTTGCTCCAGATTTCCTGTCCTTTTTTCGACAAATATCAGATATTTCTGTTTTAGAGCATTTTATATTTACTTAAAAATATTTAAATCCTCTAGTTTAACCAAACCCCAGAAGAAATATTTGCTGTTAGTGAAGCCATGCTGGCTGTCACCAAGCACCTTGTTGATTTTCATGTGCCTTAGCATGCCTTCCAGGAGAATCTGCTCCAAGATTTTGCCAGGCACAGAGGTGAGACTGACTAGTCTGTACTTCACTGGGTCATCCATTTTCCCTGCTTGAAAATGGGGGTTATATTTCCCTTTTTTCCAGTCATCAGGAACTTCACCTGACTGCCATGATTTTTCAAATATGATGGCCAGTGGCTTAGCAACTTCATTTGTCAGCTCCTTCAGGACCCACGAATGGATTTCATCAGGTCCCATGGACTTGTGTATGTTCAAATTCTTAAGATGGTCTTGAACCAGATCCTCTCTTACAGTGGGCCTGGGGTCTTCTTTCTCACATCTGCATCCGCCTTCCAAGACTGGGGCAGTGTGATCAGAGCACTTGCCAGTGAAGACTGAGGCAAAGAAGTCATTAAGAACCTCAGACTTCTCCAAATCCAGGTAGCCAGTTCTCCTGATAGCTTCTGGAGGGGGCCTATGTTGTCTCTAATATGTCTTTGTTTGCTACATACCTATAGAAGCTCTTCCTGTTAACTTTCACATCCCTTCCCAGACTCAATTCTAACGGGGCCCTAGTTTCCCGGACAATGCGCATGTATTCTTCCTAGGCTGCCTGTCTTCACTTCCACCTTTTATAAGCCTCTTTTTTCCTTCTGAGTTTTCTCAGCAACTCCTTATCCACCCATAGAGGCCTCCTGGCCTTCTTATCCCATTTCCTTCTTGTTGGGATGCAACACTCCTGAGCTTGTAGTAGGTTATCCTTGAATATTAACCAACAGCTTGAGCCCCCCTGCCCTCTAGGGCTATATCCCATGGAACCTTCCGAAGCAGGTTCCTGAAGAGGCCAAATTCTGCTCTCTTGCAGTCCAGGGCAGTGAGCTTGCTGTGTGCCCTTCCCACTGTCCTGACGATCTTGAACTTGACCATCTCATGATCACTACAGCCAAGGCTGCCCTGGAGCATCAAATTCCCAACCAGTTCCTCCCTGTTTGTGAGCACGAGGTCAAGCATGGCACCTCTCCTTGTCAGCTCCTCTGTTACTTGCAAGAGGAAGTGGTCTTCCACTCAATCAAGGAACCTCCTGGATTGCTTGTGCCAGGCCGTACCATCCCTCCAACAGTTATCAGGATGGTTGAAAGTCCCCCATGAGGACAAGGGCCTGAGAGCCCTTAATTAACACTGGTGCACTGCATGAAATGACTGGTTTGCAAAATTGCAACCACCTAATATTTTGGTAGAAAAATTAAACCTAAAACTGTAGAAATATTTGCCTTATTAAAAAAATGGTTTCTAGCGTAGAATTTAATAGATGGATGATGCTATGTAAGTTGCAAAACATAGGAATAAGTCTGTATTTTAATATATACTACCAAATTGTATTAATGTATCTTTAAGACAGCCCAAAGGGGAGCATGTCAGGCTTGACATTAAGACTGTTCAGAAAGACATGCATTTTGTTTAAAAAACCCACAACATTCATGGAGTGACAAGAGGCAGGTAATATTATTTTGAAATACTGTCATAAATCGTAGGTTTTAATTTGCAGCGCAATATACCTTACTGATGTAAGTAGCAAATGTCTTCCTTCAGCTCCATAGTCATGTTATTCGGCCACTGGGGTTTGACACTGACCTTAAATTGACTTGTTTCTGGGAAGGTAAGAAATTCTTCTGGAATTACATATAGCTTATTTCTCCTGTCGTTTAAATCATTGTAATTTTCTATTCAACATCAGCATAAAAAGCTTTGCCACTGTTGCTATGGGAATGTCATGCTTCTCTTCATTACGCTTTTCCCCCAAAACAACTGACTTACATACATCCTTCAGCAATGCACTTGTACTTTTTTGCATATGCAGTTAACATGCATGCAGCAAAGAAAGGCATAAAATACATGCTGAATGTCAAAATGCTAAATTGGTTCCAGTAAGGCAATCAGAACCAAAAAAGACGCACTGAAAAGATTTACTCTATCCCCAAGCCAAAATCACTCCTGTGGGGTCATCTAGAAATGAAGAAACAGTAATGTAAAAACAAATCTCCTGAAGCGCTGGAAAAGGGAGGGCTGTCACAGAGCCTTGTGACACAGCTGATTTCTTGTCATACTTCAGTGATCATGATTTTTAATTCTTTTTTTTTATATTTTTGATTTATTTTTTATCCTTTTAGACTTAATAATAAATGCAGTGTCTGTAGATTGCTATTCAGTCCAAACAAAATTTCAGCAAATTAAGTTCAGATCTTATTGATACAACATTCAGAAAACTTTACAAGCATTATCGATTAACCCTCCAAATACACCTTGAAACATGTTAGAACTTTCACATTAATTTTAGAGCTGGGAAAAACAAGCCAGTGGTTAAATGGTGCACCCTACATCTGGCTGTAAGTCAGTGTCAGGAACAGAAGATGGGAATTGCAGTTCCAGTTCTGAGATCATAATGGTCTGCAAATTATTGTCTTGCAATTTTGTTTCATGTATGCTGTTAATTGTACTATCCGTAAAGGGATTTGGAGACAAGCGATAATACATTTGAGTGCAAAGACTCTAGACACTTACTAATGTAAAATGTTTTATAGCAGGCAAATCAAACTTAAAAGCTGCCACTTATAGTCACATTCACTTAGGTTTTGAGGATCATCCTTCCCTATTGAGGATGCTTAAAGAGTAGCTGTTTCCATTATTTTCTCATATAGCTATAATTATGTCATTGCTTTCTGTGGCTGTCTCACTCCCAAGAGGCCTTTGTAACCACCCCTAAATGATTTGGATAAAGCTTCTCACTATTAATATTAATACCTAACTGTGAACATCAAACCCTTTAATTGCTTTCATAGTGAATACTTGATGTGTCTGAGTACACATTCCTTACTTAAAACTGTAGCTCCATTAGTATAGATAATTATAGTACACTTCCACATATAAATCCCTGATTTTAATATACTTAAAGAGTGCAAGATATGAGTAACTAATTATTTTATAGACATGTAAAGTGAGGAGAAACGTAAGAGGAAAACATGAATACACAGAGATGAACCGAGGAATGATTGGCTGTAAAATGCAAGTTCCTTTTAGCAGTCAGAAAATATATTATCTTTTTTAAATTTACCTTTTCCTTTTACATTTCTTTGGCTTAAAATCTCTCTAGCATGATTTCTGGGTAGCAGCCAGAATTTCCTCTTTCTGAAGCACAAGCCTAACTGAAATCCATTTCTTTATCATTTTCCATTAGAGTAGCTCTATTTCTCTTATGGCTTTACAAACCCTGCACTGCAAACTACACAAGCTTGCAAAACTCACTGCTCCTTCAGAAAATGCCTCCCTTTTAAAGTCACCTCCATCAGCTTTTTCAGATGTAAATTCACAGGCAGAAACCAAGAGTCCTTTACCTCCCTGCCTTTTTAACTCTGCTGTGTGCAGTGCATGCACTGTGGGTCACACAACAGGGAGAGCAGAAGCACTGGTTCAACCCCACTGTGGCTGCTCTCCATTTAGCAGATCTCCTATTCTTGAAAGCAATTTATATGGATTTCCTGTGTCCACTCAATCTAACTGGCCTTATTTCCAATAAACCCCAAATCCAAGGAGAAAATCAGACATCTAAGTCACACCGCAGATCTTTCATCTTCAAGGAAGATCTGAGGTGTATTTTAAAAATCAGCCTCTTTCTGTGCACTTAGTACAGTAATTAGAATCATAGAATGGTTAAGGTTTGAAAGGACCTTAAGGTAATTATGGCTGGAGGGTTCATACCCCCCTGCCATGGGCAGGGACACCTCACACTAGACAATGGGCTGCCCAGGTGTCCTGGGTTCAGCAGTAGCAGTCATTTTTCTCCTTGGTAGCTGGTGCAGTGCTGTGTTTTGACTTTTGGCTTGGGAGCAGAGCTGATAACAATGATGTTTCGGTTTGGCCAAGGACTTTGTGAGCCTCATGCTCTGCCAGGGAGGAGGGGAAGCCCTGAGGAAGCAGAGACAGGACACCTGACCCAAGCTAGCCAAAGAGGTATTCCATACCACAGCACGTCATGCCCAGGAGGTAACTGGGAGTTACCCGGAAGGACACAGGCTTCCGGGTGGGACTCGTTTCTTGGCTGGTGGTATTGTATTCTCTTCCCTTGTTATTTTCTCTTATCATTGTTGTCATTGGTAGTAACGGTGGTGATTTGCGTTGTACATTGGTTGCTGGACTGTTCTTGTCTCAACCCGTAGGAGTTGCACTCTTTTGATCCTCCTCCCCTTTCCTCCATCAGATGTGTCCTGGGAAAGACGCAGCTATTAAATATAAACTAGTTCCCTTTTAGTCATCTGTTTACTTGGTATGATACTAACTTTGTCTGTTTGATATCTTCTTTCCTCATGCTTCTGTTAACCTTCTCTCGTTACGCTTTTCTGTTAACCTAGATATCCTTCCATCTCACTAGCAAACATACTGAATATGTTCTCTTCCTGTAGGGAAGAAGAAAAAGAAATGTTGCCTTATATATCAAAGTACTTCTATAATTTCTCTCAGGCCATATTATAGAGAAATAGAAAACTTGTGATGATACCCAAGTTAGAAAGAGCTTTGAGTTGAATTTGCCTCAACCTTCTCATTAGGATCACGATGAAAAGAAATCCCAAGTAATTTAAAATGCACTCTCTGCCCAAGTTTTATTCTGGTAAAAAAGTTAAAAAAGTTAGGATACCTAACATTTTAAACAGAAGAAACTCAAAGGGACCAAGGGAGAAAGAACAGAAATAGAAAGGAGTTATGAGGAATTCTTCCTAGCCAATTGCTTTCTTGCAAACAAAGAATTTCTTCCAGGCAATTTTTGATACAGAAGATAGAGGAATAACTAAATGTGAGGCAATTGCCATTTCCATCAGGAGGAACTAGTCAACAATGTCCATAAGAACAGAATTTGCCTGAAAAAAAAAAATAAAGTGAAAGGAATTCATGACATTAAAAATGGAAGGAAAATAAAGACAAAATAACAAAACTAGATTTTAGAAAGGCAGGTTTAAAAAAGTATCTTGAAAGTCAGCAAAGGCGAAAGAAAAGAGAGAAAGAAGGAGTTTAAGTAAAATTAGGTATAAACTGCTTAATTGCAGAGGAAAGACAGAAAGTACAGAGAAAGGTTAACATTCAAAAAGAAGAAACCATTATTTATGAAGTTTAAATTAAAGCCCATTTATTAAGCACGCATGTGGAAGAATTTTTTAAGTTTATAAGAAAATCACAATTACCAGGATAAGAATGACATGGAAGTAGAAAGGATTGTTAACATTAGCAAGAAATCTTTCTGCAAGTGCATTTCTAAATAAGAAGAGAGAAGGATCACCTCAAATAATATTTATAACCATATAGCTATAAAAAAAAAAAATTACTTTCTGTAGAAAGGTACTCAAATAAAAGTCTGTGAATTCAGCATTGTAAAAGGAATGCATGGTTAGAAAGCTCTTTTAGTTAAGAAAGCTTTTTAGCTTTGTATATAGTTACAAAGCTGGTAACAAAAATTTGGAGAATTGGGTTCTATCTACATAATGGAAAAATCATTCTACCTAAACTTTTCACATGGTGACTATTAATTTTATGTTCCTCATTTCCCATATTTTAGTTAAAGGCTGTGATTTTTCATTTGAATGCTTTCAGCAGCAATTGTAATTATTAGAGCTATGCTATATTTAAATAGAGCACCATACGACGCAATATATGCTGGCTTGAATCAGATCTAGATATCCAAAACTGGCATCTAAAAACAATTGATGCCTCTGTGTCCAGACTCCCCATATGTCAAAGAAGAATTACAAGTCTTCATATTATTAAGCTGCTGGGTGAAAATAAATAAATAAATAATAAATAAATAAATAAATAAATAAATGTGAAGCACTTGCATCTTCTAGTAAGGACTGCTACAGAAAACCTGTGGGCAACAAGGAAAATTATCATTTCTGTCTTCGGTGTAGTAAAGATAACATGGGACCACATCAATATCTGTTCATTAGCTGTGCAATAAATGAGACTGAGCCCTGGAGGAAGGCTATGCTCTAATGTATACACAAAGGCCAAAAAGTGCAAGCAACCTTCACAATAATATTTCATTCAAACTCTCTAAAGCTTTTAACATGGCTTTTTATATTTAATGAGTATCTACAGAAGCAGAAAATGCCAAAGAAGACTATGTAAAATCTAGCGCAATCCAAATAATAATAATCCTGTGGTATTAAGAGCCAAAAAGACCCTATATGTCATTCAAGTGTATTTCACCTTTTGGCATGACACTCTTGTGCTCTCCCAAGCAATACTTCGGATAGCTGTGAAATTATTCTTGTTAGTGAGGTAAACACACCTGTGCTCCAGAGATTTAATTCAAAACTTGAAAAAAAACTGAGATGGGGATAAACCATAAGCAATTCTCAGTATTCTTTAACTGAACCTGCTGCTCCTGATTTTGGAGAGAATGACCTAAGAAGCAGCAAAATATCCAAGGAAAGGAATCTCAGTTGTCATGTACTAAGGTATATAAGATTGACACCAGAACGATAGCAAATATGGAGGAACTTGACACTGCAGCCTACTGTCTAAAGGTACCTGTAAAGTAGTCCAGCAAAATAGAGTTTCTTTTTCATGTACAGTTTAAATTCTTTACATTTGAAAGCTGTGATACAAGAATATTCATGGATTTAGAAGGGTGTCTGAGTACTACAACCTAAACAACAGAAAGAGATAGATAGGTGTTTACATAGTCAGTTTATCCAGAGCACTGCTAACCCTAGGCATGATCCAGTTTAAATATCGTAATAGATACTTAGAGTCCAGCAATGGAGCATAGAGTTTTATAAATCATTCTCTTAGTCTTGCTTGTCTAAATCCTCCTTAAGCAGTGTTTTAGCTGCATAGTCGTTTTGATCTTCCTCAAAGTACTACAATAGGCATCAAGTCTCATTATTATTATTTCCTCAAGTAAACTTATGTAAACACAGATTTGGATACAACCGTCTATTCAGATATGATCAACATGATCTAGCACTTGTAATTTGAACATACCATTGCTCTATTTTAACCATAGAAATAAACCATAAAATATAGAGAAAGGGGATGTGTGTGTGGGTATGGGCTCATGTCATGGATAATATAAAGATGTCTTTTTGATAGCCTTCTATCAAAGAATTTGTCAGCCTCAAAAAAAAATAAAAATCCTGTTAATTATATGCTGCAAAGTTTTTCTGTTTCAACTTTTTATTTATTCAGTTATTTATTGTTTTATTTATTTATTAATAGAATAAATAAAACTATGTCTGTATGTGGAAGATAATAGCTGCTTCATCTTCAACTGTTTAATCTTTACTGACACTTTATTTTGTAGACACTTTTAGGTGTTTTTTGATAGCAATGTTTTATCTTAAACCTTTTCCACAATGATGCCTTTGATTTAAATTCAGTAGTCATACAAACAGTCATACCCCTATAACTATCTTGTTATATGCTATATATTGGGGTAAAAAAATGAAAAAAAAAAAAAGAGAAAAGAAAAAGATGGCTTTAGGATTTCTTTCAGTCATCTTCATCTTTGAAAATGACCCCAAAATGATAGAGAAAGCATATCTCAAAGATCCAGATTGTGAATTAGTGTAGCTGCATCTTAGAGTAAAGAGGCATATTGATTTTCACCTTAACTTGAAGAAGCCTTTGTCTGTTGTAGCTTGAACACAGAGATTTCATCCTTGTTTTAAATCAAACACAGTGTACTGGACACTATCATGTCAAGGCATGATCTCAGAGAGACTTACTTGGCTAAAACCACTCCAATTTCCTAATATACTTGGCTAAAAATGCAGAAACTTAAAATTTCTCATTCAAAAGAAAACTATCATTTTTTAGTTTTTTTTAGCATTCACCCTATCCTTAATATGTCATTTTTTCACCAGTTTTTCTATTTCTATACAAAAACATTTGAAGTATCCCAGTTGTGTCATCCTCATTAACTTTCAGTGTTAGCTATCTTCATGAATTTCTGAGAGTATTTGTAGCAGAGCATTCTACTCATGTGTGAGCAAGGGTAACAAAGTCTGGTTCACTATCATTAGAAAAGTGCCAGCTAGAAGATTACAGACTTCTGAATTACGTCTCATATATAATGAGGAAGATGAAGCAGACTATCCATTTAAATTGAACCGCATTAGTTTAGAATCCATTTTTTCCTTTTTTTGTATTTTTAATTTTGAAGAAATTATCTCATTTCAAATTCTGAGTTGACTTGTATGATACATATTAAGCCTAAGTTATTGGAAACAATAGTCAGCAATGAAATAAATTATGTGAAGTTAATATGCAATTAGTTTAAGTTAAGCAGAAGTTGCAGACCAGAAAATATTAAGAATGGTGAAGAATTAGGAAAACAGCTTAGAAAGCACAGAGCAAAACTGCCACTTTGGAGAAGTTACAGAATATATTTTTACATGTTATATTGCATGTGTTCTGAATAAAAAGGGATTTCAAACTTGGGAAAACAGATAGGGAAGGCAGAGGGTTGAAGGTATGAAAATGTAGGAGACCTACAGAGTAGAAAAGACAAAGTAAAAAGATTGGTTTAGGAAACTGTAAACTTTAATATTGTTTTTCCATTTTTCTATATGCTCTAAGTGTGGTACTTCTGTGAGTTTTCATTATTTGTTTTTTCTAGAGAAAAGAATATGCTGATCAACAGTTTTTATATACGTTTCAGACAAAGAAGCATTAAACTTAAATTCCTCGATCTTTCAGCGCTTACAAAAATTTAATGAATACTTGATAATTACCAAAAATGTTTAAAATAAGTACCAGTACATAGCTCAGAAAAAAAAATATTTTAACTACCCCACACATATACAAAAACAATGGAGGGTAGGGTTTCTTCTTCTCTTTGATCTGCTTTCTTTTTATAATTAACTGCAATCTTGAAACCCCAGAGAATAGAAAAATCTTCATTTTTAACATTCATAGGAAACAGGAAAGACTTGAATCATTGATTAATCTTAAAAAGGGCTACCCAAATGTGCTATTATAATCACAAAACAGAACTGGTTTGCCTGCTTCATCTGAACCTCTTGGGTTCAAATAAATGTTAAGTCTTTGCCTTTTAATATTACACTAACAGCAGGAGCCGTTTTATTGGGAAAATATCAAAACTGATGTTGTCTCTGATTTCTAATGGCAATTACTGTTGTTACAAAAATAATATTTACAGTATGGAAAATATTGCACCCTATTCAATTTGCATGGTGGAAAATGACTCATATTAGCATATTTTAAGAAACTGATTAATTACAGCATTTCAGTTGATGAGCATTTGAGAGAAAGTATAATCTATGCAAAGGGAGGAAAGTTCTTAAAAGTCACTTTCAGTTGTGAGGAAGTGCTTTAGTATTTGAAATGCAGACAAATTAAATCACTGAATGCCTCGTTGGATAAATGTATGTAAATTAAATCCTTTTTCCCATACTGTATACATGGACTGAACGACATCAGATGCACAATGTACAGTCATCCTGACTACTAAACAAGTAGTAACTTCAAATAAAAAGTGAAGTAATTATTTTTGCCAGATCTACCAGAGTTGCAATAAAACTTCCACTAAGCAGCTGCTTGGTTTTTTTATTTTTTTTTCTTCCTCCCATCTCTCTTTTTACCCTTTATAAGTTATATATGTGAAAGACTCAAATTCATCATCATGACATGGATAACAAAGAAAACTTTTCAGCTTTTTTCAGGTGATTCATTTCTTTTTTATAGCAAGTTTGGAACCACTGCAGATTTATCCTATAGGATTCCCTAAATGCAGGAAAGTCAAAGATAAACTGGCAAAATGTAGAAGTAGTATAACTTTAATTTTCATAGAGGACAGCTCTGAAAGGAATTTCAAGAGATAATCTAGTTCATCCTCTTCAAAGCAAAACCACCTATACCTATATTGCTCTTCACAGATATTTAACTAACCTGTTCTCTGACAAATTAGACTTGTTTAGGATTGTAATTTCATTATTTCAATACCCATTCATAAAGTGGCTAATCCTGTGAATGAAATTATAACTCTATTTCTTGTATTTATTTTGACACTTTGAAATGTGGACTTGCAAGTGAATCATTAGAAGGAACAGGTGAAACATAAGGAAATTCAGGAGTTAAATTCTGATGAATTACATATGTTATGTCATATGCAATGACATACAGTGACAATGCAGTAGCAGGAATCGTGATGAAAATGGGATTATTTTGTTCTGTCTTGTCAAGAGAATGAGATGTAGAATTTTCTATGCTAATGTTGAAAAATGGTATGAGTAAAACAAAATAGTTGGCAAGCAAGAACAAGCTATGGTCCTTCCCATTTCTCACAACAGTGGGCAGCTTTTAGAACTTCCTTCTACAAATTTAAATGGGACTATTCAAGACCTGCAGTTTGGAAATCTCTTCTGCTCACTCACTTCTGCATTCAACCCTTTCATCTGTAATATTGTTCATGTAGCTTTGTGAGTATTTGTACCTCTTTTACAGGAAGCAAAGAATCTGTGCCATTTTCCTTGAACTGCACTAATGTTCTATATGCTTCGTAATTTAACAGGAATGAAACAAATTAGATTATAGAAATATTTTTAAATTCTGTAGCAATTACTTTAGAAATCTGGAGAGTCATCCTGAGAATCAGAGTCTTTCTAAACACATTTTAAACCACACAGAGAAACCTGTTACAAGAATTTCTCATATGTATCCTAGGACAGGACAAGGAGTAAAGGGTTCAAACTTAAACAGGGGAGGTTTAGATTGGATATAAGGCAGAAGTTATTTACTGTGAGGGTGGTGAGGCACTGAAATGGGTTGCCCAGGGAGGTTGTGAATGCTACATCCCTGGCAGTGTTCAAGGCCAGGCTGGACGAGGCCTTGGGTGGCATGGTTTAGTGTGAGGTGTCCCTGCCCAGGGCAGGGGAGTTGAGCCTAGATGATCTTAAGGTCCTTTCCAACTCTAACTATTCTCTGATTCTATGATTCTATATGCAATAAGCATAAATTGAGTCAAAGGCATATGAAAGAAAAGCCAAACATCCAAATAGAGATTTCTTCAATTCTTAATGTTCCCTAACTCCTTTCTGTTCTTGTCTGTTTGTCTGTCAATATTTAGTCTGACTGCAATCCATAGAACTAATTCTGCATCAGTGGATAAATCTTTGACAAAATATACATAAAATTCAAACATTAAGGAATAAAAACCAATACCAGTATTTTTTTTCCCAGTGTTGAGGTTTTACCAATAATTTTAGCTATTTTGATCAAACAGATATGAAAGTTAACACTATTTCTCACAAAACAATAAAAAAGTAATATGAAACACTACTTTTTTGCATAGTAACAATTTTAAACAACCTCTCTTTTTTGTTCATCTTATATATTTGGAGTTTTTTCATAGTACAAATTTGCATGGACTCTCAAAATCTAAAGCATATTAAATAATGAAATAAGCAGATAAAAATCACTTTTATATTAATGTTAGTATTTTTATACAGTGAAATTATAATTATGAAATTACCTAAATCAGACTGAATTACAAAGGTATGGCAAAAAGTGAAGATTGATATTTAGGTTAAATTATCTGCAGGATAGGAATTTCAGTGGCTCTGAAAAATGATCCTGGAAAAAATTTAAGAATGGAGTTTTATAGTGAGCTGCATGCTACCTTTTTGTATGGCAGTGTGGCCATGTATGTAGGTCAAAGCATAGAAGAAGTTGCAGCTAGGGTATCAAAAGTAAAAACCACTCTCAAAGTACATGACTCATAAAGAAGACCAAGAAGAAGTTGCTTATCACATGGTAAAAAATCCCAAGTGTTCAAGACCAGGCTGGATGAGGCCTTGGGTGATATGGTTTAGTGTGAGGTGTCCCTGCCCATGGCAGGGGGGTTGGAACTAGATGATCTTAAGGTCCTTTCCAACCCAACTATTCTATGATTCTATGATTCCATAATTAAATATTATAAATTACTTTTGTGCCAGCATGTAACTCAGGTCTAAAAAAGAGATCTCAAAGGGGATCCTCACATGGATCACAGGCCTCTGAGACTGACTTCCATCCCTGGTGAGATGACAAACTCAGTAATAAAGGGTAAGACCGCTGAGCAAATGCATAGAATGCATAGACACATCTTTGTGGGAAAGAGTCATCATGACCTCCGTAAAGGGCCTTATTAGTGTGCTGGAGTGTTATGAGGATGTCAGTGAACACATGAACAAAGGGTATCCTGTAGCTAAGGATAAGAAAGAAAAAAGAAGTCCACTCAAGAAATACAAGTTGTTGGAAGAAAAGCCTTTTTATAAACTGATAACTGGTGAAAGGCCAGAAAACGTAGGGTGGTTTTCCATGGACACTTTTCAGGATGGGAAAGAGTCATCAGTGAGTCATATGAAGACAGTTTTTGAGGCCAGTTCTATACACGTTTCTATCAATGAACTGCAAAGGGGAACAAACAACAAATATCTGAATTTTAGGATTATACTAAGGTCTTTTAAGTATTTAAGTATTCAGAAGACATGCCTAGGTTAAGGAACTCCAGAAAGACTTCATAAAAAAAAAAACTAAATGGTCAAAAAAGGTAGCAGATGAGGTCCAGAGGGAATAAAGGTAAAATAATTCATGGAAAAATTATATATGTCATGCATATGTAAAACTGCACTTGGAACTGCCAGTTACAATGCAAGAAACAGATCTTGAGGTCATCATTGATTTCAAAGGTTCATCATCATCATCATCTTAAAGTGCAGCAGCAGCTAAAAAAAAAAAGAACCAATAAAAAGTACTCAGCAGGAAGAATACTATGGGCAAGGCAGAGGTCATCATTTTGGTGCTACCTGAAAACTTGGTGATTCTGTATTTTGAATAGGGAGGTGACTCTTTCCTCTACTTTGTCCTGGTGAGATTCCCCCTGGAATACTGCAACCAGCTCTCAAGTCCTCAGTACAGGAAAGATATGGACCTGCTGGAAAGGGTCTAGAGGAGGGCCACTTGGCAAGAGGGCTAGAACTAGATGATCTTTAATGTCTCTTCCAACCCAAACTATGCTATGATTCTATGATTCTGTTTGTGTACTTCTGATGCCCACATCTCAAGATGTGTCAGGATCACAGCAAATACAGAGAAGGGAAACTAAGATGTGGGAAGGAGAGGAGAGGACTAAAAAGGTAGGATTCTGAGAAAGGCTTAAAAAGTAAGAATCTGATGTTCAAGCTGAATGTAGAGCTGTTGTTCACTGGATCACACAATATTAGAAGAAAAGGAAATACACAAGAACTAAGAGGAGATTAGTTTAAATGAGTTAAATACATTACACATAGACAGTGAACTGGAATCAGGTGCTGTGGGTTTCAAGCCAGATTTTGTGAATACTGATAACACTAGAAGCTTCAAAAAGAGATTAGTGAAATTCATAAACTGTGAGTGGATTCATAGGTCTAAAAATAGATACATAATATCTACTTATATCCCATAAAAAATGCATCTTCATAGGCAAATTCATAGATCTAGAAGTGGATATTAAGAGGAAAAGGTGAGAATGTATGATCTCATGTCCTAATACAGTAATTGTAGATACTGGATACGTTTGACAAAAAGTGTGTAGATTTTGCAGTATGTCTGAATTAAATCTTGTATAGCCACTGCTGGAGTCACAGTGCTGAGCTAGATAGACCACTGGTTTGACCTGTAAGAAAATTCTTTATGTTCTCTTTTAAGTGAAACTACCTTAGTCGTTTTTGCATCAGGTTTCAGATAATGTGTGTGGTTTCAACCTGTTCATTAGTTATGCCTCTATAGATGAGAGCTGAGTGAGAACTCATGCTTTTCAAGCCTGAGTGGCAAATGCATCACTATCAATATTAACCTTGACCTTTATAACAGTGTTTAGCCTTTGCATTCTAGCCTGCAAAATATGTTTGTCAGTCAGTATAAATCCTTACACAAGAAAGAAAACCTTGGAAATGGACTCGTCAAATTGGCAAAACGTAGTAGATGAAACTTCATGAAATCTGTCTAGGAAAAGAAAGAAACAATATTTAAGAGCTGTTGTCATTAGTCATTGGAACAACAAGAACTATGGAGAGTTCACCAGCTCTTCTTATTTTTGGATTCTGCAGCATTGTTCTGCTGCAGAAAAATGACTTACAAGGATACTCTGATACACTGTGTTGTATAGCAGGCCAGTTTAGAGGATCATTCTGCTCTTCTCCAGGGTCTACAACCTCTAATTCTGTAAAACAGCCAAGAGTTCATCACATTCTTTGAAATGTGTTAATAGACACAAGCACCTTCCAGAAAATAAAGTATGAACATATACAGCCACCCTCAGATTTCCCCTTGGAGCTATTAGTAATTATTTAAATTTTACTGACAAACAAAAGTGCATTCGAATTTCAATTATCTGATACACAAGTGGTGTGTGTTAACCCTGGGAGGCAGTTCAGCGCCACACAGCCACTCAGTACCTTACCCCCAGTGTGATGGGGGAAAGAACTGGAAGGATTAAAGTGAGAAAACTTGAGGGTTGAGATAAAGACAGTTTAGTAGGTAAAGCAAAAAGCTGCACACACGAGCAAAGCAAACCAAGGAATTCATTCACTACTTCCCATCATCGGGTAGCTGTTCACCCAGCCCCAGGAAAGCAGGGCTCCATCACATGTAACGGTTATTTGGGAAGACACAGGCGATCACTCCAAACATTCCCCTTCCTCCTTCCTCCCCAGCTTCTATTGCTAAGCATGACACCTTATGGTGTGGAATAACCCTTGTGTCAGTTGGATCATCTGTCCTGGCATGTCCCCTCCCAATTTCTTGTGCACCCCCAGCCCACTCACTGGTTGGGGAGAGTCGGGGGAGCAGAAAAAGCCTTTGCTGTGTAAGCACTGCTCAGCAACTGTTAAAAGTTGGGTGTGTTATCAACACCACTTTCATCACAAATCCAAAACATAGCATCATCTGTGTTACTATGAAGAAAATTATACCACCTTAACCCAGAACATTAAGGCACAGTTTCAATCACGAAAAACTTAGAATCTAAACCGAAACTAACGTAAGTGAGCTTTGTGTAAGAAAAGAAAAACATAGTTGGAACAACAAAAAAAAACAGAAGTAAGAGTGTGTATACAGGACAGAAAACGTAAATGTCTGTGTTTTCTTTCCCTTTTCAATGACGAGTAATGTAACAAAATAATAGCTGAAATTCAGTAAGAGTAGGTCCAGAAAGTTGTTGTAAAAAAAAAAAGTACTTTAAGTTCCAAAACTGACTTTTCACTGGAGATAATATTGACATTAATGAACACCATTGTGGAAAAATAGGGTGGGTTTTTTTTCCATTTTTAATTTTCTTCTGAATGCTTATTTTTTCCTCACAATATCTTTGGCTTATTTTTTCTTAGGTTTTATTTTTAATTACTTGGGATAAACATCAGGAAAAAGTTCTTTCATGTCAACTGCATAGAAAAAATCTCAAACTAAGTGCTATGTGCCAGCATTTTCAGCTGCATCTTTTATTGGGTTCATGCAAAATTTCATTAGTTGCCAATTTTGTATAAAAAGAAAGGACATTTGCACATGCATACTTCATGCTTGATTTTGCAGTTACCTTTTGAAACACATTAAGGTCTAATTTAAAATTCAGTGAAGTCAAAGGGAGACTTTCCATTTGATTTCTATAAGATGATCAAAAATGAAAAAGAAGAGACCAGATGAAATTTTGTCCTCAGTAATTTAGATGAATATTTGTGTTGTCTTTCCAGTATCTAATATGTATTTTGAGACATTGTTAAAAGCCCACAGTGCTCTCTATATTATGAATGCTTTATCAGATCCATTCAACCTGAAATTGCCCAAAATGAAGTGTCCTCTGGCAAAGGCAGTTTACGAAATTGCTTATCTGGTGCTCCTGTCTGCTTGTCCACATTATTTAAAACAGGTCAGGTGGCTCATATAGTCAAAACACATTTTTCTTTTAATTGAAAAACAGTTTAGAAAGACTACCATAAAGACAGAGATTTATACTGTAAACCTACAGTCTGGTAAAAAAAAAAAAAAAAAAATCTATCTTGTAAATATAATCTTCAAGCCACAAAACTGAGTTGAATGTATCCTTTATAAATCATTCCCAGAATTTTTAAAGGATGCTGGTTAACCTTTTATCTGTGTAAAGGAGGTATATTAGATTTCAACATAATTCTGTTTATTAAAAGGATGACAATTTTTTTTATCAGAAATATCAAGACAGATTTTTTTTAATGTCAAGTATATTTTAGTTAATTATTTTTGTACAGAACATACATGTTATTTAAATCCTGAGAGTTCTCTTTCAGATTTTATTTTTTATTTTTTATTTTTTTATTAATTGGAACGTGTTCCAGCTCTTTGCACTTCTATTTGTACTTTACATTTTATGCTTGTGCCTCCCCATCTAGCCACAGATTTAAGAAGGTGAGCTAAAGAGTTTTCATTCTGTCGTGGTTTAAACCCAGTCAGGTAGCTTGTTCACTCACTCCCAGTGAGTGGTGCCGAGCTGACAACAATCGAGGTCCGTGTCCGTCTCCCCCCCCGCCTCCCCGCACCGGGGCTCTCCCCTTCCCCGCTCCCGGAGGAACGGGGAGGAGGATCGAGAGAGTGCAACTCCTACGGGTTGAGACAAAAACAGTCCAGCAACAAATCACCACCACTACTATCAGCTAAAACAATGATAAGGGAAAATAACAAGGGAAGAGAATACGATACCACCGGCCAAGAAAACGAGTTCCACCCGGAAGCCCCTGTCCTTCCGGGTAACTCCCAGTTACCCCTCACCCCGGGCATGACGTGCTGTGGTATGGAATACCTCCCCGGCTAGCCCGGGTCAGGCGCCCCGTCTCTGCTTCCTCACAGCTTCCCCTCCTCCCTGGCAGAGCATGAGCCTCACAGAGTCCTTGGTCAGGGTAAACATCACTTAGCAACAACCAAAAACATCGGCTTCACCAACACTGTTCTCAAGCTGGAAGTCAAAACACAGCACTGCACCAGTTAACACAAAGGAAAAACATGACTGCTACTGAGGAACCCAGGACATTATCCACCCCTTATTCCATACCATTCACGTCGTGCTCAGATCCCACATTTTCAATACACCATCGCTCTCCCACATATATACATCCATATACATACAGACCAAGAGGAAAAAATCATTTTCTTAGTGCATGGACCAATCCCTATAATGCTGCCGAGTCCATTCGGTCCATGATGTTCAAAGTTCATTCTCTGTTGGGATGATGGCTGGAGGGAAGTCAGGGCCAGTCGTTGGTGACCTGGAGACATCTAGTTGATGGGCTATAAAAGCATTACACAGCAGGCAACAGCATACAATTCACTGGCTGTTTTCCCCTAAAATCAAATCCCCTTGAGGTATACATCGGACTTCCCCATCTTCCCGCATTACCCACCAGGTATATCCAGGTCCCTGAGCAAAAGCAATCCCACGAGTGGGTTTGCCTTTACCTGAAGCAGGAATAACCCAGACTGTCTTCCCCAGCAAATTCTTCATATGCACCACGGGAACTTTGTCCCCCTCTACAATATGTAAAAGTTTTGACTGGGCTGGGCCAGCCCTGTTGGCAGATCCTCTGGTGTTGACCAGCCAGGTGACCTTTGGTAACTGTGTATCGCAATGCTTGAAAGTTCCCCCACCCATTGCTCTCAGTGTAGTTTTTAACAGCCCATTGTACCATTCGATTTTCCCAGAGGCTAGTGCATGGTAGGGGATGTGATATACCCACTCAATGCCATGCTCTTTGGCCCAAATATCTATAAGGTTATTCCGGAAATGAGTCCCATTGTCTGACTCAATTCTCTCTGGGGTGCCGTGTCACCACAAAATCTGTTTCTCAAGGCCCACGATAGTGTTCCGGGCAGTGGCATGGGGCACAGTGTATGTTTCCAGCCACCCGGTGGTTGCTTCCACCATGGTAAGCACGTGGCGCTTGCCTTGGCGGGTTGGTGGCAGTGTGATATAGTCAATCTGCCAGGCCTCCCCATATTTATACTTCAACCATCGTCCTCCATACCAAAGAGGCTTTAACCGCTTGGCTTGTTTAATTGCAGCACATGTTTCACACTCATGAATAACCTGGGCAATAGTGTCCATTGTTAAGTCCACCCCTTGGTCACGGGCCCATCTATATGTTGCATCTCTGCCCTGATGGCCTGAAGTGTCATGGGCCCACCGGGCCAAAAATAATTCACCTTTATGTTGCCAATCTAAGTCCATCTGAGCCACTTCAATCTTAGCCGCTTTATCCACTTGTTGGTTGTTCTGGTGTTCCTCAGCGGCCTGACTCTTGGGTACATGGGCATCTACATGACGTACCTTCACCACCAGGTTCTGCACCCTGGCAGCAATATCTTTCCACAGTGCAGCAGCCCAGATGGGTTTACCTCTGTGTTGCCAGTTGCTCTGCTTCCATTGCTTCAACCACCCCCACAGGGCATTTGCCACCATCCATGAGTCAGTATAAAGTACTGGCCACTTTTCTCGTTCAGCAATGTCCAGGGCCAGCTGGATGGCTTTCACCTCAGCAAACTGACTCGATTCACCCTCTCCTTCAGCAGTTTCTGCAACTTGTCGTCCAGGACTCCATACAGCTGCCTTCCATCCCCGATGCTTTCCCACAATACGGCAAGAACCATCAGTAAACAAGGCATACTGCTTTTCACTTTCTGACAGTTTATTATATGGTGGGGCCTCTTCAGCGCGCATCACCTCCTCCTCTGGTGACATTCCAAAATCTTTGCCCTCTGGCCAGTCCGTGATAACTTCCAGAATGCCTGGACGACTGAGATTTCCTATTCGAGTTCGTTGTGTAATTAGTGCAGCCCATTTACTCCATGTAGCATCGGTTGCATGATGTGTAGAGGAGACCCTGCCTTTGAACATCCAGCCCAGCACGGGCAGCCGGGGTGCCAGGAGGAGCTGTGCTTCAGTGCCAATCACTTCCGAAGCAGCTCGAACCCCTTCATAGGCTGCCAGTATCTCTTTCTCAGTTGGGGTATAGCTGGCCTCAGATCCTTTGTATCCCCAACTCCAAAAGCCGAGGGGTCGACCTCGAGTCTCCCCTGCAGCTTTCTGCCAGAGGCTCCAGGTAGGACCGTTCTCCCCAGCTGCAGTGTACAGTACATTTTTTACATCTGGCCCAGTCCGGACTGGTCCAAGGGCTACTGCATGAACTATCTCGCGTTTAATTTGCTCAAAGGCTTGTTGCTGCTCAGGGCCCCATTTAAAATCATTCTTCTTCTGGGTCACATGATAGAGGGGGCTTACAATCGAACTGTAATTTGGGATGTGCATTTTCCAGAACCCCACTGCACCCAAGAAAGCTTGCGTTTCTTTCTTATTAGTTGGTGGAGACATTGCTGTTATCTTGTTGATCACATCTGTGGGGATCTGTCTACGTCCATCTTGCCATTTTATTCCCAAAAATTGAATCTCCTGGGCAGGTCCCTTGACCTTACTCCGTTTTATGGCAAAACCGGCTTTCAGCAGGATTTGGATTATTTTCCTCCCTTTCTCAAAGACTTCTTCCACTCTATCGCCCCACACGATAACGTCATCAATGTATTGCAAGTGTTCTGGAGCTTGCCCCTGTTCCAGTGCAGTCTGGATCAGTCCATGACAGATGATAGGGCTGTGTTTCCACCCCTGGGGCAGTCTGTTCCAAGTGAACTGGACACCCTTCCAAGTAAAAGCAAACTGTGACCTGCACTCTGCTGCCAAAGGAATTGAGAAAAATGCATTGGCAATATCAATCATGGCATACCACTTGGCTGCCTTTGACTCTAGTTCATACTGAAGTTCTAGCATGTCCGGTACGGCAGCACTCAATGGTGGTGTGACTTCATTCAGGCCACGATAGTCTACTGTTAGTCTCCATTCTCCGTTAGACTTTCGCACTGGCCATATGGGGCTATTGAAGGGTGAGCGGGTCCTGCTGATCACCCCCTGACTCTCCAGTCTACGGATCAGCTGATGGATGGGAATCAGGGAGTCTCGGTTGGTGCGATATTGCCGCCGGTGCACTGTTGTGGTCGCAATTGGCACTTGCTGTTCTTCAACTTTCAGCAACCCCACAGCAGAGGGATCTTCTGAGAGACCAGGCAAGGTGGACAGCTGCTCAATTTCCTCAGACTCCAAAGCAGCAATACCAAAAGCCCATCGGTACCCTTTTGGGTCTTTGAAGTACCCTCTCTTGAGGTAGTCTATGCTGAGGATGCATGGAGCCTCTGGACCAGTCACAATAGGGTGCTTTTGCCATTCCCTCCCAGTCAGGCTGATTTCAGCCTCCAGCACAGTCAACTCTTGGGATCCTCCTGTCACTCCAGAAATATAGATGGGTTCCACCCCTTGACAGCTTGATGGCATCAGGGTACACTGTGCACTGGTATCTACTAGAGCCTTATACTTCTGTGGGACTGATGTGCCAGGCCATCTGATCCACACAGTCCAGTAAATCCGATTGTCCCCTACCTCCACCTGGCTGGAGGCAGGGCCCCTCTAATGGTCGTCACAGCGTTGGACACTTAAGTCGTGTTGAAAGGGATTATTCTTCGTTATCACAGGAGCTGGAGTAAAATCAGCTCTTCCACTCCATCTGGGAAACTGCTCACCAGAGACTGAAGCCGTAGCTCTCATGGGACGATCAGTCTTGGCCCTTGCTCCCCTCTTCAGTTCACTCACCCGTTCCTCCAAAGCTGAAGTAGGTTTTACATCCCACTTTGTCATGTCTTCTCCGTGATCCAGCAGGTAAAACCATAGGGTACCCCGTGGCGTATACCTTCTGTATCTCCTCTCTTGAACAATAGGACGCCTTTTGTTAATAGCTGAGACGTGTGTTGGTACACGTGAGGAGCCGGATAAATCAGATAGATTGTCCTTCAATTGTTCGAGGTCCTGGGACAGTTTTTTCACAGCTGAGATGATGGAAGGGGTGAGATTGTCTTCGAACTCTCGGAGTTTATGAACCATTTCATCCACTGTTAGTGGTACTATGTCATTCCAGGTCACTGTTGCCAATGAATGGGCATATGATGACGGTGCATTCCATGTAAGTTTTCGCCACATGGGTTGTGTACATTCAACTTCATCTGGATCTATAGGTGTATTCCCGTTATTCGGCTTGATGTGATAGATCATCTCTACGATGGCCGATTCCCTCAGAGACTGGATGCCTTTGTCTATAGTAGTCCACTTGGCCGAACGACTTGTAACATCGTCCTTGTACGGAAACCTTTCTTTCACAGCTGCCAAGAGCCTCCTCCAAAGGCTGAGGGACTTTTTCTCTCTTGCAATTGCTTGGTCAATTCCCCCTTCTCTAGCAAGTGATCCCAGCTGCTTGGCTTCTGTACCTTCTAGTTCGTGACCATCGGCCCCATTGTCCCAGCATCGGAGTAACCAGGTGACGATGTGCTCCCCTGGTTGACGGGTAAAATCTTTTCGCATATTCCGGAGCTGGGTTGAGGTCCGAGGTCTTCTTCTTCTTCGTCATGTGATGATGACTCCTGATCAGATTCTGGACCGGGTGGTGAATTCATTGGTTCTTCATCTCGCTTCACCCTTTTTGCCTCCTTTTTGCTTGTTCTCTTGCATACAGGGGCAACTGATATTGGTACGAATTGGTCCTCTGGTTTGGCTGCAGTGATTATCACTGTGGTTTGAGTAGCAACTGTACTTGTTGCTGGGGGTGGTGTAGCTACTGTGCTTGGAGCTGGGGTAACCGCGCTGTCTGTTGCAGTTGAAGTTTGAGCAGCTGCTGTACTTGCCACTGGGGTAGCTGTGCTGTTCATTGCAGCCAAAGTTTGAGTAGCGACTGTCGCTTTGCCCTCAGATCCGCCGACATTCTTTTCCTTTTGAAGGTGCTGGATAGTGTTGAACAAGGCCCTGTAAGCATAGGCCAAGCCCCAGCACGTTGCCGTGATTTGTCCATCTCTGGTATGGCCAGAATGACCACACACCTCATTTAAGTGTTTTACTAATTCTTCTGGATTTTGCAGTTGTTCGGTAGTGAAATTCCAAAGTACTGGAGGGGCCCACTGACCTAGATACTTGCTCATACTATCCCACACACCCTGCCACTCATGGCTGTCCAGCCTCAGGGAAAATCTCTCGGTCCTCCTACATCGTCGTTTGACCCCAGACAAGACCCAAACCTGAATCTGCTTAACTCTTGAAATCAGTAGTGGGTAAAACACACTCTGTATGCGTGTTAGCATGGTGATTCTCATCACCATCAGCAAACAAGTCTCAACAGCATTAAAAGGCCATTCAAAAAATTCAAAACTCTCAAATGTAAATGGTCTGGGGGGACGACTAGGAGGGTAAAAGGATGTCTCCTTCCCAGGTTGAGCACCTGAGAAGGAGAAAAAAGATGTGTAATTGCTAAGCACCTCCATCATATACCTCCCAAAGTATAAAGGTGGTGACCACACTGGGAACATAAGCCAGATCAGTTTCATGATCAATGATTCTATTGTATTACAAGTCATTACCATAAAGTACAATGGGATAAAAACCTTAGCCCAAGCCCCACACTTGAAAAACACTAATACAGCAAGTACCGGATGGACGTAAGATACTATATACTGAAACTGTGAGATCAAGAGGAACAACCTTGAGAGCCAATAAATCAGCATTGTGACGAGTGACTGTTAATCTTGTCAGATCTGTTCTTATCTCAACCCCTCGTGCCCCACGTTGGGAGCCAAAAAGAACTGTCGTGGTTTAAACCCAGTCAGGTAGCTTGTTCACTCACTCCCAGTGAGTGGTGCCGAGCTGACAACAATCGAGGTCCGTGTCCGTCTCCCCCCCCGCCTCCCCGCACCGGGGCTCTCCCCTTCCCCGCTCCCGGAGGAACGGGGAGGAGGATCGAGAGAGTGCAACTCCTACGGGTTGAGACAAAAACAGTCCAGCAACAAACCACCGCCGCTACTATCAGCTAAAACAATGATAAGGGAAAATAACAAGGGAAGAGAATATGATACCACCGGCCAAGAAAACGAGTTCCACCCGGAAGCCCCTGTCCTTCCGGGTAACTCCCAGTTACCCCTCACCCCGGGCATGACGTGCTGTGGTATGGAATACCTCCCCGGCTAGCCCGGGTCAGGCGCCCCGTCTCTGCTTCCTCACAGCTTCCCCTCCTCCCTGGCAGAGCATGAGCCTCACAGAGTCCTTGGTCAGGGTAAACATCACTTAGCAACAACCAAAAACATCGGCTTCACCAACACTGTTCTCAAGCTGGAAGTCAAAACACAGCACTGCACCAGTTAACACAAAGGAAAAAACATGACTGCTACTGAGGAACCCAGGACACATTCTTACCCTTTCTTCCATATAATATGATCAATTCCTAACTTCTTAGCTCTCAAATTCATATTGGGCTGCTCCCAGTGTGATACACAAGCACACATTCCTCTCTTTTTCACACCTAAAAAGTTGAGGCAATAAAAGTCTTAGTTAGTAGATGTAAAATTAAGCAATACAGAATTTTAGGACTTCAGTTCTGATGCTTTCTGGATTTCATAAAATAGTTGCTAGAAACACTGCCAAGAAGGCAAACAGTGAACTTCTTTTTTAACAGCTGTATTTAAATACTGGAGAAGAAAGCAGAAGACACCACTTTTTTCCTCTCAGCATTGGTATCACTTCAGTTGAAGTAAATGATGTTCCCTAAATCGCAGGAGCTCAGCTCTGTCTTAGCAACACTATGTCACCTAAGCTTCCCCCTTACTCCCCAAACCTTCATATAACATTTCCCTGGCTCTGAGTTCATTGTGAGTTTAATTTCACTTTGTTTGTTGATCTGAGGGTCTATTTTGATCTACATGGGTCTGTGACCTTGTAAATCCTTCTTTTACCTTCTTTGTTATAGTCTGTGGATTTAAACTACTCTCAGTGCTTTATAAGGTTGCACTCTTAACTTCTGCAGGGAAATAAGCATCAGACTGACCTTGGTGATATACTATTTGGATGGAATTAACTTGTAATTTACAGATTGTAGATTGTAAAAGTTCTATTGAAATTGACAGTGCATCAGATGCTTGAAAATTTGTATGAATAAACTAAATTTGTGAGTTTGCTTATCATCAATGCATGAAAAATTTCAACAAATGCTTTAAAAATGCTACTACATCAGCAGGCAAGTGATACTAAAATCCTACAAATTTGCTGCTTGGAAAAAAATGTCTAGCAATAAAACAAGTCTATCAATATTCAGCCATCAGAAAAATAAAATTCAATTTCAAACTTTTGATAAGGTTTGATCTCTTTATTATTTTTCTGTAACTATGGAAATCAAAGTATTGAGTTGTACATTTCCATCTCCTGATAAAAGTTACTTTCAAGGATATAAAGAAAAAACCCAATAAGCTTCTATGAAAACTATGTAGTCACGCAGAAGAACACCAAGTATCAGGCATAAAGTGACTTAGAGGTCTATTTACATGACAGATTGCTGCATTGTACAGGAATATCCAGGCTAGAATAGAACCAGCCAACTCAGATGACAGAGGAAGGGAGAAACTAAATATCCATCTGCTCTCTCTGTGTTTCATCACTACCTCCTTGAGTTTCCTGTTCTCACATGGACAGAGGGGAACACACTAGTTTCAAGTATCTGAAATGACATACTTTATCAGTGGTTTCATTAACTCAAGATTAAAAACAGTAGAGTAAGATTCAGCCACAACTTTTTCTGAAATTACAATAATGAACCAAATCCTAATCCAAAAGGGACATACAATAGGCCCTGAGTTTGTTTGCACTTAAAATCTTGTATGAACAGTTCATCTTCCTGATCACATCTTAAACAGTGGAAAAGTGGTAAGAATAGATCTTCTTTCCAATCCCAGAAATTGAAAAAGAAAAAATAAAGAGAAAAAGGAAAAAGAAAAAAATAATCAATCTACTGATCTTTCTGTCCTTTAATATGTTTTAATTAAATCAACTGGTCTGCAATGATTCAGACAGGGGAATTAAAAAAAAAAAAAAAAAGACAATATCTGGAGGAAAAGGTTCTCGAAGTCCTTTTTAACATTTTCAGAAGTGCATTAAGTGAGAATGTTCTCAGGAATAAAACTTAGAAATATTGTTTCATCAAAACAAATCATCAGGAGATGATCTTCTGAGCTTACTTAAGAGAGCAAAAATGTTTCAAATTAATCCTGTAATTGTCCTGGGTTTAGCAGTAGCAGTCAATTTTTCTCCTTCTTGGTAGCTGGTGCAGTGCTGTGTTTTGATTTTCAGCCTGGGAACAGTGCTGATAATACCGATGTTTTCAGTTGTTGCTAAGTAATGTTTACCCTGACCAAGGACTTTGTGAGGCTCATGCTCTGCCAGGGAGGAGGGGAAGCCAAGCTGTCTGGCTAGGGTTTAAACCACAACACATGGCACAAATTCTATAACACCATCTGTATAAAATACTGGTTTGAGAGAGACATTGTTCTTGGTAGATATAATTTTTAAATCCATCAGCTTGTGTTTTGAACTACAGAAATATGTAATTCCTACTTGTATTCTAAGAATAAGTATGTTTAAGTAATACAGTGTCAAAGCCTGCAAAGCACTATTAGTCTATTAGCTACTTTAGGAGACATAGAGACCATGCGGGAAAAAAAAAAAGGAGAAAAAAAAAAAAAGCTACACAAAACCTGAAGGTAAAAATACTGAAATAGATCATAGATTATAGTCTTCATTTCTGTTATTAGAGGCTTTGGCTAAAGGTCATTCCATATTACTGCTAAGGTCATAGAGGAGAATAATTAAGCCATTAATAATAACCTAAAAAAAGAATGTCATATAATATTTCATATATGTGAATTAAATGTTATTTCAATGGTAATTGCATCTATTTGAATTACATCATTCTTAGCCTGATCCCTTTCTTTCCACCTGACTTGATTACCCCATAAACACAAGACCCACTGAAATTCTAAAATGCTTGTCTTCTAGCCAACTGTGCTGACACTCTCAAGATCATCCTAGGGTGATGTAGACCATAGTACTATTGGGGACAAAGAAAGACCCCGTGACCCTTCCCTAAGTTAAAGACAAACTGATTTAAATGCATCTCAACACCAAATACAGTGCATTAAATTGTCCAGGTGGATTTAAAGACATAGGACAGATTATTCCCTTTCTGAAATTCAATTCAAAGAGCATGAAGGGATGTGTGCATGAGCAATGAAACATTTTCTCACTGGGTATGTTTTTTGTTTGTTAAATTTCCATTTTCTTCACTTTAGCTTACATAGAATCAACTTCTAAAATAATTCAACCTCTTCAGCAGCAGCTCCTTTGCTGTAAAGTATTTTTTATTTCACTGATAACAGAGCAATAACACTGATGTAGCTGTGTGTTTGCAACCCCTCTCATGTTTCAGATCCTTCTTTATTAAAGTTTGTTGCATTATGTGTTAAATGGTTAATTTAATCTGTTGCATGGGAGTTCTCAGCTTTCAGTTCAGTTTAGAGTCGTTTCTTTCTCTATTGACTATGTTGTTCTGCTACACTGAATTAAAGACAACTAGAAAAAGTGTTCTTGTACTAATGTTTCCAGCTTCTCTTTTAGGGTCTCAGTAATTATTGTTTTCTAATTTAGCAGCATGGAGTTGTGTACAACAGATAGACAAACCTCAAACAAACAGAATTCACTTTAAAATATATTTCAATCAACCATAGAGAGCTTAGTATTCAGTACTCATAGGTCACAAAATCTAAAATTCTGTCCTTTTCCAACTCATTTGCTGAATAAAATGAATCAATTGAAGTAAGCTTCACGAGAACCTCTACAATAAGTGCAGATCAATCTGACTTGTTGATAACTTAGGATCTGAATAGTGCAGATGATGCAATTTACATTTAAGATCAATATCCTAAGGCAAGGATAAAATATTAATATATAGCATGCCAGTGAATCATAAAATCTTTATACTTCAAAAATAGGAGGGAACTTAACAGAGGGTACAAATATCCCTTTTTATACACTTGTACTGTTAAATTGGTTGTAGCATTCCTGAGTTCGTAGTAAATTCTCTAAGGACATGATCTTTCTGTAGCTGTGAAAGAATGGGTAGAGAAGTCTTTAAATCTCATTACAGTTTGTTGTAGCCCTCAATAGCTAATATGGGTTTTCATCAAGTGCCCCTCTGAGAAATCTCATTATAAAGTTCTCCTTTCAATAATCCAGCTCTCTTACTGCTTGGACGCTTACTACAAAGTTGAGAAATAATGTTAAATTCTTTTGGGGTTTGTCAAGCTATACTAAAATAGCAACAATATATATGTTTAAACCAAGAATATATGAGGTACGAAATATTAATTTTAATTTTTTAAATACCCCTTGATCCTAGTCAGTTAACTTTTACCCAAATGAGGTAATGTGCTATTCTACTTTGTCTTTCTGCAGTGTCCCAGTTTTGTCACGCTGGTACAACCAATATATGTTACATCCATGTAGCCACTGCTTTACTAAGAAGTGGAGCCAAAGTGTAGTGCAGGAGTGGATTTACCAGAGGAGGTAGGTAATACCAGCCATAGCCTTCCTTATCAGCTCTGGGTTGAGCAAAACAGTGCTTATTGAGGGAGAAGGCATGCTTGTGTCATAAGCTACAAGAGATTGCAACACATCATGAGCAGAGGATCCAGACTAATCCTATGCTGAAACTGGGACCCCAGCCACCACCATTCCCTTTGCTCCATGTTCCAAGTTAGGAATATTAGTAAGTTTAAGGTTGCATGGGATGTATTGACATAAGAGTCCAAAACTAAACATAAAATCCAAATCACTTGGAAGCCATGGCCTGTACTCAGGTTAAATCTAGAAAAGGCAATGTGGATCCAGAAGTCAAATTCAGTGCTGGCCTTAATAGTTCAGGTGCAATGAAGAGAGCTGAATATAGACAACTTGCTTCCATATCAGAATTTATATTTTCATTGTACTCTGTGTACTCTGTGTACTCTGTGACTGAGTTTAGTGTAGGGTGTCCCTGCCCATGGCACGGGGGTTGGAACTAGATGATATTAAGGTCCTTTCCAACCCTAACTATTCTATGATTCTATGATTCTATGTATATGTGTCCAGAGAGAGCTGGAAGAGAGTTTAGAAAACAGTCCAATTGTTTTTAATTCCCATTTTTTATTTTGCTAAAATATTTTTTGACCTAAAATGGCTTCATGAAATTTAATGGAAGTATGCCAAAAAATACACTAAACATCATTAAAGTCACACTTTGCAAGTTGAAATGCAAGTATATAGGTGAAACTCATTAAAAAAATATTAATTTGCCTAAAGCTGATTATTTCAGATGCATGGTTGATTACTATTTGAACAAAATAAATGGGGCAATTAGAGAACACTATTGCTGGGCACTGGTAAAAGAGAAGCTGAACAAACAACAAATCAAAATGATCCCATAAAGTGCAATATCCTCATACATTTGCTGGTCTGATAATGTAAACAGAATTGAAATTCATGCCAAAAAATTTTGGATGGCTTATGGGCTACAAAGAAAAATGAAAAGCAAACAAAATAAATTGCAGACTCTTAAGAATGATAAAAAGCTGCTATCAGGTAAATGAAACAAGTTGATACACCATTAAATGTACTTTACAAACTCATTTGTGTCATAATATCAGTGTAGCTGGCTGTGCTCCAGTACCTGAGGAAGCAGGCATGTTGCCACAAGCTTTTTCTTTCCACAAACAATACATCCTGTCACCTCTCTGAAACACAATCTATCAGTGTCTTTTTTCAGAGCTTTGACTGTGATCCTTAAGTATTCAGTTGGTACGGTCACAGCCCACTATAAAGACGAATGTTACCTCATTTGGCAGGATTACAGTGAAGGGTGTACATATATTTCTATGGGGAAACCAGTTAACTGCATTCTGCTAGGTCAGACAGCAGCATATCCTTTGATCGCTGAACCCATTTGAATGATTCTGTACTCAATCTCCATCTATATCTGCTGCAGAATGTACAAGTTAAGACTGGCAATCTTAGTCAAATCCAAAGACAGACTCTAAGGGCTAATTTCTAATGCCAAATGTATTAGAATTTTTAAAGCTCTCCTCTTTTGAATCTTTCAATGTGCTGGGTATTTAGGAGTATTGTGAATAAGATAAGATGTAAAGACTGTCACAGCTCAAAAAGGGCAATATAAACCAATTATTTCTCTAGCTGCAACTAAGGGACCAATTAGCAATAGCTGACAGAAGACTGCAGCCCAGCTGAAAAAGGAATAGCAGCCAGTGAGGGTCAGGGTGTATTTCAGAAAAAAGCCTCAGGTAATATATGGGTTGGGTTTTTTTTTAAAGTATGATAGAGAACACAAAAGTAGGTGATATCTACTAGGAGACAAATGTAGGAGCAACCCAGGGAAGAAGAAAGAGCAGACCTTGTATGCTACTGACTCCTTTGTCTCTTATCTATGGGGGGGAAATCTGGCCTTTAAATGTAAAGAGCAAGAAGCGTCAACCTTCCGTACTTGGAAGCGCTGAAGTATGGGAATCAGGCCCAGCAGACATAGGTTTTGTTTGTACTCTCTGTTACTGCTTTGATTCCCTGTTTCTCTGCCATTTGAATGGACTGAAATAAATCTAGTGTGTCTCTTCAAGAGAAAGTGAAAATGGATCATGCTCCTGAAGCTTTGAAATGCTGCCTCTGTAATCTACTATCACACTGACTAGCTGAGTTGAATGATTTAAAACTTTCATAAGGTTAAGACTGCACAAAGAAATGACGAACAGAGCAAGTTCCTCTCCCCAGATGGTGAAGTTGGTGAATTTGCTATATTCAGTCCCATTTTGTTGTTTATCTTCAATGCAGATATGTTGGTATAGTCTTTCAATCACATTTCAAAAGAGATAATGGAAGGCTTTTTTTCTGATGCATCTTTAGTGTTAGGAGCGTTCCTTCTCCTCCAGTTTTCCATAAGGGAACTGTTAAGGCACTATTTTTCTAATTTTCTATGTGAGTCAAAAAAGTCCAGCCTTGAATTCCTGAATTGGTCCATTCATATAATCCTCTCCTCTATTTATTCCTTGGGATTTCTTTGAAACCAGGACAGCAAATCTGAAGTGAAGAAACCCACAAGGATCCCTTTGCCTGTTGCTAGGTTATTTCAAGAACTGAAGTTAGCTAATTTAAAGGCAATTAAAGGTCCACTAAAACACTGTATGCGTATTTAGAGGGCAGACACATCTCTTAAATTATCTTCTTTTCTTTGGCATTCCTGTCAGGATAGATCAAAAAGTGCTAACTGTTATAAGAATATTTGCGGTTTTAGTTCTAGATCCCACACATAATACTAAATATTCTATTAAGGTTTTTAAAATAAAAAAAAAAAAATCTGGAAAGCAAAACCAGCTGCTGTATGTTAGACTGTTGTTGTTAGCTGTTGTGTTTCTAATGTAAATTTGTCAAAAGTCAGTGCCAGAAGCATCTTTAATATTAATTCTTAAAATCATGAGGTTTTCCAAGCCCAAAAATTCTACTTAAAAGTTAGCTTTTCTTTTTTATTAATTTATTCCTCTCTATTTTTTTTTCTAGCAGTTCCTGGTCTGTATACTGCATTATAGAATAGATATGAAAACACAAACATCGCTGGCAATTTAAGGGATTAATTAATACACTGGAATATCATTGTTCACTCTTCATTTTTATCCCCTGACCATACTCAGTTATATCTGTTTGCAAAGCAAACTGACAAGATAACAGGGATCATAAGATAAATTCATATTACGTGTTGGTATGTGTGACAGAGATTACTGCATATATGTATTGAGACAGTGAGTGTAGGAAAAAATGAAGGTATCTTAGTAGATAAAATTACCTTTACTAAGGGGACACAAGTACAAAATGGCCACTAAAAATCTAATCATAACTTTTGTTCTCAAGTATACGAATCCCACTACTTGTCTGTGACTATAACAATGGTGAAGACCTTAACATAAAAATTCTGCTCTTCTTGAGTTGATTAAACAGCTGTTGATTCTGCACCTAGCCACCAATGTTGATTTAAAACTTTGTTTACAGACAAAGCTAACCATTTTTCATGCAGTTGGATGAAAATGTTTATGTGTCCTCTTGAAGTTCATTGTGGACAACAAGCTTCTTTTATTATTATCATTTTTATTGTAGATTCAATAAAAGAAATGTATCAGGGGTGTGTGATGTACATCTACCTGATTTGCTTAATGTTTGATACTAGTATTAAACACTTCTGTAAAACTATGCAGAAATATTTTTTGACTTGTGGGTGCATGTTTGTGCAGGCTTACTTCTCTATCTTGCTATCTGACATTTTTGTCTTTAAAAATATTGGCTCAATTTACATTCCTTGATAACAACATGAACTTGAAATGACTGAAAATAGAGCTTGGTATTAGAGGAACTCTATTAAGTATTTTAATTCTGACTGTGAAATCACATTATTCATAAAACAGTAGTACAGTAGTTTTACCCATTTGGTATTCTGCAATTATTAGCATTGTATTTAAAGACATTAATCATTTAGAAGATTTCTTTACTGTGTAGTGGAGTCGTATATTATCAATTCTATGAAAATAAAGGGAAGTTATGTCTCATGCTGTCAAAAACGGGGAAATATACTTTTGCTGTAATAAATTTCCTCAGGAGAAATCTTGTAAGATGCTCATCTTAATTACAGTAGTATTTTATAATGCTGTAAGGGTAAGATAATGATGAGGGTATGAGTAATGCTGAAAAGACCTAGAGCCTAAATTAAAGATGATTAGTTTTAACTTTCTTAAAGTGTATTTCCCAAACTTCTAAACTACAAAACGTATCTGTGCACATAATATTCTGCCTAAGGCTGAGTGAATTTTGCCAGAATGTATTTTAATGTAGAAAATAAGTTTTCTGTAATGTACAACCAAGACAGACTCATCCAAACTGTAACCATATTTCTTGTTATTTCAATAAATGGAACTCAGTTTTGAAGCACCACTAAGCTAAAGAAGGTACTGACCTCATACCTTTCTCATCTGCAATCAGTAAAGTTATCAAAAAAGCAGACAGAAAATAGATCCCAGAGCACAAAGGATTGGATGTGAAGATTAACAGTTACTTTGATATTGTTACCTGAATACAAATGTCCATGCTTAGATGGTTTAACTTTTGCTAGGCCAGTCCAAACAAATGTAGTCGGTTCAGTTAGAAGAGTCTGAAGAGATATTTAGTTTACCAGCTGTTAGCATCTGGTAAATGGTATCATTCCAGATATCCTAAGATATGAAAGATATGTGCATGCAAATATATAAAAAATAAAACCTACAGGAATGTGATGCCCTTCTGAAGTACCAGATTCTCCCCAGAGTACTTTGTGTGGCCTAAGGTGCCTAAGTATGAGGCAAGTGGGTCAAGCGTAAGGCAATGTAGTCAGTGTACATTAACAATGTTAGCTATGAAATCGTGAAGAAACTCAGTATCTATGTAATGTTCTCAGGGATGCTTTCTTAGAATTCATTAGTAAAGGGTACATATGATATTATATTTCATACTAATCTCAAATGTGTTTGAAAAGGTGGTGGTTTAGCCTTGGCTCACCCAGCTGCTCACTCCTCCTCCTCAAAGGGGTAGAGGAAGAAATGAGGCAAAGACTCATCTTGGAGAAAATTAAAGTGCAGTCAACAAAAAAAGATTTACACAGAAAGAAAAAATGCAAATGTTAAAATATACCTTTCCTTCCCCTTTTTCCAGACTCAGCTTCACTCCTTCACTCCTTTCTTCTCTACTTGGTGCCTGAGCAGTGCAGAGAGGAAGTGGGATGAGGGATTAAGGCCAGTGCATACTTGTTCCCCTCTGCCACTTCTTTCACACTTTCTCCTGCTCCAGAGCCAGATTTCCCACAGGCAGCAGTCCTGCTCCAAAGAACTTCTGCTTCAGTGCGAGTTCTCCAAAGGCTGCCACTCCTTCAGGAAATATTAATCTGCTTTTTGTGAGTCATCCAAAGGCTGCAGTGGATATCTGCTCCATGGAGCATCATGAAGCACATCGTCTTCTGACCTTGGTGTTCCCTCTGCTGTTTCCTATTGTTGTTTCTCTATTCGTCTGCACTTTTTCCAGACATGCCACCAGCTTTACTTATGGGCTCAGCTGTGTCCTGTGGTGGGTTCATTGCAGAGCTGTCTGGATCCAGATGGAACTAGTTGTGTCCAGCATGGCTCAGGCCCTGACTTCTTCCCACAGAGGTCACACCTGCAGCCCCCTGACTGCCAACATCTAGACACCTATATGCAATACAGAAGACAAAACAGAAAAATAACCAACAAACCAACCAACCAAACAAAAAAACAACAACAAAACCAACCTATAATTCTATCATTTGCATCCAAAAAAATTCCCTCCATAATCTGAATTCAGCAGTGAATCTTTCCAAAAGACATCATCGGAATAGAATTTAATCAGCCAGGCAGTCTGCTAGAAGACTGCTCAGAAGCGTTCTTTTCATGTTCTCATGAATGGCGATGACAGAATCTCAGATCTGCTTTAGATGATAACATGGGAGATCACACTGCATAAAATGACCCTATTTTAAAAAAGTCAGAAATTAATTCTTACCTTTGTAACATGTCCAGGTCTGGCTTTTCCATCATCTCCTGCATACTACAGCTTATTTCCTTATATATTAGAATGAAAGCAGGATAATTACAAAAGATCTTTAATTTCTTATCAGCAAATTTATTAAAGTGTATACTTGGTTTCAATGTAGTAGTGAGGTTCAAATACATGGGCAGATGCTTAATTTTACCTACTTATAGATCCTAGATCCTTTAAGCTGAAGTCACCCAACAGGTAGTAATGGTAAAAATCATGCCAGGTTCTCCTCATAATTATGAAAGAATTAAGATTTTCCAGAGGCTGATTTTATCCCATCCTCAAACAAGAATATAAAACAGATTTTAGGAAATGCATACTAGAAGTGACCAAGCTAGATTCAGCTGCTTAAAGAAGGCATCTAGTGCTGTTTGCAATATCCCAGTGTATCGCATCTGGTCTCCAGCTGATGTTCCAGAAAGGCATGAGAATCTCATGGGCTTCTTTCATATTTGCCATACCTGTGTGGATGTCTTTTGTACACTATGATGAAAGAAAAAAAAAAAATGCACTGACTGCCCCTGGACTGTGGTCAATGACAACAAATAGCTCTTCACCAAAAAGATGAATAGCTCCAATACCTCTAGCAACTTGATTTTACTGGTCCGTAATTAGAGTGTAGACAATCAGCATTCATGTGGATGTTCATACGCCAACACCTTAACTTAGGCTTTCTAATCTACAGCTGAATCTGGTTTCTAAAACTGGTGAGAGGAATTCCCTTCTAAGTTTGCCTGTGCACTAAAAACTTAATACACAGATGTGCTTGCAGTAACAGGAATACAGTTACCTCCATTGTTAGGTTTTTAGAATTGCAGACAAGGCCAGATCTCCCAGACTATTCCTGGCCATGATTTAATAATTAGCACAGGACAGATACCATTCACAGTAAGCAGTTTGCATGTGATTGCTCAGTCCTGAGGTCTAAAGGATTTTATTATTATGGATGTGGCCAGACTGTGCTAGCTGGCGTGAAACGCAACAAATGGACTCTGGCACCATTTTACTTTCAAAGATGTAGCCAGAAGATGACAAAATTAGTCAGCAACAGGTCTCCCTGGAGAAAAAGCAATTTATAGCTAGCTAGTTAAATGCAAGGAGACATGAAATCATGTCTTCCTGCATTATCCACACACTCCTGCAACCACACAGAGGACAGCACTGGCAGCATCTACAGATAAATATACTGAATTCATGCTTAGGTTGCCCAAATTGCAAACGTGCACCCTTCCCTATGTTCTATATATAAAATAAACTTGTCACAGTAGCATCAGTGGACCACAGTCCATCTTACTCTACCCATCATTTTTACAGCTTCATCTCACATTGAAATATCCACTTACTACAGCTTTCCTGCAGGAAAATCATAGAACCAAAGAATGGTCTGAGTGGAAAGGGACCTTAAATACCATCTGGTTCCAACACCTCTGCTGTGGGTAGGGATGCCTTCCACTAGACCAGGCTGGGCAGTTCAGTAAGACTCCTTGGAATGAGTAGATCTGTTGGTTCTGTCTCCTGACTTCTGTGGACAGCAAAGTGCTAGCACGATATTGATATTATTTAGTCCACTGAGTCTTCCAGGGACTGTTGGGTTTTTTTAATGTTTCTTTTCTACATCTTTGTGCAAAGGATAAAAACATTAGAAGTGGACACCATTTTTGTGTGCTGAGGGTGTAATAAATTATTCAAACATAAAGCTATTCAGCAGAAAATATATGCTATGCTTTCTCTTAATAAAAATTGGCAAATGCCACCTTTTTAATGCCCTTTATATGCAACATTTTTCTGTCTTAAAATGTCTCATGTTTTGTAAATGGATTTTTAAAAGCCTCTAGAGATATGATGAAGAAATATTGATTTTCCTTTTCTTGACTTTTCCTACTCCCCAAACCCTCTTCACCACATGCAATACTTCTGATTTATATTTTTTTATTATTTTGACAAATTAAAAACACTTTGTACAGTGAAATAACTAGTAACAAGGGAGAATTTCATACACACATACATGAGAAAGTAAAACAAAGCATGAAGCCCATATATTTCTATTACTGCTAGATGAGCAAACTTTTCAAGCTCTGGACTCTACCCCTGCCTTTGAATTTATGGGCTGAATTCAGAACACTTAGTCCTTGATTCTAAAGATACTTGAGGGAATAGCTAACATCAAGCTTATGAGCAATTATATGGAAGTCATAATTAATAATTAATAATTCAATATAGAATTGTTTATAGGATCTTCGACTGTCAAACTGGCCTAAAAGCAATATTCTTGTAATTTATTTCTGTCATCCTAAATTTGATTTTCAAGTGCCTTTTTTTTTTCCAGCTAACTCCATGCCTTTTCTAACCTAGTCAAAATTATGATCCATAAATTTAACTAAAAGTGATGTATTCAGGATTATTGAAATCCATGGAAGTTAACATCTCAAGTTAAAGCTGTGAACTTTCCCTATAGATGAAACCTAGCAGATAAATTTGTAAGAGCAGGCAGACTCTCAAAAAAGTAAAGGACAGGGAATTGTACTCACATGTACTGTAAGTTGTATCTGCAAAACTTCAACTGCAAAATTGTGAATGCATGGCTACTGAAGGCTGGGAACAAAATTTGGCCTAATAAGTCTGCATTCAGAATTTTGTATTTTGACTAGTAAAGTGACACAGATTGATGATACCTTGATTTAATTTCAAACTCTAACTTAGTGTCCTAAGAGAGATGACATCTACCAATCCCATGTAGAATCTTTCTTAGTAATGCCCTTCAATGTACGGTGGTTCTCACATGCCAAGAAGGTTAACCTTACCCAAAACATACTTACAGAACATGAAGAAGCATGCCAAACCCTGGGAAAAAAAAAAAAAAAAGTTGTTTATTCATATAAGAAATTATTTTAATATTTTATTATTATCAAATAGAAAAATGCAATACATTCATTAAAAATATAATTAAGTATTTTTACAAGGAAAAAGATTGTCAAAACTGAAGTAGAAAGTCAATATCCAACAGTATTTAACAAGAGCTGCTGTCTTTTTAACGTCATGGAGAGTGAGAATCTATGAATATTTCAGAATCTATCTTTCTGCTTAATCTAAGTTTAAAAAAAATATAGGTCCATAAGGAGGATACAGACACTTTCAATGTTCCACTTTAACGCAAAGGGTTTTCCCATTTTACGATTACCTGTTACATTTGCATTGCAAATTCCACCATGTTGCAGTAAGAGGCAAACTAGCAGTTTGGCAACCCTTGACATTTTCATTCAGTAAATGAAAATTAAAAAAATGCAGTGTACCTTAAAATGGTCTTTTAAATTATAACAGCAACATGGTCATATGTATCACTGCTAATGCAGAATAAGGGAAACTTGTAAAGCTGAGTGCTAATCCTTAATACATGCTGTAAATTCAGTTCCCTTTTCACATCTACCCACAACTAAATTTCTGCAGTACAGCAGAAATAACTCAGAAAAGAGATGATAGGACTAGCAATTACATCAGAGTAACCAGTAGCATTAGAAACAAGGTCACCTATGTTACAGTAGTTATCAAACATTGTTAGTTTTTACAGTATACCACTGGAAAGTAATTAATACATCGTTGTCTTAAATCAGTGTGTACTGCTGGGATCAATGTATAAAAAATTCGCCAATTCTTGCTAAAAGGTGCTTTGAAACTTTTCTTTAGAATTTGAACTAAAGATTTTTATTTGGCCAATGCCTATCTCACTGCTGTCACTAGGTCAGCCAATTCTTTTTAGTGGTTCTAATTCTCACCCACAGGAGGTCAGAGCTATCCAATTTCTTTCACATCTGCAGCTACTGTTCTAACTGAATTAAATGTGAATCCTGGATAACTGCTGAAGACATATTTTATTTTTAGAATTGACTTAAATCCTTCTGAGTGTTATGGAAATCATAGCAATAGAGATAATGAGCATGTCTTTTTGGATTTTTGCCCAACAGGTGATGTTACTGAATAGCTTTGACATTCAGTATGATACTTGCAGATACTTGCTTATCTTGTGTTACTTTATGTTGTTATTATAGATATCTTCTAGTGTTTTACTTGTTCTAGTTTTAAATGACACAACAGCTGAATGGGGAGCTGATGTTGCTTATTTGCATAGGCTAAGAAACAGACCTATCCATTTGCAGGTACACACGAGTGTCGTGGTTTAAACTCACTCAGCCATGCAGCTCACTCCCCCCTGCTTCAGGAGGGATGGGGGAGGAGAATCAAAAGAATGTAACTCCCACGGGCGGAGATAAGAACTCCAGTAACTAAGGTATAACACAAACCACTACTGCTACCACCAATGTTAATAACGATAAGGGAAATAACAGGGGAAGAGAATACAACCACTCACCACCTGCTGACCGATACCCAGCCCAACTGAGCAGTGATCTAGCCCTTCCGTGTAACTGCCCTCAGTTTATATACTGGGCATGACATACTGTGGTATGGAATACTCCTTTGGTTAGTTTTGGTCAGGTGTCCTGTCTCTGCTTCCTCCCGGCTTCCCCTCCTCCCTGGCAGAACATGAGACTCAGAAAGGCCTTCGTCAGAGTAAACATTACTGAGCAGCAACTAAAAACATCAGTGTTATCAGTGCTGTTCCCAGGCTGAAAGTCAAAAACACAGCACTACACCAGTTACTAAGAAGGAGAAAAATGACTCCTGCTGA
Source organism: Pezoporus occidentalis (assembly GCF_034315485.1). Lineage (NCBI taxonomy): Eukaryota > Metazoa > Chordata > Aves > Psittaciformes > Psittacidae > Pezoporus > Pezoporus occidentalis. The sequence continues at coordinate 419,043 of NW_026913693.1, read as the reverse complement.
ACCCAGGACACCGAGTCAATATCTAGGTTTCTTTTGGGAGACACCATTTCACTCCAAAAAGAAACCCTAAGAGCAGCCAATGAAGCAGATTGATTTAGAGGAGATAATATTAAATTTATATTCTTTGTATAGGTACTACTCTTCAGCACCAATTTATCAGACTTTGCATGCATACATGACATCTATGCTTCCATGCCATGCGGAGCAAATCATGGACCCTTTTTGTGATGCTATAATGAAGTGTGGTGCAGACTGTAGAGCAGCCTCCTCATTTTTCTTTGAAATTTAAAAAAATATGTTTAAAAATTTCTTGGGATCAGAGAGATGGAAATCTGCATTCAGTCGTATTGTGTTACCAGTAAGGTCTCGCTTTCTTTTGAGACTGTGGTCTATGGCTACAAACAGTTGAAGTTCTTAACTTAAAATTTCACAGGCAATGAGGCTGGTTATGATATAATGTGTGACAGAGTAATGGCACAAATTTGATGTTCTACAAAGGCCACTGTGATTCTCAGAGCATGCAGTCTTTTCCTCAGAGATTCTCATCATTCCCTGGGTGCACACTCCCCACACATCCTGTGAATTCTGGGTGTGATTAAAACAATGCACGTCATCCTTCAGTGTCTGTATATGCCCATGTAACACAGCCCAGGACCTGTAAAATAGTAACCCCTGAAACAATATCAACTGGCATTCTGAGCCACAGAGGCTGATGTCCATTGATGGAAAAAAAAGACAAAAAAAAAAGAAAGCAAAACCAAAAAACATTTGTTCTAATGATAAATAATTTTAATAGATTGGAGAGGACTAATCAGGATCAGAGGTCTGATCTTATTGCATTAGGAGATGTACAGTTGTCGAGCATTTTTTTAAGATTGATGGGAAAAAAATATCAGTTAAGAAGCTTAATGTCACTGTAGGAACTTCAAAAATATCATTTTACTAATTAATAAAATGCATTATTTCTATTACTTAAAACTTATATTTTTATAAGATAATGCTGGAAATACACAATGCCTTAAAACACCACAAAAGATGATTTATCTATAATTAAAAAATACTAAAAACAACCTTGATCTCTAGTTCAGCTTTCAACCTCAAACTTTTATGAGAAACTCATATAAATGATCCTCATTTTACAGTTCATTTTTCTTGGTAACAAAATAAGACAACCTAATAATCACAACTATTTTTTTCAGGGAGATGAAACAAACGAAGTTATACTACACACACAAAATACCCCAGCATAAAAAATTGAACTGTTCTTCAATATTTTCTTCTTAAAACATCAGATGGTACTTATCAAACTAAAATATAAATCATCAGCACATACAATGTTGGATTCATATTAAGCGCTTAAGATTTAAGTGAAGATTTACTCTTCATAGAATCATAGACTTGTCAGGGTTGGAAAGGTTGATCATCTAGTTCCAAACCCTCTGCCATGGGCAGAGATGCCTCCCACCAGTCGTCACCCAAGGCTCTGTCCAACCTGGCCTTGAACACTGCCGGGGATGGAGCATTTACAACTTCCTTGGGCAACCCATTCCAGTGCCTCACCACTCTCATGCAACAGTATGTAAAAGATGGCATTTGTTTGCTAAAGTTTTGTGTTTTTTTCTTTAGTAGCTGGCTTATTAAGACATTATCTAACCTGTACCACACAGAGAAGTAAAAATGCATTTACTTGTAGCCTGAGATGTACAGACAGGAATGAAAATCTTTTAAAAATTGAAAACATTTTAAATTCAACATTTTAAAACCAGAGAATCTTTTAAAACCAGAGAAGGGATTTTCTTCTCACAATTTCTCATGATTTTTATACAATTTATTATGACACAAAATCCCTTGTAGATATAGACTTACTGCAGAAATCTGTTTCTTAAAAAAAATTAAAAAAAAAAAAGGAGCTAAACTTTGAATTACATTAACTCATTCATCTTTTACATGTTCTGTGTTTGCCTATGGCCTGTGCATAAAGGAGCAGCCCTAGCATCTAAATAATAGTTTCCATTGCATTCTGAATCATTTGTTTTCATTACTGTTCTTGTGAGTCTCTAGCTTTTTGTTGTTAATGAGATCAAGCTGGATTTCTACCGAGACAGTGATAGTAGTACCATCAGCTTTTAAGTCCCCATGAAGCCTTATATGACTGCTTTCATAACTGAGTAGGTCTTTTGTAGTGTCCCTTTTAATAGAAAACATTTTGATCAAACTCCATCTCATGCTCCATCCAGCTTCAACATGCATGCAGTCATTGTATAAAAGCATGGAGAACCACACTCCATGCAGCTGACACACACCCGGGGTTTGACTCTTTATCTGACAGCTAAAGCAAATGCCATTCAGAAACTGGAATAGAAATCAGTTTTAGTCAGGCAGACAGGAGTGTAGGCACTACTTTGAATTTTACTCCCTTCTCAGCAAGCTTGAAATGTTGAAAAAAAAAGATATAAGCATGTTTAGAATGATTTAAAAAACATCTCTGCATAAAAATATATTTCTTTATTGGGGATGTTTTCTTGACATGACCATCTTTAACAGTCTCCCTGCCAGCTCCCTTTCAGACTTGCCCATCTGCTTGTGCCTGAACTAGGCTATGCTCAGGCTACACACACATTGGTAGAAAGACAACCTTCTGGAAGCAACGGAAATTATCTATAAAGGTTTGAACAGAAACACGAGGTCCTTAAGAAATACAAGGTCAAAGAAGTGTGAATTTTGAGCATTATTCTGGTCTTGCTTATAAGACATATATCTTAAAAACACTATTTCTGTGTCAATCCATTAAAAAAGCATTTGAGAAATCGACTTTAATTTACTAGACTTCTGGGGAATCTTTGATTCCAGTCATACCATTTTGCTGTTTACTACTTTGCCTGTGAGTGTCATACAAGTCCAAAACACTGAAGTACCTTCTAATTCTTGAGTAATGAAGACCATCTGGTGCTGCTTGGATAACTCAGTATCCCTTCTAAGGGAGAACTTACCTAGATTAAAACTAACATTAAAGTTAGTAAAATAGTGTGAATTAGCCAAGGAATCATTGGAAAGATAATGTGATCAAAAGATTTTGAGAAGGATTTAGTGTACAGGACTGGGGAACAGGCTTTGTTTGCAATTTAATCCATATATAAACAGTCTGTGAGGACACAATGAAGAAGGAAGCAGAGGATTTAACCCTAGCTGGTTTTTCATTTTCAGATACCAAATTGCATCATAGAGAGAAAGGGTGAAAAAAAAAAAAACATTCAAGAAACATGGACTGAAGAAGGTTCATTCTGTGTCCTCTGAATATCTTAAGAGATGATCTTAAGAGATTGTTTTCCTTCTAGATAGGGAAGTAAAAGAAAGATTAAAGAACTCCCTGCAGGAGAGAAACAATCTCCCGTTCAAGCCAGGCAGAAAAGCATTTTTCAGCAACTGTGGTTCAATGCCATTTATGTAGCAAGGCACGAAACTACTGACCTGGCAAACAAGACTAACTCTAGTACAGTGTCACAGCAACAGATGCTGTCTCACAGACACTACTAAAGTTGGAACTCATTGAAGGCATCAGACAAATTGAGGTTCTTCTTGCATATTCACTTATCAATCAAAAGCTTCTGACTGCTGAGATGGTGCATTTGGGAACCTTGTTACGCACAAATCTTTTGGGGCTACAAGATATATAAATATGTCTAACAATGATGGACATGCCTATAAAGAAAAAAGTGTGAGATTCCTGGCATCCCTAACTTGCTCCTAAAATCTGACATTGTGAACAGAATATGGCATCCCTAAAGTTAAATAAAGAGAAGTGCAGTAGAAAAATTCACAAGGCATTCTCATCGTGAGTCTTGCTTATGAAGGGCATCTTCCAAGGACGTCTACATTAGCAATGTAAAGATTGCAAATGCCTTCCTATCTTCTGTTCTTAAATCCTTACAGTATTACCAAGTAGTAACAGGAAAACCAAAGTTCTTCATACACTGTAGATCATGAACCTTGACTTATTAATCTGAATTTCTAACACTACATCTCCCAGTCCTTCTGGGTTTTACATGCTATGCAAGTATATCATCAAAAGATAATAATGGAACACAACTCAGGAGTGCTCCAGAGAACTAACAACAAGCATTATTTTCGGTGAAAATAGAATTTAAGTAGAATCATAGAATCATAGAATCGTTAGGGTTGGAAAGGACCTTAAGATCACCTAGTTCTAACCCCCCTGCCGTGGGCAGGGACACCTTACGCTAAATCATATCACCCAAGGCCTCGTCCAACCTGGTCTTGAACACTGCCAGGGATGGAGCATTCACAGCTTCCCTGGGCAACCCATTCCAGTGCCTCACCACCCTAACAGGAAAGAATGCCTGGTACTACAGTCTCTAACAAAGAGTCCCTCTCCAGCACCCCTATAGGCCCCCTTCAGATACTGGAAGGCTGCTATGAGGTCTCCAAGCAGCCTTCTCTTCTCCAGGCTGAACAGCCCCAACTTCCTCAGCATGTCTTCATAAAGGACGTACTCCAGTCCTCTGATCATCCTCGTGGCCCTTCTCTGGACTTGTTCCAACTGTTCCATGTCCTTTTTATGTTGAGGACACCAGAACTGCACACAATACTCCAGGTGAGGTCTCACAAGAGCAGAGTAGAGGGGCAGGATCACCTCCTTCAACCTGCTGGTCACGCTCCTTTTGATGCAGCCCAGGATACCATTGGCTTTCTGGGCTGCAAGCGCACACTGCCAGCTCATGTTCATTTTCTCATCAACCAATCCCCTGTTGTGCCTGGCATTGCTCCGACCCAGGTGTAGGACCTTCCACTTGTCATGGTTAAACATCATGAGGTTGGCATCAGCCCACCTCACAAGTATGTCAAGGGACCTCTGGATGGCATTCCTTCCCTCCAGGGTATCAACCGAACCACACAGCTTGGTGTCATCGGCAAACTTGCTGAGGGCACACTCAATCCCACTGTCCATGTCAGTGACGAAGATGTTAAACAAGACCGGTCCCAACACCGATCTCTGAGGGACGCCACTCGTTACTGGTCTCCAGCCGGACATTGAGCCATTGACCACAACCGAGTGGTCCATCCATCAAATTGATGTCTCTCCAATTTAGACACAAGGATGTCGTGTGGGATGGTGTCGAATGCTTTACACAAGTCCAAGTAGATGACACCAACTGCTCTACCCCTGTCCATCAGTTCTGTAGCCCCATCATAGAAGGCCACCAAATTGGTCAGGCAGGATTTCCCCTTAGCGAAGCCATGCTGGCTGTCACCAAGCACCTTGTTGTTTTTCGTGTGCCTTAGCATGCCATCCAGGAGAATCTGCTCCAAGATTTTGCCAGGCACAGAGGTGAGACTGACTGGTCTGTGATTCCCCAGGTCATCCATTTTCCCCTTCTTGAAAATGGGGGTTATATTTCCCTTTTCCCAGTCATGGGGAACTTCACCTGACTGCCATGATTTTTCAAATATGATGGCCAGCGGCTTCACAACTTCATACACCAGCTCCTTCAGGACCCATGGATGGATCTCATCAGGACCCATGGACTTGTGCACGTTCAGGTTTTTAAGATGGTCTTGAACCAGATCCTCTCCTACAGTGGGCACAAGGTCTTCATTCTCACAGTCCCTGCATCTGCCTTCCAAGATTTGGGAGGTGTGGTCAGAGCCTTTGCCAGTGAAGACCGAGGCAAAGAAGTCATTCAGAACCTCAGCCTTCTCCAAATCCTGTGTAGCCAGTTCTCCCGAGAGCTTCCTGAGGGGGCCTACATTCTCACTAGTCTTTTATTTGCTACGTGCCTGTAGAATCCCTTCCTGTTATCTTTAATACCTCTAGCTAAGGTGAATTCTAACTGAGCCTTAGCTTTCCTAACCTGGTCCCTAGCTTCCCGGACAACATCCCTGTAGTCTTCCCATGCCACCTGTCCTTGTTTCCACTTATTATAAGCCTCTTTTTTCAATTGAATTTTCCTCAGGAGCTCCTTATCCATCCAAGGAGGTCTCTTGGCCCTTCTGCTGCACTTCCTTCCACTTGGGATGCAACACTCCTGAGCTTGCAGCAGGTGATCCTTGAATATCAACCAACAGTCTTGGGCCCCTCTGCCCTCTAGGGCTGTATCCCATGGAACCTTCTGAAGCAGGTTCCTGAAGAGGCCAAAGTCTGCTCTTTTGAAGTCCAGGGCAGTGAGCTTGCTGCACGCTCTTCTCACTGTCCTGAGGATCTCAAATTCAAGCATCTCATGATCGCTGCATCCAAGGCTGCCCTGGAGCATCACATTTCCAACGAGCCCTTCCCTGTTGGTGAGCACGAGGTCAAGCATGGCACCTCTCCTTGTCGGCTCCTCTATTACTTGCAGAAGGAAGTTGCCTTCTACACAATGGGGGAACCTCCTGGATTGCTTGCGCCAGGCCGTACCATCCTTCCAACAGATGTCAGGGTGGTTGAAGTCACCCATGAGAACAAGGGCCTGTGAGCGTGAGTCTGTTCCTATCTGTCAAGGTTTTCCTTGATCAGGCGGTCTGTAACAGGTGCCCACAGTAACGTCTCGCATAGCTATATTCCCTTTAACCCTGACCCACAAACTCTCTATGGACTGCTCACCTGTCCCCAGAGTTCCATACTCTCCAGCCTATCCCTAACATAAAGGGCAACTCCCCCTCCCTGCCTGCCAGGCCTGTCCTTCCTAAAGAGCCTGTAACCTTCCATTCCAACACTCCAGTCGTAGGAGCCATCCTACCATGTTTCTGTGATGCCTATTATATCATACCCCCGTAGATGTGCACACATCTCTAATTCCTCTTGTTTGTTCCCTATGCTACGGGCATTTGTATAGAGGCATCTGAGCCGAGCTCCAACTGAAGCCATCTCATTGGCTGGAGCGGCTGGAGCAGGGGCAATGAACATGCTAGGAAAATATTTATAATGCAATCAAACTTACCACCTTTAAGTACTCTGGCATGAATTCCAGAAGCTGTTATACTCATTAATAATCAGGTGTGGAGGAGCTTTCTTTGTATACAGTTTAAATTCAGCCACAAAATCAAAAATGAAATGTGAATATTGCCCTTTTCGTTCCTAATGGGCAGGAAGCCAAATCATGTAATCACCCCATATCATTAGATATGATGAGTGGGCTACAGAAGACCAAAGCCTTGGCCTAAGCTTACAATGGAATTAGAAGGAGTTCATTATTACTTGTTTCAAATGCAAAGAGGAGAGCCAGTATGAAAAAAATCACCAACATACACCTACCTGCCTGTGCTTGAAAACCACAGTTTACCCTCAGAATCAATACAAATGCACATTAGTTCAAGCAAAATGGCAGGAATCACCCCCTCCATTGCATCATAAAGAATTTGGTCAAATAAATATTTGCTTAGTCATTTTTTGTTTTTGCTTTTTTTAAACTAATCTTTATTTTTAACAGGTATTTATTTATTTATTTGTTCAATTTTTGAGTATTACCACAAGAGACTCAGATTTAGGTAATGATAGGATACTGATTTTTCCCATTGAAAATCTTTGACCCCTATTTCTAAAAGCTCTAAGAATTTAGTTTTTCAACAAACAGTTATGCCACCTATTTCTTCTTTATGTGCATGTGTATAACTGTCAAATTTCTTAATTTACTTATTTCCCAAAGAGAAACACCTTGTCGAAACACACCTTTGGAATACATCTTTATTAAAAAGATTGAAGACTATCTTTTTCAAATTAGGAAAGAAATGAGGTTAAAAAAAACAAAACAAAATTATGGCATTGCAAGTCAACAAATTCGCTCTCTAATATCTAATACCTAATTTGCATGACTCAGTATGTTCTACTGCCAGATCACAGACTAAAAAGCTACACAGTACTCTGGGAAAATCTCAGGTTCTCCTTGTGAAGCCACTATGCCTCCTGCTAATAATTGTTAATATGAGACACATCTGGGATGTCTGACTAAGGAAAGATTAAGGAAAGCCAAGTTCAAGTGTTTCATTCCGAAGATATTTAATTCCAAATACCTATGTACAATTAACTGGTTTTCGTTTTGACAGCTGCCAACATCTGATCAAAAGCCAGAAATGCACCTTGGAAGCAAAGTAAGCCAACAGCATCCTGGATTGCAAAGGGAAGAGCATTGCCAACAGGTCAAGGGAGGTGATCTTTACTCCCTACTCTGCACTGGTGATGTCGTATAGGGAGTGCTGGGTTCAGGTCTGGGCTCCCTGGTATAACAGAGATAAGGAGATGATTAAGGGTATAGAATATATCTCCTCTGAGAAAAGACTCAGAGAGCTGGGATTTTTTATCCTGAAGGACAGAAGACTTGGGGGGCAGAGGGGAGGACACAACCTAATTAGTGTGCATAAATACCTGAATTGGAGGGTAAAATGATGACAGAGCCAGGTTTCCCTGAGCACCGCTCTTCTCAGTGGTATCCAGAGAAAAGGCAAGAGGCAATAAACACATGCAGAAATACAGGAAATTCTATTAAAAAATAAGGGATAAACAAACAAACAAACAAACTAGTTTTTAACATGAAGACGGTCAAACACTGGAAGTGGTTTGACTTGGAGTGGTTGAATCTCTGTGTCTGGAGATGTTAAAAATTCTTCATGCTTTTAATACACATTTTCCTCAATACCTGATATAGTATTGCACAGCTAAGTGTAAAATATAGTAAGGCACAAGATATAAACCTTCCAAAAGACAAAGTTAAATTATCCTCCTCATGTCTTTCAGGTCATACTGACAAAACCTACAGTATCAGGGTCTTTTAAGCATCAATGGAAAGGGTATGGAAAGAAAAAAACCTTCATTTTGTTCTGAAAATCTGATATTAATAAAACATCTGCAAACCTCATCATCTTTCTAGTCCTTCTAGCCCTCTCTTAAGCAAACACTCAGAGACAAAAGTGAAGCCAGCAGGCTGTTTAGCATTTTCCTTTTTCTACCAGTGGGGTCTATGATTCTCTTATATGGTCTCTGACAAACCTGGGTATTCACACCTCCCATATGTTAGCAGCAGGCTGGGTATTTGGCAGTGGAATGTAAAACCACACAACCTCTTCTTGATTTTTTAGACATGAACAATGTAGTTGTCAAGAATTGTTTCCTACAGAATAGCACTCATGAATGCTCCTGAAAAGAAACTCTTGCCCATCAGAGACATACCTGAGAGGAGCAAACAAGCTAGGTTAATGCTATTCCTCCTATACAGCTGAGTCCATTGTATGAGCAGCACTCCTGATCAGTTGTGTTGAAAAGTGTATGCCACTTGTCCAGGGCTAACCTTATGATGTCCACCAGTTCATGCAGGAAGTGTAAGTAAGTGAAGCAAAACTCATACAAGAGGAAAAAAAACAACAAAACTTTCCTAGAAAAATATTTAGAAAACTAGAGAATAAAAAAAAAAAGTCATGATATTTTATTCATAGCTTATGCTCTCTTTCTTCAGCTGAGTAAATGTTGAATGTTGAACTTCAGTGTGTCATGTTGTCTGTTATTGCCACACATCTGAGTTCTGTGTCATCACAAGCATTGTGACAGAAGAGCTGATTTAGTGCCAGAATATGTATCTGGTGAATGCCAGGAGAGAAGTTTGCATTTACTTACTGCTATATAAAAATCTCTTTCAAAATACCATTCTACACACAAAATTTTATGAAGCAGGTATTTGTCTAAACTTCCCTTTTTTTTTGAAGTAGGGAGGGCAGAGTTGATGAGTAAAGCAGTTCACCCAAAAATTTTTTAAAAATTCTTGATTGGAAAAATACTATAATGATATATCAAATGTGTGATGTAGTTAATTGTAGTACAATGATATTTCAGGTAAAAAAGCGATATATCACATTGCCTTAAGTTCAAGCCATTTAACATTTAATAATGTCTTTTAATAATACATTTTTAAAGAGCTTAGAAATTGCCATAGCATCATTACACATCATACATCCGTGCACAGAGAAAAACAATATAGTGTTGGCAAAACTGTCGGAGGGGTAATTTGTGGGTCACAAAGCCAGATTATTCTAACGACAGAATAATTTGTGTTTCTCAGACTGTGATATCTATTTAAGAAACAGCAAGCTACAGTAGTTTTCTGTGTCAGTTTGTGGGATACAGAGTATATCAATGCACCAGAGGAAAATAATGAACTATTGGCCTTTTCAGTAATCTGTCTACATAGCTGAGCCACTCAACATTTTATTTTTGAGAGGTATAATTATTTATTATCACTATTGCTATTACTACAACTATTACTATAATATTTGCATGCTTCTATTCTGGCCCTGTAGATGACTTGACACACAGTAGAGAGCTCAGCGAGGCTGTGACACGAGGTTTTACAACAAACCACCATTTACTCAGAAGGACTAAATGGATAGAGTTGTGTAAATAAGAATATCCAGGCCCCTGCTGTTAACACTAGGTTGTGCAGTTGTCTTGCTAGGAGTGAGCTGATCCTTTTCTGCTGTTCATAAAAATTTCTTGCCCAGCACAGTTTGGAGAATTTCCTTGTATAGAACAAAGTGGTACAGACAGTGTGTTTAGGAAATGTTAGAAGATAGTGCAGCACGGGATTTGGTTGGTTTTCCCTCACCTGAAAACAGATTGGATGTTCCACTGATAGCTGGTTAATATATCATTTGTTCGTAACAGAGGTGTCCTAAGGCAAGCTCAGGGAGGACGGAAATCTCCCGCAGAGCAGAAGGGCAAAAGCTCACTTGATCTTGATTTTCAGTACGAATACAGACCATGAAAGTGGGGCCTCACAATCCTTCTGGCTTTTTGGGTTTTAAGCAGGAGGTGTCAGAAAAGTTACCATACGGATAACTGACTTGTGGTGGCCAAGTGTTCAGAGCAACATCACTTTTTGATCCTTCGGTGTCAGCTCTTCCTATCATTGTGAAGCAGAATTCACCAAGTGTTGGATTGTTCACCCACTAATAGGGAACGTGAGCTGGGATTAGACCACCATGAGACAGGTTAGTTTTACCCTGCTGATGTTCTGCTGTTGCAATAGTAATCCTGCTCAGTACGAGACGAACCGCAGGTTCAGACCCCTGGTGCATGTGCTTGGCTGAGGAGCCACTGGTGCAAAGCTACCATCTGCAGGTAGCCTCTAAGACAGAATCCCACCCAGACACTTGATGTTATGCTATTGCATCATCGGTCACACAAGATTGACCCAGGAGATGACAGTCTTGTTCAGAATGTGTGTGGGTTGAAGCCCTTCCTGAATCTTCATTAGAAAGAGAAGAAAAACTCCTATCTTCAAACCCGGGCTGATGGAGCTCATCTAGCCTTGTATGGTCTTCCATCGAAGAGAAGGACACTCTAACCAAACCTACAACCTGTGGACTTTGCTGTCACCATCCTAGCTAGCTAGGCCGTGGCAGTTAAACCTCAGGTGTAAAGGGTGGGGCCAGTTCTGCGCATGCTGCCCTCACCCAAAAAATCCACCGCACAGGCTGGAAGAGCTCACTCTTACTTGTCTGTATGGACAGGCGAGGGTCAAAACAGCAGATGACAAGGTGCGTGGGAAGCTGCAGATCCAACCTTGCATGCGAACAGACCAGTGCAGGGGTTGCTTTAGATTGCTCAGGAGTTGACAGTCTTGGTCAGGCATTTCCTGATTGCCTAAGCAGCCTTTTCCAACCAGATTTGCATATCCCACGTGCCCTTATCATTGTGTTTGTAGTAAGGATGGGTAAAGACCTTCCCAAATCTTTGCTTGTGAAGCCAAGCCATCAATCAATATTGTTTGTTAGCTACCTCTGGGGACTAGAAGAGTAACTAGTAACACTTCAGTGAGAAGAGTAAGACTTCAGTATTTATGACTGCCACTTTCTTGTTCTGTTGGTTTGTGATAAGACCTGAGCCCATGTTCTTTCTGTATAATATATTTCAGGTAATTTGCACATGAAAGAGCTGTAAACTGTCCCATATTTCTTATGCAGTAAGAGTGTGCAATGCAAATGTATGGAATTACTTTTCAAAGATGCAGAAATTTTAAAGTACCTGTAAGTGCCCTGTATGTATCTTTGGACTTCTCTAATGCCATGTCAGTTTAGTCTAGTTTTAAACAGAAGAGAATAGACCATAATCATGGAATAATCCACCTACTACTTACAAAATTGATTCTCTGCTGATCAAGTGTTTTTATCTTAGATTTAATGCCTTAATTTAATTCACCATTTCTTTAGAAAGAGAGAACATTCACATCACTGGCTTTATCAGTAACGCCTATTAATGTTTAATATTCACCATTCAGATACCCAAGGATGTCACAAATCATATCTGTCACTGAGATGCAGTCACTGTGCCATAACACTCTTCCATAAGCTATTGTCATGCTGCATTGTGAAGGAATACCTCATTTAACTCAAAACATAGGGAAGTTTCATAAAACTGAGTGGCAAAGAAGGAACGCTGTTGAAAATAATTCTTTAGACTAAATCCTCTCATTTTTGACACAGATTGGCTCAGTGGAACATTTACAACATGAATTTGCAGAGAGCTCTATAGGTGTAGTGAAGGGGACATTGAACTGAAGAATAAGGACAAGAAAGGAGTGCAGGAATTTTCTAATTAGTTTTCTCACCAAATATGGCATTTTCTACAACAACTGCCAAGACTGTACTCATTTTTGTGACTTTCTTGGTCACTAAAACAGGGTGGCTACACCTACATTGCACACAGGGAATTTCTGTGGCCAATGGTAATTTCCCTTGCCTGAGGAGTACTTATCAACTCAGGCAAAACCCATATTAGGGATAAGGCTAATAACTTATCAGATAGGATTATTATAAAACAATAATTGAGCCTATGCTATGACTGTTTATTTTAAAAGTGTAGATGTAGCTACTAGGTTTGATCTCCCACCTCATGGTGAAATTCTCTTACTGACAGTGATCTTCACTAAACTTCATTATTGCTTGCTATTCATTAAATTCCAGCTTAACACAGATTCACAGGACAGAGACAAAGCTCACAACAAACCTTTATTTCACTGCTCTGCCTTCCTTTTCTCTCTATAACCAGCTCCAGTGGAGCACAGAAAAAACAGGTTTCAAGAATCTAGAACTGAATTCCTTATCTGATTTGTGATTAGTAGAAGAAAATGGAACTCTAGGGCTCTTTGCAAGGTGGCTGTGAGCAAACAAAGGAACCAGCTGTGGAAGGTGGATGGTATTCACAGAGCAGGGGAAGGTTCACAGACCTTTTCCCCCAAAAAATGTCAGTTGAAGCAGGAAGGTACCTGATTTTTCCTTTACATTTTTCTGAGAAACTTTGAGTACCCAAACAACAAAATTCCTCTTCCATTGAAGGAAGGGAAGAAAGAAGGGAAAATAAAGTTTTGGGGTTTTTGTGTTGTGTTGTTTTTTTGGTTTTTTTTTTTTTTTGTGGTTTGTTGTTGTTTTTTTTTTATTAGAAAGCTGGTTCTAGTTCTTTATTAGAGTTTTAGTCAGTTCTCTGGATTTTCAGAAGTCATCATTTTAACAATTTCTCATAATCTTAGGTGATCTAATGCCTGCACCTTTAAATCAGAGGTTAGCAAAGACATGGGGTACTTATGTTATCTGAGTGTTTATCCAACTTATAGTGCATTGCTCCAATATGTTCCTTACTCTGGCTGAGTGGTTCACTTTAGATGGATTTGAGTTGCAAATTTAACTACAATTAAAAAAAAAAAAAACACAAACTTTTTTTGAGCACAAAAGATTTCTCATTTTCTCCTTGAGTTTTGAATACTTCTTCCTGCTTAGAGGATATTCATAAGAATGATCAGCCACCTCTTTTTTTCTCCACAGAGAAGAAGCTCCTATACATTCCAATTTCTTCTTCTAAAAATGAAGGTGCTAGACCTTCTTTAAAAAAATGTTTGCAATAATTATTACAATACATGGAAACAGTATTCCTCTGTGTCCTATTGTTAGGAAATGGAAGAATTTATTTTGTTAAAGTAAGCAACCAGGAAATAAACCTTATGCAGTTGCTCAGGAAGTAAATTTTTAGTGCCTATGGTTATGCTTTGTCAAAAATATAGGCTTTTGAAAACAAGGTGTTATATGGAAAATGTCAGTCAACTTTAATAATAGATAGACTTAATAACTCTGCCTATAACGTAGAAGATTGCAGAAGAAAGCAAAGAGCAAAAGAAAGAAAACCAAGATTTTAAAAATATTGTCAGCTTACAGATCTGAGAAGCATTTTGAAGCTCACACAGGACCTGTTTAGCCTCTGGGCAAAAACTAATACTAGGAAAAAAAAAAAAATTACTCTTTCATCTCTGTAACACTATGAACTAAATTTTAAGCAGAAGCTTAGACTAATAGAAATGGATGGTTCTCAAGGGGATGTGAAATGTGCTTTTGGGCCTCTCATTTTTCAGAACAGAGCTTAAAAAGCAGAAGATATCCATAATGACTTCAAGATCTTTTATCTTCATAGCTATAACAATATTTAGTGTTTCTCAAATATTTTTCATATTCTACTTGCTATGTCATAGAAATAATACACATTAACAATACCTAGAGTGTGGTAAGCCATGGAATCTGAAACATATTTTCCTTTTTAGCAAGGTAGAGACAAGGGTCAGATGGGGTAAAATACTACTATGTAATTTTGGAAATTATGTACTATTACCCTCCTTTTCAGCTGACCAGTAGTCTCTGAAATTCTTAATCTGGAATGGTATAAAATTTTTATGAAAAAAAACAACTTGTAAGTATATTGGAGGTTGAACTTTATCACTTACTGTTAACTGAAGAAATTATTAGAGAATATCAACAACCTTGCACAAGAAACTGAAATTACGATCAGGGAAAAATGTATATTTTGGCAAAGAGACTTCATAGTTATAACAGGTGTCATGAATGGAGAGGAACTATTTTATGTCATTTAGGAAGGTACAATTAACAGTAATAAGAATTATTACCAAAAAAAAACCAAAACAAAACATTAACAAAGAACAGTAATAAGGGAAACCTTCCACTAGACCAAGTTGCTCAAAGGCCCATCCAACCTGGCCTTGAACACTCGCAGGGATGGGGCAGCTACAGCTTCACTGGGCAATCTGTGCCAGTGTCTCACCACTCAACATAAAAAATTTCTTCCTTACATTCTGTCTAAATCTAACCTCTTTCAGTTTAAAACCATTGTCCTTTCTCCTTTCACTATAGGTCCTGGTAAAAATTCTTTCCCCATCTGTTGTGGTTGAAGCCCAGCTGGTAACCCAGAACCATGCAGACGTTAGCTCACTCCCTCCTCCCTTCCTCCCCCCACTCCCAGAGGGATGGGGAGGAGAATCTAAAGAATGTAACTCCCATGGGTTGAGATAAAAACAGTCCAGTAACTAAGGTATAGCACAAAACCACTACTGCGACCACCGATAATAATAATGATAAGGGAAATAACAAGGGAAGAGAATACAACCACTCACCACCTGCCGACCAATACCCAGCCCGACCCAGCAGTGATCTATCCCTTCTGGGTAACTGCCACTAGTTTACATACTGGGCATGACATGCTGTGGTATGGAATACTCCTTTGGTTAGTTTTGGTCAGGTGTCCTGTCTCTGTTTCCTCCCGGCTTCCCCTCCTCCCTGGCAGAGCATGAGACTCAGGAAAGTCCTTGGTCAGAGTGAACATTACTGAGCAGCAACTAAAAACATTGGTGTTATCAGTGTTGTTCCCAGGCTGAAAGTCAAAGCCACAGCACTGCACCAGCTACTAAGAAGGAGAAAAATGACTTCTACTGATGAACCCAGGACACCATCCTTTAAAAAAGTCCCCTTTAGTACTGAAATTCTGCAATAAGGTCTCCCTGGAGCCTTCTCTTCTCCAGGCTGAACAATTCCACCTGTGTCAGCCTGTCTTCACAGGAGAGGGGCTCCAGCCCTCCGGTCATCTTCGTGGCCTCCTCTGGACCTGCTCTAACAGGTTGTCCTGGGTTCAGCAGTACCAGTCATGTTTTTCCTTTGTGTTAACTGGTGCAGTGCTGTGTTTTGACTTCCAGCTTGAGAACAGTGTTGGTGAAGCCGATGTTTTCAGTTGTTGCTAAGTGATGTTTACCCTGACCAAGGATTTTGTGAGGCTCATGCTCTGCCAGGGAGGAGGGGAAGCTGTGAGGAAGCAGAGACGGGGCGCCTGACCCAGGCTAGCCGGGGAGGTATTCCATACCACAGCACGTCATGCCCGGGGTGAGGGGTAACTGGGGGTTACCTGGAAGGACAGGGGCTTCCGGGTGGAACTCGTTTTCTTGGCCGGTGGTATCATATTCTCTTCCCTTGTTATTTTCCCTTATCATTGTTGTAGCTGATAGTAGCGGTGGTGATTTGTTGCTGGACTGTTCTTGTCTAAACCCGTAGGAGTTGCACTTTTTCGATCCTCCTCCCCGTTCCTCCGGGAGCGGGGAAGGGGAGAGCCCCGGTGCAGGGAGGGGGGGAACGGACACGGACCTCGATTGTTGTCAGCTCGGCACCACTCACTGGGAGTGAGTGAACAAGTTACCTGACTGGGTTTAAACCACGACACAGGTCTACATCCTTCTTACATTGGGGGGCACCAGAGCTGGGTGCAGTACTCTAGGTGGGATCTCAGAAGAATGGAATAAAGGGGAAGAACGTTTCTTCCAATGCAGGCCAGAATACACTTGGCTTTCTACTCTGTGAGTGCACACTGCTGGCTCATGTCCAGTTTTTCATTCACTATCACCTCCAAGTCCTTCTCTTCAGGGCTGATCTCAATCTCATCCAGTACTGATACCGGCAATTGCCCTGACTCAGCTGCAGGACCTTGCTCTTGGCTTTGTTGAAATTCATGAGGTTTTCATGGGCCTCATGAGGCTTGCATGGAGCACTGTTTGATGTTTGCTAAGCACATTGATAAACATCTTGTCCTGGGCAGTAAAGTGTCAAATACAAACAACTGGCCTTCTGGATGAATAACTATCTAAAAAGTGAAACATATGAACTGTAAGGAATCCATTTGAAACTGGACACACAAACTAACTTCAAGGAAGATAAATAAATGGATTAAAGCTGCTGAAGTATGGTCATGAAAGGATGCATATTAATCAAAAAAGGTATATGCAGTTACTAATGAATACAAAGAGAGGAGATAGTAATGAGGAAAGGAAGAAAAGGAATGAAAAGAGGTAGATGAAAAATTAAATCATTTGGCTTTGATAAAAACAAACAAACAAAAGTGTTCTGGGGTTTCTAGTGCACTAAAGAGGTATGAAATGTCATCCAATTGATCGAATAAAACAGAAGCTGCACAGTCAATTTGCTGGTGTAAACATCAGTGCAGATTTTGTTAGCAGAAATCATGACTGCTCAAAGACAGCAAATACAACACAGCCTATCTCCTTTCCATCTTATAAATTTACAAGATTCTGAACATGAAAGGCAAGAAGAGAAATGAAAGAAGGCAACTTTTAATATGCAAAATGACCGTCATCATCCCCCCGTGTCATGTCCCATCCCCCCCCAAGTAGGTGAATTCTGAGAGTGATTAGATAAGAAAAAATAAAAAAAATAATAAATTTAAGACATTGTGAAATAAGTATAACAGCAGTGCTGGTTTGTAATGGCATTTCAACAGTCATTTATAACACAAAATATATTCGTACACCATTACACCTCAGTTCGATTGATGCAATGGGTTTATAATCACTGAAGGTTTGAGGAGACGAAGAAAGGAAAAAAAAAAGTGGCAAGATAAAAAAAGCCTTCTTTTTTCCTATTAAGTACAAAAGAAGAAAAAGAAAAAAAAAAGCAAAAGAAATAAGAAAAGTAACAATCTTCTTATAATCACTGTATATCAAACAAACCACAACCCTAATTAGTTTTTCCAACATCAGGACAACAGGAGACATAAAGACAAAAAGTACCACCTAAAAATATCACCCAAGAATTGCAGTCAGTGTATATCAAGCCCTACAGTGTTGTTAACATGAGTTTCACCTAATAAAGCAGCCACAGCTCACATATATGAAAAAATCTGGCTCTTGTAACCTACTCCTCACCCATAAACTGATTCATCATGTGATCCTGAATACTATCTAAAAGAAGCTATGTGCCTATTCTCAAACATAGTTTATCACTAATGAAACACATCTGATCCTTCCCTTTTCCCACATCTGTTCACTTGAGGGTCTGTAGACGTACTAGCTTGGATTATGGCTGCAGTTTTCTTGAAAGCTTTTATTTATTAGTACTGGGTTCATAAAACTACCAAAAAAAAAAAAAGTCACTTAAAAATAACATCCTTTGAGTTAGGCAGCTCCTGCCTTCACAAACTCCCAAAATAAATAATAATAAATACTCTTGCTTTCCTTAGAAGTACAAGAAAAAAAGCCAGTTTGGTAATTTTGGTTTTGTTTTCTGATAAATTATATGTCAGACCACAGAATAAGGTAACTGTAATTCACACTGGGTTTGTTTCTTGTTGGAGTAAATTACAACCTGGGATTTGGTTATGCAAGAACAAAAAAACACTTTCAGCTGGGCACTGATCTCTTTTCATACAACTCCCCACAGAAACTGGAGGGTAAGATATGAGTGGGCCTTTCCATGTGCACAGTCACTTTAATGATTTCCAGGGTTATGCTTGCATTCACCATAGCTGGATTTTGTTCTTATGTTCTTGAAATAAAGAAATGAATGAAAGTGGTTTCAAATCTGTTACCAGCCACAGGAAGCTAGGCAGCAAATAAAATTGTCAAACTGGATTATAATACAAAATGTGTAATAACCCCTCAGAGAGAGGATCAAGACAAATGTTCATGGCTATTTCTCATGTCTCATACTATGGAAAGGAATTGGTGTTACAGAATCATAGAGTATCTTTGTTTGGCCTTTCTTGGGCCAACACCTACAACAGTATTTCCACTTTTTATCAGCTTTGCTTTTGCCGCACAAATCATTTTAGATCAGAGAAATAGCCCAGGTTCACAGCTATAGCCAGATGTTTAGTTACCAAATGCCCCTTTCATTATCTTAATCCTTATTTCCACAACCTACCCATTTCACAACCATGAAATAATAGCTTACTTTCCTAGAGCAGCAGTGATGACACCAAATTTGGCTAGCCATCCCTCTCACCACCTCTGGTTATGGTCCTGGACAGTGAAGACTCCACCAGTGTGCAATAGGGAAGCAGAGTGCCTTTTTGGACCAATGCTTCCCACTTTGCAAAATTGTTTTGTACTGCAATATCTTGAAAACCAAACAGGAACATTTTATACCACTTCCCAAAATAAATTTTATTTCAGTTGGCAGTAATTAAGATTGAGTAGGTGGTATATGTGAAAGATGTTATGAAATCAAAGAATAAAGAGCTCAATAAATATTTACCACTAAAAACAGCCTTTATTCCACATCACCTGTAAAGTTGCTCTAATCGGCCTCTGACTTATAAATCAAGAAGAAAAACAAATGCACCTTGTCTGCTCTTAACTGCTCCAAGAATGTCTCTGATAAGAATGTAAAGAGTGCTGGTCTAAACTTATTCTTTACTTATAAACCAAATAAAAGAACGTTATAGGCACTTTTACAGGCTTATTTCAGTTCACCTTTTCTTTCAGGCCTGATGAGGGTATCACACTGCCTTTCGTACTTGAATAACTTCACTGAATTCCATGAGTTGTTTCTGATCTACACCCATGTAACCAAGCACAGGATCAGCCAGCTGTTCTTTCCCAAGAGACTAGAATTAACATTCCAGTATCAGGGAGAATCTACTGCAAGGCAAGTAAAGACCTTGCAATGGATTGATGTTTATGTGCTCTGCCCCCTTCATGCTAATCATACCAGAACAGAGTCTCAGCTGCTGCAAACAATTGTAGCTTCAAGATTTCAGCTGAGTTACACCCTTGTCACTAGCTGAAAATACAGCTAATCATTCTATAGTGCAGTATGCAGCACACAAGAAGGGGTATAATCAATTCTTGGCATACTTAAATGGGGAAAAAAATACATTAATGATACCTTATGGCTATGGTGTTACGCACACAAAAGGCAACATATTTAAAACTATAGTCCCCCAAGAAATTTTTATTCAGCTCCTTTGTATAAACCTGTTAAAGCATTAAAACTAATATGTGCTACAAAACAGAATGCAACATATGTGGCAGGGGATTGAGATATCATCACAGTGGGAAGTGTAGCTATTAATTTGCTGATTTTGATGAAAATAAAAGCTAACCCTTGGCATTATTTTCCTTTATTTATTATTTTACCTTTTTAATTTTACTATGATTATTTCTACTTTACTATGAAAAAAATATATATGAATTCCACATTTCATCTCCAGCTCTTGAAAAAAATTCTTTGATATAAAAATAATTTATACAATATGAACATGGAGGATAATTCACAAATCAGCAACTCATCAAAGGCTGGAATACAGTTTTAGGCAGAAAAGCCAAAGTCATATGTCCCTCTTCAAGTTAAGGTCATACCAGCAAAAAAATTTAATTCTTAGAGACCAGTATTAAATGTTTTGTTTCTAAATTGTTACTAGTCTTTAAGACAGCCAAAGTTGGGGAAATTCTCTACCAAAATAAAAGCAATTAGAATTTAATCTTTACAGTTTTCAGAAAATATGTAGTGCACAATAGATTGTTCCAATTCATCTAGGTCCCATTTCCACTGTAGAATACATGGAAATATGTATGAGTCAACTAATATAAAGTTATGTGTCTGCATTTATGTTGAAGAAAATGGCAATAAAAGTTTTTTTTATTGTGGAAAGCAATAAACATGAAAAGTTACAAAAAGTTATTTGTGTTTTGCATGCAGAATAAACTCTTAGAGAAGCAGCACCCTATAACCTTTCAGATTCTTTTATCCAAAGTAGCCTTAAGCAAAGATAAACAACCTCTTATAAGCTAAAAAAGAAAACAAAAACAAAGAATTTATTCAGTTCAGCAAAATAATGGACGATATAAGGCTACAGGGAACTAATTATTAACTGTAACATTAGACAAGTAGTTAACAAAGATGAGTTTTCAAGTTAGATTACAAGCAGCACAGATAACTCATTAGATTACTATATGGTTTTGCACCAGAATAATAGGAATGATGCAAAATTCTCATTAATGAGGATGTTATTTTCTCCCTTCATGAAGACTTTTGAATTTTTTTGTTTGAACATCGTGCTTGCACAAAAAGGCCACAAGCAGATGGATTAATAGAACAAGAAACTAGCATTTAGTTGAATATAAATCACTAATTACTTTTCTCTTTTAAGATTAACCTTTTCTGTGTTGCTCTGCAAGACTGTAATTTCTGATTAGAATCACCATTTTGTCATATTGAGATTCAGTGTTTGTCAACATAACTTGTTTTTAAATATAGTACATGGAAATCCACATATTAAGATAGAATCTTTCAACAGTCCACTGAAACCTACGTTTTGCAAAGGCAATAAAATACAGGTTTGAAAATTTCTTGTCTTCTGAAATGCTGAAGTTATTTTCAACTATAAAGTGGTCTAAAAATATCATTCCAATGCAATTTTTACAAAATTTTAAATGTGTAACAGAAAAACCTCTTGGAAAAATCATCTACATATGGAAACTGTTCTAAAAACAAGAACGTCTTTCTTTTAAGAGAAATAACTTCAACATTATAATTCCATTAACATGAAGGATAGGTTGTGACTATTTTTTCCTATCTGAAATGCAAACATAATATTGTGACAACAGGCTACGTCTGTGGTGCTGATATATTTCTTGATGTTCACAGAAACCATTTACAGTTCCACCCTTCTGCCAAGCTCACGCATTACAATACATTTATTCAGTTGTGCATTGGTACTGACTATGCAGGCAGTTGAAACTAGATGATCTTAAGGTCCTTTCCAACCCTAACTCTTCTATGATTCTATGATTCTATGGCTACTGGGCATTTTAAGAACTATCTTGAATCTTTTCTCTTGTGAAGACTTAGTTTGTGTCCTACTTATTGTAAGCATGTCCAGACCAAGATAAAGACTCAATACAATTTTGGAGGGAAAACTTAATTCATGCAGCAATTACTTGTGCATTTTAAGGCCTACTGTGACTCTACCTCATGTGTCATCTTGCTTTGAAAGCATTTAGCATACCCAGATAGACTTTTCTAGAAGAATCCTGGTATTGACTGTCATGAGGACAAAGGGAATTGTAGAAAAACAGCACTAGTCAGCTTCTAAATATGGTATAGGACTGAGTATACTGACCCCTTGAGGCTATACCTAATTCAAGTTTAAGGATATAGTGCTATGTATCATTTCAGAAGCTGGACCAGATTTCAGAAAGGGTGAATTTCTGGAAATGCAAGCACGTGAAGTAATTTCCATTCCAATCCCACTCTAGTCAAGCTCATCACAGATAAAATTTCCTTGAGATTGTGCTTTTTGACAGTTTGTAGGTCAGCTCCCCTCAGAACTCCAAACTTTCAATTCATATTTTACTGTCAAACATTTATGGTTTTCTTATTACATCAATTTTTGATTCTCTTTTACCTTGTGGCTTTCATGTATCCATGACTTTTTAAAGATGGGCTTAGGAGGCTTCCATGTACTGGCATTTTAACTAGGGCTTGTCAAAGAGTGAAAGTTCCTTTTGTTGTGTTTTTCAAAAGCATTGCTAACCTGAACTGAGACATAAAATAAAGGAGTTGGAATTTTTTTCAATGAAAGATTAATTATGTAAAATTCCACTTTTGGAGAATATAATGGGTTGGGGGTTTATTTGTTCTTCAGCTGCCCTGTCCACAAAGCAACCAACTGCCTGGAAAATAAATCTGCATGGGGGAGCAGAGTTAGTCCTCTTACTACAGCTGAACAGTTGTGGGAGGCAACAACTTGGAATACAAAGTTATGAGCAACTTTGGTCAAATACAAATACCAACACATTATCATGAAACATTTAGACTCTAAGAGATCAGGTGGGTTTTGTGGCTTTACTTTTTATAGAGGAGTTACGTGTGTTAATGGGTGGATTTTAAGCATATCTTCTGAAGATTAATGTAATTTAATTGCATTCAGTTACCTTTTTTATTTTCAAATAGAATATTTCTTTCTAAATCTGTTATGGTCAGTATTTGCTAAAGCCTTCACCTCAGCTGTTTCTTCCTCCATTATTTTCTGTGAATGACAAGAGAATAGGCTGAGGGGAATTTCTTAACTTCTACACACAAGAAATAATTGTTCTAAGAGGTAATTGTTTAAAATGGTTAGGATGATCACCCACTTGGCAGTTTAACTCTCACTGGTTTTACACAAACCCCCTAAATCATTGCTTTTTCTCTCTCTACTGTGGAAATAAAGCAGATGCTGTATATCCTAATTCATTGTTTTTCAGAATAGAATAAATCAATGTCAGAAACTCTTGCAGGTCTCCTTTACAGTTTCTTTGCAAAATAGAAGCACTATAGAATTTAGCAGAACATGAACCAATGTTTAAAACAGCAACTACATACCCAAATAACAGATGAGTTTGTTTCACTAAACTCAGGACAGCATTTCTGTTGTTGAGTGTCCATTTCCAGGTATACAGCATAACAGGAGTTATGACATTTTTAAGAAAATAAATCCCCTAAAAATTCAAAAATTCAACTTACATTTCTATTTAGGTCTGTGTAAGTCTGTAATTACCACCACAAGGACACCAAAAAAAAAAAAGCAAACAAAAAAAACAAACCCAACAAAAAAGATGCGGGAAATAACTTGCTGACAGATTCAATGCACATCATAGAACACTTAAAAGCAAGGACTGTTCAATACCCACTGTATAATGCCAAGTACTATTTTGCCTAATTTGGATCCTAAAAATTTGCTGATCATATTGCTACTGAGTCTGATTTACTTTTTTTCCTCTGTGGTGATTACACACACATTTATTTCTATTCATTTTCTATTTTTTTTTAAAGCTGAAAACTATTATCACCTTCTGAAATTATTGTTCTCATTTCACTTTACAATTGTTTTATTCTGGTATCTATCTGGCTTATTTTTTACCTTCTGTGAATGCAGTTTGTGGGGTTTTAACTGCTCTAACAAAGTTCACCATTCAATTTCTTTTATTTCTCTTGCTCAGCAACACCTGCTTCTTTTTATGATATTTTAGTTCTCAGAAGGACAGCAGATTGATAGCCTTGGAAGTGGAAGCCCCATTTGTATGTTTATAGGATTTGAGCAAGCTGGAACACCAAAAGATTTTATCAAGGTACCCCAGCTTCCCTGGAAAGGCCACTGATAAGGTATTTAGTCCAAATTCTCTTTTCTAAGTCTTCTCAGGAGGTAGCTAGTTGTAAAGGGATTTTGTTTTTTAAATGGATCACTGCCTACTGGACTTAGATAAATTGGCAATTTCTGCTTTAGGAACACAGAAGTTCTCTCTTAGGCCAGAACGCATCTATCAATTGCCTGGTTACAACTCTTGAATTCCATTATCAATCCACAGTACCTGTTCACTCCGATAACAACCAAGCGCTTCACAGCTTTGTACCCTCAAGTGAAACAATCTGTGGAGCACTTTCCTGAAACCACTGTCTTGTTTGAAATACAGAGGTTTGGAACATTGGGCAACTGCATGAAAGTTGTCACAACTTCTAATTTTTTTAACTGTCATAGTTTCCCTCATAAGAAAATCATTACTGGAATGATTATTTACCTTGAAATACAGAGAAGTCATGTAGATCTTAACATTAGCCCCATGATACACAGTGTCGTGTAGTTTGACAGGGTGACTGGTATTTAAAAAATGCTAAAGAAAACTTCAGTCCATTCAAAAAGAGGATCTGATCATATCCACTTAATATTATATTGTCAAAGCACAGCTCACTCAGATACAAAGAAATTGTGATTTTTTTCTAATGACTGGATTAGTATATTCATACCTTGGACATGTGAGAATGACAGACAGGATGTGAACATGGTGGTCACAGATGAGACACTGGAAGGTGCCAAAAGGAGAGGTAGAAATAATTCAAGTAGCCCAAATAAATGGAATTTGTTACTTTCTTTTATTGTGATAAAAAGTTTAAACTGAAAGCTAAACTGATTCTAGCTGCTCAGGATAAGCCAAGGATAAGAAGTATACTTCATTCCCAAGTTCACTTTTTATGACAGAATATATCGAGGAATAAATACAAACTGTTCTCCTTGATGGGGTTATTGTTTGTCTTCTTTTGAGTTGACTGTTGATCAAAAAATAAAAGATTTAAAATCATGTAGTGCCACTTTTGATTAGATTAATTTCAAATAAATTTCATTGCTCATTATATAGAAGTCTAAATTTGAACTGATTGTCTAGATTCCTTTTACAGTCAGTGGAAATCAGCACATTTATTCACAATTCAATTACTGTATTTTGAATTTGTGTTTGAAAACGAGATGAATGTTTGAACTGAATGTTTTATTGCCCATATTTATTTAAATTAATCCTCAGTTTTAAATATAAATATATGGATAAGTTCCACACAAAGACATGGTAGAGGGAGGGGGCTGGTTGGTTGCAGGGGGAGCACAGAAGATGAATCAGAAGTGTGTCTTTAGAGACATTAAAGTAATCAGAAGCCAGTCATAGCACCTCTCCATGACACAAACTCCATTAGCAAGCAAAAAATCTTTGGCACATTTTAAAGCCACAGCTCCTCATACATATATGAAAAGGATGTTTCTGCACCTACCCAGGAACATCCCTGTCCTATAGAACTACTTTTCACAGGAGTCCACTGACAGCATAGGAAATTCAAATCTTTAGCACAATACATACAACAGTCTTTCAGCAGCTTATGTGCCTTTGAATCTTCAGAGACCCATAAAACAGAATTTAAAATAATATAAACAAAAGTTAGGAGAACACATTTTTTAATAACTTTTTTAATTTTTTATGCTTCCATTAAAATACCAGTAACTGCTGATTATTGCCACACTTAAAACAAGATTTCTCAGTGATACTACTTCAACACTGGCAAATGCATACTTTCTAATGCATAAAATGCCATTTTAATATTTCTTGGCATTATAGAACAATATCTTCCAGCTTTCCCAGACAACAAAATAATCCCCCTCATTTAAATAAATAAACCATCTAATTTTGCCTACACAAGAAACTCCATGCAAGTTAAGACAACAAATCCTGTTTAGAGATTAAAAAACAAATCCTGTTTGGAGAACAAAACCAAAGCTGAATTCAAAGAAAAAAGCTGAAATGAATTTTTTTATATTTAATTAATTTCCACCAGTTATCAGGGAAGTCAGGGGCCTTCCAACAGACTGAGGAATATGTTTTCATTGAATGAGGTATCTTCCCATTTCTAAAGACATTGAAAATGCTACTTTATTCTGCTTGAAACTTAAAACTTGTGTTTACATGGAAGGTTCATAAAACTTGTGAAAGTAAAACTGGAGCTTAATTGATGCTTTCTTGTCTTTTCAGAATAGTTTTGCATGTTTGTTTGTTTTTTTTATATAGTCTAGCTGTGCTGTAGTTGAGGATTTCATAGACCTCAATTGTAGTTTTGATAGATTTCATTAGATGTTACAAGGTAAGTGTGACACTAATGCTGTGAACCGGTAGCAAAAATAAAATGAGAGATAGATCTAATATTTCATAGAAAGAGTTCTGAATAATAATCATAACAAAAAGTGTAGCTACCTTACCAGGTTGTAAGTCTCTACCTCTAAGAAATAATTACATCTGCAACTGTAACTGCAATCTGAATGCTTGTGTTATATTTTTGGAATAAAGGTTTTATTTTTTTTCAGATTCACTTAGTATAATTACTACTAATCTGGATGTAAAAATTTTGATATAAAAAACAAGTTTTTTAAAATTAAATGGAACAGAAATAAAATATGAACAGTTCTCCTGAAGACTAGAAATTGTTATCCTAGGAAGGAGGAACTTCATCATAATATTATATTTGCTTTGGGTTTCACACCTCAAGCTTCTGTTTCCTTTGAAGTAATTTTGTAAGCCTAGAACAGGCTGAAAAAGTAGTTCAAACTCCACTTTCTCATGCCCTCACAAGACTGACTTTGTGAACTGTAACAAAGAGAGTAGCTGACAGAACCGACAGCATGCCATGTCCTAGTTGGTTGTAGTTAGACAAGGTACATCTATATCATCAAATTATTTAAATCCCAAGTTCTCCCTTGGATCCTGGTCCCTGGAATATTCACAATGCTAATATATTAATTTGCTGTTAGATGGAACCAAAATACTGGAGATATCTTACGCTGTGTACTACTGCCTAAAGACAACATTGACAAGAGCAGATTAGCACATTCTCATTCTACATTGTCATCAGCACAACACGCAACAACCTTTACGTCCAAAACCTTGTTGTGCCTTTCCAGGGAACTTAACATCAAGTGGTATAATAATATTACTTTGAACAACTGTGACACAGCTTCTTGCTAATTTCACTCCTCTGAGCTGGAAGAAAACTTTTCCTGGTTTGGTTTGGTTTGGGGTTTTTTGGGGTATTTTTTTTTTGGGGGGGGGGTGGGTGGGTTGTTTTGTTTTGGTTGGCTTGTTTGTTCTTTGAACTATTGTCACATGAAGCCCAAATTAGCAACCATAGCCATCTATCTTCTATGCCGAGTAAGCATGGCTTTTCTGCCTAGAAGAGGCTGGTTCTGAGCAACGCATTGTGTTGCAACACTTTGTAGCTGGAGCTACAAAGAAATTATCTAGGGATAATTTCTGAGGACAGGAATGAATGCCTTTAGCAATGCAGACATAAACACTGAGTGATCTGGGAATGGGATTTTAGACAGGTGATTCTTCTGTATCTAACGAATCTTGGCTTTATTAAGACAGACAATTGATAGCACTACAATGATGAAAGCATTCAGCCAAAACCTGAGTGAGTTTTGTTCATGTTTTTGAATGACTCCCCTTCCCCTTCAGCTGCTTTTCTTTTCCCTTCAAATAGCAAGTACCTGCTGTTCTTTATCTCCAAGGACTTCTGAAGGCTAGGAAACAGGTAAGAACCACTTTCAGCTAAAAATTCCTTATGCTGATATATTGACATAATAGGAAGAGAATGGCTATGAATTTGAGGAAGGAGCAGAAGGGGCAGCTCAAAGTACAGCTTTATTCTCTTTGAAAAAAGGCTTTTTGCTAAAACTTCCTTCAGGAGGGTTCTTTTGCTGAACCACCCTTGATGATGCCACCAGTTACTGGTAGAGGACTCCTGTGATTTTGAGTCATCCCTGTAAAACTCTTTGCTGATGTATTTTTTGTTTTGTTCACTAAGTGTTCAATCTAAGTATGCTGCAAGGGAGCAGGGACTGCAAAGCTAGGATCCAGGCTCTCAGCCAAGTGCTCTAGGCTACAATGCTCTTTTTATTTGTTCTTTTCCTCCTCCATGACTTGCGTGGTTTGTTGCAAGGTAGTGCAGACTCAGTAGGAAGAGCTATAGTAAAAGGCACTATAGTAAAAACCCTATAGTTCTAACATGCTCCCAAGAAATAAAAGCTCAGGGATCAGTCTCTCCCTGGATGCATTTCCCAGATGAGGACAGCCTGCAACTTAGTTTCCTTAGGTTAGCTCTCCAACAACCAGACTAGGTGCTAAAATGTAGATAACACCATCAGCACCTGTTGTCATAGAAAAAGTGATCAAACTAATTTGATACCTATTCCCAGAAGAGATGTTTACTCTTTGGCTCCTGAGTCAATAGCAGCATTCAATTGGCAGTGTTATGCAGAGTGGAGCCAAACCTCTGACAGATTCCTGCATCCAAAGGTAATGGCTGGCTACAGCAATTTTTTTCTGTTCAGCATGCTAGATGTCTAAATTGCCTTTGGAAAGCATATTCCTCACTATCAACTGAACAAACCCCCTACCTTTTTCAGTAGGTATAGACTACCTGTCAAAGTCGTTATTGACTTAACTGGCAACCTGAATCTCATCCTAGAAATAAAAGTTTACAGACTATCCATATGAATTCAAACAAGACTAAAATTACACTGTCCAAATACCAGGAAGAACAGAGATCTAAGTAGACTACACATTAAGTAAATTTTCCATTACAGTTCTCTATGCCAGGGCCCAGAGCACCCAAGGATTTAACTGCCTGGGCTCAGGGCCAGCCTCCATGGTGTAGCTGTGCAGCCCTGAATTAGACAGCTGGGTAGAAAGAGCTGTGTGAGAAAATGCTTTGACAAGTAAGGCCCTGCCCCTTCAGCAGGAGTTGTGCTTAACCTCAGTCCCTTGCCTTTGCTCCTGCTGTCTTGGCTATGTCTGGCTGTGTACCTCACCCACTGCCTTGACTTCCTGTCTTGACCTTGCATGCTTGCCTTGACTTGCCTTGCCTTGTCACTGTGCATGCTCTTAATGATCTGGAGTCTTGGATGAGCCTGGTTACTCTCACCAGATCCACTTCGCTTTTCTTGTTCAGGTACTGTGAGGCTCCTGCTCTACCTCTCCTGCAGTGGCTCTTGTTTCTTGGATCTCTTGTGGAGTAGCTGTGGACACCTCATTCTCTATCAGTGCAAGAAGAATTCAGGTCATACAGTTAAAACTGTTGTCACTCAGCAGTAGTTTTGTGCAGCACATTGTGCCTGAAACTAATGATGACGCTCAAGAAAAGTTTTTAGCAAGCATGGAGCACATTATCACCCTTCTCAGCACAACAAACTATAACAGCATTGCTCCATTTAATCTTTTATTACCAACCAAAGGCTTCAGTTTTAGTTTCAACCATTGGTATTTGGAAAATCCTGGTAACTCAGCAACCACACTCCTATGACATGGCAAGAGAACCTTGTTTTGGGGATATATAACCCATGCCCAAACATTACACCAAAGCCCCAATTCAGAGAGGAAATTCAAACATATATATAACCTGAAGCACGTCTGCCATCCCCAAAAGTCAATTGGACTACTGACATGGATAAAAGTTATGCATAAAGCATAAGCACCTTTTTAATTGTGAGCAAAATAGGAAAGATAAAATGTTCATATTCAGGTTTGCTCAGCTCTGGAATAAGCTTCCAGAAGAGATTTGACAATCTAAAATCTGACAGCTTTTAGAATGCTCTACTACCTCCTTTTTTTTCTGTTATATCACTTGAATGCCAACAGAGGCAGGGGAAATTGTCAGAAGCAAAGAAAGGGAAAAAAAGCCTGTTAAATAGACCTGGCTGTTATACGGCTACTACAGTAATAGCAATTTTAAAATAGAAAACTGATAAATAATAATGGGAAAGGAAAAAATGCCTATTTGCTGAGGCTGCTTTCAACTGCTAATACTTACAGAAATGACCAAATTCAGCCTGCATTTCATAAAATCCCTGTACTGTATTGCTACACAGAATACTGCTAAGAGGTCCTTTTGTAAGGTAAGAGAGTTGCAAGAGTGGAGTGATTAAAACTATGACATGAACTCCTTATTTCTAAGCTTTTTTTTTAATAATTAAAATGTTTTGCATCAAAGCAGGAAGCAATAGTTTCCCATTTACTTTACACATTAGCTTGTAGATAAACAAAGAAAATAATTACACCATATCACTCAGGTGAATTTGTGTTTATCACAGTATCACAGTATGCTAGAGATTGGAAGGGACCTCAAAAGATCATCTAGTCCAATCCCCCTGCCGGAGCAGGAACACCTAGATAATGTTACACAGGAATGTGTCCAGGCGGGTTTTGAATGTCTCCAGGGAAGGAGACTCCGCAACCTCCCTGGGCAGCCTGTTCCAGTGTTAATGTTAGTACTTAGCATAAGAATCTTACTACAGTGAGTCTTCATTAGCATTTTCATTAATACCACAGACAACACAAGGGAACAGTATAAATTAGTTACAGAACTTCTAACAAATAAAACATTTTGCTGTGTTTTCTGGACACTAAAGCATGTAAACAGCAAATACAATGCTGGATTCTCCTGGTCAGCTCTATTATAGCCTTAGGAACCTGCAGCAATACCAAGTTTCTAGCACCATACCTCTTAAAATGACAGCCACTGTTGATTTCCTTGCTGGAGCATAAAAATGCAGCAGAGCACTACAGAGATTTGCCAAGCCTTGCATAAAGAGAGTGAACTTCAAACACCTGGTATATGATAGTTTCCCCCACACATAGGCTTGCATTTCATTCACTCACATATGACCTGTCTTCTGTGATGCTGCAAGATCAGAGCACAGGACTTCCTTCGCTGTGAGTGAGAAATCTGAGAGGTTTACTTGTGTGCCTAGGAATCATCAAAAAAAGATAAGAAAACTAACAGTAATCCAATGCAGACTCTGGAGGACAGTGGTCTGTTTGAGCTAGCAAGGTTTCCTGGAACCAGAAAAGTTGAGAGAAAAGGACTGCAAAAACCATATATGCCTACAAAAAGAAGCAGGATTTTAAGAGCGAAGCAGCTTGGCCAGTTCATTTTTTTGACTATAGTGCTCTCATTTTATTAAAGAACAGGAATAAGTCCTATAGCTTGTCATTCGGACACCGAAAAGCAAATTATTCACCAGCGTATGCCTGTCATCTGTGGTACAGAATCTGCAGGGGAGAGAAAAATTGTGCACTCAAGACGCAGCAGAAACACAGCTTAAGGATGATTGTAAATGTTGCACTAGAAGAACAGTGTGGATTGCAGAATGTCTTCTTAAACATCATGCAAAAGTGAACTTGAAAATATATTCCACTTTGGTTTTAAGAGGTACAGTTTCACAAAGGTGAAACATTGAAAAAAATCATTAACAGTTGTTGCTTGGAGGCAGCTTGGGAATAAATTGGCAAATAACCATGTCTGTGTTGTCCACAGAGCTGAAACAGAATTGTCTGTAACTGATAGTATAGCACTTAGGAGGTAGAGCGCAGTGGGACCAAAGCTAATGACACACTTCAGAGAAGACTTAATAGACATATTGATGCAGAAAAATGTAGAAAGACTTTCAAAATGTACTATGTTGGTCAAAAAAAAGGACCATAAAACTGAGAAAACTAAAAAAATACATCATCTTATGTCTGTCATATGTGGAAGTCATAGTCACCACTAGAAATACATTTGCATATACCAGCAAAGACTGTTTTTTAATACACAATTATTATTCACATTATCTTGGTATTAGAGAGCCAAGATCACATATAGAATCCACTTTGGTGTTTGAGAATGGCCCACGGATCAGCCAAATGTATGCAAAACCAGAAAACTTTAAGCTGAGGGTAATAAAAAGATTATCCAAAAAAACCTACGGAATAAGTAGATTCAGGCCATGCTGGAGAGCAATATCCTAAAACATGCAGTCACTGGTTGAAAGTTTGCACAAGTGAAAGCTGAGAAACAGGCCTCTTGGGTTAAGTAAATCAATGAGAGACATTAGATCCGATGTAAATAAATGAAAATATTAAAAAAAGTTTAGAGAAACAGCACAGTTAAGACAGAAATTTGACACTATTAGTAACAGATGTAGAGATACAGTTAATATACTTACAGGCCCAGAATGGTGCAGATACTATGTAAATTGTCTTTCACGTGAAGTAAAATATGCAAAATAACATATTTTTAGGGCAAAAAAGATTTGTGAGGAACTCATTCAAAAAAAAATAAATGTGGAATTAGAACTTCCTGTGTGAAAGTGAAATGACTAGAAAGAAATATGTGTACCACTAAAACATCATTCTAGGATCCAGAAAGTGAAGTTGAAACTGAGACTTCCACGTAGTACTAATAGCAACACTAAAAGAGACATAGGCACAATCCCAGTTCAGCTGGAATTTGTAAAGCTTCTGAAAGACTTAATAAAATTAATTTGCTTCTCATAAAAATGGTGGGGGCTGGGGAGGAAGTAGTAACATGAACAAGATCCCTCTTTGTAAAATATAAAAAAATACAAAGGATCAGGAGCAAAGGAAATCAGGAGTGTAATGACGAAGGAGCACCAAAATGCAAAGAAGCTAGCTACATGCATTCTTCTGATTTACTTTGCTACTTTAGCTAGAAAAAAAGATTTCCTATTCAAAGTCCTGAATAACTAGTCCTTCTTTAAAAGAATCAAATATCATCATGCATGCTCTAGGTACCACACCAGAAATTTGGGAACAGTAATGAATGCTGAGACTCCAAACCAGACAGAGCTGGGAAGCCATCCATATTTCTTCTTGAAATTGAGCACATCATCAGGCTCTGTATCTCAGCAATATACCATAATTCTGTATCATCAGGCCTATTTTGTTACAACACAACCTACCCATTGGAACAGAAGAGCCCTTCAACTAGAAAAAAACAGGACTATGAGGCTCAACTGTGGGGTAATCCTAAACAGTGAATTAACAGAGATCTTGCTCCTTCAATCTGTGCCATTTTGAAGGAGGTATAGAATCACGGAAGCATAGAATGGTTTGGGTTGGCAGGGACTTTAAAGGTTCCAACACCCCCTGCCAGCAGGGATGCTTTCCACTAGACCAGGTTGATCAAAGCCCTGTCCAGCCTGGCCTTAAACATGTCCAGGGATGTGGCAGCTACAACTTCTCTAGGCAACCTGTGCCAGTGTCACACCACCCTCATAGTAAAGAATTTTTTCCTAATATCTAATCTAAGTCTACTCTCTCTCAATTTTAAACCATTGCCCTTTGTGCTGTCACTACATGCCCTTGTAAAAGGTCTCTCTCTAGATTTCTTGTAGGTACCTTTAGGTGTTGGAAGGTTCCTCTAAGGTTTCCCCTGAAGCACCTTTACTCTCAGATGAACAAGTCCAACCCTCTCAGCCTGTTTTCATAGGAGAGGTACTCCAGCCCTCTGATCATAACCTCCTCTTGCCTTGCTCAAGCAGGTCCACATATCCTCTGTAAGCCTGCCTTTCCAGCAGACTCCACTGGCTTTCTGGGTTTATATAAACTCTAGGAAACTCTCACTGGTTTCCTCTGAATTCTCTGTTGCATCAGTTTTAATTAAGTCTGGCACATGTGCGTTCAGATTCTGCTTAGTTGTTTTCCGCTGTATATTTACACAGTCACCTGTGAAATCAAATCATGCAGTTCTACCATTCACTACAGTTTGCCAGAGGCACAAGAGTGTCATGAAGCCGATAGGCTTGCAGAAAGTGTCAATAATGATGATTAGATAAGTTGTCCTCTGTCAAAGGACGACCTCGGTCATAATACGTTGCTCAGCACATGCATAGTCATCCTGCAGGAACATAGTTCTAGTATCAGTACAATGGTCAACAGCTAAGAAAATCTGAACACACGTGTGTCAGACAATTAAAACTGATGGATGCAATTAAAACTGTACCACTGGACACGCCCCAGGCTTCATCTGGACACTGATATAATGCTGATCCACCATGATAAGTGGATTAGTTCCATTGTAGCCACTAGTTTTGATGCAGCTCTATTATTTTTGGTATAGTTTCACTCTGCTTTTAAGTGGTTCAGATATCTCACAGGTCATTCTTTGAACGTATGGTGCTTCCCCATCTTCACAGTTTAGTGATGCCATCTCACATTTTAGGCCACAACAGGACCTCTCTCCCACTCCAAGACCCATATGACATCAGGTGTCAGGGAGATGGTAGAAAACTGTACCACACTTATGCAATGCAGCACATTGACTGTCCAGCAGCAAAAGGAAATGGAAGTTTTATTCTCCAGCTCCTATATTTGGGGAACTTGCCCAATCATTTAATGTGCTTACACCTCTTACATAGTCCAGCATATAAAATCTAGCAGACAGATTATGGAGAAATGTACTGGTCTAAGTTTTGCCTGCTGTTTGTCAGCAGAAGTTGCCAAAATAAACTTTGAATTGGTAGATTAGACACTAGAGAGAGTATGCATAGTTCTGTAAATTGAAAACCAAGTACAGAATAAAACAGCTATTTCTGTACTACCTATTTGCATAGGAAATACTTTTTTCTGAGGAGTTTAAAATCTGGAGCTCTTTCTTTGAAGTAATAGATTTAATAAAAACAGTATTTTTTAATCCTCATAGTGATGAAAAAATCAATGGTCAAGCAGGTAAATTAATCCTTTTTTTACAGCCTTTTAACATATGTACTGTGTTAAGTTTACCATTAACTTAATGCACACAGATCTTATTTAGAAGTAGATCACTTCAAACACTGAGGATTTAAATAACATGTCTAATTATCTTTTTCCTAGTTAAGTAAGTTTCTATTATGGGCTGTAACACCTTCTTCCTTTGATCAGTTTCCTTAAATAATGTAGACGTAGAATAAAATATACTTCTAAATTTTTAGCTTGCTACCGCTTGTTTTGCTGAGAAGTCAGGCCACTGTGGTAAAGACAGTTAGTTACACAAATCAAAGGTATCACACTCAGGATCATCGTTCTTCAGAATTCTGAACTTCAGTGTTGGGAGACAACTGTTCCTCTTCAGTGTCATAATATTAAATGGGCTTTTTTAGCTAATGAAATTATGCAGGCCATTAGTTCATAATTTAAATAAAGAATATTGCAGTTGAGAAATTAGTGTGGCAAAAAAAGCTATTTTGTAGTTGTGGTGAATGCAGGTTTTTAATGAACAGCAGAGTCATGTAGCTTATTCATCTCTTAGCAACCTTCCCATCTTATCTCTCTAAAAGACATTTTTATGTTTTATTCAGAAGGCAGTTTTTTGCTCTCAGTTATAAGTGTTGACTCGAATCTATGGATTCTTCCTACATAAGTTTAATCACATGATAGTATTAGTTTTATCTGCTTGTTGTTTTCAGAATATTTCCTAAGTAACACTTTCAAAACAAAAATAATTTTGATGCATACATTCAGGTCATGCATTGAGTTAAAACCATATGAAAGAAATAATATGATAAATTTTGAGAAACGTATAGTCAGTCTTGCCATCTTCAACAACTTCTCACCACTATTTTAGAGTTTCAGTATAAAATTCACACAACGAGAATTTTTCCGTCAGCTATTTCTCTCAGTTCAGATAGCTAGAAATTATTTAAGAAAATAATCCCCTTTGAATGCTTAAACAGAATCATTTGGATCTCATCCAGTTTTAACTGAAGTCAACAGAAATTGTTAACTATGATTTAGAGACAATTTTCCTTTTTCTCTTTCACGTATTGGAGTTAAAGGTATACATTCAGAACTTAGTGTTCCTGAATGAGAAACACCAATCCAGTCTGATGTTCTGCCTCCTAGTACCACTTCCCAAGTGCCAGCATTATGCTTGTATAGCCACACAATGAGTCAGTTTGGTGAACCCTTCCATATGAAAACATATTTTAGGAAAATACATTATACCTTTCTAGGTGAGTCTCTTTCTCAGCTTCAGTTCAGCTGTACCATGTGTAGTACCAATACCGCAGGTGCAACTGCATCTAAGAGTATGAAAAGTACCATCCTATCAGGAGTGTCCTGCTATTACACTGGTTTGAAATGATCAGGGAACTTCAGCTTATGCATATGCTCTTCTACCTTTCTGTTTGTCTTGGCAGCATGTTCTCAGCCTCTGCCTTGCACAAGGGCTGTAGGTGTTGTAAGTAAAACTGACAGTCCTCTACCATCATTAGACAGAGTTTATTTTTCCACTGTCCCCTTTCTCTGTGGTCCATGTGATGTAATTCCCCAAATTCCTCTGGTGCTTCTCAGCACCTTCCGTAATGTAAACTCACTTATTAAAGCCAAAAGGAATAAGAGAAAACAAACCAGAGAAATTAAAAATTTCCACTATAAGCACCAGTGAGCCCCAGAAGGAAAGTGAGACTGGGGTAAAGGAAGAGGTAAGAAGTGGTAACTCCCTCTTTCAAGAGCAGCTTCAGACTATCAAACTGACTTAGTCATTTGTGATCCCATCTGAAAAACTCCTTTCCTACCACCCTCCCCAGGAAAGTAGTATTGGCCTTTGAACATGTCTTGGTTTCTGAATATTGTCATATCAACATAAGATCTGCAGTATACAATTGTACTAGAAAAGTGTTCTGCACAAGTGAAATCTAATGAAATCTATTAGCATTTCATCAGCACTTACTTTTTTCTTCAAGGCTTTCACTTTTCTAAGTATCCTGGGATGAGGTTACTAAAGTGAGAAGACTTTTTTTACAAAAAGCCTCCACTTTTTGAAGGAATATTCTGACTTCAGCACCAAAAAACTTTGAGAAATTTCAACCCCCTTCACTTCCCTGTCTTATCATTCCTCTGCCACTGATGTGTGCTAACACAGCAGACCTTTGAATTTATCATTGGGTTGAATTCAGCCACCGAGGAACTGAAAATCATCTAGTCATAGGTACTCTGATACCTCTTGGATCCAAGACTCCCTATAAATGAGATCAGATGTGTGTACACTTTGCAGGAAAGCATGAGAAAAGATCTGTTTAAGACAGAATGATGTGCACTGTATGGACAGTGTCTTGGGTCAGAAAAAATAGTCTGAATTAAAAATAACAGTTCTGCACCCAAGCTAATGACTTCTCTTTGCAGGCTCATTTAACAGCAACCTGGGAACTCTGTCCTGTGGTGCAGAGCTGCCCATAGATGTCTATGAATGAAGCACACAAAAACCAGCATAAGAGGAATTTTGTCTCACAAGATAACAGAAATCCTTGGAAACATCCAGGCATTCATGCCCTCAAAACATCACTTACCTCAACATGGTTCTGACAGATTCTTTCCTCCAGAGCTTTTACAGCTGCAGATGCAGACACTGGGCAC
Source organism: Pezoporus occidentalis (assembly GCF_034315485.1). Lineage (NCBI taxonomy): Eukaryota > Metazoa > Chordata > Aves > Psittaciformes > Psittacidae > Pezoporus > Pezoporus occidentalis. The sequence goes on along the minus strand of NW_026913693.1, from coordinate 381,424 downwards.
TATTTATCTTCATGTAGTTATTCTGACATTTCTGTTGTATGTAGAACACAGGCATGTTTTCCATGGGTCTTTCTGACCCAAAGCCACTTCCTTTAGTAGAGTCTGCAAAGTAAGAAATAAATCCACAGCATGATTTTCCCTATACAACCATAAGTATAAACTATCTGCTATTTTTCTGTAGCACACAATCTGACAAGGTCCTAATCCCTTTGCCTTAGATGCCTCTTTGGGCGTTTATTTATCTTCACAGTTAAGCATGGGCTTTGTTGGCTCTTAAAGATGTTCAGTAGGATGCACTGTGTAGTAAGGCTCCAAGAAGGAAAGTCTGTATGCATATCACACTTGAAAGCCTATCATTATGCACTGAATTCCTTTTTTATATGCTTTGTGAGAAAGGATGTTGTGAGATCTCATATTAGGTGAGGCTCTACAGGCAAAATTCAAAGGAGGACTGATTGGTGAATTCTTTCTAATGATAGCAATGTTCACTGGATTTGAGGTAAGAGAAGGACTCGTTTGGCTAAATGATACCATAAATTACCAATATCTAGGATACTTATTCTACACTCTCTTGACAGCCATTGTTGAATAACAATAATTTCTAGAACACAATCCATGGCATTTAAAAGTAGATATTTTGGATGTCTGCTACAATTAAGACAGATTACATCCTAACATTCTGGGACTTAATGCTGTCTTAGACTTGGCTTTGGTTTCAAGGAAAGAATTTTAAAAAAATCTAGTTAGAAAAACTAACCTTGGAAGCAGTAATCACAAATTTAAATTAAATAGTCTGCATTTAAGGCACTCTGTTTCAAGAGGGATGACTTTGAGCTATTTATTAAATCAGTATAACTGAAAAATAAAGGACAAAATTACACTCGAAAGTTGGAACTTTTTTAAAGTTGTTATGGAATTTCTAAAATTACAAGGGGAAATACCGCATAAAAGGACTTCAAACTGTCTGTCCAGTATTCCAGAAATATTACAGGGAATAAATTGGAAATCAAGAAGTAAAAAATTAGGGATTCAACAGGAAAAATATTTTTTTTTTCTAAAAAATAAACCAATATGTGAATAAAATAGTATAGGTGCCACAACTTAACCTAATTCAGCTCTTACAGAATAAATCAAAACAAACAGTTTGTTTTGCACTTGAAACATGCAAAAGAGAACAAAGAAAGTAGAAGCAGATATTCAGAAATAAGAATGGACTCATAATTTAAAATAATGTAGGTATGATCTTGTTGTGGTTTAAGCTGAGCTGGTAACTCAGAACCATGCAGCTGCTCACTCACAAACCCCTCCAGAACTGCGATGTTCAGCCACCAAGACCTATCTGTTATGGAAGTTGCTTTTAAACATTTGTACTTCGACATCTGTATTTAGCAAAGTTTTAAACAGATGCCCCATTAGCATCAGTGACTGAATTGTTGCAGGTGTTGAACTGTTACCTTGAACTATGATGCTTCTATGAACTATAGTGTTTACATAGAATCCTGCAAACCTTTTGGTACTAAGTGCTGACTATCCCCAATTCTTCCTTTCCCAAAGAAAATGAGGTGATTTAATTCTGTGTAAAGAACTAATGGCTGGCGCGCTCCTGCTCCCATTTGAGTCAGGAATCAAACAATTCCCTGTCTTGGCTTTAAAAACTTTTTTGGCATATTTGGCCTAAATTTGTAATCATCCTGTGCTTTATATCTATACATATATCTATGAATTAATCTATGGTTTTATACCATTAGCATAGTATAGTCTGCTTATTTATAAATAGGCTCTGTTTGTTGGGAGGAATTGCTTATGGAGGTAGAACTGAGGACTACATCACCAAAGATGCTCAAAGTAACTATTATTTATCCCTCATGCAGGAGCTCATGCATGCAGATTAGCCACAAAGTATGTACAAGGGAGGTTTTTATTTTAATGTGTAATTAAATAATCAAATAAAGATACTTAGGAAGTGGCTGGTTGAAATCTGCTAGTAACTTTAAGAATTAATACAGCACGCAATTCCTTTTTAGGGAAGTCACAGCATTATTATTACTCAAATATAGCTCAGGATCAAAACAGTGTCATAAAGACAAGAACTAGAATTATATGCTCAAAAACGGATAGCCCCTTACAATGTACCAGAAAATGCCTTGAGGTTGTTTTAAATTAAGGTCTCAAGGAATGCTCTGGCAAATGACCTGACAACAGTCTGAATTTATTTGTATTTTCTTAGATATTTCTCTCAAGTCATAAGAACAGATTATAACCTAGTTTATCTGTGACATGAGATCATTAACTCCAGGAAGTAACAAATGATACCTCTCCTGGGCAGACTTCTTTTAAATGCTATTCTTAACAATTTCCTGACCTCAGAAAGTTCAATGCTTTGTCATATTTACCACTTTTATCATGTGCCTTTCTCACACATCATTTTGGGTTCAAATATATGGCTACATACAGTATTGTAATGTGGTATGTACTATGCCATGTACAGATAATTGTAAAACTGTATTTTAATGTGGAATATTAATGTGGCATTGGCCACCTCTCTAGGAAGCCTGCTCCAGTCTTTGACGACCCTCTCAGTAAAGGAATGCTTCCTAATGTCCAGTCTAACAGCCCCCCTCCCCCTCCAACGCAGCTTTGAACTATTCCCACATTTCCTATCACTGGACATCAGGGAGAAGAGATCAGTTCCTCCTTCCCAAGTCCCCTCCTCAGGAAGCTGTACAGAGCAATGAGATCACCCTTCAGCCTCCTCCAAAGTAGATAAACCCAAAGTCCTCAGCTGCTACTCATAGGACATTCCTTACAGCCACCACCTTTGTTGCCCTCCTCTGGATGCATTCAAGGACTTTCACATCCTTCTTAAATTTTGGGGCCCAGTACTGCACACAGTACTCAAGATGAGTACTTTGTTAACTGAACTTGCAATGTTTTCTCTGAGTACCCTTTCTTTCTTTGCTTACTGAAAATGAAAGGCACCATCACGGAGTTTTTGCACTCTTTTCTCCTTCCACAGAGAAAAATTTTTCGTTTGGCTGTCTCCAGATATGTGGTATGAATCCAGCTTGTCTACGTAAACTGGAACTATGTAATTCTCACAGGGAATTACACAAACCAGAAACTCAAACTAAGATTTCCTAAACTACATTCTCATGAGGATGAGAATGGTAGCTACTTATATGCCAGTCTTATTATTTTTTTTCCAGGAAGTTCCTTAGATTTTTTACTATAGAAATAAAATACAAAAACTATTTATCAAATTTATATTTCTGGAAAATTAGTTTCATGTGCTTTTCACCCATTCATTTTATTCTGACCAAGTAAGATCTCCTTAGTTTAAGCTATTGAACACTAAACTTGTCTTTCTTGGAAGTGACTTCCAATATATGTATATATATATGCAACATTCACAATAAACTCTGCAATATATTAGACAGTCTTCCCATACCAGGGAGCAAAAATTATACTTACAATAAAAATTTATTTCCATGGGGAACTACATAGGGACACTCAGCATGACCTACCTGAACCATCTGGACTCCTGGAAGTCTATAAACACAAGCATTAGCAACAGAAGCATTCACAGCTGTAAAAGAGTTCAGTCAGTGAACTGCACTGAGGATGCAATTGATGGAAATTCAGATAAGCTTCCCCAGAACAATGTAGTCCTGATGTGTGTCTTTAGTGGCTTAAAGTTTGTGGAGCCCTACAACACACTGCAGCAGGAAGGTTCTTAGCTTTACAAGGCTGTAGCCAGGACTAGGGCTGCATTCACTTCTGAGGAAAGGGAAAAACAATCTCTTCATCTGGACATTCTAGCATTTTCTTAGAATCCCCCAAAGGCATTATGAACTGGTAGGTACCAAAGCCTGCCAGATATTAACTGAGAACTGATGCTGAACCTTCCATTGTGTTGGAACTACTAGTTGTTTGAGTCTCCTGAACTCAGTGCTGTGTACCGAGTCCTAGCCTTCTCCTGCTTCCTTTACTTACCATTGGAAAAGAAGGGCTCTTGTTTTAGTAATGGGAGCAAATATGACAGGTACCACTAAGCTGGGGGAGGGGATTCTGTTTGAGAGCTGTAACTGTAGACGGGACCTTTTGTCTTTTTTGCTGAATAGGCTCTGACTGGAAGATCTGGTGTACACAAAAAATATGTCTGGAAAGAATTAGTGCAGTAAGAAAGGAGAAAAGCCACACATGCCTTATCAAAACCACCTTTTCACAGCATCTCAACTTTGTAAGCTTTCCATGAGAGCTAGAAAAATAATAATCAGATAGTCTTCCCATGAGGCATCACCTATTCTGTAACTCAAGGGAGATCCACTAGAAGAAAATAAACCCTAATGAGAAATTTTAAAGGGAAAGAACACAAAAAAATATGTAATATAGGTCATTTCTGTAGTAATTAGGTATGTTCATTTCAGATAGACTGTTGCATGACCCAGCTTTTCTGTTAGCTACCTTTGCATGAACTGCCTTGTAAACAAGATACATTATGCACACTAAACATAACAGCCTCATATAAACCTTCTCAAAATTTATCTCTAGCAACCTTACCCTTTTCTATTTAAGGGCAGATATTTAGTACTTGCTAATTGAAATTTATTTTCTCAATAAACTTTTACCGCTTTTTTTAATTTATGCTGAAAATATAATACTCTCAGGTTGGTAGTCCTCATCAGTGGGAAATATACAGTCTAAATCTAATCTAAATGACATAATGCTATTCATTTAATTTCAATTATTATTAAAGCTTACTTAGTTAAGCCAACTGCTACATCCTTTATGCACTGTATTTGATTAATTCATTCAGAAATGGCTGCATGAAGCAGCCTAAGTAGACAGTGAATCAGAAAAGAACTCATGTCCTATACTTACCAGTCTCTGTCAAAGTTGGCAAAGCAAGTAATTAGTCATTAACTGTAAATTAATCCTATTTTCCCACTACTATATCTTTAGGTAGAATTAGTGGATGCTTAAGAAATTTTAATCTCTAACCTTTGCAGTAATTAATACTTCTAGGAAATTCCAGTTTTGTCCAAGGACATAGTCTATAAGTACTATAGGGTTAAATTGTTTAGCCTCAGGTGTTTAAATTTCTTGTAACTATAACTTGGATGTAGCAAAATTAAACAAATATTAAAAAAAAAAAAATCTTATGGTCAGTCACTCCAAAAGAAAGATATGGGTTAGTAGATCCCATTATCATTATGGTATTAATATCTACTGCCAACAGATAGAAAGGCCCATTAAATCCACAATAGTCCAGCAATAAAACACACTTAGTACCACCAAGTAGGTTCTTGCTAAAAATTATTCTCACATGGTGAATTCTTCACTCCTCTGAAGAGATGTAAATGCCAATGTACAGTGCAATGCATTCACTTACTCATAGAAAAAATAAATTTCCAGCACTGCTCTCACAATCTTTCAGATCTGTGCTACACAATATGCAGCAGGTTTGAGCTACCCTGAACTTTTATTCTGTGGATCAAAGATGCTCATGGTCAGCAAATTATATGTTAACTTCATTTTTAAAAAACTCAAAAAAACAGAAACAAAAACAAAACCAACCAAGAAACAAGTAAACAAACAGAAAAAAAATAATCATCACCACTGCCAAACCCAAAACATAACAAACCAAACATGGATGACCACTGCAAAATTATCCCCCAGTAATAGTGTCAGTATAAAATTTTGAACTGTTTATTCAGATCTATCTTTACCAGTTCTGTACGACAAAAATTCACTTGTCTACCATAAATGTCACTTTGTAATCAGCTTATTCATATTTTCCTTCACTGTTTAAAAACATTAAGTAACTCTTAGATTTAAGAGTTTAACTAAAGTTTAACTAAATATATTGATCCTCACTACTGCTCTGTTCTATTGGAATGATTTTTTTTTTTTTTTATGTTCCCCTAGGACAGAAACTTTTCATTACTCACAGATTGCCTAGATACTACCAGTGTATGCTGATTGATAGTCTAAAACTAATTTACAAAGAACATGGATTTGTTTCTGCCTGAGGTCATACAAGCCAGTTTTGCATCATGAGTTTTTAAAGTTAAAGGTCCCAAATATCAAAGGGGATCACCCCAATCGGTTTTTTGAAGAATGTAAATTTCTACACCATTGGCCAGAACCTCACAGCCTTTCCATTCTTTCTGTAATATTGATTGCTTGTCTAAACATCTCTGAGGGTTTGCCCTAGCATTCATACCCATGCTTGGTTCTACTGTAGTGCTCATAGTGGGGAGTAAGTATATACAATAGAAATTGGAAACTCTGATACTTCTGTAGGCAGAAATTTAAACAGAATGGAAGCTGCAGCAATAATCAGGGCACAGGCTGGGCAGGTAGCATAAAACTGTTTAAATGTCTTCCCCAGAGTATAATGCTCACTACTATGACACACCTGAGCATCTGGAGCATTATGGATAAATATGCTTACAGCAGGAGCAGTTGAGAAAGCAGAAAACACTGCTATATAGATGGTTTTTAAAAACAAAGCAAAGAGAAACTTAATTTTGCAAAATTTAAACAATCAGAGATTTCTCCTAAATGCAATATACAAAAAAATCACTATATAATAAAATAAAATAAAATAAAACCAAATCAAACCAAAACAAAATAAAAAAATAAAAATAATTCAATTACTAATCTCGATGGAAATTTCCAAACAATATAACAAATATGACTCTGTATTATGAAGTATTTGGATCATATAGGGATACTACCTGTCCCATATCTTACCCACTGCAGGACTGTACCTCTAGAAAACAAATGAGAAAAGCAAGAAAATGACAGTAAATGAAGACAATAGCACAAGAAGTACTTTCTTAGATTTAAAATATTAATCATTTTATACTCTGGTCTTGATAAGCTCACATATCCTACAGTCTAAATTGGTTTAGAGGAGGTAAGCTATTATTTATTTATTATAAATAAATATATGTTTGCTATGCATAAATAAGATATCATTCATCTTTGAACACTGAGATCTAAGAGGAACACTATCATATGTAAGCCAGTTAGTCAGTTGCCCAGGACCATTTGGATACAGCCTTTGAATACCTCAAAGGATGGACGCACCAACACCTCCCTGGACAACCAGCTCCACTGCTCCACAGCTCTCACAGTGAATAACTGTTTCCTGGTACTAAGACTGAATCTTCCATGTCTCAGTTTGTGCCCCTTGCCTCTGGCCCTGTCGCTGGACACCACTGAGAAAAGCCTGCCTCAGAAAGGACTACAGAATTCTTAAAGCTGAAATAATACAAATAGACTCCATGGTAAAATCACAACACACACAAAACCAGAACATTTCTAGCCAGAAAAGAGCCTTTCACAGATGCTTCGTATTACATGTATCATCTCAGAAAAAAAAAATGCACGTTGTTATATCGGTACTTCAGGCAATTTCAGAGTAGAGTCAGAGGAGGAGTCATTCTTCCATTAATTATAGCAGCTATTACCAAGACTCATGGAGGTTTTAGTCTTTGTTAAATGAGCTTGAAATTTCTGTAAAGTACTAGAAATGAGCAAGAGTGGAGAAAGAACTCTTTTAATTATTCCAGATAAAATTCAACACTAGAGTTGTAACAATATAGTTCTCACTTTGATTCATCGAGAACCTTATTCTAATAATAGGCCTAAAATGTAGTTCTGTCTACATATCGATGCAGCTCTAGCTTAGAGATTATTCATTACTCATATTGTAACTTTTGAGAACCTTTCTTTTACATATGCCAGAAGGGTTGTTAATTGTAATGGTAACATGCTGTGAACACCTGCACTTATGTCATGGCCAAAACCCAATTTATTTCTTAGGAATCATCATTAAAATAGTCTGTTAATAATACCTTACAGACATAAGCAATGGAGACAACAGAATTATGTTTAAATGTGAAGTCACAGAAATAATATAGGTAGGATTAAAAAGTAATATTTGAAAAGCTACCATTTCTCACTGCTCATAAAAAGAACAACTTACAAACGATAGAACACTAAAATTCTATCCATTGTGAGTTATGATATAGTTTGACGATAAAATAGGTCCTATTGTTTCTTGCTTTTACATGCCATACCCACTAATTTTCACAGACTTTCAGAGAGCAAGCATGGTGTTACAGATAAATATGATTAATAAGAATGATTTTATAATGAAGCTTTAATTCATGTATTAGCCAAGAGAATAAAGTGTGCTGCATAAAGAGCATTGTCCAGAGTTTTTAATCTAGGCAAAGAAGTGTTGGGGTTTTGCTGTATGTCATTGAGTCTGGAATTGCTTTTTAGGCTTGAATGCCTTTGTAATGGTAGATGCAAACTGCATGCACATTAAAAATCCCGAGGATAATGAGTCTGCTAAAGAATATCCTGTTGATATGTTACAGAAGTAAAGCACCAGTAACAAAAAAATCTTACAAAAAAACCTTGATGCATTGAAAGAGATACTGCCAAAAGATCCAAACAAAGCCAAGAGTTTGTCCATGAAGAGTATTATCTGGTCTGTCCTAACTTTATGTGGATATAGGACCAAGAAAGTGTCCCCATGAATGCACCTACACATGTAAAAGGCAAGCAGACATACTTGCAACCTTCCAAATAAATTCTTTATTATATATAAATGATCATTTTATGGTTAGTTTTCTTATAGATATGAACTATATGAACAAATTATTATTCATTTCTAATGGGTCATATGTGGGAATCAACTTAGAGTAAGAAAGACAATAATTATAGGGTGAATTATAATTTGCTGGTATGTTTAGAAATCTAGAAATATGTTGGTAACAATTCTCTACCACAGTAAGAAAGCAGAAATCCATCAAATTGCATCATTTCCAACTGTGTCAGCTGCAGGTAAGAAGGGCTCTTGTAGACAAACATCTCTTGAAAGTTCTTAATATGTATGTAGTATCATTTCACAGATCCTGGAGTCACAGGAGGCTGGATTCATTATCTTCATGTATTAAAATGTACTCTAAAACAGTTAATCCCGTACATCAGTTGGATAATACAGTGCCAAAAAAAAGGTAGCTAAGATATCTTGAAAAATATCAGCTCTGTGTGATTTTGAAAACTCAACCCCACAAGTAAATAGCAGAGTATAATCAAAGTTCATATTCAAATCTCATAGAATTATAAAAACATAGAACATTTAGGGTTAGAAAGGACCTTAAAATCATCTAGTTCCAAGCCCCCTGCCATGGGCAGGGACACCTTGCACTGAACCATGTCACTCAAAGTTCTGTCCAACCTGGCCTTGAACACTGCCAGGGATGGAGCATTTACTATTTCTTTGAGCAATCTGTTCCAGTGCCTCACCACCCTTGCAGTAAAAACTTCCTGCTTATATCTAACCTGAACTTCCACTGCTCAAGTTCAAACCCATTACCCCTTGTCCTATCACTACAGTCCCCAATGAAAAGTCCCTCCCCAGCATCCCTATAGGCCCCCTTCAGATACTGGAAGGCTGCTATGAGGTCTCCCCGCAGCCTTCTCTTCTCCAGGCTGAACAGCCCAACTTTCTCAGCCTATCTTCATACGGGAGGTGCTCCAGTCCCCTGATCATCCTCGTGGCCCTTCTCTGCACTTGTTCCAACAGTTCCATGTCCTTTTTATGTTGAGGACACCAGAACTGCACACAATACTCCAGGTGAGGTCTCACAAGAGCAGAGTAGAGGGGCAGGATCACCTCCTTCCACCTGCTGGTCACACTCCTTTTGATGCAGCCCAGGATACGGGTGGCTTTCTGGGCTGCAAGCGCACACTGAAGCTGGCCCATGTTCATTTTCTCATCAACCAACACCCCCAAGTCCTCCGCAGGGCTGCTCTGAATCTCTTCTCTGCCCAACCTGTAGTTGTGCCTGGGATTGCTCTGACCCAGGTGTAGGACCTTGCACTTGGCATGGTTAAACTTCATGACGTTGGCATCAGCCCACCTGTCCCTCTGGATGGCATTCCTTCCTTCTAGCATATCAACCGAACCACACAGCTTGGTGTCATCAGCAAACTTGCTGAGGGCACACTCAATCCCACTGTCATGTTGAACAGGATTGGTCCCAACATCAAACCCTAAGAGACACCACAGGCTTCTGCTTCACCACAAGCTTCATGGTTTCTGTGTTTAATTCTTTAAACAACACTTGTCCTGGGTTCAGCAGTAGCAGTCATGTTTTTTCCTTTGTGGTAGCTGGTGCAGTGCTGTGTTTTGACTTCCAGCTTGAGAACAGTGTTGGTGAAGCCGATGTTTTCAGTTGTTGCTAAGTGATGTTTACCCTGACCAAGGACTCTGTGAGGCTCATGCTCTGCCAGGCAGGAGGGGAAGCTGTGAGGAAGCAGAGACGGGGCGCCTGACCCGGGCTAGCCGGGGAGGTATTCCATACCACAGCACGTCATGCCCGGGGTGGGGGGTGACTGGGAGTTACCCGGAAGGACACGGGCTTCTGGGTGGGACTCGTTTCTTGGCCGGTGGTATCGTATTCTCTTCCCTTGTTATTTTCCCTTATCATTGTTGTAGTTGATAGTAGCGGTGGTGATTTGTGTTGTACATTGGTTGCTGGACTGTTCTTGTCTCAACCCATAGGAGTTGCACTCTCTCGATCCTCCTCCCCGTTCGTCCGGGAGCGGGGAAGGGGAGAGCCCCGGTGCTGGGGGGGGGGGGACGACGGACACGGACCTCGATTGTTGTCAGCTCGGCACCACTCACTGGGAGTGAGTGAACAAGTTACCTGACTGGGTTTAAACCACGACAACACTAAAATATCTGTTTTAAAATTTATCATATTTAGAATCCCTACTGACTGTCAGAGGAGGTAACAATGTGCAATTCCATCAAAGAGTTATGTTTTCCACACTTCAGCTCTGTGAAGGAGAACCAGATCTAGGTTGTATATGTAATTAGGAACACAGACATGATAGAGTCATAACAAAGCATATGAAAATTTGTTTACTAATGATTGATGAGAGGAGGTATACTACTGAGAGTACCACTCTTTGTCAGGATAAATTGGCTTTTCTTTCACGAGCATATACTTTTTTCATCTATTGTGCTATTAAAATGTAATATAATTCAAATGAATGGCCTCATTTAATGTAAGGTGCATGTAATCTGTCCTGGGAATAAACAAGCTAAATTTAGGTTGAAAGGCCAGGGAGATACAAGTGCAGGTAATGGAAAACTGCATTCTGCTCAGCTGACACTTTATTTCTAATTCTTATTGTTATCAGCAACAAAAAGAGACTTAAGCAGACTTCTTTGCTTCTCTACCTAGTTTTGTTAAATAGGATTTAGGATTATTACTGAAATGTTTATAAAAATTTAGTATGTGTCATTTTGAAAAAGAATAGTTTTCAAGTCTGTAAACAAAGAATAAATATATCTTTAAGTGAACTGCTCAATCATAATGTTAAAGCTGGACATTCTATACTGATAAAAGTACAGAATCATAAAAGTAACAATACCAGAAGAAGTAACAAAACTTCAATTGCTTGTTAAATTCTATGACCCATGTTATTCAGGTCAGAAAACATGCTTTCAAAAGTGTACCACATTAAAGTCAGGAACCAAATACAGGGGATCTGAATTTTTTTACTCTCTGGACAGGCCAGAAATCCTATACTCTTAAAAACAACTAAGAAAAAAAAGTAAGAAATTTTCTTGACCAAGAAATTCTTTAGGAATTTCTCAACTGATTTTTTGGGATTCTATGTCACTTACCAGAAATGAAAGTAGAATAAAATATTTAAAACCCAGAGACTGAAATAACAGCTGTCTTTTGAAATTGGCTGTTGTATGTACATACAGATAGACGAGTTGGCAGGGTCATACATCTCGATTCAAAACAGCAGTACTTAAGCTTAGAAGTAAATTTCCAAAAACCTCACTTTTGTCCACAAAGATTCCTGTAGAAAGAAAAGTGCAAAAAACATATCCAACCAAAGGTTCTTTAGGCTCCATATGAAGAAATAAGTACCAAGAAATTCCTAAATATTCAAAAATAAGAAATTAATGGCCAGCTTAAATGGCACAGGTTCTGACTGAATATATTCTTATGCAACAATGCAGACTGTATTCTGAAGTAAATAATTTAGGCCTCTGAAATTTTAGAGCCCTCACCTGAGCAAAAAGGAGACAGTGAGGGTTGTCTTCCTAAAGCACAGAATGAAAGCCAGTATACATCAAAGGGAGAGCAACACATACTCTACCTAGCTATGAGGATTTCCACTGCTCTGGAGTTATACAAGGGACCATGAGGAAACACCTGACCCATTCATAAGCCTGTTAGTATTACAGTATAGTAGCAAGAGCCTTCATGCCGGATTTAGGATACTGAGCTTTTCTAAACTACTAATTTACTAATTTACTACTCAGGAAGAAAAAAGAAAAATGAAAAAACAAACCAAAACAAAAACCTCCACCTCAAGAAATACAAGGATAAATGGTAATTCTTGCTAGGCCTTAGCGTAATCAGGAATGAAAGAAGACGAAAACATATCTTTATTTACATGACAGATTTGTACACTGTAACAGCTCTCCCAGCTTGCACCCAAGCAATTACAGAATCATAGACTATTTTGGTGACATCTCTGATAATAGCCTCCCCCTTGGGAGTGATACCTTCCAGGAGACCAGGTTTCTCAAAACCCCATCCAACCTGGCCTTGAACGCTTCCAGGAATGGGGTATACATATATACTTCTCTGGGCAACCTGTGCCAGTGTCTTACCACCCTCATAGTAAAGGATTTCTTCCTTATATCTGATCTAAACCTACCCTCTTTCAGTTTAAAGCCATTGTGATGTGGACTTCATGGAGGCGATCCTGTCCCTCTACTCTGCTCTCATGAGACCTCACTTGGAATACTGTGTACAGTTCTGGTGTCCTCAACATGAAAAGGACATGGAACTGTTGGAAGAAGTCCAGTGGAGGGCCACGAGGATGATCAGGGGACTGGAGCACCTCCTGTATGAAGACAGGCTGAGGAAGTCGGGGCTGTTCAGCCTGGAGAAGAGAAGGCTGCGTGGAGACCTCATAGCAGCCTTCCAGTATCTGAAGGGGGCCTATAAGGATGCTGGGGAGGGACTCTTCATTGGGGACTGTAGTAATAGGACAAGGGGTAACGGGTTAAAATGTAAACAGGGGAAGTTTAGATTGGATATAAGGAAGAAGTTCTTTACTGTAAGGGTGGTGAGGCACTGGAATGGGTTGCCCAAGGAAGCTGTGAATGCTCAATCCCTGGCAGCATTCAAGGCCAGTTTGGACAGAGCTTTGGGTAACATGGTTCAATGGGAGGTGTCCCTGCCCATGGCAGGGGGCTTGGAACTAGATGATCTTAAGGTCCTTTCCAATCCTAACTATTCCATGATTCTATGATTCTATGACTTCAAGTCTCTCTACTCGCCCAGTGGAATGTGCCTCCTTTGAAGAGGCACCCAAAGTGCCCCTCCTCACCCTGGCTGACATGCGAGGTCCTTTTTGCCAACTCTGGCCACAGCACTCCCTAGGGCCACTTGATGTGCAAGCACAGGGCAGCCACAGTTATTCCTGAACCTGCCTACGCTTCTTAAGCCATTCTCATGACACCCATTCCCAGTGAATGTCAGCATTCCCTTAAGGTTCCTCCAGCTCAGGAAAACTCTCAGTACTCTGTGATCCTGGACTCCGCTGCAGAATGGGCCTGTGCAGGATCTGCTCACCTCAGTTGATTAAAATCCATTAACAGCTGTAAGGGTTAAACAAGTAAAGTCGGCCCAGCTATGCCTAAGGGTGAGTTGGGCAGGAGATGCTATCAATGAAGATGGGCTTGATCAGCCGTTGATCTCAAAGGCTTCCTCATCAATTGAACAACCTCAAACTCAGGGACTGCAGTGCCTCTGACAGTCATGGGATGGGTATGCATGGGAATGCATACTCAGGACGACAGAAAGATCTGGTAGCTCTTGGTGATCCTGTGCTAGGCAGGATTTCCAATGTAATGACTCCCTGAAGACTCCTTTTGGTCCCACAGGAAGCCATCTACCATCTCTGATTCAGCCTGGGATGAATAGCAATCTGTTGCTCACTGTTGGTACTGCCCCAGTGTTTTTTTAACTTAAGAACCCTATTATTGTTAACACATGCATATCTAAAAAGGATTAATGAGAATCAAAGTATTTTTTTTCAGATAAATATGAGGTCTGCACATAGCAAAAGGCAAGTGAGTGAATGAGTGAGTGACAAAGAAAAGAAGTAAGGAAGGAAAGCACATAGGTCCAAACCAGACACCAGGGACTTTGACTCTACTCACCACAAAATTTGAGGACAGGTATAAGAGTTCTCATTTTACTTATGCAACAAAGTGAATCACTCGCTCCCCACAAACAGTTACACTCATTCTTTTGTTTTTCCTAATGCTCTCAGAGACTTCTATCTTTAGTCAGTTATCCCTGATGTAAATTTCCTTAAATTGACAGGGAATAATCTTCCAGATGCCAGGGGATGTCTTTGTCAGAGGAATTACTGGGATATAGTCCCTGTTTAATGAAATTGAGGGTTTCTAAATGAATAAGGGCTGACTAAAGTTATAATTCTTTGTTCATAGTAGAAATCCTGTTATACCAGCAATTATTTTAAGGATATCTTATAACCAAATATGTATGATAGATAGTACTTCCCATTAGGAATGAAACACCTCTACTTTGAAGAAAAGCTGAGTTGGGCTTGTTCAGCCTAGAGAAGAGAAAGCTCTGGGGAGACCTTACTGCAGCCTTTCAATACTTGAAGGGGTCTTATAAATAAGAAAGATAGGGGCAGACTTTTTAGTACAGCCTGTAGCAACAGGAAAAGAGGTAATGGTTTTAAACTAAAAAAGAGCTGATCTAGTCTGATAAAAGGAAGACATTTTTCACTGTAAATGTGGTGAAACACTGGAATAGGTTTCCTAAAGAGGTGGTAGATGCCCCATCCCTGGAAACATTCAAGGTCAGGCTGGATAAGGATGTGAGAAACATGATTTAGTTGAAGATGTCCCTGCTCACTGCAAGGGCGTTGGACTAAATGAACTTTAAAGGTTCCTTCCCACCCAAATTATGCTATGATTCTATGATTTTATGCTTGTATTTATTTTTTGCCAAACAGGACTTCCCAAACATTCCCACATGTGTAGGCAAATGAACTAATTTTCCCAAATCAATTTCATTTTTGCAACCTGAGTGCACATGTGACTCAGTCACCTGCAAAAGCAGTACATGCAGCAGTAGTACAGCAAAAGTATAGTGCTTTACAATCCAGCTTTGATGGGGACCTTATTTTTTTTTTTTTTTTCTTTTTGAATGTTTTCTGGGACAGTTTCTGTAATGCTTAGTGTTTTATTCAGTGACAGAACTGTCCATTGATAAGCTTGATGGCCAAAATTTCCTTATCTGGCAAAAACAAACACATATGATAAAGAACTATTACACAATCAACATTCCTCAAGGAAGCAGCAAAAATTATGAAGTAAATGCAACTTGGATAGAATTTTCTACTACAAGAGCTTATGCAAGTCCTTTTGAAGATACTTTTGCTGAGTTGACAAGTTTAGATAATTTGCTTTTGCATAATATGCAATTAATATTACCTGAACTCAGACAGTAGGGAGTTCTCATGTTAGATCTAATATAAAGTATTTTAAATGGATTAAATTTGGACTAAGTGAAATGAAACATTCTAGCTCAAGCATTTAAATTGCTTTACACCTGTGCATTTATAGACATATCAGCAAAATGAGACCAGTATAACTGTGAAATACGATCAGATCATATTGTGTTGAAATATGATTTGTAAGTGAGATCAGCTGGGATTAGAAATAATAATAGGAATCCATGGAGATGTCATATTCAGCAGAGGCCTAAGAAGCTTGGTATTAGAATCTTGCAGATTTCTGATGTGCAGTGTATCTAATCTCAAGAATCCTCTCAATTGCATGCCAAACTTCCTTTTTCTTTATCTCACCACTTAAAAGCTCTTCTTTTGATTATACATGAAGGCATTTTCAATTTATTTGGAATGTCATTTTACTTACCCCTGCCCAATTTCCGTGAGAAGGCATAATATAGTTCCAAATTATTTGCTGAAGAGTGTCTGACTCCCAATTTTCTGGGAGTCTGGAGGAAAGAGGGAAGACAGGTTAATAGCTGTGACTTTCTCTGCCTAATAGACATCTTTCATTCTAGAAAAGGACGTGTAAGTTGCTTGCTTGTATAAGGCTTTTGAGAAACTTGTCTTATTTCAAGGCAAGGAAGGACTAAAAAAGCAAACGAACGTATAAAATTGAGAGTAATTGACATAAATCTTAGAGTCACTACTTTGCCAAAACATTATATGCAAAAGCTTTTTATTGAATATGTGGAGACAGAAGATAACACATAAAATATTTAGCAACATACATCAGATTCATTCAAACTGGGAGTCATCTCTCTTTAAGTGATCACCTAGGACAGAGAGAGACACTTCTAAGAGTCATTGCATCTAACATACACTAAGCACCTATGACAGAATTATAAACTTGATTTGTATCTATCCCTCCACAGTGCTAGATGAAGACTGGGTTCATCTCCTTCCACAAGTTAGAAAGGTGTGTCAATTGCATCAGGTGTATTGGACTAATTCTATGGTTTAGATGTCAAGATTGGTGAGATTATTAACCAAGTCCTTTCTGACCAATTAAAAACGTGAAATATTCACATCAACTGTTAAGGATGGATGGCAATTGTATTGAGGATAATGAATATTATTTAAATATTTTATTTATAAAGTTACACTCATGCAAATATCCTTTTGTTCTTGTTCCTTTGACACTGCTGTTATATACTGAAAATGGCTTCTAAAAAAGGGCATATTTTAATAACAAAGATCATAACGATTTCCACCTCAAGTATGTAACAATCAAGTGTGTTATTTTTTTATCACAAGCCCTACAGATGAGATACAAAGTCTGAAAACTTAAAAGACATAGCTAACACACCACTCAGAAGAGGGATTCAGCCACTCAAACTTACTATTTTTGATTCTGTTAATGTGGGAGGCAAGGTAAATTTTTTCTAGCGTATACTTTATTCCATCTATAAATGGAATGAGTAAATGAAGTTGCAAGTACACGATTTATCAGTCCAAAACTGACTGTTTCAGATACATATTTGTGCTATATTAGGACCATCCCAAAAGCTTTACCGACACATTCCTAAATTTTTTTTAAGTATAAAAGGTAGAAAATGCAAGAAAAGGAGTTATCATTTCCAGAGCTTAAATATGAAGTCTGCTGATCTTACCATCTGAAAATATTTATCTTATAATCACTGGGGCTTCTGAATAGAATCAGAGGCTAGAACTCAAAGCTAGTCACTCACTAGGAAATATTTCACAGCAAATAATAATCTGTGATATAGTTTTTGTTTAATAGAAATAAAATATACAAACTACCTGTAGGATAAATCAAATTTTTGAAGGTCATCTTATCATAACTGTCCCAGCTGCACAAATCGAAATTAAATTTGGGGTTTAAGAATAGGTCAAATACACACACTATATTTTGTAAAAAGATAAAAAATAAAAAGTCAAAACCTTAATAGGTTAGATTTTGTGCACATGCAAAGACCTGCTCATTGCAGGGGGGGGTGGAACTAGATGACCTTTGAAGGTGCCTTCCAACCCAACTATTCTATGATTCTATGACATGCTTCTATGATTCTATGACATTACTTCAAGGTAACAGACCTTGTCCATTTGTAGGTGCAGCAGCAACTCCCCACTGATTCCCTTACAAAATTTAGTAGATCAAGTTTCTAAACTATGATTCCAGTGGCAATTTACACCCACAGAAAAGCAGAATCTATTTGTAACCAGAGTGCTCAAATACAAAGAAAAGGGATAGCAAAATAAGGAAAATAGTGTAAGAAACAGTGGTGGATGATACAAGACATTTTAAGATAATAATAATACTCTACAAGTCATGTGGTTATCTTTAGCCCCCTCACAACATTCTAAAATTGTAATGGTGTTGCAATTGAGTACATTTTTCATTTAAATCCACCCCAGTCCATTAACTTCATTTACCCTTTATTGTTCACATACAACCACCAAAGCATATTTCAGGCTTAGCCTCAAGAACATGCACAGGAAACTAAATCAGGCTCACATGTCATAACTTGAGAATGTTGGTATGATTCAACTTCTTAAATGGCTTCAAGCCAAATAAATTTCAAGCCAAATCTTAAGAAGTTAGGCCACCTGCTTTTCAGCAACATCTTGTGGCTCTACTATCATGCTTGATATCATTTTGCCACTTTCTCTTACGGTCTGTGGAAAAATGTTAATTATTGGATATTCCCCAAATCTCACTTTTGAGCATACGGTAAAACTATTCTAACTCGGCTGGCCTTCTTGAGAAGTAGAGCAGGGAAAAATTGGAATACTTGTAAAGATTTTTATTTCTTGCTGCAGTGTTCTGTTTTTCTTGCATCTCTTGTGAGCTGGAGGAGAATGGTAGCAAAGTTTGTTGTTCATTCTGCAACTATGGAAGTGCAGTTTCAGATCTGTAAAGGGACTGCAGGAGATTAATATACCGCAGCTATCTGCATTGAAGCAGGATTGAATATAATTAGATTATTTCTTCACCTAGAGAGACTAATTGTCATTTTGTACTATGAATTTTCAGTGGAAGGATTGCATAGTCTCCTTGCTCTGCTTGTAGTGTTTCACTACATGTGTAATGAAAAAGGTTTTCACACTGTTCAGACTAAATCTTTTCTGAGGCAAATTAAACATTCTTCATTACTCTGTTTCACCTTTTTACATAAGATACTTATTACATCTTTCTCTTCTCTCTCCTAGACTGGGTCCAAGTCCTTCACTGCTTTCTTATGTAGTCACATTTTCTAAACTTCTTGTAATTTTTCTTTCTGTAGTATTTTCACTCTTTTTTCTTTGCACATATTTTAAGTATGATATGCAAAACTGGGTATATAACTTCTGTTGAGATCCTTGGAAAACAACTTAATTTTCAAGGATGTTAATTCCACCCAATTGCAACTGAGAATGACTGAAACATTATCTATAATTCTTGAGATTGTTTTGAGATATTAAGACTGATAATTAAGGTCTGAATTAATGCTAGGATTGATTTTGATTATTTTCTAGTTCAAATCTTTGTAAAGGGGGAATATAAAAAATAACAGATCTGTGCAAAAAAAAATTATTACAATTTCATTAACATTATGAAAAAAGAAACAACAACATGTAAGCTTTTATTATAGTTCATATGTTTATCAATGTTGGTATTTTTTATCAATACCACACTGTAAGCATATTTGCTAAAGAACTTTCTCATTATGTGCATATCCAAAGATAGCAGTCCATCCTTCTGCTGTAAATCAACTTCCTACAGTAATTCAACTTGTTTAATTTTGAGAGAAGTTGGCCATCTTTTTCATTAGAATTCCTCCTGCAGTATTTATGTACACACAGGAATATGAACAGAAATGGCACCATCATACAAATTTATTTCTTTCACAAATTATTTTTCCCCATGGGCACATTACTAGTATTTTTCATGGCACTGAATAGCTAACTGGTGATCAGGAATTCTTAGTGCTTATTTACAAATAGAGAAAAGCAAACAAAAAAAAAAACAAAAAACACCCAGCAGAAAAAAATTCCATAGATATGACTTTCATTTGTCTGAACAGGGACTGAAAACCTGTCATTAATCTGTTTAATTCAATTAAATCAGATCGAACGTCCCTGGTTATAACTCATTCCTCTGCCTGGCTGCTAACAAGGACTGTGTGGCTTCCATGGCTACCTGCAGGTGTGGGGGCTCTATCTGCCTGCCTTCTCCTCTGTCATGCTTTTTTCCAAGCCAGCTGTAGCAATTTTTTAAGCTACTAGTTAATTTTATTCAAAACTGAAAGGTGCCTGGAGGCCTCAGTGATAACCACGGCCTGAAAATGGGTAACAAATTAGAAAAGGAGAAATCAAAATTATTGTCCTCCATCCTCCCTGTGGCTAAGGCTGAAATGTGAAAAAAGTTATCTAATTATGCACAGGAGAAATCAAACAGGAGAGAGCTACAGGAAACTAAGCTGTAACCAGTGAGGCATGTAAAATTTTGCATAGCTCTAGGTATGTTTGGAGGAATATGTTGAAATGAGTCAAGTAAGAAAGGTACATTCTAAAATAGTCTTTTTCAAGGTAAGGCTGCAGGTAAAATGGCATGTTGAACTTAGATGCCTGAATCCTGCTTTAGGTATGCGAAAGGTTTTTTATACTGGTGCTGTCTTTATCCTGTGTTCAGGCAGCTATAATTACCAGCTCTTGTCTCTTTACTAAAGCAAAGTCATAGTGAAGGACTCAAATATCTATTAAAAATTACTATTTGGAACAGGCAGACCATTGTACCAATCTCATCATTAGCACTTAAGCACTGTTTAAACTGTTCCTACCTTAGTGGCTTGAAGGAAAAATGTGTTACGCTGAGTCAAGCCAAGACATCAGAAAGATGGTCACTTGAAGTTCATGTTCAGTTGACATCAATAAGTGGCTCAAAAGTTAAAGACAACAAAGAATTAAATAATGCTAGTATGATGAAAGGGAATGATGGTGCAGCAGTTATTGTCAGTTAATAAGCCAGTTATTGATATCAAGTTAAGCAAGGGAAACATTCAAATTTCTCTGAAGTTTCTTAAATTTCTTCTAAACCTGATTAAGGTTGGGATCAGCTGTCCTGTCTGTGTCCTTTCTAAAGTCATTGTGCACCCCCAGCCTACTTGCTGGTTGGGTGCATGGAAAGCAGAAAACACCTTGACTCTATGTAAGCACTGCTCAGTGATAAATAAACCATCTCTGTGTTAATACTATTTCCGACACAAATCCAAAACATGGCGTCATACTAGTTTCTATGAAGAAGATTAACTCTATCCCAACCAAAACCAGCACACTCAGAAATATGATTCTGGGATCAAAAAGCCTTGTTATAAAGATGATGTTGAATAAGCAGCCAAAATGTTTGCAAACCGTCATCCTGTATCACTGCCTAAATGGGGCTAAAATGTTTTAAAAAGCAAAATAAAATAACACAGAAAATAAATCCTCTTTCCAGGTGGATAAATAGCTCAGTAGTTCAGAAAGCTTGGAGGCATATAACCAATTCCCTTATCTCTGTAATCCAGGCTGCAGATGTAAATCTTATAGCAGATCTGTCAGGGCAAGTCTGCCTGTTCCTCTGCTGTGCTCCTTTTTCTCTGGCTTCATGCTGAACTGACATGTGAAGATCCACAGAGAAAGTTTCAAGGAAACTGGCATGTTCCATGGAAAGCTTCACTTTTTTTTTGACAAATCATCAGAGCTTTTTCACCAAAAGTTAGGTTTCACCAACACTTGGAACAGGACAGTACAAGCCTCTTTCTTTCATTTATGTCAGACATATATAGAGTTTCTCACATATTAAAAGGCTTAGTGCTCCTGTGCATGCAAGAATGGTCAGGCTTCAGAATCTTCCATACACTTTGCACCATGCTGCGTGCACATTATAAACATTAATTATGAGTCATGCTTTACCTGGAGAGAGAAGCACTTTTTTTTTTTTTCTTCTTTTAGTAGATACTTTATTTCTCTGTTTTGCAGCCAATACAATAATATAATAAAGCTTCATTGTAATCCAACCTTTAGGTCTCTTTTCCTCTTTCCTACTTCTTTTTTGATTTTTTACTCAGCATGTTGATTGTGGAGTACAGCGAATAGTATCACCCAGCGCCCCACTCTCTTGCACACAGATTACCACTACAGAAATTTTCTTTCTAAAGAACCTGCTATCTCTTTGGGTGGAGGTTTATAATAATGTTACTTCTCAATCTCATAGAACCTGCTGTCTTTCAGAAATATATTGTAAAAGCAAACTTCAGTATTAATTTATCTTCACACAAGGTGGCATGCGCTAATTATAGAATTCAAAGCTTCACCTGTATCCTTGCAACAAAAGACTGCAGAATATTTTTCTTAGCTTGCAGTGAAGAGCAAATGTCACCACTGAACTGGCAACTGAAAAAACAGTGGACTTTTCCTATACTGATGGAGACAATCTGTCACTGGAGATATCCAGTAGTCATAAAAGTTCACATCCAAATCTGTTGAGAGGTGGAGGTAGCCTGGGTAATTGAAACAACTAATTTTAAACCATATTAATGGGCTTATAAATCCTTCCATAAAGGAGCAGGTTTGAGGACATTATCTATGGACATAGGCTGCAAGATTTTTACATGCTACTAGCGAATAAGTCTTCATACTTAGAAACCATTTCTCACCGTTGCTATTTTGAATGGGTTTTGTGTGATGCCTCCACTCAGAACAGAATGTTTAGTTCAATAAAGAAATCAAGGTAACCATTTGCCATAGACCATTTGTCATGTTACTGTTTCATTCATCAACTAACGCCAGAAACCATTCTTTTTAAGTCGATTCACAACACAGAGGCGTGTTCTTAGACAGTCGAGAATTTGAAGAATCTGAGAGTCTTCTTTACTATTCTCCTGTTCACTGTAAAATACGCACAGGATGGAGGGCTGCAGGACATTGCTATTGGCATTTTATGCAGGATATGCTCTTTTCCTGTGCCTGCTGCAGTCTGCTAGATTATAATGCTCTGCATGCCATCTGGCCTCTTGATATATATCTGAACTATATCATAGAACCAAGTAAAACCAGGCACCATGACACCAGTTCCCTCCTTTCTCCTTTGGAAGATTATGCGTAGTAACCTAAATAGCTATATATTTACTTAGGCTGTTCATAGCACCTTACAGTGACAGAGATTCTACAGTCTGCCCCAGGAGTCTGTTCTGCTGCTCACCTATTTCTGCAACTAGAAGGTTTTTTAATCTTATAACTAATTCTCCTTTGTTGAAATATGATTTCATTATGTTTTGTACTATGCTTGGTAATTATGAAGACCATTTCAACCCCTTTCTGTCTGCAGCCAACTTTTCTGCAATTGAAGTCCATTACCATTACTCATTCATGCTGTTTTCTCTAGGTTACACAGTTGCAATGGGTCATGTCTCCTGGAGTTTTGAACACGCATATTGTTCTCCGGTTTCTTTCCAAGTGGTGTGCAGTCTTCAAAATGGATATGCCTAAATTTCAAGTTGTCTTTTAAATTTTATTCTCATGAGACACTAAGCAACTGTCAAAAGCCCAAACTGTCATTCCCAGGGCCTGACTAGTTTAGCTATGATTAATCTGTGATAAACCATTATTTTTTATATATATATCCAGAAATTTTCACTCACACATGCAAATGATAAAGATTGGGGATGTTAATCCCTTAAAAATATTCCTAAGAGCATTACTCTATGAACAGCAGTGTCTGAATTTTTAAGTAAGTGTCTCATGATAACGGATGTAAATTATTGTATTTTTTTCATTCCCAGTATTTCAGATATTACTGTTAAAAGGAGTAGAACTGTGCATGATGTAAGGCTTTTCAATCTGTCATGACAATAAACATTAAATGATATACTTACAGCATCCCAATCAGCTGAAATTATTCTACATCTAGAAATACAATGCTTCATAAACATATTTTATTATTGACTCATACTATGACTAAATCCTTCTTGAAATAATTTATGACAATTCTCAGTTAAATTGAAAGTTAAATTAATTGATTGGTAATGATTTAAACCAAAAGTGTCAAATTTTAGCTGTTAATAAAGTTGCTATTGTTCAATAATTAAATATTATTTATTGTTTTAAGAAAATTAATTGAACTACTACATATAAATAGAAGGAAATCGAGTTTTCCATGTGATTTAGCAATAGTTATACATAAAACAGAGAATGAAGAAATTAATTTATGAAAGTATTAATTAAAAGTTTGGACTGTGTAACTGCCAATCGGCAGAAGCTCTACTAATGTCTACAAACTGATTATGCATAATCTATTAGCATAAAATTACTTCAACTTCAAGATTATAGTTCTATGTGGCAAGACTTTTTAAGGCCAGAGTAAAAGTCAATATCATGAGCTTTTTCCATCATACTGAAAATAAAGACCAAAAGTCTGGCAGTTAAAAAATGGTCTGTCTTATAAATAAAATCCATGCATTTAAAAATAAATTGAACTAGTAATATTTTGTTCAGATTACATAAACTAAATCTGTTCTATGGTGCCAAAACTATTCCTTTACTAATCATTGATAGAATTCCTTTACTACCTTTAATAGAACATGACCAAAAAGAATGTATTATAGCTGAGAACTTGTTATCATTTATATAATTAATGCAGAATTGCTTCAAAACATTTCTATGGGGAACCTTCCAGACATCCAAACCGAGGGAGTCAGGCTTTTCCTTTAAAAAGAAAAAAGAAGAAAAAACAAAAAGAGAGGGTGATAATTAAATCACAGCCAAGAAAATCAAGAAAATTAAAATGCAGGCAACATAGATACATCAAATCTCTTTCTTGCAGAAGCTGATGAAAATTTTGTTTACTGGAAAATTATCTTCTTCTAACCTGGGCTGTGTATGAAAAAAAGTTGCTTTTAGCAAGACAAGGTTTCACTCATTATTTTCTATTATTTCTTGCAGACAGATTTCTATTTTAATGTAGATATTGATATAATGTAAAACAAGAAAAGAGACTAAATTATCTAGCTTTTAATCAGGTGGAATTGTTTGGAAGATTCCTGGCAGTGGAATATTTCAATTACACTGCTCAAGAGGGTAGTAATGTTATAATCTTCCTGCTATTTGACTCTGTAAACTATAGTTCTCTAAGGATGTGCTACAGATAGGGAAGCTTTCTACCACTATGGCTGTCAAAGCATTTCTTTGTCTTTTTCCTTTTTTGAGTTTATAAAACCAGTGGGGGGTCTGTGTAAATGCAGCCATAAGATAGGAGAAAGGGTGTTTTATTAGAACTACAGCATTTAAAGAACTCTGCAGAAAGCTGACTATGGCATCAGTCCTGTTGAAATTTGTGACAAATGTGCAGTGTGTTATCAAACTGATAACTCTCTGTGTTATATTAAACTGCCTTGTAGTTGCACCAGGCCACTGAGGAATGGCTTAGCACAGCACATGAAGATATTCTCCAACTTCATCCATCAAGAAGCAGGCTGTTATGGGAGAAAGGAAAGTAATTCTGTTGACACCTACTCCATTGTCCCCTCTGGTAAGATCCAAGCATGGATGGTGAGAGGATGTTTGTACCCAGCAAGCAAACAGCAGTTGAAGAATTGGAAAGGGAAATAGAAGAAAAATTTTTTTTTTAAATCTTATTCATGAGTAGCTGGTTAATAGCGAGTTATCCTCCCCACCCCAAAATCTCACTGTCCATGAACTTGCACTGTGCAAATCATATTCACTGTCATCAGCCAAACACATCACAGAGCACAGAAAAAGTATGCAGCTATTTTTCCCTGCAAGCAAGTCAAAACCTAAGGCAGTCAGACTTCATTAGCACTATTTACAAAATAAACTCATGCAGCACTTTTAAAATCTAACCTGTATGAATGCTAAATATGACCAAAGCATGAACATTACGCTGTCAAGATTGACTCTATGCCTTTTGGAGCAGCACTTTGGTATCATAATGCACTTCACATTTTAAACTCTTTTTCCTAACCAAATAGAGTTAGAACAATATAATGAACCATAATCTTTCCTACCTTACTAGCAGTTGTAGAAGGGGCAGTACTGGCTGGTACTGCTCCGTATTAATTGTGTTTTCAATTTTCCATCCCTGTGCCTAGGTAAAAGTTTTATATTTTAAAGGTAGAATCCAAAGGACTGATTCTAGTGAAGATAGCTACACCTAGCTGTCCTAAATTTAGCTAGCTCAGGTGTTGATCACAGTGCAATAGCAGCAATATAGAGGTTAGATTTTACAGCCCCTTTTGAATCAATAGCAGGTCTGTTATTGACGTGGCATTCTTAGTGTAGATAGGTCTATGCAGACTGAAGTCCCCAAATTGTACTGCAGAAGGCAACTGTGAGAGGGATCTATTAAGATTAATCAGTTTTACCTATGCATATTTTGAAAGCTGCAAATTTTCCCAGAACATAATATTGAGTTTTATCATATTATTTTAAGCTCTTAGGTTTGGTTTTATTCCTACCTATCACAGTCTAGTAATCAGGCTACTTTAATGTGGTTACCCCAATGCACAAGAATATCAAGAGTCGTTCAGTTCCTCTCAAAACTGTAAGTGAAAGGACCAAGAGTCTGGGTTTTTTATAAGTTCAGAAAACCTGACATGGATTCTAGATATGCACATAGCTTGGACTGAAACACAAGAAGTTCCCTCTAAACATCAGGAATTAATTTTTCACTGTGAGCATAACCGAGAACTGGCAATGGTTGCCCAGGGAGGTGGTGGACTCTCCTCCTTTGGAGATATTCAAAAGCCATCTGAACAGAGTCTTGAGCAACTGGCTCTAGGTGGCCCTGCTTGAGCAAGGGGGTTGGGCAAGATGACCTCCAGAGGTCCCTTCCAGCCTCAACCATTCTGTCACTATGTAATTGGAAAATCCTTCACCTTCTTCTGTAAGCATTTTTTTTTAACCTTCCGATCTCTGTATCAGCCAGCTTATACTGCATTTCCCCAGAGGCTGAACCGTACTTCGTCTGCCATTTGGAGATCAAAACCATACAAACAACACAAAATGGGAACTGCTAAGGAAACCCTGTGTGTAAGCTAGCCCCTGTACCACCCTTCTTCAGGATCTCCAAAAGGTTCTTGCCCTGGGAAAGGCACAAGCAAAAAGACCGCTTGTCCTATCACTATTGGCACACTCTATTTAGGATATCCCAATTTGGTCTTCACCTCCGTGTAAGATTGGGGTTTTATAAGCTGCTGATAGATAGGAAATGGAACTTGCCTAGTTTGCCATGGAGAAAAATGACATAATCAGTTCAAGATTCAGTAGCTTCTCTAGTATCTTTGTGCAGTGAGTTACTACTTATATCATTGAGGCTCCCAGGACCACTGCGTAACATATTTTTCACTAAAACACCAACCAAAGACTGAATTAATAACTGTACTCTTTCTTCTTTTCCTCTAGCTCACTTTCTTGCCACATAGAATAAGGAATATTAAAGGATAACTATTAACTATTCTATGATTCTATGATACTGGATATCCAATACCAGCTTTCACTTTGCCACAAAATGGCAGCTGTGATAAATCATGTGTTCTATTGTTAAAAGAAAGATGTTGCATGTAGTCACCCTTTTGGATAATATTATTTGTTCTCTTACTAAAAACATTTCTGAATCAAATTTCATAGGAATTTATATTTTTCTTAATCTAGCACATTTTTATATCCATGGGTGGTGAAACTGTGTCACATATGTGTATAGATTGCCTGTCACATATTCAGGTTCATAAAGTTTAAAAGGAAGGAGAAATACAAATATTCTAAATCTCAATAAACAGCCTAGATAATAGTGAATTGATGTGTGCTATGCAGAATCTACTTTCCTGAGGTGCATTGGCATTTTAAAGCTCCCTGAAATTATAAAATGGGATGGAACGAACAAACAGGTTAATAAAAACCAGGTAAAATAGTACTAGATGGAATTTATTCCTCTGTCCCAGCCCTCAGAAGTTTTTACCATTGCTGAGCAAGTACATGAGCCTTAACAGTGGGACAGTTTAAATCCTGTATATGTGGGTGTGCAAGTGGTGATATCAGTGATTTCTATTCACAGCAGTGACTCATCTGCTTCTGAAATTCAACTGTGAGAACTGGACTAGCATTGCGCTTCTCAAATACTGCACTATTTATCTTCATTCCTTGCATACCATGGGGAGCCCCTGGACTGCTCTCAAGCACTGAACTCTTGGGGCTAATCAGAATCTATCCCATAACTCTGAATGAAAGGCATACATTTTTTCTTCATATATTTTTAACATCTCTCAAAAAACCTGCTGTCAAGATAATCATATCCAATTAAAACATGAATAAAATCACGAGCTTTCTCTGAGGTTAAAAATAAGAAATTTCTTACTAACAGAAGACTCTGTGTCTGCTAGCATTTACCAGAGACATATAAATAAAATTCACATCTCGAACATAATCCTTAAATGCAGCTGCCAGAAATTTTTGAAGCCAATAAGAATTTCTCTCACACTTAAAGTATCTTTAGTAGAAATCCAAAAACTTCATTTGCAACATTTGGAAAAATGTTTCAAAAGTAGCAGTGCAGATAATCTCAGTTCCTTTTCACCCTCTTTGGCTGTTCAGGGTACCGAGAACTAACTGTGGGTCTTCAAGTAACAAAATTACTTTAATTCTTCAGGACCTGTTAGCATGCTTGAAAGGGTGCAGTTTACTGTTACAGAAAAATAGCAAAACTATGCTATCTATTAAAAATAAAAGCATAAATGCACACATTAACAAAGGGATTCAGTAAAGGTCAACAATCATACACTGAAGTCAGTCACAAGATATTTTCTGGCATGCACAGCCACCTATGCAGCAACTTATCATCAGTTTGGTGTGGCTTGTGTAGGCTTTCCTAGAAAAACAGGAACAGGGAGTACAGAATCCCTGAAGCAATATTTGTCTCTTTTATTATGATGATAATAGACCTCTGCAATATTGTAGTGTTCTTTGTTTCTTTTCATCTTAATTTGGGAAGCCACTCACAACACTCAAGAGACTGCCAGTTTTAGGTCCCAGAAAGGGCCAAGTAAGACGCTCTAAGCCATGCAGGGAGTAGCAGAGAGAAAGTTGATCACAGAAAAACTGTCTTGCTTTTCAGAGATGCTAACCAACTGCACTATTTCTCAGCTTCACGGGAGATAAACCTTGCAGAAAACCAAAACAAATATGTTTGATTTTTTTACGTTCAAAACAAAAATTGGAAGCTTTTAGGATTATCAGCCAACTTAATTTGATAAAAGATTTTAAGACCTCCCCCCACAAAAAAAAAAAAAAAAAAAAATCTGAAAACTGTAGATTTTCTGTGCAAACTGGAACAACAACAACAACAACAAAATTCTCTCACACTAATTTTAATTTTAAACAGAGATTTATAAAATAATAGAATGGTTAGGGTTGGAAAGCACCTTAAGATCAGCTAGTTCCAGCCCCCAAATAAGTTACTTCAAAAAACTAAACAAAATATCTGGCCTTTTCAGACTGCTTCAGTACCAAACTGTACCTAGCTGTATCTGCTCAACATGTCTGTTCTCGTTCAGGCTATTGTCTTTCATAACTCAGAGGGAGCAATATGCTATTCTCATTTAGATGCCTCTGATTCTTTCAAATCATATGTTATAGTTGCATTAAGCTGGAAATGTAGAATCATAGAATCATAAGATCATCTAGTTCCAACACCCCTGCCATGGGCAGAGACACCTCCCACTAAACCATGCCACCCAAGGCTCTGTCCAACCTGGCTTTGAACACCACCAGGAATGGAGCATTCACAACATCCCTGGGCAACCCAGTGCCTCACCACCCTTACAGTAGGGTGTAGTTAAAATCCACTTCCCAAAGTTATTTACATTTGACATAGTTCAAGAAAATAAAATAACTATGTTATGTAATTAAAGAAAGAAATCATAGAATCACAAAATGGTTTGGGTTGCAAGGGACCTTAAAGGTCATCTAGTTCCAACCCTTCTGACATGGACAGGGACACCTTTCACTAGACCAGGTTGCTCAAAGCTCTATTCAACCTGCCTTTAAGAAATTTCTTAACAAAGATAATCATGAAAGAGTTTTTCTTAAATATATTCTTAGACATACCTAGAAGTGTAAACACAAATTTTTTGTAATAATTTTGGCAATAATTTTTACTCATTATTATTATTTAGTAATAATTTTTACTCTTCACTCTTGAAGAAATTATATGTTACTACAGTGAAAATAAACACAATAGATAATATAGAATCAGCAGCATTTTTTCTTCTTTGTTTTTAAACACTGTGGGTTTTGTTTGTTTTCTGATTTCATTCTGAATTAACTGCCTTGTAGAAGAAGGTAATAAGAACTGTCAGGGGTGGAAAAGGTATCTTAGTTATTAAATCTTATCTAATCAGAATACCAAGGAAGAAAGATGAGAAAACGTTTCAGTGTGATATATCTGTTGTTATCATGAGAGTGTAATTACTGTGGTTTAGTACTGAAATAACTGTAAGTCATTTTGCTGTACATGTCTTTCCTTGTGACATTTCACAAGTGTATATATTTTATTCCTTTATACAACTCTCATATGAAGGCTTCTAACTGAATGCTGTGTGTTGACACGATACGTAGGGGAAGTGTAGTTCTGCTATTAGAGTGCTTGGATCTCAGAAGACTTTAATTTGCTAACACAGACTTGGTCTGTGTCCTTCAATTCACTATATCCCTAACTATTTTCCTCCACCTCTAGCTATGTCTCAGCATGCCAGTCTGACTTTCAGGTACAGCTGATATCAGCTAAAGATTCATCTCACCTATGTTAGGAATCTAAAACTAGAGTACACTCTAAAGAAAAAGTGCAAAGTAGTATTTCAGTTGGGTTTTGAATACTTCCAAGGATGAAGACTCCACATCCTCTCTGGATAACCTGTGCTAGTGTCTGAACACCCTAACAGCAAAAATACTTATTTGTCTTATCTACCTTAGAAATTAGTCACGTGAAGTCACTTTTCAGGTCTTTTAAGCAGATGAAACATAACAAAAATCGCTTAGATTTTTTTACCTAATGTTAAACGTCTTAAGCTAACTGAAGTGAAACCTGCCCAAAGTTGCCAGCTGCAATCAAATAGGTTGGTAGTCAGAGGAATAACCTCCCAAGGGTGTAGATGATACAATTCAAGCCATTACTCTCAATAAAGAATCTGAACTTGCATTTCCAGTTGAATCATTTAGCCACTAGACTATTAGACTATTTAAAGTAGTGAAGTAGGAGTTCTCTCTGTCTCTTTTTAAAAAAAAAAATGAGAATTAGCTGATTTACATTGCAAGAATATTCATATTTCAGATACCCAGAGAAAATAAGAGAAAATAGTAACTGTTCTGACTTAGATCACTATTTAGTCATCAAACCAAACTCTTCACACATTCTTCCCTTCTGGATGATTATGGTAGCTCTCCTCAAAGCTGGCTACTAAAAATATACATCTTTCATGACACATTCTCCCTCCAAGTATTACAAGAAAAATGGGCATCTATCAGGGCTGACAACTTCATGGAGAAGTTCATAAGAAGTAAACACAGTATTTTGGACCGTATTTCTGTATCTACATGTGAACTGCACAGAGTCGAAAAATTACATAACACTGTGCGCCACAGATAATCTACATTACTCTGTACATCCATGTCCATCACTTACATCTTTTATGTAAAGTGGAACAGCTTCTGCCCTGCCTGTTACTACTGCACAGAAACAGTGTTTCTAATATCTGCTATGCATGGCTCGCTTCTCCTCACACCGTCTTCCCAGGAGAAAAAAAAAAAAAAAATTGGATGCATAATGTTTTCATTTGGTTTGGGGATTTCATTTGTTTTTATAAGGGTCTATGTGCATATTCCTGTATTATTTTGCTAAAAATTATAAGGTCAACAAAATGTGCCACAATCTGGAAGCAGTAAACAATGGGGTTTGAGGCTATCCTTGGTTCTGAGGGGAGCTAATTCTATAGTTTGGGGCTGGAGTTCCCTCAGCTCAATTCCCCATCTCCCTTTACCTTTTCTCTTGCTCAGTGGCATGCTGCCCAAAGGCAGCTACACAGTTAGAAGGCTCTTCCATAGCTGCTTCTGTCTATGAGGCATCAGCCGTTTTCAGCAAAATCACTGATTAATTAGTTAGAGCTGAAGAGACTTAGAGGATTATACAGCTTTTTGTATATCCAATGATGTAAACATAGAGTCCCCTTAGAATTATTAGAACAGACATGTTGTTTCTGCTCTGGGAATTATTAGAGAAGCTGTGAGCACAAATCATTAATGTGATCAATTTATAAGACACAGGGAACCTTTTTCATTACTGTTGAGAACTTTGTTGAATTCTGTCTTAATTATGCTATACAGTGGTCAGTATTAAGAAGACAATAAGGGCTAAAATTTATTATGGAAAAATATTTGAATATAATACTGTTGTTCCCTCTGCTGAAAACAGCACCAATATAAGCAATGTTTATTCATGTGCTTAACTTGAAAGCACACGATTAAATCAACAACTTCTGGGCATTACTGAGGTTGTTGATGTAAGGACACTTAGTTGATTTGCGAGACTGGTAGTGCTCTCAAATAACGGAAGGTTGTTTAATGCAACCACCTGTCCTTCCATGGGTATGTTTATAGGCCATTTTCTAATTTAACTGTCAATTGATGTTACAGAATCATAGACTCATGGAATAGTTTGTGCTGGAAAGGACCTTAAAGCTCATCTAGTTCTAACCCCCCTGCATGGGCAGGGACACCTTCCACTAGACCATGCTGTTCAAAGACCCATCCAATCTGGCCTTGAACACATGAAGGGATGGGGCATCCACAACTTCTCTGGGAAACATATTCTAGTGCCTCACCTTCCTCATAGCAAAGAATTTCTTCCTAATATCTAATCTAAATATATCCTTTTCTGTTTAAATCCATTATCCCCTGTATCACTCTTCAAAGTACACTGCAGAAAGAACCCCAATGAAACAGAAAAAGAACAAGGTCAAGTAAAACAGAAATAAAAAAAATAATAATAACAAGGGTAAGTAGCAGCAAGTCTGGATATTTAGAAACTCTTTGAGCACATAAATAGCTGGGGTAGGTTATTCATTGTCTGGTACATGGAATCATTCCAGAAATATTTTTCAGCTTCTTGTCATGCCCTTTTTTCTTTTTTTTTTTTTTTTTCTCCGGTAACACTCCATGTAAGAAGATTTTTTAGGTAAGGGCTCAAAGGCTTGAAGAACTCTAAGTAGAACAAAAAGAGTGAGTGAAAACCTGCTATAAAGTTTTCTAAGTAATTTTATCCCCCAGTTGCTGGGTTTGGCCCAAGTTCGCAGCCATCTATTTTCATCCTGAAAGCAGCTCATCTTCAATGCTGGTGGCAAAATTGTTACAAAGAGGAATTTGCTTAGCACGCCTAATGTTGAGAGCACCTAATGTTCTGAAAAATGAATTGGAAAACTTCCCAGATTTCACATCTGCCCCTTCAATGTGCAAATAATGGACTGAATAGAAGTGAACACTTGCTGTCCTCTGCCTTCCCTTACCTAAGCCTGTGTAGTACCTCTGGGTGACCTTTATCTTAAACACTCCCTCACAGAATCCTGGCCACACACTTACAAAAGCAAGATATCTATCTGATATGCAGATGTATGGATATGATACTGCAAATCAAACTGGTTATGTGAGTACCATATGTCAGTGGTTGGAAAGAAGGTGCAATGGGAAGAAAATTTTTGCTATGATTAATTAGTGATATGAGAAGTTTTTTCTAGTTGCTGCTGTTCTTTTTCTTTCTTTTGTGTTAGTGCCTCTCATCTTGCCTTGATAATACAGAAACTTATCCAAGAAGTACTAAACATTCTTTATCTCAAATAAAACTGGATCACAGAATCACAGCATTTACAGATGAATGGGATTCTCAGATTATCACCTTTTATTCCTGCTTTATGAGGCTGTTTCACAGAATGTGTTTTCTTGACCTCTCTTTACTTAACAGCATGACCCAAGAAGTTAGGTTTCTGCTATTTGCCTTTTGGGACAATCCCAAAGCACAACAAATTTCACTGTCAGAAAACATTTTGCTGATAATCAACTTAAACATTCCAGGTTTTTTATTTCTCTCATTAGCCTTTACAGCAGACACCAGATGAAATTACTTTTTTCATCTTTCGTATTTAAATCGAGGCATGAAAAACAAATAATTAATTCAAAACAGATCTTTAGAGGACAAGTACACCCAATACCTCTTCTATCTCTACTTAATTATCAAATCTATTGAAACTATAGCTGGTTACCCCTCACTTCCAATTGCAAATCAATTTTTCCACTTGCTGATCTCCTTTGCTATCACTGCTTACTACCAGTGAGGGTGAAAACCTGCACTGTGGATGTCTGCCTCAAGCAGGTATTTACTAATTCATTTTACATTTCAGTTAGAACAATTAGACCTGGGAATGAACGATTGAACCTGATGGCAAAAATATTTCTTTTTAACAAAAAAAAAAAAAAAAAGATCAAATTTTGGATCAAAATAAAACTTTTCTCGAAATTTCACAGCATTCCACTTTGTAAACAAAAGAATCCATCAGAGATGACATCCTCCCCTAGCTACACGTTACCACTTCAGTGGGTTGCTACCCTGGTGGAAAAAATAGTGTAAGTATAGCCTAATACATTACACACAAAACCAGCTGTATAAACAGACAGAATGGCAAATTTGTAGAGCTCAGACAGTCCTCCCATCAGCAGATGGAAGGAGCCAGTTGTCTCTAGCCATCAGCAATGCTCCTCTTCAGCTATTACACTTGGATCTAAAACAGGATGTCTGAATTTGACCTTGATGCCCATGTCCTCTGTAGATGCTTCCTGAAGCTTAGGCATTATGTCTTCATATGTTTTATCTGTTTTATACATTATCCAGTTCAGACATTCATGCCCTGAATTGGGCTTTCACTATAGCTGTAGGACCCCTAATGGTATGACAGTAAGTGACTTGAAAAATTGAGACATGGTGCATTGTTACAGGATGAAGACATGGGATGATAAAACAGGACCAGCCTCATGCAGGAAACCCCACAGCTATGGTCAGTTAAGGAAAATCAGAGCTGGGCAAAACTGTTTTAAGTATTTTGCATTTGGGTATTTTAAGTACTTGGTTTAGAAGTAACAGGCAGATCAAAGAACAAGTGTGTAGCCTGTATAAAACACACAGTAAATTTGCACATGACATGGACTTGTATGAGAGCAGGGTGGCATTAGAACTGGCTGTTTGAGGCTTGCTGGAAACATGAGTATGTAGGAGAAAAGAGAGAGACCCGAGGCATGGACATGCTGGAGGGACTGTGGTGTAACAGATTTTGTGGGAATGGAGGCTGAAAGGATTATGCCTAGAAGAAGTATTTCCCATTGAAATCTGCAAAGGAGATCAAGATATCTAACCAGTTTTATGCAGCTTAACATAAGCTTATTCTGGTCATGTATTATGTTACCATCTTTAATGTAATGTGCCAAAGAAATAGTGCTAAAAACTTCTCTGGTGTCATAAATGAAGAAAATAATTTTGATTTCTACCCAGGACATAGGTGAATGCAGTCCATAAAAAGCAAAGCACAACATAATATAGTCAGAGAGCCTGGTGCCTAAATGAATCTTGAGATTAGTCTCTCTTAAAATCAAGAAGCAATTCAGATATGCAACCAAGTTTAAGAATGTGCACCCATCTTTAAGTATCTTCATCCCTAATGCAATCAAAAGAAATGTTCAAATATTTAAGTACAATAAAAACTTACTTTCAAAGAAAATGGTTATCTAATGCACATATACAGTTTGTACAAACTCTCCCTGAGCAGTTTATAAATTGAATATATTCTGCCTAGCTACTCTATTCAGTACAAATCAAGTAGCAGATGGACACATTTTTATTTATACATGCCAAAACGGATGCCCTGGTATCACCAGTTTTCCTTTCAGGGAAAAATTGGTTAAAATATTTTGCATGAACATTAAGTTCAATTAATGGCATGTGTCGTCTTGTTTTGCATGGAAGGTAAGTATGGCAGAAATACATAGGGCACTGAAGGGAGGGGGAAGATGGATTTTGGCTGTTAGTATGATCTCTATTAAACTGTCTGCAATAACTGTCAGTCTCTAGCCTCTAGCCTCTGGCCTACACCCACTCCTTTTTGAAAGTAAGAAATATGTATATTATCTGATATAAACCTAGTATTTTTAAATGGGATCAGTAGTCACAACCCCAGTACATTGAATGTTAACTGGCAACAATTGGAAAGTACTAGTAGATTTTCCTTTTATCAAAATATATTTAAAAACTACACAGAACAAAATCATTTTTATGGTAAGCATTAAGGAGAATCCACTTCTGAAATATTTCACTGCAAGCAAACCAATGGCAGAAAAAGTCAAAGTAAGATGAATAAATAAAGATGTTTTTCTCTTACCTTCTAATTTTCTCCCAGGCCAATTTGCTCTTATGGGATTTTTGTTCATGCTGTTCTTAGCAAAATCTATTGTACCTGAAGGACAAAAACATAGCCAGATGTTTGCCTGTAGACTTTGCAAATACCTGCAACCAGTTTTTATCTTAAGCTTGTTCTACTAGTTCGACTGTGTAATTTAATTCAGTGACTGGCACTGAATTCTTATTTTCATCTAACAGCCCTAAACCGCTCTCTCTTCTCTGTTTAACTCCTCTAAGATATTAAAGCAGAATTCAGTTTATATTTGCTAAACGCAGTGCTGTTACTAGTGAATGGTATGCCCAATTGTACTTATAAACCAAAACATCAATTATAACTGCTGCTACTTTGAATTCAGAGATATACATTCACTAATGTAAGACAGAAGCTGTTATGACTAACTACTCAGACAGTCATTATTGTATACACAGCGATTTTTCCACAGTATGATCTCTACATTTTTAAGAAAACTTTTTTTCCATGAAGCATCTAGAGATTTAGAAAAATAATGATATCTGAACTAAGAAACTTCTGCTTAGATGGGATCAATCTATCTATCTACATCTATAGGGATAAATATGCACACATAAACATGGATAAATAATTTCATAGATGCCTTAAAATGTGGAATATTTTGCAAGCTTTTTCTAGGAATAAGGCACTTTTACATGTCACACTAAGATATGAGCCAAAACAAGATTACAGTCATAACCACAATGCTATATAATGAACTACCCTGTGCAATCAGATGAATGCCCATTGTGATGCACATAAACACATGCCTGAATGATAGAGGTTTATGTACCTGGGCATAAAGTCTAAGTATCAAAAGAAAAAATTTAAGGCAGTATTTGCAGTGAGTTTTAACGTCAGCCATTTTCTGAGCCATAGGTAGTTTATCCGCTACAATTTGACCTTTTCTTAAACATATTATAAAGCTTACTTATATTTAGAAAGTTTACCTGTAAGTTTCCTCATAAAGTAGCGTCTGTGGCTACCAATAACACTTTAACGCCTTTCTCAGCAATCCTTCCCATTTGTATTTACAAAGGGTTGGAAATAACATCCAGCCCAGTTATATCCTTTGCCTACTAATATAATATAAATACTATAATATAAATACTCATAAAACAGAATAAATAAGCAGAAGAAAAATATAGAAAGTATACAGTTTCTACCACTGAAGTACCAAGTTTTGTGCCCAGGTGGTTGCAATAAAAGTATTTGAAGGCTCAGTTCTTTTATAAACCCATTTTTGCTGTTATATGTTGTTATATATCTACCAAAGTAGTTCCCCCACTGAAAAAAATTGTCAGCATTATCCAGACTTTCCATAAGGGTCTCCATGAAAGCATTATTTGAATTTCTAATTTTAGTTCACTCTTCATTTTGGCTCTTCCTTCCCTGCAAAATGTCATTTTGATCCATTTAATTATTAAAAAAAAATAAAATCCTAGATTGTTCCATAGAAAAGCATAAAGTAACATTATTTAAACATAAAATAATTTTTCTAAAACTTTGAAGAGGCTTGTCTAACTGGAACAACTTAATTTATAAATTTGCTAACATTTTGCTACTCTTTATGTTTTCTGGACTTCTTTTTCATGATAATACTCAAATGTACTATTTTCATTCTTGTACATTTCCAATCTCAGGCATGCTGACGGTACTCAACAACTGGCTCATAACATTGGCTCTTACAGTAGCTGGTATTCAGACCAATGGCGGAAGCAGGCTATCATCGTGGCCCATCAGTAACAGACTTTTAATCAAACAGAAATCGTATTGAGTTGGCTCTATCACTACCTCCTACAATCAGCACGTTTCTGTGCCAGACAGGAGTCTTATTTGACAAGAGTTTCAAACATGTCATACACCTGGTATCAACACCAATTGTCTGAAGAAAGAGCTCTTGTTTTCATATTGAGCCTGTCACTGTCTCTGACGGGTTGCCTTATTTGTGTATCTTCAGAATCACTATTCATTTCATTATCTGTCCTAAAGGCTCCATTGCACTTATATCTTATAACAAAAATTCTTTAATGTAAGCACTCATCGTGCTGACTTGGCACTATAATAAACCTACCCCAAAGCCAGTCCAAAGAATTAAATATGCCTCCAAGCCAGTTGCAAGAGTGTAGAAGAGTGATTTCCCTTTGCTGCCATAGTATCCATTACTTCCCCTAGGTACAGCTAGTTTTGAACAAGGGAAGAGTCATTCTGTCCCACAGCTTTCATGATAAATAAGTGATAACAAAATCCCTAATTGAAAATACAGGCCATTTGTCAAAAAACAATTTAGAAAAAAAAAAGTGACAACAGATGCGTTAGGGTGATGAATATTTATATGATACTTCCAAAAACCCTGATTTGCAGTAGCCATAATGTTTCTTGTTCAGCAGCCACATACCCAGAGCATTTTATGTGCAATTATCGTGAAATAATGCACCAAAATTGATCAACTGTTTGAAACACCCTTAGACAGAGATTTACAATTGAAGTTAATTCATTAAGAATCTTTTTATAAGTTGATTTCTAAACCATAGCTCTGTAATTAGTTTATAATTATTAAGAGAGAATATATTAGGACAAAATGTGTTTCTTAATTAACTTTTTAATTTACATTTCCACTCTTTGGAAATATTTATGCCCAATTTCCACTTCTGGAACCAATCCTGTTGTGAAATTACAGTCTTATGAAGCATTTGGCAACTCAGAAACCTAGCTATAAAATTTTGCTCATCATTACATTTTTCTCTTTTCCAATTTTACACTTAATTATAGCCCATTAAATCAATCCCCAGTAAATGTATAAGACTGTCAGTCTTATGTAGAGCATTTCTTTATTTACCATTGTTGACAGCATGTTGGAACACTCAGAATGAATTCCTTTATATATTTATTTGTCATACTGCTTACTGTAGAAAATTCAGAAAATCCCTAAAAGAGCTTTACAGTCACGATGTTTGGAAGTAACACTTAATCCAAATTTGCCAAGTCATCCATATTTGATGTGGGTTTTCTTGTCTCATACAAAGTATTTTTCTTCTCCCTTTTTTTACCTTTCTACCCCCTATCTTTCTAATATAAAAAGAACTCCAGATTCATTTTAGTAAGTTTCTTTTTCAGAAATCCCTCAGATCACTGAGCTTGGGAGCTATGGTTCACTGCCAGAACTATAAACCTTACTATGGTTTTAGTCAAGATGAAAGAGAAACGGAGGAGAAACAGAAATGT
Organism: Pezoporus occidentalis; assembly: GCF_034315485.1. NCBI lineage: Eukaryota > Metazoa > Chordata > Aves > Psittaciformes > Psittacidae > Pezoporus > Pezoporus occidentalis. The sequence continues at coordinate 342,023 of NW_026913693.1, read as the reverse complement.
AAGAACAAGACAGGAAAAAGAAATCCCATTTGCCATGCCTATTAATATAGAGGAGGGAGACTTTAAAAATTCCATTCTCTTTAATGTTCTAATAATTCTCAGCAAACATTTTACGCACACCCCTCTCTTCCAAACTTCATTGTAACCCAGAGACAATGCACAGAGCCTTATTTATCCTGGGGAACATACTGGGAGCATATTGAATCACACAAACAGAACTAAATTCATCAACAAAGCCTCTTGCCACTACCATAAAGAAACAATAGAGAGGTAACTATTTTTGTGGGTAATGCATTCATCAACACAAGGGAATTCAAGTCTATGTGCTCTATTTCCTGGGGAGGAAAGTGGGTCTATACCAGTGAGCTAGAGAGTACTCTAAACAGAAGTGCTTTTCTTCATCCTATTTAATTGGTACCAGGATGCCAATAGCACATGAACTATCATATCAGAGTAATCATCTTTTAACTTTAGTGATTAAGTTATTCAAGTACTAACCAGGGCAAGATATTTGGACTGGAGAGCCAGCTACCACATCCTATTATGCTTTTGAAATGAGACATTGCCAAGATAAACCACAGAAATAACGGTTGACAGAAACCTAGTCCTGCAATAGTGAACTAAGTCTATGTATTTATTTATTTATTCATTTATTTATTTATAGACAAGCTCATCCTATTTCAATGTCTCAATCAAAATCCATTTATATCTACAAGAATATATGAGAAAAATCAAAGATTTGAACCCAAGTTAAAGAAAGTTTCTGCACACATGTTTAATTCTGAGCAAAGAAGTACTCCTGAAGATTATGGTAAAGTTACTACATACTAAAATGTGGCCAACACAACATATACCTTCTTTGCTCTGGAAATCAGATTCCTTGATTTTGAGAGATAAAAGCAAATCTTCATTTAATCTTATTTCTATTAACCCACATACTGTAGCACTCAACAGGCGCAGTAAACTGGACTTTCTTCCAACTTGACTATTAGCAGTGGGACAGATCTGTGAGCCTAGATCACCACTGTAGACCCAGGATGTGCAACAGCACTTATAACACAGAAGGTAGACAGTGTATGAAGACAATCGGATAGCACATAATTCTCGAGGACCATCTTTGTAATTATATATATTTGCTATGTACTAATAAGCAAAGACAAAAGACCAGTTTAAACCTTCAGGTCCAACTTCCTATCATATTAAATACATCGGGATCTGTGGAAAAGGGAATTTATTTATTTTTTTTTAATGTACGAAGCATAGTGGAGAGTGTTGAGAGAATGTACATCTAAACCTCACAGAGGTCCAGTCCAAAGACTTTGAAATTACAGAGTACTGATTCAGTTAATGATGCAGAATATATGAAGAAAAAAATTACACATTTTAATGGAACAGTAATGGCATCACTGCATAATGTGAAGACATCTCTATGATACAGAATAAGTGGAATCAGCCACCTGAGTCACATCTCACCTCCACAGCGGCTGATGAGCATGAATCATAGGGGAACCGGGGAAGAAAAGATACATAAAAAAATTAACAGGAAATACAGTGCCGGAGTTTTTTGTCTTTTAAAATTAGCAGACCACTGGACTAGAAAGCCAATCCTTCAGCACTGATAGTTATGCTTCTGTTGCAGGAGATGGGGCTACTTATAATGACTCAAAGCCAGAATTCCCACAAATCAGATCCCAAATAAGATTGCTAGCATTTCAGTAAGTCAAAGAATGGCAGTATTAGATGGTGTTGGACAGTGGTGGGTCATCTTTTTCACTGAGTGGTGGGTGGTGCTCCAAACAGTTTTTTAAGGCAGTATAGACAATTCCTTACATTGTCTAGCGAGAATGGAGATACTTTATATAACAGATGGTGCCAAAAGACAACTGCTTTCCATTGTCTTGTATTTCACGTTCTTTCTTGTCCTTTTTTAAAATCTATTGTTTTGTCATACAGGAAACAACTTGTTTCTATTTTAAATAACTTCTCAGGAGGACATTTGAGAGGAGATTGCTTAATTGGTGTTTCCTGCTGTTGTTTTGCTTCTAGTTATGGCATTATTAAACTCCTGCTTCCCACACTTGTAAGCTGTAGTTGAATTAACCACTCAACACTTAACGATCAGTCTCAGATATACCTATATATCACTATTCATAAAATTCTCAGACAATTAAGATGATTAATCTTTTTCATTGCCTTTTTTTTTTATATAACATCTTTATGTAAAATAATCCTATTCCGTGTGTTTGAAATTGGCAATAAAAATCCTTACAAAAATTAAAAAAATCTTTCATAACCACAAACTCAATGTTGCGTAATGGAACATAAATCAACAAACTTCAATGTACATCACTGCACATTCTGAGAAAAAACAAATCTAAAGATTTCATCCTGATAATTTCCATTCCATTATTTTGCATATTCATGAGAAACCATGACACCCGTGACACTTTAAAATAACACATTATGATAGTCTCATAATGATTATCAAACAAACATACAGTACATCCTAGAAAGTGCAGACATTGACAGTCTTGTAGGCAAGGAACCAGGCTGAAAGATTCTGTTCTCAGATATCCAGCCAGTATTTCCTCTGATATTAAGCAAGTTTTTGTGCCTTTGTATTCTATTTGCAAGAAAAACATTTCTATATTGCTTTTTATTTTTACATACCACTTTGCCTACACAGAGGTAAACAGTTTGTGTAATAAAAAATAAAGCTCCTACATTCACTTTTTGGTGATGCTCTTCTCTGTCATCAGAGAGGTAACTTGGCTAATGAGAAGAAATATGTAACTTGTTCTATATTTTAATCTTTAAAAGCCCACTGAAGCATATTCTGCAGATGCAAACTTATAAATGTGTATGTGTGTATATATATATATAAATAAAATTAGAACTACTTTAATTCCTGTCATCAGTGCTGATTGCAACAGTAAGGCTGATAATATTTTTTCAGAACAAAAAAACCCCCAACATCTTATTTTCATGAAAAAGAATTGTCATCCCTGAGATGGGAGAGTTTCATATTCAAGCACTTTTGTAGCTTTCACTTAAACACAAAAGTGGTAACAAGCTGAAAATTCTCTAATTTTAAAAGTCTAGAGAAAGTAGAGGTATAACACCAAAAACTGCTTATGATGGTCTAGTGTGAGGTGTCCCTGCCCATGGCAGGAGGGTTGGAACTAGATGATCATTCCAACCCAAACCATTTTATGATTCTATGATTGCTTATAGCTATCACAACTGGAGTGAGTATTTTAACTTATAGATATCTAGTTTTTAAATTGAAGGAACATAGCTAATCTGTGAGTTACATCTTACTGAATATCAGGTGCACTGATTAAAATAATCATTAAATGTAGAAAGTTTTCTAAAAGAACACAGTGTAGCAAGAACAACCAGCCTGGCTTCTAAAATGAAAAATCATGCCTTTTTGATAAATCATGATTTTTGCAGGTATCATAAAGGCTATAGAGGCATTGCTTGCACCTTTGTTTATTACCTTTTTAAACCTTCAGTTAATTATTGCCAATATTCCTCATTGTTAAAAAAAAATGAACAGGTTAATAATTCTTGTGTGTAATGAACTGTTTCCAGGACAGACAGAAAGTATAAGGAAAGTATCAGAAATTCAAACATTAACAGTGAAAGGAGGGGATAACAAGGTCCTGTATCAGTGCCAATGTCATATTTAATACGTGCATGAAAACTGTAACTTGTCTACTGTCTTTCCTCTCAGATTTTAAGTACTGATAAAATGTTCACCTGCTGAACAATGGTAAGGTTGGTTGACTGTTCTCTATTTGAGGAAGAGGTTTTGCACATAAATTAATGGACTAATTTTAAGGAAAAACACAATTCTTGGATCTTTGCGTAGATCTTAGATTACCTAAGATTTCTCGTCTAATGATATTTTAGGATATCTAAGAATTAGGATTTATCTCCCCTAAAATGAGTACAAGCAGATGCTACTTCAGTTTTAGAGAAAAGACTTATAAACTCTAATCTTACTTCACAAATACTGTTTGAAATAATTTTCTTTAGCATTTTCCCAGGAAAGTGTATGTTCCCCACCCCGGCCCTTATCTTCCCCTGCTCACCACCTTCCCCCAAAACAAGACATTTAAAGTACTGAAGCACACTTCTAATGTAGAAAAAGCTGATCAAGAAAGTATAGAATAAAATATCAGAGCAATTCTATGAGAAGTATAGTGTTTGGTGTAAAGAAGGGGACAACTATTTCACAAGATAAAGATCACAAGTATAATGTTCCTGACTCTTTTTATCCTTAGCAAGTATCTTTTTACAGAGGAACTGGATAGCTATCTATCAGCATACTACACTATTTCAAAGTGTTTTAAAGTTAAGTGTCACACGTACTAGTTTTCTAACTGACCAAGTACCACCCGTGCTATTAAACAAATGTTCTTTCTACCTTACTTCTACTCAGTGCCTCCCAGTGTTAAGTTTTCTCAGAGGTCTCATGAGAAACCAAAGAGGTTTACAGATGCCTCTGTACTGAGCTGTAATGTTAAACAATTCTTATTATTTTTTATAATATATCAGTCCTGCAATATGTCCTCAGGGAAGCTGCAGAGTAGCATTCAATCCATGTAAGCGGTTGCTTCCGATGTGACTCCTAGAAGCTGAACAATTTTGTAATGTCTTTGGAAAACAAACCAAGAACAAAACCAAAACTTTATGGCCACAAACACCCCAGGCTAAAGAAACCCAAAACAACCAACCAACCAACAACAACAAAAAAAAACACCTCTGGGGAAGAAAGAATTGATGGATGAGAAACAAGACTAGAATGGTTACGCGCTGTTTTGAACCAGGTTGACAGCACATACAACTATGTTGACTTGGTGTCTTCAGAAAAAATCCTTCTAAGCCTCCAGTTTAAGCTTACCATGATATAACTCTACATGTTTTAGCTCAGATCAGAAGTGAGTTTTTTCAAGCTAATTTCCAAATTGTCCCCAGTTATTGTTCAGGCAAACTTCAGTCTTCCCAGATGAAACAAAAGTGGAAAGTGCATTTCAGAAATGCTCTCTGCTCCTGTCATTAAGAGGCATACAGTGCCTGGGTCAGATAAGAGCTCATAAAAACTGAAGTATCCAAAGTGGGGACTGAATACTTAGCAGCTAATGTTTCATTGTTCAGGTCCTCTCCTGTACTCATCAGCCAGTCTTCTGGCCACCTTACAGTCCATACTCCCAAATTATATGTCACAAATTTGGCTGTAAAGAGGCCAAGGGAGACCACATCAAAAGCACTTCATCAGAAATCAATTACATTAGTCAGACAAATTTGCATATGATGAAGATATGCTGGCCATTCCCAGACATCCTTCTGGGTCATCAGGGACCTTCTCTGATCGCTAAATTAAAAAAAAAAAATAAATTATAAAATATATCAATTAGTTCCATTAGGGAGGTATAGTTACAGTGTCTGAGCAGGTATAAATACTTTGTTAGGATCATAGGATCATAGAATCATAGAATCATAGAATTATAGAATGAGTAGAGTCCTCTCTCTGTTGTTTGCAAACAAAAAGATCTAGTCTCTCTTGCTTTCCTCTCATGAGAACTTATTTTCTCATTCCCTATGCTTGTGCATCATAATACAATATAGAAAAGCAGGAGACAATCAAGAAAGTTTTCTTCTATTTAAAAAAACATTTTGTGCCTTTACTACCAACACCCCTGACCTCTGCCTGCTTACTATAGCCTACTAAAGGTGCAAAAGTTTGTTTTGAAAGCTATGATTAGATTAATAACTACCTTGTTTTCTGTATCGAAAATATTTCTTATTCCATATATTAACAAAATATGATGCCAGAGAAAGTGAAATCAGAGTAAAATTAGCAGTAAGCTCAATTTCATTTCCCACTGTCTTCAATAACTTGCTTCTAGACAATCCATGCCAGAGGACTGAGTCATGCCTCCTTCATGGGGGCTTGCTGCATTTGTCATGGACAGGTTAACAGTTCTTACCACTACCACCATACTATATTTTGTTCAGGTACCTGTTAGTCTTTCAGGATATTACACTGTTGTTGCCTGTGAAATAACTGGAAAATTAGATGACTTACCATGATAATATCATCTTCACATTTAGGTTTTCATAAATTGTGAAAACTGAAGGTGTCCAAATGTTGGAGACTTACACACCTAAGTGATGCATGTATTTTCTTAAAAAAAATAAAACTTAACAGATTTCCCATATTTTTTTCTGTCTGTTCTTCTAACATAAGAGGTATGCTTCAGACTGCTGAAATTAAAAACATTGTTAAGTGTGAGCAAATTCTTTGGACAAAAACAGCAAAGACTCATAGTATATCTTCTGGAATTTCTGGCAGTTTTGGGGCAGGTGTTGTGGTTTAACCTGCCAGGCAGCTAAACACCATACAACTGCTTGCTTGCTCACCCCTCCCCACCCCAGTGGGGAAAAAAAAAGTAAAATTTTTGGGTTGAGATAAACACAGTTTAATACTACAAAAACAGAAGAGGAAATAGTAGGAATAATAAAATAATAACAACAATAAACATATCCAAAAGAAGTGACACACAATACAATTGCTCACCACTCACCAACTGATGCCCAGACATTTCCCAAGCAGCAGCCCCTGGGCAGCTTTCCCCTTACTTCATATGCTGAGCATTACACCATATAGTATGGAGTATCCCTTTGGTTAGCCATATGGTATGGAATATCGCTTTGGAGTCAGCTGTCCGAGCTGTGTTCCCTCCTAATTTCTTGTGTCCCCATTCCAGCCTACTTGCTGGTGGGGTGGGGTGGGGTGAGGTGAGGAGAAGAAAAGTCCTCAATTTCTTGTAAGCGCTATCAGCAGCCACTAAAACATCAGCGTGTTATGAACATTATTCTCATCCTAAACCCGAAACACCACTCTACTGGCTACTAGGAAGAAAACTAATTCTATCCCAGCTAGAGCAGACTGAGATCAGGAACTGGGCATTTCCTTGGCTGAGATCTAAGCCAAATAGGTATAGTACTTTTTTTTTAGGTTTGATTAGGTTTCTACTGACCGCAGAAATATTCTTGGCAGTCAAAAAACAAAAAAAAACAAAAAAACCAAAACAACGCTTTCTTTAAACTGACTGGCCCAAAATAGACCAAAGTTTTACAATAAAAAGAAAATCAAAGGATTGATTCATTAAATAAATTTGGCTCATGATCAGATGAGAGAAGTAATTCTGAACTGGCATTTATAGAAATACATTAGTAAATTGATTTGCTTGAGAAGCAAGCAGGAAGATGAGTTGCAAAGATAATAGTATAACTATATATAAAATAATTGTTGGACGATCTCATGTGAAGAAAGAGTAGAATTAGGAGGAACAAAGTTACTTTATTCATTGCTAGCATCTAAGTTCAGGATGACTGCATTCCAGGTAAAGTCTAGGTCAATGAAAAAGCAAGCAGAAGAGTTGCTGATTTAAACTGTTTGAAGCAACTTCAGCTTAAAAAAACAGATGTAAAGGAGCACACCGCTAAAGCCTGAATACTTATGTGAAAAGGAATTTGAATAGGTAGTTAACAGCTACTGTGGATTATTTGGTGTCATGGTTTAACCCGGATATATGGTTTGCAAAAATAAACCAGACTGAAAAAAAACCAAACAAACAAAAAAAAACAACAAACAAACAAAAAAAAAAACAAACAAAAAACTCTGTCCTTGAAATCTGGAAACCCAGCACATTGTGTAATGCTAGATAAACTAATGTCTTAAAAAGGTAAAGTCAGATGAAATACAGCAAGACCTCTGTACATCTATTCAGTTCATCTTTCTATAAAAGGCTAGGAAAGCAGTGAGGTGAATCTCATAAGGTTCCAGTCACTCATAAGTGACTGAGCCACTCTCCAAAAGCATCTTTAAACATGTGCTTAGCTTCATACACATCTACAGATTTCATTATATTGTGTGACCTAAGTATGTGCTCAAGAGTGTGAATAGGAATTGCTTTAAATATGTGCTGAGTTTGGCTAAATTGGACTGTAAATACATCTGGTGCTTTCCCTGGTGGGAAACAGAAAACTTGGCAAGATTGTTAATTATAGTCTAAATTAAACTAGTCATCTACGTTTCCTACTTAGGAGATTATTGCTTCTCAGAGGTGATTTTTTTTTCTCTGCACAGAAACATTGCATCCAGATGACTAGTTTAGACAGACACATAACATTTAGATGGCTCCCAAGAAAACAGCACAGAGCCAAGCCTGTTTTAAGTGGTATACCTCAAGGTCCAGCAGGAGACTAGCAATACCCACATGGCCAATGTCCCTGCTTCTCATGTCACACTGTTCCTGCTTCTTCAGCAAGACTAGGAATGTCTTTCATCTGCTCGTATACACTAAAACACAAGCAGAACAATCACATCTTCCAAAAATATATATTCTTAATTTTTTATTTTTTTTTTTACAATACACTGATTCTCTGAAATATTTTTTAAAGAGAGGACATCAGGGAGAAGTTCATAACTGGAAAGAAGCTGAAAAAAAGCAATGACCAAAGCATCTGAATAGGAAAAAAAAGGACAAAGATTTGGGATTCATCTTCATCCTCAGTGGACTATCTATTCAGTCTGCCACTGTTTATGGAACCTAGTCTGAAACAGAAATTTTCTTCCCATCTGTTGTTTAAGAAACCAAACAGTTTGATCCAGGTGTGGATTACAGTGCTGAGAGAAGCAATCTAAAAGTTAGCCACAGCAGTAACAAAGTGAGATACACACTGATGAAACAGTTGTGACAGTGGCAGAGCCCAGAATCAGCGAGGAGCAGACTGTCTCACAGAGAATACTAACTTTCTATCTTTTGGGTGAATCCTGAAACATTTCCAGATTAGAAAATGCAGAATTTGTGAGAGGATATAAGCTGTTATTTAGAGATTGGAGTTCACAGTGAGAAAGACATGCTCTCCCCTCTACTCAGCGCTGGTGATGCCAGACCAGGAACACTGTGTCCGGTTATGGGATCCCCAGTACAAGAGAGACATGGACACACTAGAGAGAGTAGGTGAAGCGATGCTAAGGTGATGAAGGCACTGGAGCATCTCTCCTACAAGGAAAGGCTGACAGAGCTGGGGCTGTTCAGCCTGGAGAAGAGAAAGCTTAGGAGGATCTTAGCGTATATAAATACCTGAAGGCAGGATTCAAAGAAGACAGAACCAGGCTTTTTTCAGTGGTGCACAGAAACAGGATCAGAGGCAACAAGCACAAACTGAAACACAAGAGGGTGGATTCTTCCTCCTTGGATATATTCAAAAGCCATCTGGACATAGTCCACAGCTTTAGACATCCCTGCTTAAGCAGGGTAGGTGGGCAAGATGACCTCCAGAGGTCCCTTCCAACCTCAACCATTCTGTGATTTGGCAATTATCTCTCTTGTGTAGTTTGCAAGTTAAAATGCTCGTGGCTGTCTGGGGGTCTGAGCAGTGACCTCAGCTGTATCTGCACTAGTAAACCAAAGGTGTAATAGTCTGTTCATCCTTAGACAAAGCAGTAAAGTTTAGGTCATTCTATACAGCTCAATTCTCTTCTTCCCAAAGCAAGGTGGCTTCATCTATGCTGTTCTCAGGAATGGTCCTGACTTATATTAATGAAAGAAAATTGCATTGTTTGGACTAGTGTTAACCAAGAAAAACAAAAATGTGCTAAGCAGTACCTTGATGATTTAGCAGTATGAGCTAGCCAATGCCAATGCCAATGCTGGGACAATATCCTGGACTTCTTCAGCTTAATGGTATAGATGCAGCTTTTATATTTATAATAAAATAAAGGAATGTATGAAATACAGCTTTAATTTCATAGCATTAATATTTCGCATTAATTTCCTTAGCAGCACCATTTTTATCTCTTTAAGCCTCTAATGATGCCCTTGGTTTGCTACCTAACCAATATTTCTATTATATAAGATTGTTGGCTTCCTATATTGTCTTTGGTGTGAGAAGCCTTCGATACAGTCAAAGAAAATTAGAAAAAATATGGGGTTTTTTGTCTTGTAGCTGTTAAACTTGCATCCCTAAATGTACATAGGAAAGAAATCTCCAGAATTTGATGTTAATGGACTGGGTTGGTTTTTTTTCATACATTAAATTTAAGGATTTAAAATCTTTCGGTTGTGCTTTTGAGGCCCACTATTAAAAACTGAAAATACTATTAACAAAACTACAATTATTTTTGCTTGACTTCCATATACAGCTATACCATCAGAGCCTGAATAGTTTGCTTTATGTTTTATGCTTTATGCTTTATGTTTTGTTTTGTTTTATTAATAGTATGTTTTATTATGTTTTTCAATATTATAATTCAACATATCATTAATTATACTATAATTCAGGTACTTGTTATGATAATTATTATTAATATTATAATTAACTAATGCTAATTTAATTAACTATTAATAATTATTGAAATTCGAGTAATTGTTATAATTTAACTTTTATGACTCTTCATTATTAGAATTCAATTATATATTCAATTATGTATTATAGTTCAACTGTAATTCAGTAATATAAAAATGTATTTCAATAAACACACCTGAAAAGCATATTTATGAGCATGACAAAATAAATTATGCATCACTGATTAAAGGGAAATACACATTATAATTAGGTATGAGTGATATAAAAAATGCTGGCAATGAACAGATACAGAAATCTTTGTATAGTTTAAGACAGATTTGTAATTCCCACATTCACCAAAAGAGATCAGTCAGCTCAACTTTATGCTCTAATCTGTAAATGTATTATAATTACAAATAATTCTTTGCTTTCCTTCTGATTACACTGGTAGTAAGTTTAAAGATCCCTGTTCTTACAATATTAGTTATGATATTGCAAATTTAGTCTCTTGTTTCTGAATGTCAAGCAATGGCAAAAGTCCTTCAAATGCTCCAATACATGAATAATTACAACTCCTTAAAATATAATTTTTGTATGTATAATTCTTGTTTTGTAATATGGACAACACAGGATACAAAACTGTAATTTGAAAATATTTTAATTACATCTTCAGTTCAGATAGTCTCTTAAAAAGACTGATGCATCATTCTTTGAAGTACCTCTGTTCTAGGAACTCACGCATGTAAGCCTTTTCTCAGACATAGCAAATTGTCCTTCAAGACAATAATCATGCTAATCAGAAAGGATACCTCAATTTCAGCTATAAAGTAAGTATTGTTTCATTGTTATTTCTTTTGGTGCATCCTGATTAATTCTTTTAAGTTGAAGGGGACCTACAAGGATGCCAGAGAAGGGCTCTTCATCAGGGACTGTAGTGATAGAACAATAGATAAAGGGTTCAAACTTAAACAGGGAAAATTCAGGTCAGATATAAGGAAGAAATTCTTTACTGTGAGGGTGGTGAGGCTCTGGAATGGGTTGCCCAAAGTGACAAATGTTCCATCCCTGGCAGTATTCAAGGCCAGGTTGGACAGAGCCCTGGGCGACACGGTCTAGACTGAGGCATCCCTCTCCATGGCAGTGGGGTTGGAACTGAATCATCTTAAGGTCCTTTTCAACCCTGACCATTCTATGATTCTATGTTGAGCAACTGAATTATGGTTTGGCTTTTGCGTAAGCAAAAATTTGCATTTGAAATTATAAAGGGTAGCTACAGCTTGTTCTTTTTAACAACTACATGATACATTTTAAGGGTTTTAGCCTTTAAACCAGGAAATAACCTCAAATTATAATTGACTTTACCTTGCAATTCATGTTCAACTGTAAGCCTCCATTTCCCCCTTCTTCCTCCACTCTCAGTTGTTTCAGTATAAATATTGACTTTTCAAGGAATATAAAATGTCATCCTACTTGTACACCCTACATGTCTGAAAATAAGAAGCTATAGTCCAAGGTATAGATCACTGGAATGAAAAGCTGGATTCTCATCCTAGCCTTGTATTGACAGTTTGTGAAATCTGGGTAGGACTCATTGTAGCTTATTTTCTGTGGGTATAAAAGGGAGAAAAATAACACCTATTATTTTCTCAAGTTCTTTTGGGATTTAGAAATGTGAAATGGAATGTTAGACTGTAACACCCACAGAAGTATTCTTGATGTTTCTGTAATCTCTTTATATACGCTTAATATTAAGGTAGTTGTTATGAATAGATCAGAAACATATTATATGCATATAATTTAACAAAACCAAGAATGTTTCATTCTCATAGATACTGAAGCCACTTAAAAATTTTTGTTCTCTTTAAATTGGAACTCTTCCACTAACCAGAAAGTCTGAAGATGTTCAGTCATTAACTGAAATGAAAATACATTTTCTTTCCAGATTTTAGCTTGCTGTGACGCTTTCATTCTGGCTGGTAGACATCATATGTCACCTTCTTCATTCTAGTGTGTTCATTACACAGATATCTAATTATCTCAAATCCTCATGTTAAAGTCCAGATTTCTAATTGTTTAAAACATATGAAAATAAATGTATGTCTGAAATCACTTCCCAATCTGGACTCTGTGTAGCTCAAACAGTCCTTCTGATTCTCCTGAGCTGTGAGAGATGGCATTTATATAGACCATATTTCCATAAGAATATTTGAAAGTTCTCAAATTGTGAGACTTTGGCTCAAGAAGTCATCCAACACTCATCTGTTCTATTTTCTCTGTCATATCTCTCTCACTGGACTGCTCCTTTCACTGGCAGCTATCTACACTGTGACTGCCCCAGGAATATCCCAGTATTTACCTAGAGTCAACAGGCACTAGGGCAAGGATGTGAGCAGGAACAAAACCAGCTCTGGTTAATCACCAGCTCCTCCATCCACCCTCTGCCATGGTGAGATGACAAGACACCAGAAATGTTACTTCTTTTCTGGTGTAACAAGTTCAGGCTCACTGAATAGTAGAAACCAATGTGGGACAAGTCTAAGAGGCTGCAGGAATGAGGGGAATTGGCAGAAACAGGGCTGCAGAGGAGGTCTATGTAGGCAATGTTTGGAGCAAAGTGTTGATCCCGTCCAAACTGAATTTCCTTTCCGAAAGAGGTAAAAGTATCAAAGTACTAATTTCACATTCATTCAATTTTTTTTTCCACGCTTTCTTGTACTTCTTGTCCAAAGTCTGTTAGGTACTAAGATGTCATTTTCAAGACATAAAGCTATTTCTTGGTCATATAATCCCATCTTTACCTCTTCCTCTTTCTGTCTTATAAAAGGAAGACATAGCCTCTGTTTATAAGGTCATAAAGGCAGTTACATGACAAAAATTGCAGCCACTAGTAATGATACTGTTATGAAACTGTAAAACATTCAAGTATTTGTGGAATTAAATCATGTCAAAAGAATAAATTTTCAAAGCACAAAGCCCACAGCATGCCAGACAACTCAGTTGTGCTCTCCTAAACAAAGGCACTTCATGTCTAATTAATTTCCTCTTAAACAGATCAATAAGTCTCAGTGGTGTACCTCATTATATATTTTCCAAACTAAGACCAGAAAAAAAAAAGAGGGAAAAAAAAAAGACAGAACAAGCTAAACAACTTTCATAACAATTAATGATTATAAGAACTGAATGAAACTCACATTGTGCCGTAAGATGGATTGAGAGCCAGCAGGTTAATGGGACATGAACCTTTTATCTCTGAAATTTCTGTTTCATACCTGGACCATCTAAAAAGCAACTAAAAATATTTATTAAAAACATCTGATTACTTATGCAAATAGAGTTGGAGCCACAGTTCATTCCCTAATGCAACTGTAACACAAAATACGTAGAAAGTGTGTGAAAAATCAGGTGGAATTCTGCCAACCAAAAGCACATCTCATACTTTTCTAGACTTGTGCTTTTTAAACAGGTATTTTTCTTCCATCAGTAGCTTACTGTGCTTGATTTCATTCTTTCACATAGTTATGGGTGAGACGTGTCAAACCCAAAGCTAGACTGTTTGTTCGACATATAAATATTTATCTTATGATTATAACAAAGCCTCCAAATGCTTCTTTATGCTGTTCTTCCTTTTGCACTCTACATAAGACAGGAAAAATCAATCAAGCCCAGGAACCATACAACCTGAAATCAAAGAAATATAAGACATCAGTATGGTGAAGACTTTCTGTATCCCAGCTGCACTATGCAGTTTGCTTTTCTAGGAATAACATAAATAAGCAAAGAAACAAGAAATAAATATGTGTTTCACTTTGTGGAACACCTACACAAGAAGTTGCAGAGAAGTCTACACCAGCTGTCCAAGGTAACCCATAAATCTCTTATACATTAGTATATCCCCTATAAAGTTCTTACTGTACACAGTTACTTTGTTGCTTATGAGTATATGCTTGTTTACATAACGAAAATTAATGAAAAGCAGTTGTTTGCTTCTCACGTGATTAAAAAGCAAATGTCAGGTTTGTATTAGCTTGCACAATCTCAGTTCTTTCTTGCTGAGGTGAGCAGCCCGAGAGAGGACGCCTTCAACACCGGAGGGAGGAGGGGAGATCAGCGTCCAGGAGCCTCAACTCAGAGCGGCGAGAGCCACCGAGGGAGCCTCAAGTCCTCGACAGGACCTGCCCAGAGCCGGCAGCTCAGCTGACGAGAGCGAGCAGCTGACTCACAGGGGGCGGAGCCAGGAGCAGCGGCACCAGCCCCGGCTGGTTAAAAACCTGCCCCAGGGAGCGCGGAGGGGCGGTTTGCGCGGGCAGGGGAGCGGGATGGTGGGACCTCGCCGTGTGACCAGGGCCCGGTCCGGGAGCTCTGCTCTGGCTGCCCCGGCAGTGGCCAGCGTAGGCACCCAGAGAGAGCCGATGAGAGGGGAGGCTGCAGTGCAGAGCTCGGGGTGTAGAGAGTGCCTGCACTGGTCTGGTGAGGGGAGGGTGCACAATGGGCAGGGCTGCACTCGGTGCTCCCTGGTGGAGGTCCTCCTGCAGCAGGGGCTGAGCTGCGGGATGCTGTTAATAGGCTGAAAGGTGTCAGGGAAGCTGAGAGGAAGCGGGAATGCTTGCTCCTGGCCCAAACTGTGCAGGGGGCTCAGGCCTCCCCTGTGGTTCATGGAGGAAAGAAGAAGACCGTTAACCCAGGAAGATGGGAAATAGTGACAAAAAATAGTGACTGCTTTGCTGTCCTGCAGGGGGCTAATGAAGAAACACACTCCACTAGAAGCAGCCGGCTGATGCACTTTTAAAGAAGATCTCTACTGGTGCTGCCAGGAAAAATTGGCAGGTCGTAGTAGTAGGGGACTGTACTTTGAAAGGGACAGAAGCACTTGTCTGTCAGCTTGTCCCAGTCTCAAGGGAGGTGTGTTGCCTACCAGGGGCACGGACCAGGAATGTTGCAGGGAGGCTGCCTGGTCTAGTAAGTCCCACGGACTATTATAGTGATAAATGTGGGTGTGAGTGATATAGATAGCAGTAGCCTGGAGGACATAAAGAAGGACAACAGAGCCCTGGGAGAGGTGGTTAGGGGCTCTGGAGCTCAGACAGTCTTTTCATCAATTCTCCAGGATACACGGGAGGACCTAAAAAAGGGTAGGAGGGTTGGCCAGGTTAATAAATGGTTAGAAGGGTGGTGTCATAGTCAGGAGTTTGGGTATCTTGAACACAGGACCCAAGTTTGTAGGCCAGGTCTACTGAGGGCTGGTGGAGCTGGTCGAGCAGTTTTGGTAGGAGGCTTGCCAGGCTGGTCTAAGATCCTTTAAACTAGATGTGTTGGGGGAGGGGGGCATCATTCCATCCCAACACACCCAGTCAGTTGCCAGCATCTATAATAAATGCTTGGAGCAATGTAGAGATGTTCCAGCTGCTCCAGCCAATGAGCTGGCTTCATCTGGAACTCGGCTCAGATGTCTCTATGCAAATGCCAGTAGCATGGGGAACAAACAAGAGGAATTAGAGATGTGTGCACGTCTACGGGGGTATGATATAATAGGCATCACAGAAACATGGTGGGATGGCTCCTATGACTGGAGTGTTGGAATGGAAGGTTACAAGCTCTTTAGAAAAGACAGGCCCGGCAGGCAGGGAGGGGGAGTTGCCCTTTATGTTAGGAATAGGCTGGAGAGTATGGAACTCTGTCTGGGGACAGGTGATCAGTCAACGGAGAGTTTGTGGGTCGAGGTTAAAGGGAGAACAGCTACGGGGGACATTATTGTGGGGATCCATTACAGACTGCCTGATCAAGAGGTATCTGTGGATGAGGCATTCCACAGACAGATAGGAACAGCCTCACACTCGCAGGCCCTTGTTCTCATGGGGGACTTCAACTACTTCAATCTGTTAGAGTAATGGTACAGCCCTTCACAAGCAATCCAGGAGGTTCCTCAATTGTGTGAAAGACAACTTCCTTCTGCAAGTAATAGAGGAGCTGACAAGGAGACGTGCCATGCTTGACCTCGTGCTCACCAACAGGCAAGGGCTCATTGGAAATGTGACGCTTCAGGGCAGCCTTGGTTGCAGCAATCATGAGGTGGTCGAATTTGACATCCTCAGGACAGTGAGAAGAGCGTGCAGCAAGCTCACTGCCCTGGACTTCAAGAGAGCAGACTTTGGCCTCTTCAGGAGCCATGGGATATAACTCTGGCAGGCAGAGGGGCCCAAGACTGTTGGTTGATATTCAAGGATCACCTGCTGCAAGCTCAAGAGTGTTGCATCCCAAGTGGAAGGAAGTGCAGCAGAAGGGCCAGGAGACCTCCTTGGATGGATAAGGAGCTGCTGAGGAAAATTTGAAAAAAAAAAAGAGGCTTATAAAAGGTGGAAGTAAGGACAGGCAGGCTGGGAAGAATACAGTTATGTTGTCCAGGAAGCTAGGGATGAGATTGGGAAAACTAAGGCCCAGTTAGAATTAAACTTGGCTAGGGATGTTAAGGATAACAGGAAGGGATTCTATAGGTACATAGCAAATAAAAGACAGACTAGGGACAACATAGGCCCCCTCAGGAAGCTATCAGGAGAACTGGCTACACAGGATTTGGAGAAGGCTGAGGTTCTGAGTGACTTCTTTGCCTCGGTCTTCATTGGCAAAGGCTCTGACCACACCACCCAAGTCTTGGAAGGCAGACGCAGGGACTGTGAGAATGAAGACCCTGGGCCCGCTGTAGGAGAGGATCTGGTTCAAGACCGTCTTAAGAACCTGAACAAGTCCATGGGACCTGATGAAATCCATCCGCGGGTCCTGAAGGGGCTGGTGAATGAAGTTGCTAAGCCACTGGCCATCATATATGAGAAATCATGGCAGTCAGGTGAAGTTCCTGACGACTGGAAAAAGGGAACTATAACCCCCATTTTCAAGAAGGGGAAAATGGATGACCCGGGGAACTACAGACCAGTCAGTCTGACCTCTGTGCCTGGCAAAACCTTGGAGCAGATTCTCCTGGGTGGCATGCTAAGGCACATGAAAAACAGCCAGGTGCTTGGTGACAGCCAGCATGGCTTCAATAAGGGGAAATTCTGCCTGACCAATTTGGTGGCTTTCTATGATGGGGCTACAGAACTGATGGACAGGGGTAGAGCAGCTGACATCATCTATCTGGACTTGTGCACAGCGTTCAACACTGTCCCACACAACATCCTTGTTTCTAAATTGGAGAGACATCAATTTGATGGATGGACCACTCGGTAGATAAAGAACTGGTTGGATGGCTGCACACAAAGTGTTGTGGTCAGTGGCTCAATGTCTGGCTGGACACCAGTAATGAGTGGTGTCCCTCAGGGATCGGTGTTGGGACCAGTCTTGTTTAACATCTTTGTCACTGACATGGACAGTGGGATTGAGTGCGCCCTCAGGAAGTTTGCCGATGACACCAAGCTGTGTGGTTCAGTTGATACCCTGGAGGGAAGGAATGTCATCCAGAGGGACCTCAACATGCTTGTGAGCTGGGCTGATGCCAACCTCATGAAGTTTAACCATGCCAAGTGCAAGGTCCTACACCTGGTTCGGAGCAATCCCAGGCACATCTACAGGTTGGGCAGAGAAGAGATTCAGAGCAGCCCTGCGGAGAAGGACTTGGGGGTGTTGGTTGATAAGAAACTTGCGCCAGCAGTGTGTACTTGCAGCCCAGAAAGCCAACCGTATCCTGGGCTGCATCAAAAGGAGTGTGACCAGCAGGTCGAAGGAGGTGATCCTGCCCCTTTACTCTGCTCTCATGAGACCTCACTTGGAGTATTGTGTGCAGTTCTGGTGTCCTCAACATAAAAAGGACATGGATCTGTTGGAACAAGTCCAGAGGAGGGCCATGAGGATGATCAGGGGACTGGAGCACCTCCCATATGAAGACAGGCTGAGGAAGTTGGGGCTGTTCAGCCTGGAGAAGAGAAGGCTGTGTGGAGACCTCCCAGCAGCCTTCCAGTATCTGAAGGGGGCCTACAGGGATGCTGGGGAGGGACTTTTCATTAGGGACTGTAGTGATAGGACAAGGGGTAACGGGTTAAAATGTAAACAGGGGAAGTTTAGATTGGATATAAGGAAGAAGTTCTTTACTGCAAGGGTGGTGAGGCACTGGAATGGGTTGCCCAAGGAAGTTGTGAATGCTCCATTTTTGGTTGTGTTCAAGGCCAGGTTGGACAGAGCCTTGGGTGACATGGTTTAGTGGGAGGTATCCCTGCCCACGGCAGGGGGGTTGGAATTAGAAGATCTTGCGATCCTTTCCAACCCTAACTATTCTGTGATTGTTTCTCTTTGCATTTCTGTTCTTTTCCTTGAGTGAGGCAGGCATTCTGTGGGGAAATTAAAAAAAAAAAACACCTCAGAAATTTATAGTTAGAGTCAATAACACACAGTGCAGTCACAGAGCTTCTGACTTGAAACTGGGTGTTGTGGTTTAAACCTAGTCAGCCATAAATCACGCAGTCGCTCTCTCACTCCTCCGCCTTCTTCCTCTCCCCGGGACAGAGAGGAAAATCAAAAAGAATGCAACTCCCATGGATTGAGATGAGAACAGTTTAGTAACTAAGGTGTAACATGAATCACTACTGCTACCACCAATAATAATAATGATAAAGGAAATAACAAGTGAAAAGAATACAACACCTCAGCTGACCGATAACTCACTCCACCCCACCCTACTGAGCACCGACCAATACCTCTGATACCTAGTCCAACCCCGCAGTGTACTAACCCTTCCACATAACTCTCAGTTACATCCTGGGTATGACGTGCTGTGGTATGCAATACTTCTTTGGTCAGTTTGGGTCAGGTGTTCTGTCTCTGCTTCCTCCTGGCTTTCCCTCCTCCCTTGCAGAGCATGAGGCTCAGAAGGTCCTTGGCCAGGCTAAACATTTGAGCAGTAAATAAAAATATTGGTGTTATCAGCCCTGTTCCCAAGCTGAAAGTCAAAACCACAGCACTGCACCAGCTACTAAGAAGGAGAAAAATGACTCTACTGCTGAACCCAGCACACTGGGAAATGGCCAAATGGATATGTTCATTTTCTAACTTTTGACTGTTTGACTTTACAACTTACACATCTTCAATCCACATCAAGGTTATTAACCTAAAGAGAGTATGCGGTTCTAGTTCTTGTCCCCTGCAAACTCAGCCTTATGTCAGCTGTTCTGAGAAGTTCTAGCGCAGTCATTTTTGTTACTACTGCTTTTGTTGTGATGTATTTCAGGACTATAAATGTTACCTTTTCTTCACTGTTCTTTCATTAGACTGTTAAATCTTTCTTAGGAAATGCAACTGAGAGTAGAAACAACAATTTTTAAAGTTGCATAAATGAAAACAAAGAAATTAAAGTACATATGACAAAAAGTATAGGATAAAGCTTGAAACCTTTAACACTTACAGAATGTCAAAACTTCATAACTTAATAATCAACAGGTGAAAGGTTGTAGAGTCACCAATATATATATAGGAAATATAAATAAAAAGGCAATGAAGACTAATGTAGATTTTTAAATTAAAAGAAATAAAACCAGAAGAAAGTATTAAATTTCCTTGTTTCCGCTCTAGAGATTCAAGTTAGATTAAACTTCAAAACAGAGTTCAATTTCATTATGAAACTCAGGTTGTCTGTCTTATATAATGCTTGATTGCTTTACCTATGGTAAGGTGCTGAGCTATCCACAAATAGCAAAAAATAAAAATAAAAATTAAAAAAAAGTGATCACCATCTACAAAAGCTTTATGGACATGTAAAGGGTATGTAAAGGCATAGAAGGGAATCAGGACCAACAGTCTTCATCCAAGGGCAGGTCAACATCTTTCTTCATAATGGACCCATAAAAACAAAACACACTAAAAACATCCCAGTTCTTTTTAATAAAAAAAACCACAACTTTCTGTTGTAACCTTTTAATGCAAATAAGCAGAAAAATAATCTGCTATTCACAGTCTCAGTTGCAATAGATAAAAGCAGTATCTTTTACTCGAACTAAAGTCTGTAGCCATGCTGAAGGACTAATAAAGATGTATTTGTGAGCAAATGAGCATATGTGAATTGTCTACAAAATGTGCTTTGACTCTTTTAACAGATAGATCGTATCATTCCTATCCCATCAAATATGTCCTATGTATAATTTATTTTTTAATTTTGAACTGTATTTCTCCCATCCTTCATTCTTCACATTTCATTTTATTTATTCCTTGTGCTACTGAAGGAGTACTTTCTGAGGCAAATAAAAAAAAAATAATAACAGAAACATTTACTTTCTCTAAAGATAATATTAAGCAATAGGTTATTTCCAGCCTACCAGGAGATGATAAAAAATACTGCATTAGGGAAGATAGCAGGATATAAGCAATGACCCTAGAATTTAAAATGCTGGAAGGGACTGTTAACAAGTCAGCCCCTGACTACATGCAATAGATGAGCATTTTCACAACCCAGCTTGTATGCAGCTAATGTAAATCACTGGCTTGGACCATGATAAATACTTGAATTAGGACTTTTCACATGGGATTTTACAGCCACTCTGTAAAGTTTTTTTCCAATATTTCTCATAAAAATGATAGATTAAGAAAAAATAATATTCAAAGTTTTTGAAGAAAGAGCATACCCACAGCTATTGCTATCTTGTCTGTTCTCTTGGCAAATATGGAGTGAAAATTGGCCAGTACCAATAGTTATCTTCAGCCAGTAACGGAGCAGTACAATTAACACATACTCAGCAAATATTCAAGTTATGTTTCCCATAGAAAACACAATCCACCAAATTCATAGAATTTAGTAAAAAAGGTGCAAAAATGGACCTGAAAGGCCATTCTAAACTGACAGCTCTGAGGTGTTTTCTCTTATTAAAGATATTCAGTAGCAGGGAGTCTACAATTTTTCCAGGAGATTTATTCCAGTACTACCCTCTGCTTACAGCTCAAATATTTTTCCAAATGTGTAAACTGATTTTTTTTTTTTTTTTTTTCTGCAGCTCAGCTTATTTCCTTTCTTATTTGCCCTGAAACTGTATGAAAGGTCACCTCTTCTTCTTTGCAATAAAACTGTGCAGTTCCGGGCAGTAATCATGTTCCTGTTAAGTATCTCTTAAGTCCAGTATGCATTCAGTCTCAGTCATTTTTTTATATGATGTCATGCAGTCCCAACAACCTCCTGTTGGTCTCTGTCTTTCCTGAGGTTCATTAAGTACCCAGCATTCCTGTGAGGGCTTTCCAGTACTAGGCAGTGCTGTCATATCGCTTTACAGATCCATATCTGTAGTCAGTCATTCTCACTAAATTACAGTACCTCGTGTTTTCTTGAAGAACTTTGTATTATTTTCATGTCATTATCTCCAATCTGTTAAATCCTTATAAATTCTAATCCTTCCTCCAAAATAACTTAATTCTCTCCTGGTATAAGGTAGGCTGAAATAGCAGTAATTCAAGTGCTTAATGGAACTTTTTAATAATACAAGGGGCAGATGTCTTCTATTTCCATTCTGAAAAAAATCTCTCTGTATATTTGTGCAACCAATTTTGCACCCATGCCATAGTATTTTTTTCAAGAATACGTCTCGATAGCTTGTTTATAAGTAAGATGGTGAAAGTGCCAAAAGTCTTTCTGAAGCTAGGATATATGATATCTATGATTTATTTCTGTAGAGAGATCTGTTACCTTCCAGAATTATTGAGGAAATTGAAAATAAGTGTCTGGCTTATAATCCCCATCTTCTTTTCCTAACTTTTCAAAGATGCACACGGTATATGCCTGATTTTAGCCTACTTGTATTTCATACACATTTCAGAAATTATCAGTGAGAACTTTTCAGGAATTGCTTCAGACAGTGCTTTACAAATCCTAAAATGGAAGAGTTCTCCAAGGTCCTAATTATTCTGTTATGGTGAACATAAGAAATTATACTGTTAAAAAAAAAAAAGTGGAATAAAAAAAAAAACTGAAAAAAGAAACCCAAACCCGAACAGTATATGCCGCAGTCCTGTATCACTACATTGCAGGACAGATGGGCTTAATCTCTATTTTGTGACAGTTGGGTACTGATCATAATAGCATGTCAGGGCCAGTGTCTCATGCAGAGCTCTCCACTTGTGATTTGGGCTACACAGAATATATGATGGAAGGCAAGAAAAATTCAAGAAAAAAGAATGTGTTAAATGAAATTTTGCATTGATAAAGTTGTATCCTGTTCTATTCCAACCCCAATAACAGGACTGAATAAGCATATGTTCAACTATGTTGTTTAATTTTCAACACTTCATCTTCTGTTCATCCGAATGATAGACTTTGCTCTATAAAACAAGTAGTTGTATGATCACACAAAAGTTGATGAATCCTGGTTTGCCTAGATTCATGCCTGTTGTTGACTGGTACTGTGACTGTAACTTTTCTGAAAATTTGGAATATTAGGAGGGCTGTCTCACGTGAATTTTCTACTGGCCACCATCAGAGAAGTCTACAATGCAGCCTCTGCAGCAGACAAGATTCCTTGGCATTTTTTTCCTCCTTGTCATCACAGTTTTTACATTATTTTTATGACTTCAGGAATTGTTTTTCTGATAAAAGTCTAAATCAGATCATCTGGCTCTCAGTAACCAAAAAGAGAACCCAAAGATGGTGAATGCTGCAACAAAACATCTTAAGTCAGATGAGATGATCTCATCTTTAAAATATAATGGACCAGGATATTTTAGTATTTTTTTCAAACATCTTTAGTATCTCTCCCTTAATTAAGTGTAGTTTAAAAAATATATATGAAAATGGCTAAATGTAAAAATACCATATCCTAGCAGGGATTTTTTTCCGTGCCCTAGCTTTTACCTTCACTGTCAGGAAACAAAGAAAAGACGTGAACACCTGAGGACTTGTCATCTCAAAATATTCAAACTAAATTCTATCAGCTGCTTCTGTGAGTTAATAACATGGACTGTGGAAAATACCAGGAACAGAGTTTTGCAGAGAGAGGAAACCCTGGGATAACACAGCAGTGAGTTAGCACAGCAAGACAAGACATTCAGCAGATTTTGTGAGTACAAGATTCAGAAATGCAAGACAGAAGGCTAGAAAATCAGCCAGCAGCTCACAAATGTTTGCAGGATATCATGTGCAGAAGGAAAACTCAGATTTGTTCTCATGGGAAATAGAATCTCTCTTGATTATTCCTGAAACTCAACAGAAAAGCATGTGCATAATTAAAAATGGGAACTGACATGGAATCCACTTATTTTCTGAGTTAAAAAAAAAAAAAGAAAAAAAAATCACAGTTAAGTACAGAAACACAGAATTTGTGCTGCCTACAAGACAAATATAAAGCGGTTATAGATTATCGTTGCTGACTGGATGCTCTTATCAAAACACCTCTATTAAAAAGTAAGTTACTCTTTTTAACAGCTAAGAAAAAGTTTATTGGCTTTTACCTGGTAAGGGCTTGCCTTCACCAAACAAGTCTCTTGCAGCAATTTGGAATGTGATTTTTCCAACAGTCATTAAGCTGCACTACTTCCTTCTGCAAACATGTCTGACTCCTAAAAGTCTTTTTGTGAAATACATTTGTTTACTATAAGAGTGGAGGAAGCTAACTCACATTTAACATGCAGTAAGAAGGTACATGGAGTAAGAAGGTACGCAAGGAAATAAATACAAAAAATAAGCCTCCATTCTTATGCCCTGAGGATGGCAGGGTAGAGGTGAACTTGTTCCCACCCAAATGAGGGGCCCAAGCACAAGTTGGAAATGGGAATTGCTCCTTGCCTCTGCAAACTGCTAAATAGTGACGAAATATTGTTTGGGGCATTTTTGATTGGCAACGGCCAAAAACATAGCAGGGACCCTGATAACAGTTTACCAATAAGACCACACACCAGTGCCCAAGGTCTGTCTGCTGATCGTGCTTGGTTTACTGCTACAGAGACAGGTAGAGCCTGATGGGAAGTTAATGCAGACTAGCTGGATGCAGTGATTGCATAGCCTACCTTACTGCACACTAATTTCTCTTTTAAACAAGCCTCAGCCAACAATGAGGACCAAACTTGGTTTAGCAGGAGATAAGTAACACCAGTGAATTTTCTGATGGAGAATCTATGATAAAATTGAGTAACAGCACAGAACAAAACTTGATTGTTACATTCAAAACTGACAAAGCTTGAAATCAAAACCTAGCTCTGACATGTCTTTGTTCTAACTAGGTCTGAAAGCTTTAATAATTTACTCATATAAAATGGCTTTATTAATATTTAAGCTCAAAGCTGGGTAGGCATGTAGAAAATAACATTAAAACCATGGGGTATTTTTCCTTTATTTCCTCTTTAGTCATGTTTTACAGCTGTAAATATCAGTAGAGACATATTATATTTTATATTTCTATTCTGCCTGGCATATTGGAGCAAACCTGAATGACATTATCTACATGCTACATCATATAAAAACTGCCTAGCTGGTTACTCTTAAAATGAGATTGCTCAAGTCCATGTGCATACACACATGCACAGGCAGGACTGGTATTTACTTATCACACACATGTTAACGTTCTTTATATGCAATATCAACAACAATTCTACAGATCCCTTAACATCTGAAACAGGATGTGTTTATTCTTTAGCTTAATTGTAATCTAGAGAAAGACCTTTTTTTAAAGGAGTAATTTAAACCCCAAAATATTCATAAGAGCTAATTAGTGTTACTTTTGCTGATTTCATGCACAGTGACACTCTCTTTGTACCAGCCTCTGCAGGACTGGCTTTCAATCACACAGACAGCTAAGCAACAGAGCCAGACTTACTTTTTTTTAAAGTCTAATTCAGAAGCATATCTACCTGTCTTGCTCCCTGAGAGTATGATGAAGGCAGTCACCTGAACTTAAATGCACCTGTTAGCTGAAGTCACTCTGAAATGGACTAATTGGCAAAGAGAACACTGTCAGAAATCTTTTCTTTCTGCAGACTGGATGGCAACAGTTTGGGGTTTTTATGGTGAGGGTAGGGTTGTAGGAGGAAGGGAGGAAGACAAATTATGCTGGTAAAAAAATAAATTTACTAAAGTTTTTATGCATTTAATCATTAAACTTAATGAAAATCATTAAAGTTAATTAAAAATTAATATATAATTTTTATTACATAAGATTTTAAACTTGAAAGGGAGTATTTGTGGTGAGATGGGTGTGATCATTCAAATTAGCCACATTTATTCCAGGAAATAAAAAATGAGGGCATGGGCCCAAGCACCATCATGCAGTTGTCCATACTGACATTTAGTGAGATCCATGTTGCAACAGCAGTGCAGGCTTCCCCCCATCCCTGCCCATGACTGGGTGTAATTTGGGGATTAGCAGTCATCCTGGTTTTGGGGTGTAAGAGAATCCAGGTGGAGAGATATATTCTGTGTCATGCCAGTTGGCCTCAGGCATGCGAACAGCCCTGTACCATTTCATTTATCAGTCTGGCTACAGTTTTAATATATAGAGAAAAACACATGAAAAAAAAATGTGATCACTAATGGGATTCTTCCATGTTTCTTGGGACACAGGAAAGGCTTGACATCCTTAACAGAGGTAAATAAACTTAGATCTAGACCAAAGAGATGCCTCTTTCGGGAATTCAGGACCACTGGGCCATGTGCTTTCTGTGTCAGACCACAGCACACAGCCAAAATTTTCCTTCTAGAGTCACATTCAACATGCATTATCTCAAAAGCACTTTGTCTTTCTGTTTGTTTACTTCACACTCAGGTACTAGCTATGAAACCATATTTAATCTTAAATCAGTTGAGTGTTACCTGGAAATTTCTTTCCTGACACAGTCTGACAAATCCAAAGAAATTCAAATGTTCACCACTACAGAAGACATGGAAAGGATGAAATCTTTCTTCTGAGCCACTGAGGTACACAGAGGCACAAAGGCAACT
Organism: Pezoporus occidentalis; assembly: GCF_034315485.1. Classification (NCBI taxonomy): domain Eukaryota; kingdom Metazoa; phylum Chordata; class Aves; order Psittaciformes; family Psittacidae; genus Pezoporus; species Pezoporus occidentalis. Next base: position 315,772 of record NW_026913693.1, on the reverse strand, counting down.
TGCTGCAGCAACTTACAAGCATCTGTAAAGGTGACATTTACCCTATCAGTAATACTGTAAAACTACTACCAGAGCTTAAGAAAGCAAAAGACCAGTACCTTTACCCATGACATTTATAATTGCAAAGCAAGACAGACATTTGAACAAAGTGACCCTAAATGCAAGAGTTTTGCACCACAGCCATGCTGGCATGGCCAACCCTGGGAAGTAACCAGGCACATGGAGCTGTCCTCCTGCTGCTTGCAGACGAGCAGCCAGCCTGACAAAGTCTGCAACTAGAGTGAGAGGTGAGACCTCTGCAAAAAAATGCAAGAGCTGTATCCATGGGACCAGGACTTACTGACTTGTGAATGACCCCAGCATTTTCTCAGCAAGGGAAAAGCACAGGTGATAAAGAGCAGAAGTATCAGGAGCCAGTTGAATCTGGAGATTTGTTGCAGAATGACTCTAAGAGCAGAACCATAGAGTTCTGGAGGACTGTGCAAGCAAGGCAGGGGGTGGCCCCCACAGGTGGCCGGAGGCCGGACCTGGGAGGAGAATGTGGAGGAAGCTGTGGAGGGCTAACCAATACTGTTGTGCCAAGAAGGAGTGGCTGAATACCACTCCTATATATGTGTGAACTGCGTCACAAATAAGTAGAAGTTGCTTATCACCCATATTGGGTTGGCCTGTCTGCTTCTCCTCGCCGCTTACAGAGATTCTTTTCCAAATATATAGGCTTTTATGGCAAAGTCACCAGCTCAAATCCCACTAATAGCAGGTCATCTGTGTGTAGCAGCTCTTTTAGGTACCCGTGAAAGGCTTCCCAACTTCCTGGGCTTTAAGGATGTTATAATGAAATACACATTTGTGTATATGCGTAGGAGACATTTTTTACACATCTGACATTGGAGATCTTTTATACTCTATTTTCCTTGGAAACAAAAAAAGGGAAAGTTTAAGTAAAGCCCATCCTGGGCAACATTAACTTGGAAGCTGAGTACAGACAGTTTAAACTGCAGTAGCAAAGCTTCATGATGGAAGTCCACAAGGAAATGGGAGATACGCAAGCACTGTGGTGTGCACACTGTTGCGGAAGATGAGCGTTACACAGCCTTAAGGTGCACATGAGATTTGTCCTAGACTGCAGAAGGGCCCTTTTATTAACTTGCAGTGAAATGTTTAATAATGTTTGTAATTTTCTTACAAACATTTCAGACTCAGTATGCAAGGCCAAGTCAAACCTTAAGGGTGGATAAAGTGTAGGCAACTGTGATTAAGGTACAGTAAGCCAGAAGGATACAGTAAATCACTGAAGAAAACTGGTCCCAAATTTTTCTTTAATCGTTAGGCCTAAAACTGTGTCTGTGATGGTTTTTAGTCTGATTTGTATAATAGTGTACATACAGTAATGGAACACATTCACTAAGGTCAAATCCTGCCTGATCACTTTAGTGGCCTTCTATGATGGGGCTACAGAACTGATGGACAAGGGTAGAGCAGTTGATGTCATCTACCTGGACTTGTGTAAAGTGTTTGACACTGTCCCACATGACATCCTTGTCTCTAAATTGGAGAGACAGCAATTTGATAGGTGGACCACTCAGGAGATAAAGAATTGGCTGGAAGGCTGCACGCAAAGAGTTGTTGTCAATGGCTCAATGTCCGGCTGGAGACCAGTAACGAGTGGTGTCCCTCAGGGATCAGCGTTGGGACTGGTCTTCTTCAACATCTTTGTCACTGACACGGACAGTGGGACTGAGTGCGCCCTCAGCAAGTTTGCTGATGACACCAAGCTGTGTGGTTCGGTTGATACGCTGGAGAGAAGGAATGCCATCCAGAGGGACCTTGACATGCTTGTGAGCTGGGCTGATGCCAACCTTATGAAGTTTAACCATGACAAGTGCATGGTTAACACCTGGGTCAGAGCAATCCCAGGCGCAGCTACAGGTTGGGCAGAGAAGAGATTCAGAGCAGCCCTGTGGAGAAGGACTTGGGGGTGTTGGTTGATAAGAAACTTGCGCAGGCAGTGTGTACTTGCAGCCCAGAAAGCCAACCGTATCCTGGGCTGCATCAAAAGGAGTGTGACCAGCAGGTCGAAGGAGGTGATCCTGCCCCTCTACTCTGCTCTGAAGAACTTTCATTGAATTTCTAGTTATGAAAACACAGAATTTATTATTAGATTGAAATTTTAGAAAAGACAGCCAAAACCCAGAGCTATAGCAATTCAAGTTTTTATTAGTTCTATTTAGTACAGTTTTCATTTTGCATAAGTGAAATAATACCTGACTATATATTCCCTGCTGAATCACCTAGTAGCAAAACCAAATCAGAGACATTCAAAAATACCAGACAGAGGTGAAGCTGCTTCTCTCATCTTTCTCAAAGTGATTCAGATTTTTAAAGGTCATTCTCTAACTACATATGCAGCTGCCACTTGACACATTTAACTGTAAATAACTGTGGGAATCTTTGCCACCAATAAATGTAATGTGTTTCTATGTGCTACAGTTATTCTTTTTTCAGATATGCCTCATCATGACCTCTCATTTGCAGATATTTTGCTCTGGACTGAAAAACAATACATCCTAAAAATAAAGGAAAGCTTAGTGTCTGAAATTTCTTACTTTCTACAGAAGGTTTTTGTGATGGAATATTGAAATTAAAGGTCAAAAATAATAAAAATGCAATGAAAATAAAACAGACCTCTTCACAAGACCAGTTGTTCTGGTTTTACATTATACAAGAAAATAAATTATGAGGGTCTGAAGCACACACAAAAAAAAAAAAACAACAAAATATTCAATTTCTTTAAATCTTGTTTACAGTCAGCATTTGGCTAAGAAATCATTTAGCATCAAATGATAAATTAATGAACTTTCTTCTAGAATTAACATGTGTAATAGTTTAAAACCAAATTCATATTGAAAAACATATACTTACTCAAGAGCTGAGGCAGTTATTTCATTGTTTTGAATTTTTAACTTTTATGTGGTAGAACAATTAATGCTCTATAATAATATTTTTTTCATTGGTATTTCATCTGGAAAATTGTATCTGTTTTCTTTTTCCTGTTTTTTTCCTTTAAAATAGGAATTGTCCTATTTTAAAATCAAATCTATCTTTATTTTCTTCACAGTTTACTCATATTCCATTTTTCACTGCTATACCTGAGAGATAAAACATGAAATTAAATCTATGAAAAACACTGTTCCTTTAAGTGACAGTGTGGAAATTTTTGTTACCTCTGTATTTTTACAGGATTATCATAAACTTCATTTTGTAACTATATTTTCAGAATTTTTCTCTATATTGACATCTCTTGTTGACTGCTAAATCCAAATCATCATGAGCAAAGTCTGTCTTATATTTCTTTTCTGAGCTGCACAGAGGTGTGCAGCTGTACAAACTTCAAGTACCTTCCTTACAGGAACTACAATTGTGTATAGCTACTGCTATAGGGAAAAGCTAGCAGTGACTGGGCAAGAAGAAAGTCAAATAATATCATCCAAAATGAGCTAATTCAATATATAAATGTAGACTGCAGAAAAGAAAAAGCATATTTCAGGTCCAAAATGGTTTTTATTCTACTTTAATTAGGAGAACATGTAAATCAAATATGGGGAAAGTAGTTTCTAATTTACCTTAAAATGTAAAACCAGTAGTTTATAACATCAGTCTTTAAAACAAAAAAAAATGGATAATTAAGAATATTAATCATTATTCAATACATATGCATTGTAGAATATGTTTCTATATGTATCAGGCAAATTCTCTGAAATTAAACTCAGAAAGGTGTGCTCATTTTCAATCTCTTGAGCAGCAGAAAAAAAGGTTAAATTAAGGGCAATGCACATGACATGGGCAGGAATTAGTGGAGTTAAAACTTTACAGTTTAATATTGATCTTCCAGACAAATACTAATCCTCATAGCAAAAACCAGCCTGGTGGATTATTTCTCAGCAAGTAACAAGTCTTGAAAAGAAAAGAAATATTAAATCCTTTTAAATACTAATAAATTACATTGTTTATGGGATGATTGCCCACTTCACTGACATAAGAGTCTTTGAAAGGAGAGAATATGAGCAGTCTGAGCTAACAAATCAGGCTGTACATACAGAATATACAGAAGATTTATATCCTCTGTGATGGGAAAAAGGACACATTTCATATATACTAATTTGTGAATTACATCCAGTCCTTGCCACCACTGTTGTAATCAATCCAATCTCCATCAACATATCTGTGACTAGAAGGGGATCTATGCACACTAAAAGATATATAGCTGATGCTGGATAGAAACAGCAGATTATATTCTAGAAGCAACACTGAGCTAGACAATGTCATATTTTCAATTTCTTTCCTATTTCACGATATCCTGTATAGAGGAATACTATCAAATTGGGCTTAATTCCTTTAAGCATTATGGGAATGGGAATTGCACTGTGCATGAGCCAAATTCTTTCACAGTGAATGTTTTTTTAGTAGCAGACGTCTTACTTTATTTCACTGCAAACAACATCACAAATACAAAAAGGGAAGTCCACAAACATATCCTACTTTTGTGAAGAAACTTCTTCGCTGAATTCATAAAGAAAGCAATACTAGAGTCTTGTTCCGGTGGGGCATGGGAGATTGTAAGTTTTGGAAAACATTCTTTTCCTTATCCACTGTATGAATTTACTCCTGGATATTTTCAGCCAGGTTGTATTTATTTTTTGTTCTTTTAGTTAAATTGTTTTGCCTTAAATATTCTATAGCAAAAATGTTTTTAAAAGATGCAAACATAATGAAGCCTACTGTTGACTGCTAAACAAAATTTAACAGCATCTTCCATTTAATTTTTTTTTAAATTTCATGGGTTTTTTTCAGAATTTTTCTGTCAGACTGTGTTCAGTTGTCATCACTGAAAGCTTCTGAAGAACAAGAGGGAAGCTTCTTTAACCACCTTGTTAGCGTAAGATGAAAACAGAGTTTTGATATGCATTCAAGAAAAAACAAACTGTGCCTCAGAGTTTGTAGGCTAAACAATCTTAGTCAACATAACCTATCATATGAAAGATCCCTATATGCACAAGAGAGAAAACCATCTCAATGGCTTTGACAGAGGTTCTCTGCCTACGGAAGAGTAATTGCTACAGTGCAAGCACAAGAGGACAGAGCTACGATTTGAGTATGGGTACAGTGATCCACAAATTAACACTATAAACAGCTTTTGATGGAGCACTTACCACCCTGATGCAGCAGCTATTGAGACCTCATCATACTGAGGCTGTATCAGGAGCTGGGTAAAGCTCCAGGCAAGGAAGGAGAGTGCTAGTCTCTTCCATGGTACATAATATTAAATAGAATCATAGAATCATAGAATAGCTAGGGTTAGAAAGGACCTTAAGATCATCTAGTTCCAACCCCCCTGCCATGGGCAGGGACACTTTACGCTAAATCGTATCACCCAAGGCCTTGTCCAACCTGGTCTTGAACACTGCCAGGGATGGAGCATTCACAGCCTCCCTGGGCAACCTATTCCAGTGCCTCACCACCCTAATACCCTATTTATTTCCCAAAATAATAAAATCTATGATGTAAAATTAAGTCTTTGAAAAGAATTGAGAAATGGCAGTGACCCTGAATTGCCACAGTCAAATTATGCTACTTGGAAACTAGGAGCCCTGCACTTTCTTCAGTGAGCTGAGTCACCTTTACTGGTTTGGTTCAAAACCATTGTCCCAAACCACTCTATGAATCTGTGATTCTTCTTGATACAGAAAGAGAAACAAATAGGAATAGGAATCACAATGGATACATGAGACAAGATAGCCACTATTCTTACATCACATTGATTCCTTCAGAATGAAATCTTTAATGACATAGGTGGATAAGCTATAATAAACTATTTTAATGAAAGATTACCTAGTACAACATAGGTTTCAATCTGTACAAGTCCTGCTGTCATAGAATGATGCCATTATTAGCAGTAGAAATTACTTTTGAAATGCTCAGCATGAAATATTTCAGATTCATGGCTAGTTAACATTTTAGGAAAACACCTGCTGTATTTTCTGCTATATTTTCCAGGTTTGCTGGCAATTTTTGTTTATTTTAGTAATTTATGATAATATTAGAGGTTTAATAGTTCTAACTTTTCTCCTCGAGCTGATTCATCTATGAAGATCTAGTTCTGCTGCTACATTTTAAAAATGAAGCGGAATGCATTTCATTCTAAAAAAGTACAAAACACCCCCAGGAGTTCCAGTGGAATATGCTCAGAAAATCAAAAACCAGAACAGTATTAACAGATCAAAATTCAGTTTAGGCAACCAGATAAATGGAAACTGCAATTATAACACTCTCTTTCAATACTGGCTCCAATTAAAAAGAAAAATTACTGGCTTAACTTTTATATTCCTGCATAACTGGTATTGACTTGATATGTTAACCTACCTAATATCTGTAGCAAGGGTGAGTTTGTAGGATAAGAACATTTGAAAAGCAATTTATTTAAAAGAAAAAAAGGAGAAAATAAAATATTTAGTAATATTCAAAATATTTAAGTCGTATCAAGAATAAAAAGCTCACCACTGACTGCAGAATCCTGAAAAAACTTTTTTTTTCCCCAGAAATTTGCACATTAGGAATTATTAGCAGAGATTACTAAATACTCACTTGCAAACAAATTGAAATTTAATGTGAAATGGAATTAATTTGCTACAATATTTACTAAGTGCTTTTTAAAGTCTATCTTAAGCGAAAGTTTACAGATAAAAAGTAAATATTTACAACAAAAATACTTAGATATTGCAGTACTTCTCATCCACAGTTCTTAAAGTGCTTGAAAAAATGCTTTATAACAGCTCCAATTTATCAAGCAACTTGCTAGAACCAAGACCTTGAGTTTAATTCTCTTGAGTCTAAATAATGCCTACACAGATATGCTATCACACATTTGATATATACTATATTGTTTATTATTGATCCACAAAATTGAATATAGTCATTTTACCAGGCAGCCAATATTATTGTTCTTAATTATATAGAACACATAGTGTTCTAGACAAGCCAAGGGGAGGACACCAGCTGCTTTTCCTTCCAAACTCTCATCTTCTCTGATGCTGCATTATAAACACCAGCTCCTCTGTTGTTTTTTTCAAATACTTCCAAAAATAATTTCTTTAGCATGAGAAAACTGTGCTTGAATCCAAATAAAACCATAAGGTTACCCTAACTGGCTTTACCAAAGTGCTTTTCACACAGAAAAAGGACATTTTACTTTATTTTCAGGTGGAACATCTGCAATGATTAACACAATTTCTTTCTATGACACAGACACAGAATAAGCTTCCAAAGCACAATCCTTATGTTTTTCTTTCTTATTTTTCATTAATGCTGTAAGGTTTTTAAAAGCATAAATCTAGTTTTGAACATACTGTGAAGACACTTCTCACCTCAGAAATGAACAGATTACACATACAAATGACAAAGATCTATCACACAATTAGTTACCATTATAGGTTAAAGCACAGACCAAGATCAGTTATCTATTCTGGATGTCTACATCTTTCTCTGCCTGAACTCCAGCATTTCCTAGATCTGTTTCAGGTAGCAGGGCAGAGTACCGTGATCAAGTTAAAATGCCCTGCTAAGAATCTGTACCAAAGGAACGACACCAGGCAGAAACAATCAAAATGCTTGCACATCCAATCTGCAAGGGAGTATGGCCAGTTCAGTATAGGCAAGAACTGGCCAGTTCAGTGCCTATCTGCGCCTAGGTGAGAATGCATGTGCCTACAGACAGGACTGTGGTGGTATTGCCCCTGGTATCTTTATTTCAATAATCTCTCCTTGCAATTCTTTCTTCTCCTTTCTCTTGTCCACTTAACCTCTGGATCAACAATTGCTTTTTGTGACTTAAAGACACACATTATACAATATGTCTGGACCCCAAGTATATGAAAGCAAAGGAGCTAGGGCTAACATTGTACCTCCCTGCTCACTTCCTCAGGGATGACTTATGGTGCTTGCATCTCCTCTCTGCCATTACAGTCAGAGTTTTTCCTCCAGGGTTGTCTTACTGGGTGACTGCAGGGTCACAGCTGTGTTGAACAAAATAGAATTCAGCCTCAAGGGACAGAAATGCCTTTTCTAAACAGCCTCCAATATGGGGGGTCTCCATGGCTGGACATAATGGCACTACTTTGACGCTACAGAATTTCTGTAGTATCAAAGAAAAGGGCTATTTCTACTAAATATTAACAAATGCACTTCTTGAAGTTATGGTGGTAATAGTCTTTTTCTGTGTCTTAGCTCACATCACAAAGTAAATCTTATATTCTTGTCCTGGGTTCAGCAGTAGCAGTCATGTTTCTCCTTCTTGGTAGCTGGTGCAGTGCAGTGTTTTGACTTTCGGCCTGGGAACAGAGCTGATAACAATGATGTTTTGGTTTGGCCAAGGACTTTGTGAGCCTCATGCTCTGCCAGGGAGGAGGGGAAGCCAGGAGGAAGCAGAGACAGGACACCTGACCCAAACTGACCAAAGAGGTATTCCATACCACAGCACGTCATGCCCAGGATGTAACTGGGAGTTACCCGGAAGGGCTGGGGGACTGGAGGGTTGGAGGAGGTATCGGTTGGTGCTTGGTTGGGCTGAGGGGGGCGAGTTATCGGTCGGCTGGTGCTGAGGTGTTGTATTCTCTTCCCTTGTTATTTCCTTTATCATTATTATTATTGGTGGTAGCAGTAGTGATTTGTGTTATACCTTAGTTACTAAACTGTTCTTATCTCAACCTGTGGGAGTTGCATTTTTTTCGATTCTCCTCTCTGTCCCTCCGGGAGCAGGGGGAGGGCAAGAAAGGGGGGGAAGTGAGCGAACGAATTACCTGACTGGGTTTAAACCACAACAATTCTGAACCCCTCTCAGTTATAAAACGGAATAACAGCCTGATTTTAGTGAGCAGTGAAATCTCTAAATGGAAACAAGTACGTAAATAAATTGCATGAGTACAGGTAATACAACCTGAAAGCGTGACAGCTTTTATTTCAGCTGATAAAATCATAGGAAATAGACAAAAATTATTTAAAAAGCAGCTTTGAAAATTGTCCATATAAATTAAGGTAGGATAGACACTGTGCTTGAACAATGAACACCTTCTACACGACTTTACATGTGAGTAACAGTACCTGGCAGTGAAGAATGACGTCTGCATGCTAAGATTTACATCTACACACAGAAAGGCACTGAGTCTAAGATGACATTAAATTATATTTAGCATCTAGAGGAAAGACGTGTGGAGATCAGCTCATCTGACAAGATGTTACCGGTTACTCCCTGCATTTACTGCAGAAACTTGCATCTGAGTTTCACTAAAGGTTTGTCATCTATGAGAGAAAAGACCAATAAAAACGTTAAAAGGCTAAAGAAATCACCTTTTTCTAAATATTTGTTCAAGTGGTTTATTTTACCTACTGCTAAAAACTAAATGTGTGTCTAAGGCAAACCCTTTGAAGTACTGCTATTTTTAAACTTCTCTGCATAAAAAAAACACCTCTTCCGCACTCCGTTTTCTACTTCCCCAAAAACCAAATCACATCATATTCTTCTTTTACAGAGCCTTCAGCTGCATAAGCCCCTCACCAGAAGACATTTTTTATAGTTATGACCAGTTCTACATTCTCATAAATTTTTGTTGCATTTGTGAAGGCTTAAGTGACAAATTTCAAACTTAAGCAGAGGAGATTTAGGTTATATTTAAGGAAGAAATTCTTTCCTGTGAGAATGGAGATGCACTGGAAGAGGTTGTCCAATCAAGTTGTGAATGCTCCATCCCTGGCAGTGTTCAAGGCCAGGTTGGACAGGGCCCTGAGCAATCTGGTCTACTGGGAGGTGTCCCTGCCTGTTGCAGGGGCTTTGAACCAAATTATCTTAAGGTCCTTTCAAACTCTAACCATTCTATGATTCCATGATTCCATGATTCCATGATTCCATTAACTCAGCAATCCTAGATGAAAATTATCATCTTATCGTACTCACTAATATGCTTATCCAGCACCTAGGGCTCGAGTTAGCCTTTCCATGACACTACATTGCACTGCAAGGTCCTGCCAATATGCTAACAAACTGCTTTCTAAGAACATCACCTTTCAGCATGACCTCACAGGTGGGATTAAACTCCAGGATAAGACACTCATTCATTGCTCTCTACATGGAGATTTACATATGCAAGCTAGAGTCATGATTCAGTTTAAGATTAAGGTATTCGTGTTTACATGCCAGCACACAGATATGCACAACAGCACTACAGAAATGATTCAGCAAGTATCACATGTACTGAGATAAAGTAATACAGATTCTCAAAAGACTTTGAAAATTTAGAACAATGTTTTCAAATACTTTTCTCTGGGAAGTGAATTGCAGCACTGGATTTACCTGAAAAATCCCTCATATCAGACAAGGGATGACAAGATGGCTTGCCTTTAAAACTCCTTCTAAAGGTATTATCCAAAGTAGCCTGTGGTAAAACACTTTTCATAGCCTAGAAAGAGGAAGGCCTTGATTCCACAAGGTGAATCCACAAGCAAGAGTACTGTCACCACTTCCCTGTTGAATGCAGGTCAGCGAGAAGCTCTGTTTTTGAATCAAACCTTTAATTTCAACTGTTGCTCTTAGAATCATAGACTCATAGAATAGTTAGGGTTGGAAAGGAACTTAAGATCATCTAGTTCCAACCCCCCTGCCGTGGGCAGGGACACCTCCACACTAAACCATGCCACCCAAGGCCTCGTCCAACCTGGTCTTGAACACTGCCAGGGATGGAGCATTCACAGCCTCCCTGGGCAACCCATTCCAGTGCCTCACCACCCTAACAGGAAAGAATTTCCTTCTTATATCCAATCTAAACTTCCCCTGTTTAAGTTTAAACCCATTACCCCTTGTCCTATCACTACAGTCCCTAATGAAGAGTCCCTCCCCAGCATCCCTATAGCCCCCCTTCAGATACTGGAAGGCTGTTATGAGGTCTCCACGCAGCCTTCTCTTCTCCAGGCTGAACAGCCCCAACTTCCTCAGCCTGTCTTCATACAGGAGGTGCTTCAGTCCCCTGATCATCCTCCTGGCCCTTCCCTGGACTTGTTCCAACGGTTCCATGTCCTTTTTATGCTGAGGACACCAGAACTGCACACAATACTCCAGGTGAGGTTTCACAAGAGCAGAGTAAAGGGGCAGGATCACCACTTTCGACCTGCTGGTCATGCTCCTTTTGATGCAGCCCAGGATACGGTTGGCTTTCTGGGCTGCGAGAGCACACTGAAGCCAGCTCATGTTCATTTTCTCATCAACCAACACCCCCAAGTCCTTCTCTGCAGGGCTGCTCTGAATCTCTTCTCTGCCCAACCTGTAGCTGTGCCTGGGATTGCTCTGACCCAGGTGTAGGACCTTGCACTTGGCATGGTTAAACTTCATGAGGTTGGCATCAGCCCACCTCACAAGCGTGTCGAGATCCCTCTTGATGGCATTCCTTCCCTCCAGGGTATCAACCGAACCACACAGCTTGGTGTCATTGGCAAACTTGCTGAGTGCGCACTCAATCCCACTGTCCATGTCAGTGACGAAGATGTTGAACAAGACTGGTCCCAGCACCGATCCCTGAGGGACACCACTCATTACTGGTCTCCAGCTGGACATTGAGCCATTGACAACAACTCTGTGTGTGGCCATCCAGCCAGTTCTCTATCCACCAAGTGGTCCATCCATCAAATTGATGGACTCTTAAAAGTCCCTGAGGAAAACTGGAAACACTTCATCTAGAGAAAAATTAGATATTTTATGTGACAAAATATTATTATAAGTTTAAAAAAATTGAAGACTTCTAAATATAGTTATATCTTATATCCATAGCAAATATATATTCTAACTATGTAGAAGGAAACACTGCTGCCTTACTTGATTTTATTGCATGTAATCAACTCCTTAGCCCTGGAAACAGGAACTTTCAGCCAAATGATTTTTTGTTCAACTTATTCACAGAAGACTGAGTTTGTCTAACACTTTTTCTCCTTTCATGCTGCTATTTTAAGACACTTGTTGCTGTCCCAGATAGTTTCTGGCTGACAGAATTAGTGCCCTCAGGGGAAGATGAACAATTCCAGTTTTACAACAGTTTTTGGCTGAAGCACCAGACCAGGGTAGTGTGCTTTTTTTTTCCCCTACAAACAATACCTTTAGTTTTAAATCATTCACATAACCACTGGCTTGACTCCGGGATTCTCTTTTCTTCTCCTTCTTTCCTTCTTTGATTTGTGAGAAAGAATGGATCACCAAGAGGATCCCCTGTATATTCCTTTTAGTGATCCCTGAAGTCATATAACTAGTTCCAGCAGAAGATTTCTTTCTTACTACAGACATGACATTACATAGGTCCCTTGCACAATTTCATTTGCACTATACTTAGGACAAATGTTCAATATAATAGTAAATCAGACTTTTGCTGCATGCTTTTCCACTGGGTTCTTTTTACAGGGAATAGTGTTTCTTTTCTTGCTCTTCCAAAAGAAAGTTTACTTAGATACATCTGTGCTTGGTCCATCTTACAGAAGTATCAGGGAAGGTTGTTTTAGGCAGTCTCAACAGTAGTTTGGAATGATGTCAGAGGTTTGGGGATGTTTGTTATTATGCATATATTGTGAATTCAAAATATAAACAGTGCAAAATTTGTTATATACCATCTGTGGTAAAGTAATGCTAACCTTTTATTGAAAAGCAATGTGCTTAGTGGCAGTTAAATCCATTTTAAGTCTTGAGGCCCAGATTAAGTCATTGGATCTTATGAAATTTTAAATGGGTCCATTCCCTGCCTGAGTGTGTTGAGGTGTTGTCTCACCCTGCTCCTTCTGACTTCTTTTATCAGCTGAGCTCACTAGGTGCTATTGCTGGTAAATAAAAAAAAGAAAAAGGAGTAGTAAATGGTGCATGTGCAGTGCACATCTCCAATTGCATTTTTTTCCTCCTGCAAAACTATCTTTGGGATTGTCTTCCTTTCTCTGTCTATCCTGCTGACCTTGATTTATTTCGTCATGGGATACACACCAGCAGATGATGTATTTGTAGATAAATCCAGTGTAATGGACCTTCAGGGTCCGCTGGACCTCCCACCACAGCCACACTAACACAATTAATATGAACTTCCTGCAGGCCTGACTTATGTGGTAGAACTAAAGGGGAGCTTTTGGGCAGCACAGCCTCATCTACATGTAATTTATGCTTCATTTAAAAAAAAAATTTGGTTCTCTTAAACCTTTCTGAACTGGTAAATTTAAACTGCTGACAGCAGAAGTAATTGCTATGTGTAGATTAAACCCAACTGTTTGTAACATTCAACTCCATATCCCAGCTCCATTTTCCACAAAATAAGCATTCCTGCAGATATACATTTTGGTGCACTGATGGTCTCTCAAAAAAACCCACACCAAAACCGACTTATTGTTACACATAACCTACTTATTGTTATACGTTTCTGCTGCCAAGACATACAGAATTTTTCTAAGCCACTATGGAAAGGTAAGACTGAAGTAAGACTTGTTTCTCAGATAATAAAATCATCTTTTATTTCATCTTCTCTTTCACAAGGGTAGTTGTTACCCCAAATCTCACTAAGTGTTCAATGTACAATAAAAAGGAACTTTCTTTCCAGAAGCATCAGCACTTCTGACTAGTTTGTTAAACTAAATGTTTCTCACAACTATTCTTGACTTCCCTAACAACCTGTCCAAATTGTGTAAATCACAGCCACAGCAATCTGATGAGAAATGTCGCTGCTAGCTCTGTATTCAGATGAGCCAAGACAGGTTACTCCCTGCATGGGACATAGCCTTGTGCTCAGGGACAGGCTCTACTCTCAGATATTAAAAGCTGTGGTTTTAAAAGCACTCCTGTCACAGCAGCACATACTTTTATGAATTTAATCCTCATGCAAGTCTGAAATCAAGGTAAGTACCTCCTTGTTAACGCAGCTCACTTATCTACTGGGACAGACAATTTGTCCCAGTAAGTCTGAAGAGGTTTCGTGAATGCAAATATAACCAAGACTGGGGAGAGTTTTAAGAGAGCACTTTTTGTGCTCCCATATGTAGTCATGGAAATCTTTTGTCTCTACCAGGACAGACTCTGGAAGCATGGACATCCACCATACAGCTATTCTCTTCCCCTGCTGGAGGTTTTTGAAAGCGTTTACCATCGCAGAGGGGCAAAGCCAAAGGATCTGTCGTGCTGAGGTGCCAGGCAGACTGAAGAGAAAATCTGGACTGTAACTTCAAGATGACAGATGGCTATGGCCAGCTGAAGCCACTGCCTCCTCACCGCCAGCTGTGCACACATCACTAGCAGCCTCTCAGCGTGCTACTCAGCATTTCCTTCCTATTTCACCAAACCAATTAAATCAGTTAACTTGTAACTGCTTCTGTTCCTCTTGCATCATACATATGGTTCTACAACCATTTCACTCAGTGGGACCCTGCAGTTTTCTATTTTGTTTTCTTTAGTTTGATGTGCTGGTTCTAGTCAGGGTCTGCTGATGATACCCATCAGCACATTGGCCAAACCATGTCCCAGTATTGCATGAAGCGCACACGCTGCATAAAAAGAGCATCATTCTCTGCTTGGCACAGTCTGATGCTCTGTACACACAGCAGATGGCACTTACGGCAGCACAATGAAAATAAATAAATAGCCCCAGAAAACTTTGTAGTACAGGTGAATTCAGAGTGCAGGCACAGTCACAGCTGCATCAAATAACCACAAAGATGCAAGAAGGTGCCAGCAGCCTTTCTTAGCTGCTTTCACGTTGGGCGACATGGTTTAATGGGAGGTGTCCCTGCCCATGGCAGGGGGGTTGGAACTAGATGATCTTAAGGTCCTTTCCAACTGTAACTATTCTATGATTCTATGATTCTATCTTTACCAGTGTCAGTACGACAGTCCTTCTTGCTACATTTGTCTATGCTTCCACTCATACATATTAAAAAAAAACAAAACCAAAAATAAGTAGAATTATGTTCATATAAAGCACTATTTTGAGTATTTGTGAGCTCATTTTGCCAGCTTAAAACAATTATTTCTATCATTTACAGCAGAAGACATGGGTTATGCAAGCACCATCAATAGGATTGCTTTTTACTTAACAGTAAAAATTCACCAGTAAGAAGCCAAATGCTGAACTGTGGCTTTGCCACACAAACTCCAATTGCTCCTTCCTGCAAGAGATAATTTATTTACCACCACCAGCAGGCTGACATTGCAGGGGCAGCAGGGAGAAGGTGTTGTTTATGGATGGTTGATCCACACCCGTCTTCTGTGACTCTTCCCAATCTGATGGCAGATTAGAGAAAAAAAAGCAAAAAATAAATGGCAATATCAGCTAATGTAATGTTTATGGGTTTTGAGGATGCAAAAGGGGATATTCAATATAGGTACCCCTTTTTTTTCTTGCAAGTGCTGAACTCTGGAATATTTACCACATTGTGTGACTTGCTCAGATAAGTAGACAAACATCATACTTCACATAGGAATATATACACAAATCTCTACAATTAGTAAGGGGTTCCATTTGGCCTCAGAAAGGTTCACTACCATTAACTAAATGGTTTTCATTATGCTCCAGCTCTATTGTTCTGTGCTGGGGCAGAAATAGAGGCAAAGCTTCTCCTTTGTAAAGCAAGAATTAGAATAATTAAAAAATAATTAATTAATTACTTGTCCAGGTCTGTGTCTGCTGTAGTGGACAATCCCTTAAAGAAAAAACATGTTGAAGGGGAGAAAGTTCTAGTGGATGCAAGCTGACACTGTTTAGCCCTATTGCCAGAGGAAAAGCAGTTACACACTACATCTTTCTGAAAAACAAATTAATTTCAATGACTAAATAATGATCAAAAAAAGCAGCCAGCTAGATCCATCTAATTCTATGACAAATCCATCCAGTCAGAATAACACACAGCTCTGACTTTTCAGTCAAAATGAAGTTCACAGGAATAATGAGGCAATCCTGGGAAACAGATCCAGCAAGGTGTATCTGTGCCTTAAAAATCACTCCTCTCTTCTGGCCTGTCATTGCTCCTCCTTGGGCAATGTCCACCCATCATTGCCCATGGAGGTCAATGCACCCTCTGAGCCACACTGTGTTCACGTCCTCAGTCTTGGCTACAGCTGTCCAACCAGGAGAAACTACACACTAAACCTGCCAAGACATTTCCCTTTGCTGCAGACACCTCCAACCTGAGATGACTGGCATGATTACGGATGACTCTGCAGTAGTTTCAGCTCTCCAAGAAAACTGGCTTGTGCTTACAGACCACCATTTCTATTACAAGTGTGTATATACGCATGTATACAAAACACAGAATAAAGATATCCCTCCATTAAATACCTCAGTTGCATACCCAAGACTTAGAACTAACTCCCATATTGGCCGTATGTTGTAGACAGTTTTCAGGTTTCCCTTTTTTAACTCCTCTCCATGTGCGTTAGATATCTTTAGGAAAACTTGTTCAGAACATGCTTTTTCTGTTGAGTTACACAGATACACAGAGGCACCCAAGGATTCACTCAAAACACACACCCAAAACCGTAAAAATACACAGTTACTCTGTGCCTGAGCTGCTGAATCTTTTTTACAGGTCACCAGGCAACATGAGATGAGAATCGTTTGGTTTGCAGATCCCAGGTTGGTTACTGGGTTAGAAAAAAACAGCAACATTTTTTTCTATTTGCTTAGTGAAAACTTCAGAGTTCGAAACTGGGGAGACATTTGCCTTTTCACACCTTTACAGCATCTGTAAAAATTGAGTGATGCTGAAGCTGTTAACGCCATTAAGGCAGTTCTAACCATTTGTTTCAATGTTTGTAGGAATACAGAAATACAAGTTACTACAAATAGCAGTTAACACCACATTAAATGTTCAGAAACACCAAAGCTTATCTCTGCCGAGTTTAATGGAAGCAAAGAGTTTTTTGCAGCTGAAAATCCTGGGTATGGTGAGTATTAAAATGAAATGCATTGGCAGTATCAGAGAACAATTTTTAATGATTTTATCTCACCTAAAACTCCCCTCACTTTATTGTATTAAAAGCCATTGAGAATCTTACTAAAAAGAGGAAGGGAAAAATGCTTAATTCAAAATCATATCATCAGCGCAACATGTGGAGAAAAGCAAATTGGAAAATACCGATATCTTTACTAAACCTTACCTTCACATTAAGAATTATGGAAATCATCCCTTTAGTCTCCCTTATTTTTTATTTTTTTTAAAGTACACAGAGTATAATTTTTTCATGTAAAATACAAATTTACTCAGTCTACTTCACACTTTGAAAAAAAAAATTATCTATTAATTCATAAATATAACCCAAAGCAGGACACTGGACTTGTGCCCTATCTCAAATAATTCTGTGGATCTGAGCAGAAGACAAACTCTAAAGAAAACAGAACAAAATAAAACAAAACAAAACCCTCCAAATTGTAATAAAGCTGTTTGTATCATTGATGATATTACATTTGAATAATTCTTGCGATCTAATGTTGACATAAAAGCAACCAAAATAATTGTTTTTTATAATTTTGAACTAAAGCTTGCATTCATTTTTAAACCGTTTAAAAAAAATTATTTGAAAGAGACATCAAAACACTCTTTTCAATTAAGCTTTTATTTCAAAGAATTAGTATTTCACGCTAAGGTAAAAATGTGGTTTCACTAGCTTGCTTCATCTGGTGTCTGTCTTGATTTCAGAAAACTGCTGCTAGGCCATCTTAAAATTCTCATTTTCCCAAAGAGCTCCTCTCAGTTGCTTTCTCTCATAACTTGATTCTTCAAAGTCTGACACCAGGGCTTTATGGTGTGAAATTATATTTCCTTTTTTGTTTGGCTGGCAAAAGTATTCCTCTTTTAGCTAAAACGTAGCTTTCATGTTACTGGTCCTTCAAATTGTGTGTGTGTGTTTGTATCTTTGTTTAACCACATGATTTTATCTATATAATTTTATGTGATTACAAAATTAGTGGCAAATAAACCAGAATAAGTTGTTTGTATGTTTCATAATGTCAGCATTTATCTTGCATATTATTGTGGGTATGATAAAACAAATACAAAGCCACTCTTCTTACAAAAGCACAATTTTTATCTGCAATAATACAACAGGTGTTAATCCACTAGACTTTTACCAGTAAAAACTACATACGGTCTAAATAAAGGAAGACTGATTTTTTCTTTGAATTCTCACTGATCATCTGTATCCATTAGATATTCAGATTCAGAGGGGCATAAAACTAAGACAGATTTGCACACAGAAAGATCACTCTATTATTTCAATACAATTTCCACTCAAGACCCATCTCAAAGTAATAAGGACTTTACTTTCAGGGACATGATGGAGGTATTTTTGTGAAGGTACTTAAGAGTTTTGATAGCCCAGCTTCTACTTGTTTAAATATTTTATTTTAAGGAATGCAGTTATTTTTCAGGTTTCCTGAAAGAGGAAGAAGCAGAGAAATCTGAATGTGCTCAGATCATAAGAAATAATTGGATTGAGTATGAGCTATTAAGTTGAGCATGTAATTGCAAAGATAACAAGAAAGCACAACTAATGAGATGAGATTAGTAAATAGTCATAGCTGACTTATGTTCTCATCCCAGGCAAAGGGACTGGACTTGCAACCAGACAAGTAGTTTCAAAGTAATTAAATGCTTGTCATATCAGCTGCAAGGTTGCCTCTCCAAACCCACAGTGTTTTTACTAGCATCCAGCAAACTGCTAATAAGAATCAGGGAGGAAACAGCTGGGGGCTGCAGAATCATGTTGCCATGGAAACCACTGCAGGTGAGTGGTCCAAGGAATAATAAACCCCAGAATTTAGAGTTTATAAAAAAAAAAAAGGAAGACAGAGTGAAATAAATAACACAAACCAAGGGCATTGCAAACACTTTTGAAAGGAGGACAGAATAGTATTGTTAAATGTGGTCTGTCAGAGAGAGCATTGCAGGGGACAAAGGGATTGAGCTGAAAGATGCCTCAGTGTATAAGTATACCAGACAAAAAAAAGAAGAAAATGGAACTAAACAAAAGAAAACCACAAACACCAGAGGGCACTGAAGCAGAAATAAAATCTGTTACAGGTCATTGTGTTCAGAAGAAACAGGAGAAAAAAAAAAAAAAAGAACAGTTCAGAAACTGATGTGGGAATCAGGATCTCTTAGATTGCCTAACATAGTTCTTGTTCTCTTGTGCCAAAAAGCATTTCAATATCAAGAATTCCACTTGTATAAGACATGAACCAGCCTTTCCCAGAATAAGAGTTTGTACATCTATGTACAGCACAATGCAAGTCTGATGGATTCGATTTTTCAAAGGTAGAGTCCTGAAACAGTCGCTGGTGGGATTTGCTGAGCTCCTGAACAGACTGAGCACTCAATTCACATTCACAACAGTAAAACTGAGGTTACCTCATGCTCACCTTCCCTATCTGATGGCTAATAGCACCCTGAATTTTCTCTATGGTCAAGAGAGAAGGATGCATAGCTCTAAGATTGACTGGACCAACCAGTATCTGAATAAGTTTCTCTCTCTTCAGTGGTTCTATAGATGCATTATCAATGTCATTTTTATTAAGACTATATTCATCTAGGCAGCTTCCTGTTTGTAGAGTTTGTGAATAAAAGGAAGAAAGCTGTCCAGAGATGTAGAGTGAACTCACTCCAAGCTCACAATACTCAGCAAAAGAGGAGAAGTCTCAGAAGATCATGGTGTTTTCAAACCCACACATGGTGATGGCTTCTCCACACAATGGCCACATACTGCCTTGCAGTTTCCATTTACCTCCACAGAGTAAGACACGTAGGTTACAGAGGAAGAAGGTTCAGTTATCAAGAACACCAATAACGAGGACTTTGACTAGAAAGCCTTCTGGTAACTTTTCTGACTGAGGGGAAAAAAGTTTATAAACCAGTTTAAGAGGAAATCCACAGACAGGACAACAGTTGTGGTACACTGACATGCCATGACCTAGTGAACGGTAAGAGAGAGGTTCTGAGGGCAAAATGAAAGTTACTCCATGGAGCACTAAAGACCAGGAACTCTGTGACAGCATCCCTGATTTTACTGCTTTGTGGAAAAGCAGACAGAAGGCAAAAACCTAATACAAAGCTAAAAAATCAGATAAAGTCATAAACCTGGGCATCTTCAGATAAAGGGCAGGATAGAGGATGGCTGTCATGGATGGAAGCACAAGGTTAGGAAAGCTGCTAGAAACAAGATTGTGCTTTGAGTCATGTCCAAGTAGAAGTAGAAAAGAACAAATTCTGGAAGAAAAATTAAGGTAAGCAAAAAAAAAAGTTGAGGGGAATGTTGCTTAAGGCATTAAACCAAATAGCAGCTACTCTTTCAAATATGAAGTAGAAAGCCAGGAGCAAGCCTGACAAGAGTGTCTCTAGGGCTACTAGAAAATCAAGTTGGTAAAAGAAGTACTCAGAAAAGATACAGCCACATCAGAAAAGGTAAACAAGTTCCTTGTAACTGCGCTTATGAAAGAAATCGGAGAGGAGACAGAGGTCTCAAGGAACAGCAGTAAGGCTAGTGTTTGTGTCACACAAACTGCACAATTGAAACTGCTGAAACAATGTAGTTAACAGACATTCAGATAAATGTCAAATATTAGGAGTGTTGGGAGAGATTAAAGTATCTGGATAAATGACAAAGTTTTACTTATGTTGTTAAGTTTAATTATACTCTTTTTCACTGTGAAAGGACAGGATGATTTCTTCACGTGTAGGTACCTATGCAGTAAGTGTCTAATGTTTGGTGCCACAAATATGCCATGAATAGAGGTCATGACTCACAAATCTGTTAAAGTAAGATCTTTGCAAGAGTCAAAAAGTATAGATACAGAAATTTTGTTGATATAATCAATTCAGATTCTGTGGGGGAGAGGGAGAGAAATGTTTTAAGAAAGCAAATTGTGTTATTAATTATCTAGCAAAAGGGGAGGGAAATGAAATAAATAAATAAATAAATAAAACAAAGGGCACGAGTAAGTGGTCAGTTATCTCAGTATAGGGGTTGACCTTTGCAGTCTAGAGACCTCATTCTAGAATCTTTATTGTAGCCTGAAGAACCTAGGTAAGACCATCATAACACAGCAGAATTTTCAGAGAATTTTCAGTGTCTTAACCCACAACAGTACTAAAACCCTGCATGTGAAAAGCTGCAAAATAATCTTGTAATACTCAGGAAAGGGTGATATAATGACAAATAAAATTGAGTTCTGAGAAATATGAATTAAGGCATCTATTCATAGTGATTGATTGTGAATCAGATATTACTAGTCAGGAAGAAGATTCCATTAGGGAACAAAAGAAATAGCATTTTACTTCAACAAAGCTGACCAATAAAAGAAGAAAACAAAATCAGAGACAACCTACATGCAGAGCTGTAGATTTCTATAGATGACTAAGGCAAAAAGAAGATTGGTGTGGTAGGGAAGAGGAAAGAGGGGAGGAAAACTAAGAGAGAGACATAAGAGATAATTAATTTTTTCTAAGAAAATAAAGGAAAGTAAATAACAGGCAATGGGAAGAACTGAAATATTCAATGCCTCACTACCAAGACCTGGCCATGCAAACCCAATACACAGGGCTAGCAGACTGGTGGGAAGAAGTTTAACATATGCATCTTGCCTTTAGTAAAGCTTCTGGCATTTGACATTTACATAGGAATATTAAAGATATATCATTTGGGTGAATTTAATGTTAAATGCCTGCACAACCAAATGAAAATAATAAGAAAACAACATGTTCATAGAATAGTTAATAATACTTTCTTTTAGCCTGGAAAAGCAGGAAATGAACTGGAAGATCTGCCACAGGTTTTGAATTATATTCTGAATTTCCAGTAGTGATGTAGTTAATAGAGCAGAAACAGTTTGTGAATGCTGCAAATGCCTTAAATATTCTCAAGGATGTTGTTAATGCCCCTTATGAAGGAAATGCCATAAAAATTAACCTAAAAGATGATACACCTGAGAAAGAAGAATTAAAGGTATAAACACAAAAAATAAGAATAGCTGTTTACACAGCAGCAGTGCAGAAATGTAGCTGAGGTCACAGTAAACCACAAAGAAAAGGAGTTGAGGAGTAGAGAGCAAAAGTAATTCTAGAATGAAGGTAGAAGAATATTGCATGAAGGCCATGAAAAGCAGCTATTCCATTCTGCAAAATATTGCCAAGACTATAACTATGGTAAAATATTTCACATAAAATTTGACAAATCAAAGAGAAATCAAAGGAGCTGTTCTAAAAAGTAAGACAGTGTAAAAAATGATTAAAGAAACCCCAAACCCAAAGAAATAATTATATTTCTGTAAACTAGAGAAGATTTTTTAAAAGTGCTTTCAAAACAAGGAGCCAACACTGAGATATTCTCCAAGATGCCAACAGTTAACTGAGAAAGGGATATTTTTCTATTACACTTTTAGGAAAATAGAACAAAACAAAGCTTTTCAACACGATAACAAGTTCTAGGACTAATTATCTGTGGAGAGTACCTATCACGGCTTGTAATTTGGCCTCTATTATTGTCAAATCAGTGTCTGAAACAGAGTGGCAGGGTAAAGACCAAGTAATGCGGAGCCTAGCTTCTGTCTGTTGTCACTGGGTTGACTCTCAGCATTGAAAGTGTTTCACCTGGTTTCTCTTTGGGTATTGACTGGGATGAAAAAGGATTGATCTCTGCAGGAATTTATTTGCACTATATATTTACAATTGTTTACTTACAGGAGGCTGTGAGAGATATTTTTAAAATAACAAACTTTAAGGGCAAGAATTGGCTATTTGCTAAATGCATCAGACTTTGAGTTCTTCCCATGTCAACTCTGAAAATAGCACAACAGCGTAAGGGTAGTAGATACAGTGTGTCACTTCCTCTGGACTTAAAAAGAGCATTGTTTTTTCTTATGTTCTGCATTCTATTTTGCAGATTTTATTACCTCAACTAAGCATTTTACACTATGTCAAATAAGACACCAGAATATCCATGAAAACTTGAAGTCCAGGAAAACAATATCTCAATGTCCAGGTGCAGCTGTGAGGAAAAGGCCATATTAGCAGAGACAGATGCATTTTAGAGTTGATAATGTGTAAAGATGATAATTCACAAACTTGGACCAAGACAGAATTTTTAAAAGTTATTAAACAGGACAAGATTTTTCCCTTGGTTTTGCAAAACCAAGCAAGCCTTTGCACTGGAAGTTGGGCTACAGTTTCCAGGCAGATGATGATGATGAATATGAGCTGGGAAGGCAGGATAGCTAACAGGATTAAAGAAATGGAATTGTAAGAGCCAAAGCAGACAAAGCCCCAGGGAACTCCTACTCCTTGCCCACAGGACAAGAGGCTTCTACATTCTGCGCTGCAGAAATGTGACAGGACTACAATGCAGATTCATATGTTCAGTATCAAGGTTTTTTAGGAAATCTGTCCCATGTAAATTCATTCCCCATTATGGATAAGACTTTATATTGGTGTCTACAGAAAGAATTGGAGATAATAAAGAAAAAAAAAGTCTTGTACACTATGAAAGTGACTTTATAATTTTTTAATGGGGCACAAGCTGACACTGGATGCCCCTTCTGCCTGCATTCTGGAAAACCAATCAGGCTGGAAGCTCTCTTATCATAACAGCTTGGGGCCAAGCTTGAAAAGGTCATTAACCAATAAGCCACATCAGTAGCCCAAAAGAAGAATCTGAACACAATGCATAAGCTGATCTGCTGTCTGAGGCCCCCCCAGCATTGTCCCATCTGAAATACCTCAAGGGAGAAATCTCATGGCAGTCAACATGTTCCTCTGAAATCTCCCTACAATGGAAGCTGTAGGCTTGGTGTCTCTCCCAGCCTGACTTGACCACCTGCATGCCTGGCTGAGCCTCAGACATGGACACTCAGGCGATCCAAATGAAAAAATTTCTCCAGGAATAACATCCGCTTCGTACCTCTTCCCTGGGCAGCTTCTCCTTAGCTACCCTCCAGCCACAGCTCCAGGCTCAAGGTCAGAGAGAAGGAAATGAGGCATTTCAGTGTTGTGCCACTGGGCTTCATGCTTTGGGACCCAAGCCTCTCCTGTTCTAGCTGGGGCTCAGCTCTCTGCCCAGGACCGTTTAGACTTGTGACTTCAGACCTACAGAGATCTCCAGATCTAGATAGGAAAGTAGAAGTCAGGAAAGTGTTTTGTTAACCTCTACCTATCCACAGGAACAGCAGACACTGTGTCCACCCTTTTATGAGAGAGAGCTTTAACTCTTCATCAGCAGCCAACATGCAGAAAGTTGGACAAGCCCCGTCACTTTGAATGAGTTAAGGAAAAGCACCACATGGATTTAGCTCCAGGCCAGGCAGAAATAATTGCCAAATCAAAGCACAGAGCTGAGACATATGTGTAACATCATCTGATTATTGGCAGACAGATTATTTCACAGTATTCTCCCAGGCCAAGTCATAAACGATTCAGAAGCGTGCTTTAGGACACAAGCCATGAATTCATAGCACTGGGGTCTGAAACTCTTCATAGTTTATTCTAAACATCTGTGAAGGATATTTTTGCTGCTATACACAGGGATATCTCTGGCATTTACATATCACAGATTCTGATGCACCTCTATTACCATGTTGTCTTCCACTTGCAAAAAATTAAGGAAGCAATTATAAGCTAAGTAATCCAGGAGCAAAACAAAAGCATGTATTTGGCTTTTAAATCCTCTTAACAAATGAACAGATTAATTAAAAATACTAGAAGATCAGAAAAGCAGCAGGTTTTAGTAAGCAGCCTGGAGAATAAAACTTGTGTAAAAATAGTCACTGGAATATTTGAAATTTAAAAGAAAAAAAAATCAGTAAAAATCTAAGCTTGTTGCAAGTAACTCAAACAGGAAAACCAGGCTATATTTGTTCATTTAATTGGATATCACAAATGTCTGTAACAGCAATAAAAAGAGCAGCAGCCTTCGATTCTTTCAGACCCATAATGTTTGAACCCTTCAGACAGTTTACATTGATGCTGTGGTTAAACAGCAAAGAAGAACCGGGATAGGCACCCATAAATGTGGCAAGCACAGGAGCATTCAGAAACTAAAGGTAACATTTACAAAAAAAGTAATTTATGCCTCTCTAATCCATCTTCTCTCCTAGAAAGAGATGCACCCTGGGAAATGAGGGTACCTTTCCTAGGGGCAGATCTAAAAGAGGGGAGCAGGCTGGCCAACTGGCAAAGTCTCCAGACACCTCTGGACAAATGCCTTCTTTTCACTCATAAAATCTGCATACAGGAAGATGAATATGCAATGGTAGTCAGTAAAAATGGCATTGATAAGGCATCCTACAGAGTCACTGGGAAAGAGAGAACACAGTTCAGGTCTTGGTTTGTTCAGTCAATCTTAGAGCTACATATCCTCTTCATTACACTAGGATTAGGTCACTCCCAAGAGGGCATTTCAAAAAGGAACTACCAAAAACACGCTGATTAACTGACAGTTACAGTTTTGACACAAAGACTTTGGCTCACTTCAGACTAATTAATTTTTGGTAATGTCAGAAGCTGTGACTGTACAGCACTGGGGCTACAGTAGGAGTAACACCTGCTAAATTCTCCAGGCAAGGAAAAATCTTGGCAAACTGCAAGAGAGCAAGCAACCACAAAATCCTCTTCTATCTGCCCCACGGCACTTTTTATAGTTAACTATGCAAAGTGGTAACTGCAAAGAACAGGTGAGGCACACTTCATCCCATAAAGTCAGTGCCTCAAAATTACAAATGCATTAAGCAATACAAACTGATCCACAGCTCTTGAAAGCTGGAAAAGCTGCCAGCTCAAAGAACAGAATGCTAGCACTCTTGACATCAAACACCCTGAAACATTACTTTTCACAGCAATGTAAATAATAAATAGAGGGGAGAGCTCTCAGACCTAGGGTTAAGCCAATCTCATCAGTAAAGTAGGGTTTTGATATGCTGGCTGTCAACCACCACCTCCCACCTATGGTTGTGCAACACTTTTCAGTAATCTTCAGGGGCAGCTCTGTAAACACTGGAGGTTGTGTTATTCAAACTTGTCCTAGGGATGCCAGGGATTATACCAGACTTTTACCCATACTGATGATGCTGCTTTGTCCATGGATGTTCCTCTGGTTAAGCCTTTGTAGATCTGAAACCTGGGGGAGCAGAGAGGTGTTTTAGGATTACAAAATCCAGCTTGCTGGTTTCTGTTCAGCTCTCCCAACAGCATAGAACAGCATTATATCCTTGCTAAAAATCTCAAATGTCACAAAATGCCATGAAAAACAAACAAGAAAGATGCAAAACACTGTCAATATCTTGAGTCGTAACAATAGCAAGGAATTTAACGGGGAAGTGATTCTGCTCCATGTTTTGTCCACTGTTGTCAGTCCTAAGGATCTTAAGCCTTTTCCAACAGGTGTTGGATATACTGAGATCAGTGAGCACCTGAGTGAACAAGAAAACACTTGTTGAAATGCAGGTCTTCTCTGTATTTCATGTCTGAAGTTTAAAAGACTGAGCTGCAGCTACTTGTACTTTGCTTTCTACATCTTTCAGTTTTCAGGGATGTTACAATAAAGCCAAACCTAAGACACTGGTATAAGCAGTGTCTTATACCACTTGTGATCTCTTTCCTTACTTCTCTGTTTCAGCTTACAGGATGGAAAAAAACAACTTTTAAAGTCAATAATAACTCACCACATAAATGTGGATCTTGGAATTATCAAAAAATATCAACTATTTTTAGAGGACTCAGTGGGCAATTGAAAAGTATTTTATTGGCATCTCATGAAATGAGATGTAAATGTGTTAAAAGCTCCTGCAGCTAGTAAAATGTGAAGTGCAAAAGTTATTTTTCCTTTACCCTTTTATTCAACACTGCAACAGTTACAAAATAACTTCCTTTAATTTCTAAACAGAGATCCTCTTAAAGCTGCCACTGATACTCCTTTGTCTCTGAAAGAAAGAGAGTCAGATTGCCCAGATCCAGGGCATAAACAGAGCACACTGACATTTAACCAGAGGCAGTGGACCCTTCCTAGGCTGTAGTATTTTTCCCAGCTAATTGGCGCATAAGACCAGACTTTAGTTTGAGCTAAGAATCATTAGATAAAAGTGGTGAAAGAAACAAACCCAATTTGGTGAACGAAATGATGAAGACATCTTCAACCTGGTGTAGCTCCTGTTGATAAGGCCAAGCAGATATTGAGTAGTCTATGCAAAAGATTATGATATCACGATGTCTTTGCTGCTTATTTTCTCTAAGCACATCATCTTTTATCACATAGTTAAATATTTTGTTGCATACATGTGCAGTGCTTTCACAGTCTTTACTGGGGCCTCCAGGGACTAACACCATAATCCATACTGCCCTCTAAATGATCTGAAGTAATCAACAACTAATTAAAAAATAGAGCTCTAATTACAAGTGGTGTCCTGTAGTCCCCTTCATTCATTTACCTTTGTTCATTGTTGCTCATTTCTATTAGCAAGACATAGTACTTTCATTCCTCTCCAGACCAAGACCATGAAACTCCTGAATTGTATGTGTTAAATAAAATGGTGTGGCCATGCCAGTTGTTTTTCCATCATTATAAACAAGAAAAAAAAACCCTCATCTCACCATTTAAATATTTACCTAGGATTTCCATCTGGAAATCTCAAGTCATTGAAGAGATACAGATTATGACTTGATATGAAGCTAACAACAACCCAAAACTTAAATCTTTAAATATCTTGAATCTTGAAACGTCTCAAACTGGATCTTACTTCATATGGGAAACTATATCTCACAGTCACTTCTAGTTTTTCATCCACTCACATCCAACAGTCTTGAGCAGTTTAAGAAAGTGCCAAAGACTGACTAAATCACAGCTCAGGAACATTTTTGTTACAGAACAGCTGTAGCATTATAGCTCCAAAGTCCAAAATGGTCTAGGCTAGTTTTCACTTTACTTTTCTCTGCAGTGCCTTTACCTGAAATAACATTAAAAGCAGCACTATGGCAAACATTAAGTGCTTAAAAGAATACAGGATATCACAAAAGAAACATTTCCAGGACTGGACCTTAAATTGCGCTACCATTGCTTTCTTGAGATTATAGGATACTGCCTGTACATATTTCATGTACATACTATTGAAATTTGCATTCAGATACTGTTGTGTCTTTTATCCTCTACAACCAGAATCAGCCAGATGGTACCTACCAGAGTCATTAAAATCACAACCCGGTTTCGTTCGCAGTTTGCGTTCTGTATTGTTCTCCCATTCAGACTAAACTCCTTCTGCGTATTTGTTTTCAAGCACTACTTTTTATTTTTAAACAGCATACATCTGCTTTGCTCATTAGAATAAATATTTTACACACACATTATGAAGATAAAGATTCTCACAGAAAACAGCCATCATGCAGTTTTCTGAATGTGGGTTGCAAAGGACATTAGACTATAAATCAGAGCTCTGTGTGAAGCTGGGTTCCCAGTTACCATACCCTGCAAGCATGGGAAGCTAAGAGGGTAGATTAAGAGGACATTCCATGGTAAGGTGTCAGCATAGCTTGGCAAAAGATGCTGATCTCAGGAGAGAAATGCATATTAGGGAGACAATCTAGTTTTAATGACAATCACATTTTTTAGATTAAAATGTATATATACTGACTTTCACCATTAAAACTTATTTACTTCAGAGATTACCACTAATTGCTTCTCTCTTTTTGCTTATAAATAGTGCACCAGGTCTAGTATTGTATTACCTTTGTACCTTGAGAGAAGAGGTTGACTTGCACCAACTGCTATCAGGAAATGTTTTAGCATTTCAAATGTTCAGAAGAATGAATCTCAGCTCAATACTCAGCTTTGCCAGACTTATGCAAGATGACCAGTGACTAAATCAGGTATTTCAGCTTCTAAGGCTATTTGCAATAACAACCACATATAAATTGATTACACATTTTATTGGGTTTGCATGGTCAGGTTTGGGGGGGGGAGGGGGATGGAAAGGGGGTAGCTTCTGTGAGAAGCTGCCAGAATCTTCCCCTGTGTTCGATGGAGCCAATTCCAGCCTGCTCCAAGACATGACCCACTACTGGCCAAAGTCAAGCCCATCAGCAACAGTTGTAGCACATCTAGGATAATGTAGTTAAGAAGGGGGAAAAAAAGGCCTGCGCAACTGCAGCTGGAGGGAGTGAGGACTTGAGAGCAACAGCTCTGCAGACACAACCCGTGGCGCACCCCTGTGCCCCTGCAGCCCATGGAGCTCCACTGGGGAGCAGATCTCCACCTGCAGCCTATGGATGACCCCATGATGGAGCAGGTGGATGCCTGCAGGCTGTGGCCCCATGGGAAGCCTGCACTGGAGCAAGCTCCTGGCAAGACCTGTGGTCCCATGGACAGAGGGCCCACACTGGAGCAGGTTTGCTGCAGGACTTGTGACCCTGCAGGGTACCCACGCTGGAGCAGCCTGCTCCTGAAGGCCTGCACCCGTGGAAGGGACCCACACTGGAGCAGGGGAAGAGTGTGGAGTGCTCTCCTGAGAAGGAAGGAGCAGCAGAGACATGTGTTAAACTGACCACAGTGCCCATTCCCCATCCCCTTGTACTGCTTGAGGGGAAGAAAGAGAAGTTGTGAGGAAAGTTAAACCCAGGAAGAAGGGAAGAGTGGGAAGAAGGTGTCTAAAGATTTAGTTTTTCTTTCTCATTATTCTCTCTGATTTGATTAGTAATAAATTAATTCCCTTCCCTCCTTTCCTCCCCTCCCCCCAAGTCAAGTCTGTTTTGCCCATGGCAGTAACTGGTGAGTGATCTCTCCCTGTCTTGACCCACAAGCTTTTCATTCTATATTCTCTCCCCTGCCCAGCTGAGGAGGGGAGTGATAGAGTGGCTTAGGTGGGCACATTGGATCCAGTGAGGATTTCAGCCCAGCACACAACTGAAAACTTTCCACCTACTTTCATGTACCTGGTACTGACAAGAGATACAGGACTCTGGTGACACACATGGCTGTACAACAGGGAAGCTGTTGGGGTGTCTGCCACCCACTCCAAGGCAGCTTCAGAAAGTAAGAAAGTACACTC
Source organism: Pezoporus occidentalis (assembly GCF_034315485.1). NCBI lineage: Eukaryota > Metazoa > Chordata > Aves > Psittaciformes > Psittacidae > Pezoporus > Pezoporus occidentalis. Next base: position 285,650 of record NW_026913693.1, on the reverse strand, counting down.
TCTGTTTTTAGGCAGAAATGTGGGTTTTCAGTTCTAGCTGTGACTGAGTTGAGCATAACCTGAAACTTTATCTTCTCTTTGCACAGCTTTGTGTATTCTATGAAGGTTCAGTAAACATGATAAAATACCCCACTCTTTTCAAAGAGCACAGTCATTAGCATGAGCACCAAGCTATCCCCTGTTAGCCAATCCAAAAGCAAGTGAAGAATAGTGACAGATGAAATTTATCATTATAAGAAGAAATCAAAGTAAACAAGATTTTCATGTTTCTGAATGTCACAGTAGAGATATTTTTTATTTTTTTTAATAAAGTCTTAGCTGTTATAATTACCTACTGAAAATACTGGTGGTAGTTAAATACAACTTTCCTAATCACTACGGAAAGATAAGGCTCTGCCCTTGTGTTACTAAAGTCTTCCTGCTCATTCAGTCTGGACACTCAGGACCTCATCTCCAGCTAGTGCAACAGAGCATTGCTGAGGTTGAACACATGAAAGTTTAAGTCACTGAGGCACTAAGAATGGAAACATGTCAGCAGATTATTTAATCAAGCTAAAAGAGCAAGCCTGTTTCTGAACATCCACAGGACCTTGATCAACTCTTTTGCTTTCATGTATGTGCCTAATCTTTAACAAAATGAGCTAGGTGTTTTCAAGTGCAGGTGGTTGCTAAAGACACTCAAATTTACTATTTTCTGTGTCTATAAAAGGGAACCTATAGTAAAGGTGTCAGAGTGCTGATGAAGACAGGTTTTTTACTAAGAATGAGGGCTGGATGAAAAACTGTTGAAAGTCTCTGTGAAATGGACTGTCTGGGCGATCCATCTACAAGATCTCCCCTTGGATACTTTGGGGACATGACAGCAGGGGTGAGGTCCTACCAGATGCTGCCCTCTCCCCTGTCTGAAGTTGACAGCGACTCGTCCAGCTTTTGTTCTTGGGCTTCAATCTGTAACTGTGAGGATGTACACAAGAAAAATAATCTCAAACTATATAAACATAAGTAATGTAATCTCAGACCACTGCTACTAATGTGGAAAGAGAGCTCAGGGTCAAACCAAATGCTCCTACACAAACACTACCTCAAGTGCTCAATAACACTGAAAATCAAATTGTAAAGCATTTTTATGGCACTAGATGAACATTTGGTGTATTCACAACATTTGATACAAGGCATGGCTTTGCTCCTTCCCCTTTCATGTCTCAAAAATATACCAAAAAAGATAAATGAGAATGACAAAAGGTTACAGAGAAATAACTAAGTACACCATGACTCGACAAGTTAGGAAAGACACAACATTTATACTATGTATATTAGAAGTCCATAAAAACAGAGAGGGCAGATAGTGCTTTAGTTATTTACCTTTATTTTTTTTTCCTGATATAAGCAGTAAGGACATAATCTGAGAGAAATGAAAGATGAAAATATAAATAGTTAAGGTGGCTCTACTGATGCACAAATTTCTGACAAGTTGGACATACAGCTCAGGCGATACAACCTCAGAAGCGAGACAAGTCTCAGGGCTTTACTGAAAATATGTACTCTCTTTTAAAAACACTAAAATTTAGGAACCTGGACATTTTTAGGCAGGAAATGCGGCAGACAGGGTGGCCAATGCTACAATAATAAATCAGTTTTGAACGTGGAACACTTCTAGTTTGTGTTCATTCCTTTCCTTCAGAATCTCTCAGTCTATCATCAATCAGTACGATAAAACAGGAAGGTGTTAGGTGTTACTTGCTCTGTGTTTTGCAGTGAAATATAACCTTGCCAGGGCCCCCTTTTTCATTTATTTCAATTGCTGTGGCTGTTTTGAAGTTTCCCTGCCCTTGATTTGCTCTCCAGCTAGCTCGTTTGGTACTCACCTCCTGAAAGACAAGCACAGGGAAAATCTTCAGTTCCTAAGTGTTCTGCTGTCTTCCTGTGCTTCTGCATAAGCAGCACACTCTTCAGGAGAATTACTGGCTGGGTGGTAACCCACCATTCATCATTCTTGGGAGCAAATGGCCCAAGTTTTCATCCAGCATCCCCTGTTTTGTGGGTAACAGAGGCACAGTTACTGCCCGTGTAGTGTTTCATGAACTCTGACCTTGAGCAGGATACTTGCCCAGTTTTCTGTGTTCATTCCTGTGAGGGTGGTGAGACACTGGCACACAACCAGAGATGGTGTGGCTGCCTCATCCCTGGAAAATTCAAGGGAAGGTTGGATGGGGCTTTGAGCAACCTGGTGCACTGGAAGATGTCCCTGCCCATGACAGGGAGGGGTGGAATTAGATGATCTTTAAGGTTCTTTCCAACCCAAACCATTCTGTGATTCTAGAAAATGTTTAGGATTTCAGATGGGACTTCACAAATTGTAGAGAAAAATATCTCAAACACTAGAACCATTTGTAAGCATGGAGAAGTTCAGCTTGTCCTTATGAATAAACATCACTAAGGAGAAACAGGAATTTCAGAAAAAGAAGCGGAATTAAGAAAATATTTATTTGTCTAAAGTGAGGACAGAAAAGACTCAATAACTGCAAAATATTTTATTTATTGCAAACAAAAGCTGTAGTAACAACACTGACAATACCAAATTTTAAGGGTTTGAAATTCTCAGAAATCACTCGTTGTGATTTTTTTTTTTACTGCACATATCTTTATAATTATATTTTTACATTAGTTTTACATTGTGACAAAGTAAATTACTTACAGAAATTAAGACAAATTGTATATAACCTGCCAGCTTACTAACATTGCATTTATATGTCTCGGAGTGTAATTATTTAACACTTTCATCTGAAAAGGATTATCAGATTCAAAGCTTTGCTAGCCATATAACAGAATGATACAGTTTGCACCAATACATTTTTTAAATGATTAGAAGCATATGGGAATTCACTGTGTGCTCTTCGTATTTTCTGCAGAATGTAGGTCATAACAAACTTTGTTACTTTGCTAGAACAATAATTTCTTCCTTTTCTTTAAGATATCCAGCAAAAAGGCAGACAAATGCATAAAGCCAACATTTTTAGCTCCAATGCTGAATAGTCTGGAGGGCAGTAGTAAAAGTCCTGAGTGCAGGATGAATCCCTTGATGATACAACAAGAGGGACCCGGCCTCTGCACTGAACCCTGCTTTTTTGAGTTCTTTAGCTATTTCCTCTACATCCCAGCCCCCCTCTCCCTGGTTAGCCAGCAAGTGGTCAATAAGGCGAGGACAGAAGGCAGTAGATATGCACTTTACCACTAACTTGGCATCGAGGAGCAAGGAAAGGATTTCCATGTCACAGTTGGAATCATCAACCTATGAAGAAATTAAAATCCAAAGTAATTAAAAGTTAATTAGTGGATACATCCATCAACGAGAACAAATCATCACTGTTCTAACTGCACAGTGTGACCTTGAAAAGAATTCCGTATGGATTAACACCACAGATATATACTTTGCATATGTTAGAATATGTAATGATACGTCTTTAACAGTCTCCATCACATTAGTATAAATATTTGACCTGCAGAAAGTTAAGGACCTGGCTAAGGTTACATGAACAGCTTTACAGACTTTTCATGGGTTCTCAGCCTCAATGCAAAATGGACCACACCATTTACCTCCAGATCTGACACCCTGAGGAAGGTCAAGCAGAGTATATTAAAGTTAGGTCACTTTATATTAATGTAATATGCCACATTACACGTATCAATATGATAGGCAACATTTGCAGACTCAACCAGATTTTCCCAAGTTTCAATGCTCACAGCAAAGATGAGCTCTTAAAATATAAGTTGTATTCTTCTGAAAAGATTTGGAGCACAAAGCACCTGCCTCTGTATGCCTCAGAAAAAATGTGGTTACTTGATATATGAGAGCAGATGTTCTCTTGAAAAACTTGTCTATAGCTTTACAAATAATACTGCAGAATACTTGAAATTCTACTTCAGTTAATTTTGACATGTATTTCACAAGTTCCTTAAAAACCAGTGTGGTTTTAATCATCTTAGGTGATTTACCAATTCAAGAAGTGAAATAAAACAAACACATATAACCTCCCAAAACAGGCCAAAGGAGGGGTAGACAACAGTCGGGTTTTCAGTGGCTGCATTGTAACAAGTTACAAATAAACTAACCAAATCATGCTATATTTACAAAACAACCTCTCACTTAAAAAAAAAAAAAAAAAAAGAGAAGAAAATCTGTCTGATTAGCCTCTGCTTAAGTTGTTGTAAAAATGATGCACTATCTTACATGGTTGGTAAGCTACCAGCAAGAAATAAAAGACCCTGTGATCCAGTGATGTAGTACCCTTGAAGACTAATTCAACTACTACACAGGACCACGGGACATGACTACTGTATACTGAGAGATTTGGCCCTGACACTTGACAGCTGCAATTAAGCAATTTTTAATCTAATTAGCACCACAAAACTTTTAACCCTGAATCTTTTCAGGACAGCATTTAAAGTTTCCTCATATCTCTGCTTTAGTTCAAGCTAAAACAGTGCAGAACTTTGCTTCCTCATGTTCATGTGCAGTGGGCTTCATGTACCTCTTGCTCCCCCACTGTCACCAAGAACATACTGCAACAGGAACTTCCTGGTTTTAATCCAGTTCTGTGAGAGATCATGCACACCATTTAACATGGACCATGAACTGTGGAAACTACTCTCTCCAGCTTCCCTATACACATAGTCGAACCTATATATAGGTTTCTATATATACTATATGGGATTGAACAAGATCCTCAAAACATATATCAGAACAAGTACAGAATTTTCTCTGGAATGCCTGGAATTCCAAGATTCCCAAAGTTTGGCATCTGATTTGAAGGAATCATTTGCATGTAGAGGAACACCGAGAGTTCATGAGGAACTATCAGATAGCTCCTTGCATTGAAGTGGATGAGAAATCTACAACTAGCTCCAGGAGATAGAACTTCCTTGGGAGTAACAACACATTCTTCTAGAAGAAAGATCTTGATTTTATCTAAATAGTTTTGACTAATTAATATATTTCGCTTCTGTGAAAGAGCTGAAAAGTCAGCATGATGACTGAAAGCATGTATGTGATTAGAAACAGAAATAGAATAATTTGTGCTCTGTTTTGGAAAAGATACAAATAAACAACATTATATAAAGGAGAAAGATAAAACATGAAATATTGTGGCATGAAAAGCTATTACACTTCTTTTTATCAATTTCAATTTACCATTAATAACGCATGACCATTATTTTCCATTTACTATTTTCACTTCCTTTGGATCTTCATAAGCTTTCTAGAAAAACAGAATGTCTTTATCATGTTAACCAGGAAGAGAGTTTGCTGTTTCACGCTGTGCTAGTTCTTCCATTACTTCATTTAGATACTCATGGCTTGCTTCCTATTGAAATCTTAAAAATAATCTTGATTTCCTCCAAGTCTTCAACAGTTTCACACTTACAAATTCAAAGCTAATGCAACTGTGCATAGAGGTTCTAGGTCAAGTTTACAGATCAGTCCTAAGAACCATAGGGATGTCCAGGCTTCAGGCTGTCCAGTCTTTTAAGTCTTCCATTATTTAATAATTCCTCTAACTTGTCAATGTTTGATGTGTCTTCCTGTTCAAGACAGCTTGATAATTAAATAAAATTGGTCGACAGCTGGCTAAACATAAGCCAGCTTGTGCTGAGGTGGCAGAGAAAGCCAAGAGCATTCTGGCCTGTATCAGAAATGGTGTGGCCAACAGGACTAGGGCAGTGATTGTCCACCTGTAGTCAGCACTAGTGAGGCCGCACCTCGAATCCTGTGCTCAGTTCTGGGCCCTTCACTACAAGAGAGACATTGAAGTGCTGGAGTGTGTCCAGAGAAGGGCAACAAAGCTGGTTAAGGATCTAGAGCACAAGTCCTATGAGGAACGCCTGAAGTTGTTTAGTCTGGAGAAAAGAAGGCTCAGGGGGGACCTTACTGCTCTCTACAACTACCTGAAAGGAGGCTGCAGTGAGGTGAGTGTTGATGTCTTCTCCCAAGTAGCGAATGGGACAACAGTAATAGGACAAGAGGTAATGGCCTCAAGTTGTACCAGGGGAAGTTTAGGTTGGATATTAGAAAAATATTCTTCACTTAAGGGTTGTCAAGCATTGGAACAGGCTGCGCAGGGATGTGGTTGTGTCACCATCCCTGGAGGTATTTAAAAGACATGTAAATGTGGCACTTATGGACACAGTTTAGTGGTGGACTTGGCAGTGCTGGGTTAATGGTTGGACTCAGTGATCTTAAAGGTCTTTTCCAACCCAAATGATTCTGTGATTCTGAAATTCCTACCTTTGGCATCTGGTAGCATACCACACAGCATACTAAGCCATTATCCAAATAACTATCATCTTTTCGGAAATGGGAGAGTGGAGGGAGGTTCCACCTCTGAGCTCTGTGTGCTCTATTCTTGACTCGTATGTAAGTTTTACACAACGCTTCAGTGTTTGATTTTATGAACATAAAATGCAAACAGTAGTTATAGTAATGAGATTAACAGCAGATGAGAGGTTTGATTTAAATAGTTTTTTTAGGCTACTATTCAGTTTATGAAAATCCTATAGATTAGTGTGATTTCATGTGCCAAAACTGTACAAATTGGAAAGAGACAAGTCTGAAAGTAAAAGACTTTTTCTACCATGAAATGATTAAACGTCTGATCTATATTATGGGAATGATGATGCCTGCATGCAGAAGCACAGCAACCTCTCTGTACTCATGCATTAATGGGATCACCGGTCTTTACACATAACAAAAGAGCATACAAAAGGCCCTTGGTTGTATCTGACAGCTCATGCTTAAGCTCGAATAGTCCATCAGGTTTAAATTGATCAGTATTTCCCATTTTCTGACTTCAAGGCTGTCTGAAGACCTGGTCAGGAAAAGGAAACCTTTTTTGTAATTGTCCCCAGGCAACTGGATGGAGACACAAGACGGCAACCAGACCCTGTGAACGCATTTCACACAGTTTAGGCTACTGTCTGTTTTGCCACTCTTTCGTCAGTCTAAGCAGAGTCTGATAGGTGTGGGAAGAACACAGGGGTACTAAGGTTTAATAAGAAATCTGTATAAAAATAGGCAGCTGAGAAAGCTAGATTAATTATTGCCTAATTTTGCTACTCCAGATCATGTCAACATTTTGGGTATCATATGAAGAGACAATCACAGTCATTATTTTAGATAAAAACAAATGCACACACCGAAATTCCTTTTCAACACCTATGCAGATTGTTAATGAATTAATGTATATACAAAAACTTTATTTAAGATAATATATGCACTGAGCAGTGGTGCTTAAAGCTATAAGTTTTTTTCTATTAAAATCTATTTAAATGCAAACTGACTACTACATGCATTTAAAATTAATTTTAAATTAGAACAAGCATTTAAGCAAAAAATTACTAGAACAATAAAAAAGGTAAATACACATAGCATATATTTAAAAATGAAAATACACCATACAGCATGGTGTCTGTGCAAAAAATGACTCAACAAAACTAAGACTCCCCAATCTAGAAAAGAGGCAGTTTAAAGAGTATAGAGCAGATAGCAACATCATTAGAGTATAAAGGACTGATTAAACACATTCTCTCATTAAAAAAATAATTATGAAGCATCAAATTAAACTAGTAGGATCAGATTCAGATTAAAAAAAAAATGTTTTTCTACACTGCTAAAATATTTGGCAAATGACAGTGCAAGATGTAAAAGCTCACCTAAGTTTAAGGAGAAATTGGACAAAACTGTTAAAGAAAACCACTGGCAGTTCCATAGTTACCAAATACAGCTGAAAATAACCCAAAGCTGGGAGAGTAGTGTCACAGAAAGAGAGCCTATACATTTGTCCTTATTTTACTCTTCACTAGAATTAAAATTCCTCCATCCACTGGAGCTAGCCTACTGTTCCAGATGGAATTTTGATCCTCAAAATTTTACTGTTTAAAAAAATATTAATTCAAAACAACCTTCAGGTTTTTTTTTTGTTTGCCAATGGTTTCAATCACATTTTAAATGTTGCTTAAATTAGCACAGATTGGCTGCAAGCATATAATTCTGGCATACATATCACGCATTTGCCTACAGTAGACAGAGGCTCTCTTAATGCACATCATTTTCAAAAATCACTCTTTTGATAAGACTTGTAAAGAAGAGAGTAAAACCCAATTAAGACAATTACTAAAAAGTAACCTTACCATTCCAGTTTTATAAAGGTACTGCTTCTGGGCAGACAGCATAGGCAGAATAGGATATGAATGAGTCACTTCTTATCTGCCTGTGTAAACAGCGCCCTTGCTATCCCAAGATCCTAACTAAGCCTTAAAAGCCTGGTTCCAGCAAGGTTTGCCAGCGACCCCAGAAACACTGTTCCAGTAATATGGGATGCAGCTGACTGCAATTTAAGCAAGTCTCAGAGGTGCAGGTAGCTGCTGCACAGATTAACACACAACTGCTTCCCATATTGTATAAACACGCAAATAAACTATAAACCACAATAATGATAAATTCAGAGTCTATTCAATACAGAAAAATCACTATGCCTATCTAGACTGCCGTGCTGAGGGTGCTAAATTTTTTATTAGAGCAAAACCTGTTACTTCTGGAAAGCTTAAAATAGGAGCATCTTTACTTTTTCATATCTATGCCTCCTTCAGCAGGATTTGACAATGCAGATTTAGTGTGGCACCCACACAAAATGCGCATGTCTCCAAGCAAAAGAACTGGTGGGGATAATTACACCATGGAGAGGAACTCCTGACATTTTTTCCTTCACTTTCATACCTATTTAGGTATTGTCTGAAATCTACTTTCAAGGTGTAGGCATTCAAATAGTATCTATCTCTGATGACTACCTCGCTCCTTTAGACTGTGGTGATCAATACTTTTCCCTGCTAGACATACGCGTATTCATCTAGAAAGTGAAGCAGCATAGAAACAGAACTGCAACAGATGCACTCATTTCCACTGAAGCAGCACTACAGCACTCTGCTTCAAGCAAGACTTGTGCATTTTATCAAACATCTCTTTGATGCAGAATTTATAAATGGATCTGCACTTACAGATGGAAAACCACATCTCAGCGAGGTAACTGTCAACAGAAGCAAGGACTCACTTGCACTCTGTCTCCACAACTCCAAAACTCTGCACATCTTCAGCAGGCTGGGGAGGAGACTTATCTCTGACTACTAAGTGTGGCTCTTGGAGAGGGTGGGGGATTCAAGCTGTTTCCCTGTACAACCTGTATTCGCTCCTATGGTTACTGCTGTATTTCTGAATCAGACTGGCAGTTTTGTGTCTTAACTCTGAACTCTGCTGTCAGTGCATAATTAGTAAGGGGTAAGCATGTCTGCCTGGAGCACTGCCATCAGCACAGCAATATTATGAACTGCAAATGGGCTCAGGCAGGCTTGAGGCATTCAGCTCTACCAAGGCAGCAGGGCCCCTGGGCATGCAGAGACAGGCAGCCTGCAAGTTTTGAGAAATCTGGTGTGTGAAATAGGTGGATCAAGATCAGGTTTGCCACAGGTGTCACCTCTTCTGATGCACTCAGAAGAAGAACCTGAGGCATCTAGAAGGTGTTGCCGATAAATCTCTGAGGCCTCCACAAATTCACATGACCATGAATGAAAGAATTTTGTGCAACCGCTCTCCAAGACCAACAACATCAGCATGTAGTTAGTAACATTTCTGGTTGCTAATACAGCCTATACTTGCCATGACACAACATATTTGGAAAAAAAAAATAAAAATCTCCTGCAGTGAGAATTTCAGATAAGAAAGAGCCGGTCAGGTTTTGCCTAACTGAGGGGAAAGTCAAGAGTCTGGGCAATTCCCTGTCAGCATTATTTGTGCAGGTGTCTAGAGGTTCTGGTATTAGCAATAGGCAGTGTTTCATTCATAACTTATGCATTATAAAATGCATGCATTATGAAATATAGATACTAATGGAAAGATAAGAGCTGATGCTAACACAACAGCAGAAAAGAACCGAACCTGCTATTTCCCTGAGTATTGGCCCTCCACTACTACTGGAGGTAAAAATGGTTTCCATTTTATTCTTTATTGGAGTCTATAACTATAGGACAAATAAATAAGGAAGTAAGAGAAATAGCGAGATACTCCCCCTCCCCGAAAAATAAATCAGGGACAGATACTTTACCATGATCACTGTTCACTTACAGACACATAATTTCATAAGATTTCTTTTAATAGGTAAGCCACACCAAGTTAGTAGCCATAAATAGCATAAGATATGGAGAACACTGGAAATTCCATTATTTCACATATTCTTTATGATTTTCATACTATGTTTTCATTGTCGCAAAGGTAGTCAGTGCTTCATAATTGGAAGTATAGTATGTAAACAGAGCTAAAGTATTAGATTAACTAAAACCATTTTCTAGTTGTATTTTGTATTCAGGCCTTGACTGAAGATGTATTTGATGTATATTAACTCCCATTTGTTAACTGTTTTAACAGCATAACTTAACTACCACCATGTAATAGAATATTTGGTTGCTCTGTCAAGTATAGAAACAAGTTCTCATCTCTGAAAGATAACCAAGTGAACGGACAATACTGAAGCCCTTCTCAAAAACAACTGACTCTTAAGGGCAAACTCTGAGCTCTGTTGGCAGTAGTAAGCTTATTTAACTAAACTGATTTTTAAAATTATTCACACACCACACAACACATAGGAAGTATAGTTATTTCTGTTATCTGAAAAAGAGAAGTGGCAGTTTATTAAAAGATCTTCAACAAAAAGAGAGGTATGCAATTTCAAAAAAGCTTACACAAAATCTTGGTTGTTTTATTACAGGCAAAAGCTATACAATCCCTAGTATCAGCACTTCAGCATCATCGTTAACTGTAAACATCCATAAAGCTGTCAGCACCATACAACAAATGGCTAACTAATACAACGTATCAGCAAGCAAGCGCTGTATTTTTCTCACAGCCATGTTTGTGAGCTGTGTTAGCACTATGTCAGGGAATCAATAGCTATGATTTCCCTTTGCCAGATGTTATTTGTCCTTTTCCTGTTTAATGTAAGCAGAAATGGGATTCCTATGAAAAATTCATTAAGAATTCTACAAAAAACATTAACAGTCCAAATACTGTTTTTACAAAGTAAAAAGTATGCATAAAAAATTACACTGAATAAACAACACTGACATAGCTAAGGAACATATGCACTTTTAGTACAACACCAACTAATGTGATTATAAGAGATGCACATAAAACAAGGAATAAAATGTTCTTTTCTAAACAGTGAGAAGAGCTTTTAAATTTAGCATGGCACTCTTTTGTACTAGCTGCTTTTCTAACACGGGCAGTGGAATGTCACTGGCTAAGTTCTATGCCTGATGTAATGAAGTCAACAGCTGAATTTTCACTGACAAGATGAAACCTAAGTCCAAAGCTAAACGCTTTGAAAATTCTGGGTTATCTAGTGCTCTTACAGAACTATGTGCTCGAATTAATACTGAATTTAGATAGAAAAATTAGAAACAATTTATCAAGATACCTCCTGCATAACAAGGCCAAAAAGAATGATTTTAGGCATGCACAGGTGTGCATGGTTTCTGGCCTTAAAACCCCAATGTATTATAATCAACCTAGAGTGTAGAAAATTGAAAGCTGTAGCACACTAGAAAGGCCAGTTAAGAGTGCAATACAATCAGTAACCATTCAGAAAGTGCCACTGCACAGCATTATTCTTTAAAAATAGTTAAATAAAATGTATTTGGACACAAATTCCTGCTGACAAGCTTCAGAGCTACTCACACAGCAGCTTTCATCTGCTAACAAAGAAGTCAATTTTAAAAGGTTAATAAGAACATATAGATGAGAAAGTGCATGCATATATCAGATGCCCAGTTGCTTTCTATGAGATCACGTTGTTTAAAAACAGTTACAGAAAGGCCTTGCTTTGCAGATACAAAATCTAAAACTGCACATGGTAAGAGAAAAGTACAGATTTACTAAAGAGAACCTATTGTTTTGGTTGTTAATATTTATAAAATTATGTTTTATGGAAAAATTAAAAAAAAATCTGTGGTTTATTTGCATAAAGAAATTGCAAATAGGAACCTTCATTAAAAAAACTTTGGTTCTTTGCTTAGAATGTCAAACTCAACTAGGAAGTGCTCCAAATTCATTCTGGATACCAACTATGGTATTGGAATTTTGATACAAGCAGATGTGTGTTACATATAATACGCTCTGCCACCTTCCATGATGCCATTTTATTCGTTCATAGAGAACAGCTTAAAAAAGCTGGTGCTTCATTCATTTTGGTAACCAATTCCTTTTGAAGGAAAATCAATTAACATCTGAGATGGAGCCTATGTTTCCAGGTCTACTGCTTCTCTGACTGGTCTTCACTGTTGCGTTCTCAAAAGGAGGTAAATCCTTTCTCAAGTTATCTAGTGGATGCAAAAAGAGAAAGCTTCTGGAATACAATATGTAGCCCAAGAAGGAAAGACAGGAGCAGGAATTAAGGGAGTATCCTGGGAAGAGCAGGATGCAGAACATTTTTCCTAGGGAACAGAAGATTGGTTGGAATGTAGAGGATAGGACTGCATCGTTTGTTGCAAACAAGGAATCTGAAAAATTTGTGGTAATTAATATAGCTAGAGCAGAGAGCCTGCCCAAGAAGGCTTTCCTACAAATCACATTTTTAAAGCTTTTGTGTTTTGGGGATGCTTATTTTAAATAGATATACAGAGATCCATTTTTGTTTCCATATGGGGAATTTCATTTTGAAGTAGCATCTGGGAAATTTGCCAACAATTATTATTTTATATTGTAATGTACAACCAAGAGGTACCTAAGTCATGGTGCAGAATTTGGAAATATGAGAGATGAGGCTTTTCTACCTAAATACTGTAATTCTGGAAACTTTCAATGCAGTTAATTCAACCATACAAGGAAAGCCGCTGCCTTTCATATAAAGGTCTGAGACAATACCTCCCTTGTCTTTTGTGGTAGAGTGCTGGATTGTAGACTAACATAAAAACCAAGCCAGGTTGTACATGCACAAGTCCAATTAAGAGCCTCAAGAAGTTTTAATCCCAACTCACTTTTCAAAGAAAAAAAAAAAGACAAAAAAAAATTAAAATATAATGTTTTTGTCTAGGTGACTGGCTTTCATCTTTTTAGGTGTTCGTTCTTAATTTAAAAGCAAATACATAGTAATGTAACGTTTTCTAAGAATTGAAAAATATACCGTAATGTCTTTCAGCTCTTCTCCAAACAAAAGAATGACAGTATTTAGTTTTTTTTTTCCTCCAGAAACTTTGATACTTGCATTACAGTATGAAATAAAACCAATTTACAATTGCATGGAAGTCCTCAAACATACCATCTTGCATTTTAACCTTTCTACAACAAAACCACTGATGTAGAAGCTTTCTATGCGTATGCAAAGACTGCTAAATTTATCAGAAACAAGCTAATTCACCTGATGTACTATTATCACTTTAAAAAGCCCCAAAGTGAATATGAATATGAACACAGATATAATAATCTACTTTATAAAACAGAATAGTTTCTGTTCCACCACACTGACTTAAAATAGCATGGTAGATAATTTACAGAAAGTGCCATGAGTTTTAATCACCTCAAGTATATATAAAAGATCTTACTAGCCCCTTGTTACTGCTCACTGTGGAAACAATAGCTGTGGAAAATCTCTAAAATGACAACTGTCTCAGTAGTCTCTGCTTACTACAGGAACATAAAACAGCTAATTTATTACCTCAGATGCTGAAAGTCAGTTAATTCAAATGCTCATACCTTAGTAACAGCTTTTATCTGCTCCAGTGCCATGGTGTGAAGATCTTGATCTTTGCTTTCTACCAGCAGCTTCAGGGAGGGCAGCAGGAGGGACTGGTTAAGTAGCAGCAAACATATTTCTTTTATACACTGAAAATAAAAGTAAACTCGTTCAGTGAGATCTCTGGAGATACTAACATCATCAATTTATAAAAATTCCATGTCAAATGCAAAATGGAAGCCAAACTTCCACCACAAATGAAATCCCTGTTGGAAATAACTCTTCGAAAACTTGAAAAGGCAAATTTAAAAAAATGTGGAATACAGGGTTATAAGCACAATGTCTGTTATATTAAGACAAGGCAGGTACTGAATCACCATTACAGCTTGGTGTTTCACTAAAAGAACAGAGCAATCAAAGCTCTCTGTGGGACTAATATATTTGTGCTTACTGAAATACTGCAAAGCATAGGAAGAAACTTAACAGACACATGACATTTCTGTAACTCAGTTATGGAATCATGAAAGTGGAACAAAATAAAGAGGAAATATCAGTACATACAAGATTTCAGCATCATGAAATTCTGCTGCAAGATCTTTCCAAATTTTATGCAGTATTTATTAATTTATATCTCAAAAAGTATTTCAGCTACTAAACCATGTCGGAAGTCAAATTATAACTCACTTTTCCCTTTTTGTCATTTCCAAGAATTTGGGTTGTTTGTCACAACCACTTTCCACTGAGGCCCATCAGAGATGTCCCATATTTCAGGACAACTTACCCTAAGTGCCCTGGATATTGTAAGGAAGTCACTTTGAAAATGGTATCCAATTCTTAGAGGTGCTCTCTGTTTCACTCTGACATTTAGAGAGCGATTGCTGAAAGAGCTCATTGGCTAAATATAAACTGAGAGAATTCAAGTCACATATTTTTCTATCTCTTTTGCAGTCTAATGACAAGTTTAACAATTTGATCATCAAGATGCAACCGCACTTTTAGCAGCACGGGTTTAGTACCTGTGAACCTAAAAGGCTAAAAATTATTTGAAGAGGAGATTGTTAAATGCTCCAACTGTGACATGCTGCAGACACCTGGCCTTGCTTGGCACAGGGAGCTCTTCGGCTGCACATTGCTCAGTCTTTTCTATATTTATACCTTCAAGAAACACTGCCTAGAAGGTTATATTCTACCACACTGAGCTTTGAGTCACTGAGGCAAGGCTTATTTTCTTACCCAGACTTGTTCCTTAAAACTTTTATTTATCAACAACAGATTGTTGATGTTTTCAGTGAAGGATATGATAAAGGAGCAAGGAATAAGAAGATTAAATAAATACATTAAGCTTTGTCTGATCAGTCATATACTATTACACTTCTAATAATTTCACATTGAAAATGAATGCAAAGGTAGGGATCCACTCTACATACCTCCTTTTCTTGAAAATGTGAATCCACAGCAATAAATGCAACTTATGTTCAGGAAAATAAATTATAAAAGGCATAAGACACATAATCTGAACAAAACCAGCAATTTTACCATGCTTGGTAACTTTTTCTGTCTGAAAGCCTCTCAAAAACTAAGTGGAGGAGCAGTGCCATAAAAAATAAGCCATAACTATAAGAAGGCTCTCTAAAAGAACCTCAAATCATGTTTTGGGGTTGTAGTAGGAAAAAAATGAAACAAAGGAAGCTGTAAAATGTAACTAGGTAGTGTACATTTTTTAAGCAACAGGGCAGGGAAAGAAAAAATGCAGATGTTCTGGTGAGCTACTTTAAACAAAGACAAAATAAATCTCTCAGCAAGCAAATGCAATAATACAGATATTAACATTGCTATTTTCAAAATAATAACATTTAACGCAGATGATATTCCAGCATTTTTTTTCTTCTTAGATGCTTCACAACTACACTTAGTACTGGTTATGCACTGTGAAGGGACATGTTCTAACACAATCTGCCTTGCTCATTACAGAGGCTTTCACATAAGAGAAAGCATGCTTAGCTATCCAGTTTACCTATGCTGATTTTACACTATAGAATTTTGACGCCAAATGTCAATATATTTCAAGTAGATACCTGTAGATGACTTGAATAACTTTGTGCCTTAGGATAAGAATGCTAAGGCACATGAAAATCAACTAGGTGCTTGGTGACAGCCAGCATGGCTTCACTAAGGGGAAATCCTACCTGACCAATTTGGTGGCCTTCTATGATGGGGCTACAGAACTGATGGACAGGGGTAGAGCAGTTGATGTCATCTACCTGGACTTGCGCAAAGCGTTCAACACTGTTCCACATGACATCCTTGTCTCTAAATTGGAGAGACATCAATTTGATGGATGGACCACTCGGTGGATAAAGAACTGGCTGGATGGCCGCACACAAAGAGTTGTGGTCAATGGCTCAATGTCCGGCTGGAGACCAGTAACGAGTGGTGTCTCTCAGGGATCGGTGTTGGGACCGGTCTTGTTTAACATCTTTGTTGCTGACATGGACAGTGGGATTGAGTGCGCCCTCAGCAAGTTTGCTGATGACACCAAGCTGTGTGGTTTGGTTGATACCCTGGAGGGAAGGAATGCCATCCAGAGGGATCTCGACACGCTTGTGAGGTGGGCTGATGCCAGCCTCATGAAGTTTAACCATGCCAAGTGCAAGGTCCCACACCTGGGTTGGAGCAATCCCAGGCACAGCTACAGGGTGGGCAGAGAAGAGATTCAGAGCAGCCCTGCAGAGAAGGACTTGGGGGTGTTGGTTTATGAGAAAATGAACATGGGCCGGCAGTGCACGCCTGCAGCCCAGAAAGCCAACTGTATCCTGGGCTCCAGCAAAGGAGTGTGACCAGCAGGTCAAAGGAGGTGATCCTGCCCCTCTACTCACGGCAGGGGGGTTGGAACTAGATGATCTTAAGGTCCTTTCCAACCCTAACTATTCTATGATTCTATAACACATCTAGCAGACATATCCAGTCAACCTACAAAAACATCTGAATACAGAGAATCCATTGTCTTTCTTGAAGAGGATATACACATTCCACCAAGTAATTTTACTGACTGTCAAAATATCATGTCTTATGCTAAAATTTGAAATGGTGTAAGTTAAACTCAATTGTTTCTAGTTGTGCCTTTCTTTATAAACCGAGACTTTTATTAGCTTGGTTTTCATATAAAAATATCTTCAGAACATAATCAGTCACCTCTTGATCTCTGATAAGGCAGGAACACTGCACTCCTTCAGCTTTCCATTTTAAGGTATTTTCATCTGTGCACTAATTTTTGCAGGTTCTGTCTTTTGCCTCCCTATTTTTCAGTGTCCTCTTAAAATGCAACTATACTAACAGGATGTTTTATTTTAATGCCAGCCTTGATAGTGGTTTATGGAAAAGGGTACTTCTTATCTACCTTTCTTCACTAAATATCTCTTATAAAGTAGGAGTGCATTTCCTCTGTTTTCCTTATGACAGTAATATGAAAATAAAAGAACCCAGTAACAAAAAGCCAAGAAAAGTGAAGTGTTGAATGCCTTCTTTGCTTTAATTCTTAGTAAAAGATTGCAGGCAAATGAACAGGTTAACATTTGACAATAATAACAGGTTAAGAGTTCAGCACTGAAAATTGAGCCTAGAATAAAAATGTATGTTTCTGGGGCTGAAAAATTCACCCCCAAACACCTAAGGAAATAATAAATCAAGCTAAGAGAACATGAAAGGCTACCAAAGACTTTAAAGAAAAATACAGTTTTCCACACATGGAAGAAAGCAGGCATATGAGGGGAGAAGATACTATAGACCTATCAGACACCCCTTGTTCATGAAAACCATTAAAACATAAAATGAAAAACCAAACACACACACACAAAAGTATAGAAGTGTGTTCCCACAGGACCCTTGTCCTGGGTTTAGCAGTAGCAGTCTACAGGTTCTGTAGTTAGGAATAACGCCACCACTATGGCATATTTTGACTGAAAATGCCATGAAACACTCACTGTCCTTTTCACCAAGGAATGGGCAGCAGGATAGTGTGTTCCAAATTGAAAACCTTTGCAGTGGCCTTCATCCCTTTTTCACCAGAAAAGGAATGGACAACTTGCACAACATTGAAGACTATCCCAGTAGTAACTAATTTCTCTGCCACAAATGACTGCACTGCTGCTCTGGATGGGGTAAGCATGCCATCACGCACAGTGCTTCTCAGAGCAACACGTGGCCTTCTTTTCTGCAATAAGCACTCAAAAGCGTTTGAGTGCCTGCCTGCCTGCCTGCAATAAGAGGCTGTGCTTAGAGGGAGTATGGTACTACCTGTGAAAGGGACAAGGGAAGTACTAACTAAAACTTCAGATTGCCATGATTTAGCTGAAACTTTTGTAAGACAGCTTTTGCTTTGTATCTAATTATGCAGCTGTTGACGGTTCACTGTGACAAAAGTGAGGCATATAAACTGGATTTCATAGGAGTCTGTTTTGGTTCCGGTATTATTCAGTATTTTCATGAATGGCTTGAAGGGCTGGATAATGAGTACAAACAGTACTGTGTCTGGAGAGGTTGAAAGCAGACAAAAGGGCAGCATTTAAATTCAAAATTATCTGAACAAAATGATCACAGACACCTGTGAATGAAGAAAAACATACATCGTAAACTCACACACAAAAAGCAGGATCAGCTAGCTACAAAAATATGAAAAAGGAGACCAACTGGCTGCTCTATTATTCTAGGTGTCATGGTTTAACCCCAGGCAGCAGCTCAGCTCCACACAGCTGCTCACTCGCTTCCCCTACAGCAGGATGTGGAGAGAATTAGAAGGGTAAAAGTGAGAAAACTCATGGGTTGAGATAAAGACACAGTTTAGTAGGTAAACCAGAAGCTGTACATGCAAGCAAAACAAAGCAAAACAAGGAATTCATTCACCACTTCCCATTGTCAAGCAGGTGTTCAGACATCTCCAGGAAAGCAGGGCTCCATCACACATGACAGTTACTTGGGAAGACAAACGCCATCACTCCAAATGTCCCCTCTTCCCCCAGCTTTATATTCTGAGCACACCAGATGGTGTGGAATATTCCCTTGAGTCTGCTGGGGTCAGCTGTTCCGGTGTGTCCCCTCCCAATTCCCTGTGCACCCCCAGCCTACTCACTGGTGGGTTTGTGTGAGGAGCAGAAAATTCCTTAACTCTGTGTAAGCACTCCTCAGCAATAAACCATCCTTGAATGGTCAACACTGCTTAATCACAAATCCAGAACTACCTAGTAGCCTATACTAGTTACTATGAAGAAAATTACCCCAGCTGAAAACAGCACAATAGGAGATAAGCATCTTATGGCCACTAGGACCCCAGGATGATTACGGATAAGAGACTCGATGCATTCTGCAATTTCGGTGTTTATGTTAACTGACACATGACCTAAAGGATGATGGAAAAACGGGAGATATTCAGGAGTCACACTCTGATAATCACTGGGGGGAGAAGGATTTGCCCCATTCTTAAGAGATTAATCAGGCAGTGCAGATGTCAGACAGTCTAAACATGTGTGCCTTCCAAGCAAATAACGGTTATTTCAACTAAGAGGAATGGATAACCTATCCACTGAATAATGTACATAAATCCCAAAACAAACAAACACACACACACAAAGATTAAAGCTACACTCTCCAAAAGACATTAAAAAAAGAACTTTGCTGTATAAAACTAGAATGACCAGGAGGAGGTGGAATAAAGGAATAGAGAAACCTTTTTGATTACATCTGAGAAAAGTTTTTCTAACTAGATCATCATGACTTGATGTTAAATGTTTTTTCCATCACAACCTTTGGACTTTGGAATGGCAAATGTTCTTCATGATGATAAATTGATCTCTCAGTTTTTAGAATTCCATCATTCTAGGTCTGTTTTCTTAATCAGTGTATTTATTGAAATGTGAAGCCATCTAAACAGGTTAATCGTCAGTAATCAGATTTTCATCTTATTCAGCCATGCAATCTCAACTCTCTAATTTGTGCATTTAAGTACTATAGCTGTGCATACAAATAAGGTACTTATATTTATCAATGCCATTCCCCTCTTCCCAAGCAGATAGGTAAAGCCATACAGCCTATGTTTGAAGGTAACTATGCAATTATATATTTTAGTGCAAATCCTTTTGCTGTACAGCATTCTAGTCATAAAAAAGGTATTTTACATCAGTAAAGCTATTTTATGCTCGAGGACCAGAATATCTTCACACTGTACCTGTATCCTCCCACCTTCATGGAGGGCTCTTCCAATATCCTGTATCATTAAGAAAGCACCTCCAACCAAGGCTACCAACTAATACCAAAATTATCTGCAAATAGGGACTTGTTATGGAGTTCAAGAAAAAGTTTACCCAGTTAAGAGAAGTAATTAAATCACAACCCACTGTTGAGCAAAACTCTTGGTGAACTGACTGCTGTATGACGCTGACCGTTGGCAGAATTTATCTTCCTAGATCACTGAGGTGCGGTAGAAAATTCTACTTTGAAAGAGTTTGACTACTCCTATGAATGACTAATATCATGAGTTTATGAGCTATGATGTGCCATTCAACACCTTATAAAGAAAAGCTACTTGTAGTTATGGCAGGCCCAGTGATAGAGACCTGCCGTCCACCAAAAACTTCTGGTGGGATGAATATATTAATAAATATAACTCCATCTTACTGATTCCTTCTAGAATCTTGTTTTACGCAGAGTTTGAACTTGACTCATATCAGTCTGTTGGGCTATTAAAAAAAAAAAAAAAAAAAACAAACCAAAACACCCAAACCTGTCTTTTAAACGGAACGTGTTGCTCTTATTCTGCTTCTAGTCTTAACATCAGCTGTTCTCTATGTCAGACTGTGATTACATGAAGATGATTATAAAGGATTAATCAGGCTACTAAAAATATGCACATGACTACTCTGAAGTTTTGTGAAGTTTATTAAGCATCTCTCCAATCTGTCTTCATTAATATACAATGCTTACATACAAAACACTTCAGTAATTTTGTACTTAAGAGATGCTTGTATTTAAGTATGCACACATAGTTAAGGAAGTCAGAACACTGTAATTATTACAAAGCAATTACTGGTATATTAATTTGCTTTCCATCACCAAGAGAGTATTCAAGGAGTTTTACACATTTATTAGTGAGAAAATTACAGATTATTTCATGAATAGCTTTTACCATACCAACTTCAATGACAACAAACTATTAGAGCTTTTCTACAAGTACGTCAAAGAATAATTCATGCTGGAACAGACTTCTATAGTTCAGATACTCCAACTAGCCTGCACTCAAAACAAATACAGCAAGATCAAATTGCCCATGATATGATCCAGTCAAGTTCTGAATACCTCCAAGGACAGAGACTCCACATCTCTTCTAGGCATCCACCTATTCTAATGTTTCATCCCTTTAATGATGAGAAAGGTTTCTGATGTACGCAATGAGTTTTTGACGATGTAACTTGTCTCTATTGCCTTTTGTTCTATCACTAAGCATCTCTGAGAAGAGGCTGTCTCCTCCTACATGCTTTCTCATCTGCATATTTAAAGACAGAAATACAATCTCCCTCAGATATCTCTTCTTAAGACAGAATAAACCCAATTCTCTCAGCCTCTCTGCATTTATTGTGCTCCAGCCCTCTAATCATCTTGTTAGCTCTCCCTCAGACTTGATCCAGTATGGCAACATCTTTCTTATAGTTGGGCCCCTGAAACAGGACTCATATCTGTGATACCCAACGTTAAAACTTACCTTGGCAGGAAGCATGTGTTTCGTCTCATACAAAGAACGGCAAATTTTCAAAATTTCATTTCCTGTGTTCTCCTTTTCCTCTGGTGGGCACCTCTGTAGCATAAGAGTCCCAAGTTTCACCCAGGGATTATCACCTGTGCACAATCTGCCCAGAAAAAAAAAACAAAACAGAGATGTATATGGGATATAAATATACTTACATACCCCCACCATTTTTGATAGATGGAGTGTTTTGTGCGAGAATTAAAGTATAATCTCCTGAAAAAGAGAGGAAAGAGTTTTGAGACAAGCTACTATCCTGATGCCCACACTCTTTCAATGGAACAAGGAAGTTTAAAGTATTTTGAAATTATGACGTGCAGTTACAATCCCTGAAGGAAACACACATGAGACGGACTGATCAATTTGGAATAGCACAAGAACAGCTTCTCCTGGCTTCATACCAGCTGATTTCCCAAGCAGAATGGAGGGAGGGGTGTCAGGAATCCAGCATTCCTAATTTCGTTTGCTTTGATCACATTCTAACAGCATCTGCCTCTCAAATACCTGTCTCTTGCTTCTAAGTGGAGAAAGTACTTCCAAGATTCACATTTTAATTTCCAGGTCCAACAAGAGCAAACAAAAATAAACTTTTTTTTTTTTTTTTTATAGCACATCCAAACAGGATAGAAGAGCAAAGAAAGTACATGCATCAGTACTTCTCTATTGGTAGATATGGATGCAGATACATTTGGTTTATATATTTAAAATGTTCTTTTCATTCCCTACAGAACTTCATGTCATGTCACAATTACACAGTCAGACAGATGGGAAATAGTAGATACAAGTAAATTTTATCACACATTGATGGAAAAGTCAACATTTGGCATAGAGCTGCTATCTGATAGATCATGGAGATGCTTGGCTACTTTTGTTAGTGACAGGTGTACCTCACAGAATCACAGTATGGTTCCGGCTGGAAGGTAACTTTAAAGCTAATTTACTTCCAACCCCCCTGCCATAGGCAGGCACACCTTCCACTAGACTAAGTTGCTTAAAACACCATCCAAACTGGCCTTGATAGGACTTGATACTTGCTAGGACTGAATGTACTGACAGGAATGGGCAGCAGGCCAGAGCTTTTAAATGATATCATGAAGTTTAACACTCAAACACATCCACACTGTCATTTTCCCAATGTAAATTGTTAATGCATTTCAATTCCCATCTACAATGGGTTAAAATCATACACAGTCACAGCTTAGATCATGATTATATTAAGCCACAGTAACACAACCACTATGTTCCTCTGTGCATAAACAGAAAGGCACAAAATTGGTTTAAAAATCATCCCATCAATCTCTTTGGCTATTAATCAGCATCAGGAAACATTTTAGCTTGAAGGAAAAAAAGAATAGGAAAAAAAAAAAATCAGAGCAAGTCTAAATCTGGCAGGTTGGTCTTACAATTTAGAGTAAATTAAGGTGCTCATCCAGAATATGTGGGAAGGAGCAGTAAAGTGCCGTCAAAGTGCTGTTTTTAAAGATATTATTTAGCAGCAAACGTTGAAAGTAGCACATTAATATCACTGTAAATGGGAGTCCACTAAGAGAGTCTGTTGGATTGACATATACCAAGGAACAGGTTTGACAACTCCGGAAAAGACATCCACCAGTATCTGCTATTACGTATATAAAAGCACTTTCCTGCTCATCTTCCACTTTCAAAAGTACATATTGTAAACAAATAAAACCAGCTCCATGTCAAGCTGTCATTATATCCTAACATGAAAACCAGACAAAGATGCCAGAGTGGGGGCAACTCTGAATGCAAATGAAATAGAAGTCATTGCCTTTATTCCTTCTGACAACTTAATTGAGCCTTTCCATCAGTCACAGCCACTGAGCACAGAGCTGCCAGAAGCCTGGCTGGTAACAGCAGAGCTCCTCCTCTCCTTCCAACCTGATGGGCTGAACTTAAAGATGTCAGCTTGTTCAACAAGCAGAACATGATGCACTTAATCTGTGAACCCCCAGTGAAGTTAGGAGAAGAAAACAAAAACCCTGCAACTCCATCTCTGCCACTGGTTAAATTGATAGCTCCTGCTATGTGATCCATCTCTTGCTTAGAGGCACAGAAAGTCATAATGAATTTCCATTTTTATAGCTGCTGCCTCCAGAGTACATTAAGAAAACCTATAAGAATTTCCCATTAGAAAAAGAAAACAAAAATCACACTACAAAGCACATAAGTTAGAAATAACCAGAAAGACGCAAGGCCACCAAGGCTTGCCATGTGCAGGTTTATTTATTTGAGTAAAGTATCAGATGGATAATTTACATATATAAAGCTTTTGCTTTTATTAACACAATTCCTTATAATTATATCAAATACTTGTATTATGTATTAACAAATACTGGTTTCCTGGTATCTCTAAACAAAACCAAGATTCACTTATCAAAAATATGACACCTACAGGTAGAATTGTTTTCCTCTCCTGAATTTTAACTCAGTTCAACTACAGCTAAAAGAAAATAAAGTTATTTCTTAACATGAAAAAAAAAACAATTCTTTCAAAACCTCAGCATGAATGTGTTATTTTTTTTTGCCAGAACTGAAAGAGGTGAATTTTGGATGAAGTTAAAGAAGAAAACTTAAAACTATTAAATCCCTAAAAGCTGGTCTTTTGGAGCTCCAAAACACCTTAACAATTCCTAAAATAAATTAAAAAATGCCTTTTGAAAGTAGGCAGCAAGTTCCAAAGGACTGCAGAGCTTCAGGTACTGTCAATAATTCTTTTAGTAAACATCTTTATGAAATGCTTAAAATGACATCTGAATATGAGACACCCAGATGGATACACACACATGCATAACAAGGGGGTGAAAATTTTTTTAAAGTATATGGTTTTTAGTGCTGACTGAAAGTACCAAAGTACCTTCCTGTTTCCTCACAGTCAACATAGCATATTATGATATAAAGAGAATCATATTTGCAATAATGAGCATTACTGTAGCTGGGGTTTTAAAATACAAGAACTCAGAAAAACCAATTAAAAACCACTGACTTAGTAACAGAGAGATTACAGTTCTTTCACTTCTCCCTCCTTTTGAGCCCTTACAGAACACAAATTGTATTTTTTGGCTTTATATTCAGTTACAAGTATTAGATAATTACTATGAAGTTAAAAACCAAAAAGTATCCAGATGACTCACAAGTTAAACTCCCCAGTTCCTGCACGTATCATTACATTGGCAGTAAACAGTTAGCAACAATGACCCTTTTCTGAAGCAAAGGAGGAGAAAATAAGATTAAACAAAAATGTTAATACATATGGATAAACAATGGGCTTAACTGCTCACAGTTTTCCTCTTTGCTCAAGAATTTCTTAATACAACCTGCTTTGAAATGAGCTTGTCGAAAACCTCTGTAGCTAAGAGTTCCTGCTCCTTATTCCAAACCAGCCATACAGATGGGTTTTTCAGAAACACACACGTATATATATATATATATATATATAAATATATATATGTTTCCTGAAATAGTGTTTCTGAAAAATATATGAATAGGCTGCTAAGCATAACTGAATGCTATTAACATGGAGGTATGCAACAGAGGCAGAAGAGGAAGGAATGAGGAATGCGGGCAGAAGAAAAACTCCAGATTAGAGCACGCCTGCAGCAGCCTTCACAAAGATGCAGACATGGGCATATGACAGTGACTGTCAATGACAACAACAGCAGAGAAGGTTCAGGTAGAACCTTTTTTGATTGTTGCTGGACCTCCTACTTACAGCACAGCCTCTGCTTTCTGGCTGCCGTGAATAATTCCAGGATTTACAAAGCAAAATAATTCAAATTAATAAAATTAAAAAAATCCTTAAAAAGAAATGTAAACTATTCCCAGCACACTGCAACAAGAGGCAGCTGGAAAACATATAACTACTTCACAAGAGTTAATGAAATTAATCCTGTCTCATATCAGTGAATACTAAAGAGAGCTTTTTAAAACCAATCATACTTGTGTGATTGAAGGTGGAATGAGGGCAGAACTTCATTTCAGGAGCACTATTAGCTGTTACGACAGTGTTTTGAATTCACTCAAATTCATTTTAATGACAGCACACCGATTATAAAAGCCAAAATTCTGTTTCAGAATATTCTGTACACCAAATGTATTATTTCTGTAGACAAGAACAAGACATATACATTTTTTAGGTTTATATAAACTGTGGAATGGCATGGCTTAGATCTAAATGTTGGTTAAGTCCTTATAGCAAGTACTTAACGTTTGTCTCTTAAGACTTGTTAAAAAACAGAGCAAAAACAAAGCACCCAAAATATAACCCCTGGAACTCCAAAAGATAGTTGACTGAGAGAATACAACTAGAGTGGAGGAAAAAAAAATTTACAAAAAGGACGCTATTGCCTACTATTACAATATCACTTTTTTTGAAAGCACTAGAAATGAGCTTGAAAGGAGGCTCAATCCACAGTAAGTATTCCTGTAAAGTACTTAATCAGTCTTCTTAGTATTGTTAATAACAGAAAGCAATGTGAATATATACAAAGAAAGACCCCAGGGAGTGAAAAATGACACCTTTGATATATTTTTCTATTGGGACAACTCTTAGTAGGGAAGGGGAAAACTGAACCATTGTTGACTTACTCATTAAATAAATAAATACTAAAGGAAAGCAGAAAGGCAACATACCCACTGAGAAAAGAGAAAAATGAAGGGAAGGTGGCAAAAGCGGAACTATGCCTCTGTTGTTTCTTTCAAGAAGCAGCTTCAATTTTCTTCTCTAAAACACTGCTAAGGTAGGGAAGAGAACGGACTAATATTTTTCTCCACCCCTCAACCTAGCAGAGAGAACTGAAGAATGAAACAACAGTGGTAACCGCACCCTGTGCCCAACACCCTTACCAAAAAAAACCAAAAAAAAAAACGGGGTGTGTGTGCTAAAAATTATTAAAACTAGTTGGGAATCTGCACTGGAGAACCCATTTGAGAATCACAACAGTCAGAGGTTCTTCATGCAACCAGTATAGGTGACTATTACTGGTGAAAGCAAAGGAGACAATTTTCTCCTAAAGGCTTTGCAAAGCCTCCCGGCAAAGTCAAAGCAGTGAAGAGAAACACTGAATTTTTAGTAATGACAGAAATTATTAAATAAATAATAAATCTCATCACAGGATGAAACCTGCAGTTTGTTCTTCTCAAGACGTGGATGGTCAGTCTCACCTCAGTGCCTAAGAAGATGAAAGAAATCCTCCCGGAAGCACTTCCAAGCAAACAAAGGACAGGGTGAAGACTGAATAGTCGGCATGAACTTAAAAGGGGGAAATTGTGCCTCACCAACCCAACACCCTTTTATGATGAAATGACTGGCTTGGCAGATGATGACTGATATTACATACCATGAATTCATTCAGCAATGCTTTTGACACTTTCTCTCAGAAAATCCTCACTGACAAACTGAAGAGGCACAGGCTACATAAGTGATCAGTGAGGCAGACTGAAAATCAGTTGAACTGCCAAGTCCAAATGGTTGCGATCAGTGGCACAAAGTCCAGTTGGAGACTAGAGACCACTGTCTCTAGGCTAGTTAATCGTCAGATAAAACATGGCATGCTGTACCCACTAGTCAAAAATTTATTAGTATTATTGCTCTCCTTGAAAGATACTTGACTTTTGCCTCATAATGTAAGATCATATAAACCTTGTATCTTAGAAGTGATCATCATTTATAGAATAGACCTTTAAATGTTCAGTAAGTCACAGACAAAAAACAAATGATGAAAAAATGTCATCAAGATGTTCCAAATTAACACTTTCAAAAAATGCCCTTTCTGATGAGAGCAATGCTGATTCTTTTTAATAATAGTTTTAATTTTAAATTGTTGGGCTAGGATATATGTGGTCTAGTACATACTATTGACTTTTGGATACTTTATTCAGAGGCAGAAAAAAATAGGTAGTGGATCTAGAAAAGAGAAGCACCATTGCTTGGTACCATTACAGACCTCCTGCAGACTATCTGCCACAGCCAAGTAAACATTAACTTTCAAAGGTTTTTCTCTAAACTCTGAACGGAAAAAAAAACGGAACTTTCTATTTCTTTTTACAGATTTTGTACATGCTGCCAAAAACAAGAGCAAAATACATAACTTAGATTTAAGTAGCTACAAAGATCTCCTGTGCAACAGCTCCAGCAAAAAAATGGTTTTCTGCCTCCTCCATGATATATACTGCATATGTATACAGTTTTTACAAGAAAATGATTGATTCAGTTCTGCTTCAAATAAACCATTTATTCTTCCCAGTATGACCCTTTCTAAAGGTTATACTCCTCTCAGACATGACTAAATTCATTGACTGAAAACTACATGATATTATCAAGCAAAAAAGACTTTGAACTTATGATTGTTTGAAGAAATGCTCACCTATTGCTCATGTCCATCGGTGGCCAAGCTTGAAGTAATAAAACCAAGTGCTGAAACTCAGATGGGCTGTGACTAGATTCCAGAAGTCCCAGGAAGAGATCATATCTTTTTTCTTCATTTTCAATATCTGCTATCTCCACCTGGGGAAAAAAAAAAAAAAAGAAAACCAAGTTTGTTTTGGTTTTGTTTTTTAAGAAATCAACGATTTAAAAGAAATGGACAAACTATCTGTGAAGGACATCACTGCTGTAAAACAATGTAACTGTAATTTTCCTGGAAACCCGTTTTCTCATCTCTCATTTTCAATTACATGCATCTCTCTTCTTCAAACACCAGAAGTTCCTTAAATTTAATTTTCAGGATACACAGACATGCATACACACACACACACACACACACACATGTATTTTTAAAGGATGGGTATATCTCGTGCTTCTCTAACACACATTACTCTCACTTACCTATGAAGATTCAATGGTTTTACCTGAATTCTAATCTTTTCTCCCATAGGAAAGAGCCCTGAAAGAGGATTCTAAATTAAATTTACCCAGCAAAGAACACATGCTAACAAGTACTGTAATATTTCTCTGTATAGGTATTTGAACCTAAGAAAAACAAAATCCTACATCCCATCAGCCAGCACCAGACCACTTTATCTCAGGAAAAGTGCCCCATCTGAATTCAAAATCTTCAGCTTCTGCCAGAACTTGAATTCAAGGTTCTTTTACAGATAGTTACTGCTTGCAGTTTGCAGGGTAAAAAACTGGAAGGTAAAAGGTCTAACTGTTGGAGGAAGGTTGCCGTACATGAGAACCAACTTGCTACTGAATAAGCAGCTTCTGTTTAAAAGTTTGGCTATCACACTAGAAGGGCTTTCACAAATGGAGTACGTATTCACTGTCTACCTGACATGAAAAAAGTACTTGGAGTTTAAAAATAATTTGTTACAATAACAAGGTAGCTTCCTCTGTGTTATTAACACATGTTAATACTGGATTTTAATTCTAAAGTTTGAAAGTTCCAGGATATCAAACACTTCAGCTTCATCTTATAGTTCTGTTGAAGATACACAGAATTAACTCCAAACTTTTCTTTTTCAGTCCAAGTAGTTCGAAAACAATAAACAGCAACAAAATTTTTCTTAGTTCTACAGCTACCCTAAAGCATTAAAGATCACATTCCCATCTTTTCAAAGAGACACTGTGACATCAAGGGCAAATTTTTCAAAAGAGGCTAGAAAACAAAGATTACTGATGCATTTATCAAGTTGCCTAAGTAATTTATGACTTTAGAATATTTAGTGCTGAAAAACAGTTTGCTTCTCTCTGAAGGGCACTTCTGAAAGTACCATATACCAAAACATTTCAGACAGTGAAGAGATTTTTCTGAGATCTGTCCATTTAAACTACTTTTCTCTACTACAAACGTCATATAGCAGACATCAGTTACCCACTTGTAATATTTGTGAATTCCATCTATACTTGTTAATATAAAATATTATGATCTTCAGTATTTAAATCCCAAGGCTGAAAATTGAAGGGATAAGAACAGCAAAGGGTAAAAGGGACATAAGACAGGCTAAGGATCAAAAATATTTAGCAATTTAGCAAATTATGTACTATCTAGGCAACAAAAGCTCTCATACTGCTTCATCAAACTCCTTTTTTATAAAACTAGCTCTTTAAGTATTTAAACCAAGTAGGTAGCATTCTGGATTCTGAGTACATTTTAGTATATCTGCACAAACAGCATGTTATTTCAAAACACAGACTAAATGTTAAGATCTCTCTAATGATAACCACAAAACCAGCAAGAAATGGCACAAACAATATTAACAGATGAGAAAAAATGTCACAGAAATTGAGCCATTACTAGCAGAGAACAGATCATTCTTTACAGATGTCTGAACTACTTTCTGGAAAATGTCTGTAAAGACACATTGTTAGGCAGAATTCCAGTAATTAACCTAACATTATAATGTTGCGTTTTGGACAGCTGGATCCTTGCAACATGACTGCTGATAACAAAACATGCATTAATATGATTGAATTAAATCAGAAGAATTAACTTATTCTCAAACATGGTGCGCATTTCTGCAATATGTCTTTCTACAAAGGCGTTTTTCAAGTCGCCTACATTTCCCACTAAAAGTAATAAAAATAAAGTGAATTTTCTACAGTGTTATTTATAATTTTAAAGAAAACTATTGAAAATTCACTTTTTATACAGCATTTTAAATGTATGTCACTTCCATTTACCGTGAAACAGATGAAATGAGAAAGTAGCAACGTAGCATATAAGCATGCATAGCTTTAAGAGTACATGTGATGATCTAAAATTGCAGCGCTAAGGATAGAGGAAATGGAAGGTTAATGAAAGAGCAACAGATGGAAAATATCTAAGTACTGAAGGGTTGCTGACAAGTATGATACTTAAAAAAAAAGTACTAGTCTTATCCTGTCTTAAACTCCCCACCACTCCACCTTTCAGACCCCTTTTTTTTTCCTTCTTCAATGTATCTTATGCTTCTGCTCCATGTCAGTCATCCCTATATGCCACACACATCTGCATTTCAAGTATGTTTTAATAATTATGTGACTCCTGTGACAACATGGTTTTTTAAACAACTTCCCCCGGAAAGAAAAGCTGAGATTCAGAGATAAACCCATGCTTTAACAGCAAGGATCCCTGACTCTGAGATGATGGTCACAGGATCAATTGTAACAGGAGTTGAAAACATCATTACATACAGTGATCCTGCAAAGACCGTGTCCACACTTCACATTACACTGCAAGTAGTCCCACTGGTTTTAGTAAGCACAATGTCTAAAATTGTGTCTTTACAAATTGAGTTGACTAAAATCTATGCAAAATTTGTCCACTAGCATCACTAGAAAAATCCTAAAGCACAGATCAACACTATGTACCAGAAACACAGAGAAGAATAAAACATTTAAAAACTTCAAGGTATAGTTATTCCTATAAAAAATAAGAGTCCTTTTTAAGTATCAGTAGATATCATAGTATCAGCTATGAAGTAAATCACAGAATCACAGAGTAGAATCATAGAATGATTAGTGTTGGAAAGGACCTTAAGATCATCTAGTTCTAACCCCTCTGTCATGGGGAAGGACACCTCACATGAGACCATGTCTTCCAAGGCTCTGTCCAACCTGGCCTTGAACACTGACAGTAATGGAGCATTTACCACTTCTCTTGGCAACCTGTTCCAGTTGAACGAGACAAATAGTTTCTGCACTGTTTTATAGTATGTCAAGATAATTTGCCCTGTCTCCAATTCTTTCCTTATAATTCTTCAGAAATAGAAGTTATAATCAAACCGCAATGAAAAAGGATAATTCCTTGCTACAAGAAAGCAATACCTTGAAGCAGCACACTGGAATGACTTTTTTTTGTTATGTTTTTATTTATTTATTTATATATACTATACATATAAACATACCTATACACAGGGAGCATAAGTTTTCCTCTGTATTGTCTTCCCTTTGTGAGGCTGAGGGGAAGCATGGCTAAGAAGCAGCTACCTCTCACAACAGAAACAAAGCAGGCTCTGTGTTAAAAGGTAGAAATTTCATCCTAACAGTGGTAAAAGCTATCTGAGATGAAGCTGCCAAGGACAGTGAAGCCTGCTGTTTTGTTGTAATAACACAGCAAAAAGCTTAAAAATTCCAATTTTAATTGAACACTCTTTGTAGATTCTGGATGATGGCTCAATGTTGCAATGTGAACAGGCACTGCACTTCTGCCAGTATGATCCTCTTTAAAACCATGGAAATGGGATAGTAGAACCCAGTGCCCCCTCCCTTCTTTTTACCCTTTTTTAAAAATTATTATTATTTAAAAAAAAAAGCAGAAAAATTCCTCTAAACCACTCAAAGGTTTACCATGCAAAGATAACCGTGAACTGTTCAGAGCCCCTATAGTACAAGTGCCTGTGAAGAAGAATCCATCACTGAACAGAATAATAAGGCCCACAGCACGGCAGTAAAGAGTACACTTGAACTTCAGATGATTCCAAAGGAATGTGAAGGGGGGGGGGACACCAGGGAAAAAGAAAGCAAAGCGTTTCAGTTTTAGCAACAGATTTGCTCAATTCTATCTTGATTTTCCCTAGTTTCCTGCCTTCTCTTTTGGCAGTGGAATACAGCTGGCTTCACATTTTTCATTAAAATAAAAGGCTGCGCAAATATTTACCACAGGGGGAAAATCAATTAGGGAAATTAATCTCAGAAATGATGCTCATGATAGATTATAAAACAAAATACAAATTAAATAATACCAGACCTTATGTTAAACTGTTTAAATCCATAAATTCATTATCCAGGGACTACATATTTTTAAAATCAAGCATATGCCAACATCTGCATATGCTAATGTTCCTTAAAAAAAAAAAAAAAATAAGAAACTCACAAAGCAACATACAGGCTACACAAACAGCACTGACTCTTGCTCAAAACTGCATTAGATACTACTAGCTGTCAGAACCAGTGCAAACTCCTGTTAATTTCATATTCTTCTCCTGAGCACTTTTATATCATTTCCCAGTTTCTCCTGTTACTAGGTAGCAGTAGTAAGGATGGCCCATAAAGGAGTTCTAACTCATCTCACAATACCTCTCCTTAACAAAAATCAGTCTGCCTGTCTTAAATATTGTCCAGAAGAGAAAATTAACTACATTTCTGAATGAGAGTGCAGACTGCAGCAGCTACAACATGCCAGAAGACAAAAGTCAGATTTTCTTTTTATCTGAGATATATTATTCTGGGTGCCTTTGAGCATGGACACACGATATACTTCACTGAATTAGCTATTTTTCATCACGTAGTTATGTTCAGCTTACCAGTAGCAGAGACTTAACACAGCATATGATCCATCACAAATCTTACAGGGACAGTCTTGAACTGCTGTAACTCACAAATCTTAAGAAAACTAGAACACTTGATACAATATTTATTGCTGGAGTCCAGTTATTTATCAAACAATTGTTCAAAATATCTCAGTTCTAACATCATTTTGCTAGTAGGGAGTTACATCAGACAAAATCCCCACAAGCTTTATAAAATATGTTTCTATACAAAACGTGAAGTATATGGCATGGATGCTTCTATCACTAAAGTACAAATAAAAAGATCAGTCTGGCAGTTGACTGACATACTTGAGCACTGCTTCCAGCTCTGGGGCCCCCAACAGAAGAAGGACATGGACCTGGGAGAGCAAGTCCAGAGTAGGCCACAAAGATGATCAGGGGGATGGAGCACCTCTCCTGTGAAGACAGGCTGAGACAGTTGGGCTTGTTCAGCCTGAGGAAGAGAAGGCTCCAGGAAGACTTTATAGCAGCTTTCCAGTACCTAAAGGAGCCAGCAAGAAATCTGAAGAGGGACTTTTTACATGAGCATGTAGTGACAGGACAAGGAAGAATGGCTTTAAGGTGGAAAAGGGTATATTTAGATTAGATATTAGGGAGAAACGTTTTCCTCTGAAGGTGTTGAGACATTGGAACAGGTTGTTCAGAGAAGCTGTGGATGCCCCATGCCTGGAAGTATTCAAGGCCAGCCTGGATGGAGCTTTGAGCAGTCTGGTCTAGTGTAAGGTGTCCCTGCCCATGACAGGTGGCTGGAACTCGATGATCTTTAAGGTCCCTTCCAACCTCAACCATTTTATGATTCTATGACTGTATTCTTCAACAGTACACTATCAGAGCACAAACACACCCTTTATATGACTTGAGCCATCCTGAGGAAACTTGGAAGGCATTTTCTTTATATCCAGTGCTGAAATAAAAGCTTAATGCACTTACAATCCCTCCTCAAATAAAACACCAACTGTTATGCCTGATGATAAAATCTTACAAGGATTTATGAAGTTCTTTTCCATCAATGATTAGATCCTATTAGGTACCCAAAATGCTGAAACTGCTCAACATGCTTTATCCACTTTCAGTGCACAAAGTTTTGACTCATCCTTTTGTTGCACAGATTTGTTATTGCTTTATAGATACGCATCACATGACATATATGAAGGGAGTTCAGATATAAAGGGTTCCCTCAAAAGTTTGTTCTGTAGCTTTTAGAAACGCAGTATTTTACACAAACTGTAAGATAATACACTCAAACAATGAGAAGGTTACATAAAGCTGTGGACATCATACATAACTGATAAAGAAAAACTTTGGCATGTCAGTCTGCAGGTTAGTTCAGCATGTTATCTCAGTCTTGAAACTGCAGTAAGCTTAAAATCAGTATTTACAGCAACAGTGGTACATTGCTGTATCTAAATTGTGTCCCTAAGGCATAGATACCCAGTATATAATGTTCTCCTGATCTTAAAGGACAGAGACATCTGATAGAGTTGTAAATGCTTTATTGCTGAAGCTCTATAATTTGAGAATCTGGTGCTGACTGACTAGCTGATAACCTAGAGAGAGTTTTGTTGAACAAGACTGAAATGCCAATAAAAAGATCTGTCCATTCCAATCCAAACTTCTCCTTCCACCTTGAGATAAAATACAAAACACTGTCTATTAACATACAAGAACGGTGAGCAGGAAAACTAATGCTGACATACCTTCTGCTTCTGTCTGTCCAATGAAATCTGTTCTGCAAATTTGAATAATCCCGTATCACTATACTACATTTTCCATCTTCCAGGACTCACTTGTCAAATGGACTATGTTTTTACTTATCACAACAGCACCATCACTATCCAAAGCTCTAGTGGTACAGATTTCATCTATGGTGCCTTTTAAAATAATAGGCAGATCTGAAATGAAGGATTCTATTCAGATTTCAGACAGGGAATGCTGAAACTAAAACTTGCTTCCACTCATGAGAACAGGGCTTAACATAGTTTATAAGCAACGACAGAAAAGGATGAATTACGATTTGACAGAATTTCTGTAACTGCATCTTGGTGTGCTGTTCACAGCACAAATATGACAATAGTCTTGCCTTAAGGAGTTTACAGCATAATGAGGTAAATCAGCAACGAAAATACTGCCCCTCCTACAC
This sequence comes from Pezoporus occidentalis, assembly GCF_034315485.1. Classification (NCBI taxonomy): domain Eukaryota; kingdom Metazoa; phylum Chordata; class Aves; order Psittaciformes; family Psittacidae; genus Pezoporus; species Pezoporus occidentalis. Next base: position 250,684 of record NW_026913693.1, on the reverse strand, counting down.
TAACAGGCCAGTCAGGATTGGTCAATGAAGAAGCTCATCTTCCTATTTTGTGGGTCAATCTGCAGACTGTCAATCCCTATTCTGCAGGTATCTGTTCAGCTATTTATACACTAATTAGCGTTTACATTCTGAAACACACTGGGCCTACAACATTTCTTTAAAAAGAAGACTTGTAAATTGTGACTGAGAGGGATATCCTCATAGACACAACAGGGTCAGGCTGGGGAGAGTAGTAAAGGGCTCAGAAGAGCAAACCATCACGTTCCCATGCCATCTGTCTTGCCAGTGTCTGGGCAAGAGCACACACAAAGAAAGGAAGCCAAGAGTAACCATGAGAGCAGCTTGGGCATGGACAGTTTGAGGTATTAGTTAAAGGCAGGTTAGGAGGAGACATCACACACAGGCAGACAGAATAGGTTAGAAACCAGCAAACTAATCTGTTTTGTGTGACACACACTGACAGAGATCCCAAGAAGAAGGGAAAGTGAGGAACTACCCCACTCTTTCTCCTTACTGTTTTGCCCTCACTGTACTTATAGTCCCATTCTTCAAAGTTATTTATAGTCCCAGTCTCCAAAGTTTAAGAGATTGTAGTGCTGGAGGAAGCCATTATTGCAATCTATTCTGATAATCTATATATCTCTGTGCACAATTTTATCCAATAATTTTGCACTAAACTTGTAACATCTGTTTGAGCTAGAATGCTTCCTAACAGACTGTCTTTTGACTGAAGTAAACAAGTTTAATAGCTTCCTGGTAAATTATTCCTAACTATCGATGGAAAGGTAAATCTTCAATATTTGATTTTACCAAGATTCTACCTAACTTGATCTTGCCGCAGGAAAATCTGAATACATAGCTTGTCTACACAGTGTTGTTTCCAGTTCTTATTCCTAATTAACCCTCTCTGACTACACAGATACACTTTTCCTTTTCCTATTCTTCCTTCCATGTGTGTGTTTTTGACCACTGTTGGCTGCAGAATACCGGGCTGGACTGGACCTTTATCTGAATCAGCACTGACATTTTTATGTACTTGCACACTAATTAAAATTTACATTCTGAAACACACTGAGCCCATACAATTTTGTCACATGCATCTTCTAAGTGGAACTGCGGAAACACAAGGCATCAGGTAAGCTTATCTTTTTCCACTTTTCCACTATCACAAGGTAGCTAAATAGGAATCAATGAGGTCAAGCAAAAGCTACTTCTCAAAGATGCATTGTACAGACTTAACCTCAAATTTAGTATTTCCTTGCAACTCTTTCCCCAGTATTTACCAAAATTTTGATTTTTAAACAATAATGTCATACAGTACCTTTCACTCTATGTGCTAGCACTATAATGCCATGTACAGAGTTAAATGCGGCCAAGAAATATAGCTTAAAGAACACATTTATACAGCACTAGGTTTTACATACTTCAAATATTCATACTGTTTTAGAATTAAATTAAAAAGTTTTCCTAGAAAAAGCAGTATTGCCAAATCACTATGATGAGGCACTGACATGATCTGCTTCCTTACTGAGCTTTCAGTCTTAGTACTGCACTTGCATCCTATTTTTGGAAAGCCTTTTTCGTAAAGCTGATAAGAACTTTTACTTTTGAGAAAACCCATGGAAAGCTGTGGTTTAGATTGTAAAAGTGTTAGTTTTCTTACCCACTGCTGGGTAAGAAAAGTGCAATTTGAAGAGCACATACATACAACAAAACAGCAAACCTGGCAAGTTCAAAGATTCCCTGTGCATTATGGAAAAAAAAATGCCAGCGCATGTCATTTGAGAAGTCCATCTTTCCTTTAGCACAGATGAGTTTTACCTTCTTAGAAATGTATTCCAAATATATTCCCCTCATGCAAGAGGAACCTGTCAGTTTTAAATCAGGCTTTTTTATCTTACTTTCTCCATCCACCCAAATTCACATATGAATAATCCCACTTTCAATTCATTTTCCCCCTTTGTAAATGGAAACTTACATGGTAGCAAGTCACAGCTGAGAGATGGTAACTTGAAAAACCTGTTCCATAAATGCTCTCATACAATGATGGAATTTCGTTCTATTTTATGAAATAAACCACTATAGAAAAACCTTAATATGGTTTGTAGCCTGGATCAGTGCTGCAGATTAAATTCCCTTGCTTGAAAGAAGCAGTTTTGAAGCTATGTTTATGGAGTTATCCCAGTTAATAAAAATCAACAGCTATACTAAGGAATATACGCTCAAAAAAAACAACAAACCAAAACTAACAAAAAATAAAAAATCCTAACACATTCTAAATACTGTTGATTTCCATTACTAGGGGGAATATAACCTGAGATAATGACACAAAAGGCCTACCTCACATCTCCCCTCCATTTAAGACCAACAAGGCCACTGGAGTTCATGGTGGAGCATAGTCCAAGTTCCGAACTCACAAAGCGAACACAGGCCACTATGACCTAGACTTGGCAAAAAAAATATCAACAACTGACAGATCAGAAATATCTGCTATCAAAACAGCAATCTGATAGCAATCAATACAAAATTAAGACTGAAGTTGAGTTTGAACATGACAAACTGTTCACAACCCGTATCTTCTACTCCAAGAGAGGGAGAACTCTAAGGTCAGGCTTTCTTGAACTTTCCTCAAACCTGGACTTCACATATTTAAAGTTATTATGAGTGATGACCACATATGAAAGCCTGCTGCACATAGATACTAAAGTAATGCACATGATCCCACAGGTCAAATCCTGCTCACACTGAAGCTAGTGAACAGGATGCGCAAGTTACGGGATTCAAGTTTAAAAACAAACCAACCAGAAGCCTATTGGTGACGAATTAAACAAAGGCTCAACCACAAGCTGAGCTGCCTGTCTTGTAGAAATACCCAAGAAATTTCATGCCTGAACTGATTTATATATTGTTTAATTCCTTATCTGCTTGATATGCAGCTCACTAACACTAGGAAATACACACAGATTCAATAAAACATGAATGTGCTGCCTAATGCATGAAAATGCATAACCTGTACAGAAAATAAAATCCATTCATTTATATTCCGCAGAAGACTATGTCCTAATCTGCAAATACATTTCAGCACAGAGAAAACATCTGAACTAGAGGAACTAGATATTGATAGAGACATTAGGGAAAATCAAGAAAAAAATATGCATCTGAAAGGTTTATATATCTACTTAGCTAGAACTGAAAGAGACAGGCTTAACACACATGTAATTTAAAATCTATATTGACTAAGTGTCAGTTAATAAGTAAAAATTTCTATCTTTATAAATAATGGCTAAAACAATGATCTGGGCAACCTGAGGGACTTAAAAACGTGTAAGTCATTTTACTTGTATGCGCCAGCTACTAATCACTGTTTCATATTTCATAGTCTATGTATAATATACTCTACATTTAGAATAGACAAGTGTTGGAAGTTGCAACCTAGAAATTACAAGATTTTAATCTTTCAGTACTACTTTTAGCTTTAAGCTGTTACATTAGCATCAGCCATTTCCCTCAACACCTTATGCAAGTGGCTCTTCAATTTAGCTTTTCTGATCATCACCAATATCAAGCATGCACAAGCTCCCAGTATTCACCTAAATGTATAACTGCTGTCTTAATAACCAAAGTCTGCTATTCTTGCTAACAGAGGGAAAATGATTTTAAAAGCTGCTTTCAAGTATGTGGAGGCAGTATTCTCATGGGAGAACGGATAATTGGTACATGAACTCTGAATAATCCCGAAAGATACAGCAAGGTCATGAGAGGCCCGAAGAAGCTTAAGCAAGCAAGATAAGAAGCAGCTGGAATTCACTGAGTTAATGAGAACTGTGGACTGTTGGCAAGCTTTCGAGGTCAAGTTCTCACACCTGTGCTTAGCCAATTATATGTTAGTCACTAAGGGTCTTCAAGACATGTAGCCAATCATAATATGCCAAATCACTGTAACTGCATGTAAGAAATAGTATATAAGGAGTTAAGGCTTTGCAATAAACAGCTTTTGTCTGATCATACTGATCTCTGACTGGGTCCATATATTCTGCGGCACATGTAAATTAAAGCCTGTCAAAATTAATCTTTCCAAAATGTCATCCTGGAGACAGACTAAACTGACAAACTAAAAGATCCTAGACCAGGAGCACTTAAAGTACCAAATGGATGGATATCACAAAATTATTTAAGCCATAAAAACTGAAACAAATGAGTAGCACGGTTGTAGCCATAAAAACTATCAGAAGGCAGCAGTCAGCATGGTGCAACTGTCATACCAAATAGCATTATGGAAGCAATGTAACTGGTGGTTTTCTTTTTGATTTTATGTAGCAAAAGTCACAGTCCTAGCAGTCACAGTCATCACAGCTGACTCCCTATGTAATAATAGCCACAATGTGGGGAAAAAATAAAACAAACCAAAACAAAAAAGAAACCCAAAAAAACCCTCAAAACCCAACAAAAAATGAAAGCCACCACTCGATCAACATGAACTACCAGAAATTACTACTATTTTAGGAATACCAGAGAAGTGCTCCTCAGATGATAAGAGTTTACAGACCTGTAAACAAAGTGTCAGCTAGCAAGACAGTTGATGAAATAAGACAATACTTTGAAAAAGGCATGGCATCAACAGAACTATAAGCTATATATAAAATACTCATTAAAGCTATTAACTAAATAATGCCTAAAGAAAAACAGTTTTACAATTTATTATATTTTCATGAGGCTTTTGACAACATTCCTGATAAAACCACTGAAGAACCTGATCTGCTAACAGGAACAAAACCTACAAACAAACCAACCAATCCCCGAGTTTATGGTCAAGTAGTAAATGTAAAAAGTAGAATTTTTATGATTTCATGACTGCTTCTTTCCTTATATGAATTAAATTATGTTTTTGGAGGACTGGAAGCATTTAACAGAACACTGCACGCAAATAAGCTGGAACAAAAAAATCTATGGTATGTAAATGACCATATGACAGCAAATGGTAAAACCAAAAGATTTTAAAATATGCTAAATTAGCAGCATCAAAACAGGAATATGAGCCTCACTGAATAAAATTCAGAGACCTCTGAATGTACAGCTGAAATCAACAGAGCAGTTAAGGTGTTGGGATGCATAAACATTCCATTTTTCCACAGGGAAATCACACTCACATCTCCAACAAACTCCTTTTCAGGAGGTATGCTGCGCAACACAGTGGGCTCTGAGATAGAAGGAAGGATAGTTGCAGAGAGAGAAAACACTGTGGGTTTAGTAACATGATTTAATTATTTACTTAGACTGAGGAAACAGCAGAATAAGGAAACAAGTGATGAAGTACATTAAAACAGAGCAGGGACTTTTGATTTTCTGGATTTTACTATCCTATAACACATAGAACAATATATACCAAGTCACATAAAGAGGTAAAAAAAAAAATTTTTTTTTTTTTTTAAATCCTACAAAGTTTCAGCATGTTTTGCACTCAATGCTGTATGGTGTACCAATGCCGAGAAATTAGCAAGAGACACCCAAGAATTACAGTTCATCCACCAATTTCTTTGCAACATAATAACAGAACACAAAATACATCACTATTGAGCTCTTAATTTTTCTGAAAATGAGATAAAAGCAGAATATGCAATGATTAAACCATTCTCCACTTACAACTTCATTACAAAAGACCTATTATAACAAAGTGAATTGTCCCCCATGAATCCACTCCAGAGCACTCTTATCTTCCTCTGAAGCAACTGCTGCTAGCCACAGAATACTGCAGTACTCTGGCCTTGCCTTCAAAACCATCATGTACACTCAAGCTGTACTGCTTTTCTCTCTACTTTGTCTTATCCATTTTACTTGTGTAGTTAATGGAAAATATTTCATTTGCATCTTAAAGTATTTAATTAATCACACACGCTACAATTTTATGTTCCCAGAAAAAATACGTTTCACATGTTCTCATAAGGATAAATTGCACCTTCAAGGAACGGAAATTAGCGTTTTAAAATATTAATTAAATTTTAAATTAAATTTCTTAAGCTTATTTTTTATGCAATACCAGTAGAGAAACAATGCTATCAGAATTACAAACATCACCATAACAAATTTACTTAAAGTTGATAGGGCCATAAATCTTTCTTCTAATTCAGCATTTTTCACAAATAAAAGGTGGCTGAGGATTAAACAGATAACAGCTCCTTCACTTGTATTTTGCCAGACGAAGCCAAAAGCAAAGTCATTGTTACCTGATAAATTACTTTAGAAAATGATTTGGGAATTCTTAACTCTCACTGTGCTTTCCAAATCCTTGTGTTTAAATCTTTCTGACACAAGTAGAGGCAACAGGAAAATGCTGAAAATCAGTGGACATTGACTTACTCCCACTGAGACCTTTCTTAATGAAGTCATATGAAGAAGCTTCATGTAAACATAAACACATTTTTCATATAGGGGGGAAAGAGGAACAAAAGAGCAATGGAGGCTTGAGGGTCATACTCAAGTTCTCAGATAACCATAGTGTCAATATAGACATTATTAAGGTTGTTGAGACACATAAAACTTGTATACAGCTTACATAAATAGCCTATATGAAGGAAGGACGAATGCATGGGGTACCTACACAACACAAATTAATCTTGCAATTTTTCAAAGCTAAAATTAGGAAAAAAAACCACCACAAAACAAAACAGATAAGAAAGGTGCCTAAAGTTATGATCTCAAATTTGCATTACGTATTCCTTATGATTTTCAAAAATGCTCAGCTCTCAGCAGCACTGTAAACCCCAACATCATGAAAAAAAATAACGTAAAAGTATGAGATGAAAAGCTAAATGAGATTACCTTCTCTAAATGACAAAGCTATTTGCATTTAAGCAGCATGCAAACAGTAACTACATTTTACATTTGCATAATAATTAAACAATCCTTTTCAGACAAGGTGTGTCTTACAGAATCTTCACAGATATTAACTTCTTATCTTAAACTAACCCTTGGTTTACCTACAGAAGCTTTGTTAGTGCCATTATAATTTCCTGAGGCAACCCCCTAACTCTTATTACTGTAATTTATGCCTTGTAACTGGTCACTGAACTGGAAGACTTGTGTATACACACATAACCTGTTAGTTGACACCTTACATATGTTAGTGCTCTGAGTCACTACATTCTGTATTTTTATATGAAAAAAAATGGATTGCCCATCTTGGATGGATAAGGTTAAAATCTGATATACACATTCTAAACCCATGATCTTCTCCCTCCCCCCCAACATTTTTTATATGTATATATATGTATATAAAAAGAAGTCAGTACCTTGACCCCTATTTTTCATGCACCAGTTAACTAGAAAATTACAGAACCTGAAAAAGCTCAGATAAAATTCATCAAGGGGATTAAAACAACGCATGCCTTCTCCCTCCAGTAGTGTGGGATGCTACTGAAATGTGAATTAAAGACTCTCAAGCCTTTGAAAGATTAAGACTCCTGAATTTTTAATTTTGTTAACTAATCATTAGAGAACTGGAAATTGCTGGGTTTCTGACTGTTTGACAGGTAGCTGCTTCCATAAAGTACATTTTTAATTTTGTAAGAGCTGGCCTGTTTCCCAGCAGTACCCTGATTTGTAGGACCACTACTTATAGCACCTAGAGCATAATTAAATATTAAGTCTCTCCTTGATATATGCAAAGTCTGGCTAAGAGGATCAGTAGACATACTGAATGGGGCTTTCAAACATTTTCTGGTAATTGAACACTACGATATCATTACAGTCATCTTTACTCAATAGGAGTCCACACTCATCCTTTATGGTGTCTGCTGCCCCTTTCTGTACCAAGCAATGGTAAAGGAACAGAAGAATCCCCTTAAATCATGTAAAAAATGTCAAGCAGGTAAGGATGAACCAATCTGGAAGTAAAAGAATAAATATTTTTTTTAAATATTTGCAATTTAAAGTTCATTTAAAAAAAGATCCAAACGAACAACCTTTAAACACATTCTTCTACAATCTAAAATTAACAATTAACATTCAATCCACACATCCCCCTTCTTAAAAAAAAAAAAAAAGTGTTTTTTTTTTTAATTTACTACTTTGCTTGATGAGAAAGGATGACCAAATTAATAATGGTGTAGTGATGCTATATAAATTGATACCTACAGACTCAACATAGTAGTCTGAGCACATGTTTGAAATGTCTACTTTTTGACCCCGCTTCACCCAGGACTACCCAGCAATCTGATCAAACTTTTCAATTGTGTTTCAACATCCCCTTCTGTAAAACAAGGCTGCTTTTGAAGGCCTTTGCATCTGAGACATTAACTTGCACAAGAAACACGCTTAGTGAACGGTTTGCCCAAAGCTCGCTCTCTACTTTTCAGCAGTCATGGAACTACTGAATATTGCAGTGTTCTTGTACCATGAAGGATTGTGAAACATACAAAGTTCTCATTGTGCTATTTTATTATGCTATTTCCCCTGTTTATGAATGCACAAAATATGCAAACCTAAATATCAAATAAAATCATTGCTCACTTTCTAGTATCAACTTGTAGACTAGCATTTGACATCAGCTGACTAGAAGAGGAAAAAATTAAGCAAAATATAGTCTAATAGCAGTGGATCACTCATTTGTTTTTTGGACATTTGTGAAAAACTCTGAATTCCAATGACTGGTACCTTACAGACAAACCAATATGATTCTCCTGTCTAAATCACAGCAAAAAATATTCAATGCACAATCACTAGCACAAAATATTCAATTAAAACAATAGGTTCTCATCTATCACATTAGCTTGAACTGACATGAAAATTAGTATAATGTTAAAATATGCTCCAGAAGGACTTTTAGCAGCAATTTTTAGCACTCTTAAGCAGCAATTTTGGTGAAACCCCAATGATTGTCATACATGTAGATATAAGCACAGCCTTCACTATTGCAAAGCAAGAAAACAATCTCTGAACTTAGCTAAATAATAAACACCATTTTCAGAGACTTTTTATATTACAGTATTGTATACACATTTTTATACAATTAGCTCTGAAATGTTTGAATTTTTCTAGCACAGGAATTAAGCTTTTTACTACATGGCTTCATGCACTACTTGCTTACTCACAGCAAAAGAGTAGAGCGCTTAGGTGATCAGCCAGTCTGTGTTAGGAGCAAATGGATGGCCGCCAGGGGAATTATTTTTTTTTTTTACCTAGGGATTGAAGACATTCTTCCCTCACAAAAAAAACAGGTATATTTCCCTGGCTGAAATTAGGAGTATTCTAAAAATCTACTACTTCAGGGAACGGAAATTATTAACTGATTATATGGACAGACCTAAACAGGCTGGAAGAAGGGGCCAACAAGAATCACACAAAGTTTAACGGCCACACTGCATCCAGGACAGAAGAAGTGGGGAGGGCTAGGCTGTGGAACAGCTTTGTGAGAGGGCCCTGGGGGTCCTGCTGGGCAGTGAGCCACACAAGCTAGCAGCATATGCAATGCACTCAATTTTTCAAATATCACGAGGCAAAGCGAATGGGTGTGTTTCATGTTGTAAAGTTATATACATTTTGACTTACCACATTATGAGAGAAAATCAAAAGTAATCAGATCTCATATATTTCTCAAGCAAGTGTAATGAGTCCCACAAAATTTCTGACAAATACAGGTTCTGTCTTCTACAGACATGGGTGAAAGCTATTACTACCTGTAACTTTTTTCTTAAAACATACTCTAGTTGAATCTTTTAGACTTGAACTGCTTTTAGATTGGAAAGCAGGTCACAGGCAACACAAATATTGACAAAGGATTGAACTGAAGAATCCAATCACAGAGGGATGCCTGAAGAGCAGCTGAGGAGTTAAGTGCATGTATTACTGTGAATGCAAGAGAAAAAGTAATTTCTAAAGAAAGCAAGAGATAAGCATTTTCTGTTACTTTTAAGATATTATTAGGATTATTCCCTTGGATGATCCCAGCACAGTGACTCAGAACTGATATATCGCTTTTGTTTTATATGAATATGTTTTTATGCATAGTTTTTTTGAGGAACTATTAGAAATCTTCAATTTCAGTTCCATAAGGTGAGGGAAGACATTTAGAAAATGCATAAAAAGTAACTCTGCTCCTGAATAATTCTACCTGCAGCAAGTGATATTCATTATTTCAAAACAGCACACAAGCTTCAAAGACATGACTACTTCTTCCTTTCAAGACTTTAGTATATTTACATTGTAGATAAAAATGTAGAGCCTCTAAAAATATGTATTATTATGTATTACAATATACATTAACCACTTCACCAAAATAACTTGTGAAATAAAGCAGTTAAAATATTAACGAATAACCAAGAACCTTTTTGTATATATGGGATTTTTAATACTCTACTTGACAAACACAAGCATTTCCACTCCTGAGAATATTCACTAGATGATCCTTATTAGCCTTAGATCAACTTCTACATATACTTTAAAAAAATGAAAGTTAGGCACTTTGTTACCCTTTAATTCAGAAGGAAAGTTAATGTGTTTTCGTCTTGAAAATCAGAAGAACTCTGTCTCTTTTAGTTGGAAACAAATAAATACCTAAATGTAACTTCTTCCATCAATGACCAGTAATTCTCATTCTGACTATAATATCACACCAAATAGAAGATACAGAGGGAAGTTAAAATTGACAGGAAAAAAAGGTCAGAAAAGAAAAAATATACAAGCACCTCAAAGTCAATGCTTGACATGGTAGAAAATCATTAGTGTTTAATCGAGTTTGGTATTATGTACTCTTGATCCCAAACAAAAGCCGAGGAATCCATTAACTTTACACAGCTTTGTTTTACAAAGAATCATAATGTATTAGAAACCTGATTCAAAAGAAAGGTAGAATTAGTCCCCCTACCAACAGCACGCATCACAACCATGTCCTGGTAAACCAGCCTTTCATCTTATAATCCTTGTATAAAACCAGTCTTATACTATAATTTACAGCAATCAACATTAATACCTTTTCTTCAGGCCAGCAAGCTCTAAGAACAGCTTGTGTCCTGAAGTACACAAGTAGCTTGATATCCTCATCACTGAGATGGAAGGCTTGCTCCAGAATTTGCAATACTCTGATGCGAGGCTTCACTGCTAAAGAGTCATCACCACAGAAAGGTCTCAACCAATCCAGAAGGTCATCTGAAGAAACTATTTTCTCCCTGTAATTAAACAATACAGTGTTCAACAGTGTTTGGTAATCCTGATGAAAATCCTACATGTATTTTCAAAGCTGTTAACAAGTACATTCAATACATAACAAATATGTAACACTGGAAGTGGAAGAACTCACCTCTGTGAGACTGCAAAGAAATTAGCCCCATAAATCGCATGCCTAAAGCTAAGTAGTGCAAGTTTTGAACACCAAATAACCATGTAATAACATAGAAATCTATCTATACAGTTATATTCTCCCACATACTACCCTGTTTGCCAATTTTATGACAATGGTGATGGATTTCAGCACCTGAAAATCCAAGCCTTATTATCATGGTGTCTGGTCCTCACTGGTGCCTGTACTTCCATGCCATCTGACTTTATGGAAAACCATCCTGAATGCTTGCATTTTAAGTATGACATTTTTGTATCTGATGTTTATTCATTGTATATTACGTCCTATATTCTCTTTCTTTCCTTGCAAGTTCCTTCTTTACACTCCACATATACAAATTAGTGGATTTTTCCGATTTGGCTAATTAGAAAAATTCTTAATTAAAATATTTGGTTCAAATAGTGCATTATATTGAATACATTCTGTGAAAGCATTTAAAGTGCACAAATTACCATGAAATCATCAACCAGCTAGCAGTTAAGATAATAGACTATGTCCCTAAGAGGCTGTAAACTAGCATGTAACAAATTAGTAAATGCTATTCTGCTACATTTCAGTAGTATTTTAAAACTAAAGCTTTTTTTTTTTCCTCTGGGGAAAAAAAATCATGAAAGTGGTTCCAGGTGGAGCATAATCTGTAACTAATGTTCCCTTATTTGTCTTAACAAGACAGATGAGAAAGTAATATCAGACAGAAAACACCAATTTAACCTGTCTTGCAGCTCTGAAGTAATAAACATTGACAGCATAGGTTTTCATATTACAAGGATTTCAATTTTACTTAGACTTTATATTGTCTGAATGACACTGTTAGCTCAGAACTTCAACTAAATTAGTCAGGGTTCTGCTGAACAGGTGGCATTCCGACTGTAAATTAAAAGTTTGGGAATTAAGAGGATCTGCTGGAATACTTCAAGACATTTTTAGAGCTCACTTTTGATGTTTACATGTGTTTTCCTGAGGGAAAAGATTTATATTTTGTAAATTGAATAGCTGAGGTTTAAGGTGATATATAAGAACAAGTATTTAAATGAATGTAAACAACCTCTTGTAATCACCATGTCTTTCACTCCAGCTTATTGTTTCAGCAGTTAAATATTAAAGTATGCAAATAAAAGACTCCAGAAAGTATATCTCAGAATAAAATAGTACCAATTCTCGCATTCTACCTTACAACACTGCAAATGAAATTTACAGTTGATTTTGACATCAATTCAGTCTAGTTCAGTATCCAATATTTATCTAATTTAGTGTCAGAGGAGAAGCCTCCAAACAATAGCATGATTGTTTTTGTGTGGCTACCAGAGGGCGTGAGCTTTTTTTCTCATACATGAGTTAGTCTGTACGTCTAGAAATAAAACTGGGTTTTGTTTTTCGGTAATTTTTTTCAATCCTTCTCTTTACCAGAAATTCCAAAAAGGTCAGTGAGACATACAGAACATTCTGTATGTCTCCATACGCCACATTTCATTATGTGACCTGAAATAAGGACATCCCCAAAACACAACAAAAAAAAATGTGGTGAAGCATCACCATACAGCGCTTGTGAAACTGTTTCTTCATTATATCCTGCAAACATTAACAAATTTAGATATCTAAATTAAGATATCTAAAAGTGAGTCATTATTATTTGTAACTTATCTACTAAACCGAAACAAAAGCAGTGAAATACTCCTGGTAGATATACAAGCTAAGCAGTCACAGCATAAAAAACATTTTCTCCAACCACCATAACACATAATTACCTAAATTTTAGCTTCAGTGACTTGCTTTCTTCCAAATGATCAAGTAAAGGCTTCTGTCAGGGCTCAGGTTTTGAACCTGATAAATGGTAGACTGTTCCAGAATAAAGTCTTACAAAATTAAACGCAAACCCCTTATAGATACCCATGAAGAAAAATCATCCATATTCAGTATCATACTTTCAATGTTTTCATGAGAAGTATCTTTGAAAGTCCTAATCAAAAAAATCTATAAGGGAAGCTCTTACCCTTTCTCAACACTTGCATGCACTGCAGAGACGATGCCTTCTAGGATCCCAAGTGGATCTTTCAGTGATGTGGATGAGCCACCATTTCCGCTGTTAAGCAAAGACATAATATTACCATTAAAATTGTCCTTGATGTCGTATCCAATTCTATCCACCTGTAGGATTTACATGAACTGTTCAACAATTCTACGATTTACATGAACTGTTCAACAATTCTAGCAAGTTGCTACTTTTCCTGCTTAACTAGTACCTTTATTTTTTAGGTAAAAGGAATGTAAGGAGAAACAAGGAAAAAGAAATACCAAAATACTTAAGTGAAACCTGAAAGAAAAAGAATAGTTAACATTTAGCTCTTCTCAGATCAGCAGAATATGAACATGTAATCTCATTACTTTAAGGATCTCATCAGTATTGACTAAACAGATTAAAATTTACACATAAATGTCATCTTTTCAAATACTGCTTTGCAGTACTACTACTGGCTTAAACCAACTTGAACTGTAAACCGAGTCAAGAGAATCCTCTCTGCTGATTCAGCAGATTTCTCCCAGGACACCTGGCTTCACTTTCCATTGAATCAACCAGGTTCATGATTATCAGAACCAGTAAAATTAAGAAGTAGAATCAAAGAATCATAGAAAAGTTAGGGTTGGAAAGGACCTTAAGATCATCTAGTGCCAAACCCCCTGCCATGGGCAGGGACACCTCACACTAAATCATATCACCCAAGGCTCTGTCCAAACTGGCCTTGAACACAGCCAGCGATGGAGCATTCACAACTTCCCTGGGCAACCCTGTCCAGTGCCTCACCACCCTCACAGGAAAGAATTTCCTCCTTATATCCAATCTAAACTTCCCTTGTTTAAGTTTGAACCCATTACCCCTTGTCCTATCACTACAGTCCCTAATGAAGAGTCCCTCTCCAGTATCCCTATAGCCCCCCTTCAGATACTGGAAGGCTGCTATGAGGTCTCCACGCAGCCTTCTCTTCTCCAGGCTGAACAGCCTCAACTTTCTCAGCCTATCTTCATAGGGGAGGTGCTCCAGTCCCCTGATCATCCTCGTGGCCCTTCTCTGGACTTGTTCCAACAGTTCCATGTCCTTTTTATGTTGAGGACACCAGAACTGCACACAATACTCCAAGTGAGGTCTCCCGAGAGCAGAGTAGAAGGGCAGGATCACCTCCTTCAACCTGCTGGTCACGCTCCTTTTGATGCAGCCCAGGATATGGTTGGCTTTTTGGGCTGCAAAAAGTATGGAATATGTGGTCAGGAACAGCATGTGGGAAAGGGGAGGGTCAAGCCACCCATGAAGCAGCATCCACTATGCATGCGTAGGAACAGAAAAATGTGAATTGTGCTGCCTATCTGGTGTTCCAGTTTCAATAGAGTTCTGCAGGTCAAAAGGTAGCAAATATTAAAAGTAAAATAAAATAAAATAAAAATCACCCCAGTAGGAAAAAAAGCTTCATTTATAATGCAATGAAACTGACATTTTCTGGTAACACTTTCAGCAAAACAAACCTAAGATGTGCTTGGTGCTTATCTCTGCATGGAAACCACTGCAGTGTCAGTGATGCCTGGATGAGCTGGAAAAACAACAGTTTTGCCTAGTTTGTCAATGCTGCATTAAAGAGAAAGAAAAGCAAGTAGCTCCAAAGTTAGCATACTAAATATGACTCAAAACCCCAGAGATGAAGTGTATTTTCTCTACAGTTCATCAGCATATCAAAGCTCCTATGCTACTAAAAATGTCAGCCTCTTCCTATATGATCTTTTAAGAAGAATAAAGACATCTCCAGACTACCTTGACTGTTCTGTCAAAAGCCAAAATACACTATATAGCTGATAGTAATGTGCAAAAATAACTGCAATATTCTACTTTTTTTTATGTCAAGAGTTATGAGAGCATTCATAATTTTCTCATTTATTACTTCCATAAGATATATTGCCTAAAATGATTATGCTATATGGCATAGAGAGCTGAATTTTTATAACCTTTAATATCTTCACTCAGAAATTTCTACTTTAGTTTTAACTTAATAGGTGACCAGCACTTCTGTGAACAATACTAGCTTTAAAACCAACACAAAATTAACGGTCATTTCTGAAAACAGGAAACCACCATTTCAGACAATACACCTCTGAAGCCAGTTCTCAGGAAAAATAGATGTATGAACGTTTACAGAAAGCTTCAAATTTGTCATACATAGACAGGTACTATTCTTGTAAACAGGAGAAAAGGAGGAGGGAAAAAAAAAAAAGTGAATCTAAGCAGTAAGTTACAGTTATCTAGAGTAAGAAAGTATTTTTTTTTTAATCTAGAAAGATTGAAAGCTAGTGGGTTTTTAAGCTTAATATTATTGCCTTTGCTACCTAACAGAGAAACAAACGAGACTGCAGTTCGTGAGACAAGTAATTGTGTCAAGTTTCCATAGACTGTTGCCTTGTTCTTTCCTTAATAATTAATGATTAAAAATAAGCAGCTACTAAAGAAACAAACATAATTAATGAAGGATTAGTCTCCCACACAGATTATATGCTATTTTATGCATGTTTTCAACAGCATAACAGGATTCAGTGTTCACCTCAAAACTCTTAGGTATGAGCC
Organism: Pezoporus occidentalis; assembly: GCF_034315485.1. Classification (NCBI taxonomy): domain Eukaryota; kingdom Metazoa; phylum Chordata; class Aves; order Psittaciformes; family Psittacidae; genus Pezoporus; species Pezoporus occidentalis. The sequence goes on along the minus strand of NW_026913693.1, from coordinate 234,755 downwards.
TGGTGTAATTATACTGATAAAGGCTTATTTTGATTTCAGTTCAGCTTCAAAAAAAAATGATGCATATTTAATCAAATTCCTCAAACACAGTAAAATACAAAGAATCTTTGAAAGATGAACAAATTAACTTCACCTTTTAATCTAATTACAGTGTTCACTGAAAATACCCAATATCACCTTACTTTTCCAGGCTTATTTTCCTATTTCCATTTGCATTTCCTCTATGTATCGGCAAAATAATAAAGTAATATATTGTTGGTGTGAGCATTCAAAGCTGGAGAAGAAGTCATAATGCCAAAAAAATCATTTCCATCAGAAATACCATTTAACTATGATATCCAAGTTACAAAATTACTCTGTACGACCTCTGCTCAAGTGAGATCAGAGAGTAAAAAAACCTAAAATTCTGAGTTTTGGTAGTTTGTTTTTTTTTTTTCTCTTTTAAGCAAGCTACGCAATCTAACAAAGCTCATTTTACCTTCTTCACAAAGCAGTGGTCATCTGGCCATTACACAAGAACTCAAAACTTAACCAAACCTTTTCTGCTCACTGACTGGTAAATGCTTCCAAAATTTCATGACATGCTACATCCATCTGGACACCTAAGATATGGAATTCAGGAGCTGCAAATGAAGAGATTATAATGTCTTCAATAGACAAACTGTCTTCCCTGACTAACCATGAAAATGTCTACAGTCACGGATTATGGAAAATGTCCACTATATCACAAGTGATCTTAGATAATGGATTAAACTGAAACTTATATAACTCTAATCAAACCGCCATCATTACCAGCATATTTTTTACTTTGGTTTGGTTTTCTGTGCTTTGTTTTGTTTTGGTGTTTTGTTTGTTTGTTTTTTCCAGAAGTTCATGATTTCTACTGAAGAGGAAACAGATTTCTTTAAATAACAGCTGTTTCCATAGAAAAACAAGCAAATAATACATATAATACAAAGTATGATATGGATATTATACATGTCTTATAAAGTATGTAGGTATGCTCTGTTGGAGAGATTTTATATATACCAATGTAAAAGCTTCTACTTCGAATTTTGCATGCCAGAACTAGAGAGTCAAAGGAGATGAAAGGAGTTAACTGGACAATATTGTTCTTGAAATCACAGTACAGGTCCCTAATATTAGACAATAACTGTATCCTGCATTTAACAAGAAGTCCATTTCTGAGAAGGTGCTGGAGATTTTAAGCTTGAGGTATTGTACAGTGTTGAAAAATGAAACCAAAAAGTAATTTCCTTAAACTTTCATAAAGGCAATACTTTCTAAAAGATCTTCAATAGTCAATAAATATATTCTTCAATAAATATATTCTTCAATAGTCAATAAATATATTAAATTAAATAAATATATTAAATAGTCAATAAATATATTAATAACAAAGCATACTTTACTGTGGTTGAAGGGGGGCATGTAGTTATAAACCTGAAAAAGGGTGCAGTTTTCAAGCACAGAAGTGGTGGATTGATGACTAACTTTCAGGCAAGTCACTAACACTATAATAAACTTTCATATCCATACAGGCCTGTTTCACTTATCATTAGAATACCTTTATTACATTCCCTGTCATCATACAGAAAATCTAAGTTCAGTGTTACAGTCTTACAACTGCTACTCTGAAGGTTAATTGTCAATGAAGGGGTTTTCCAACATGGTATCTTTCAAATCAATTGTATAAAATAACCACACTATGTAACATAACAAAGCTCCAGTAAATTAACCTGAAGAATTGTTCCTTGAAATGTTGCATTTATTGAATAGTAGTTTGTCATTCCACATATTCCACGAAATATTACACAAACCGTGGTTAATATGTTCTAATTTCTGTTTAATTTCTATGGTCTAGCTTTCAAGCTAGCAGCTGGGCATAGGATAGAGATGCATCCAATTCTATTCATAGTGACAACATTAATAGCAGCAGCCTTAAGATAGGTCAAGCAACAGCCCTTCTTTTAATTGCTCCCTATATCTGGAGTGATGCTACTCTGTAATATTATCTTCTTACTGAATTTCATAATAAGAAGGATATTATTTCAAGTATTTTCTATTTTATTTTATGCTAGATTTTCACTTCATGTTCTTTATTGTTGTAGTAGACAAACTTCACATAAGTCATTATCTGCTCATTTATCATGAATTATATGGTATGATCTTCCCTTTACTCCTGGGGGGGGGGGGAGGATGGGACAGGACAGGACAAAGGAATAAAGCAAAACCACACACACAAAAAAGGGAAAATACTAATTTGTACTGATCACATTAGGTCACATCACATACCAAATGAGTTCATCTGAAGCACCCATGTAATTCTCCCATCTTTGCCACAGTTTTCTCTACCTGAGGGACAGGTATTTCCTTCTTTACTGGAAAGTGCTGCCTAGGAGTTACTGGTCATGGTGTCTGCCCCAGAACTCGCACACATTCCAGCTTTGCAATGGATATAAGGGACAAGAAATTCAGTCCACAGAAAAATGCTGGTAAGCAGCAGAGTAGAAAGAATTTTGATAGGTTCCTCATACTCTACATGTACATGAGACTCACTATAGCTGAAATAAGTGGCCTTTGTGAGTTTTATATCAAGATGCATCACACTGCTACATTCCAGTCAGAAACAGCAGGACAGTGATTATTTAAAAGCAAGTCATTCTTCATCAAATGGACAAACCCAGGTAAGAAAGATGGTATTACTTATGTTGCTGTGCAAAAGCTCTACCATCACTGAGGCTGCTATGAACACTCTTAAACTGAGTAACAGGAGGATTCAATTTTCTGCCAAAGAGGACTGCAGGTACTTTGACAGGCTGCTACCTTTTCATCTGTGGCACTTCAAACTGCTGTAAAAATACATACATGCTGAAGAAAAAGCAGAGCCATAGATTATTTTCCAAGCTAGACCTGTTTCTCTGTTTCTGGTATGTGCATTCAGATTATCCTGCCCACCTAATTTTTCTGCATGCAGAGTAACAAGATAAATTCTCAAAGTTTTATCTATATAAACTGGCCTTAGAAGTGGCAAACAGTGTCTGCAGCCATCTAACAATGTAATACTCTCTGGTATTTGTTGCATGTATCTCTTTGAAACAGAAATACTTCAGGAGAGAGTTTTTTAATGAATAGTTGTCCTGGGTTCAGCAGTAGCAGTCATTTTTTTCTCCTTAGTAGCTGGCGCAGTGCTGTGTTTTTCACTTTCAGCCTGGGAACAGCGCTGATAACACCAGTGGTTTTAGCTGCTGCTCAGTAATGTTTACTCTGACCAAGGACTTTCCGAGTCTCATGCTCTACCAGGGAGGAGGGGAAGCCAGGAGGGAAGCAGCGACAGGACACCTGACCCAAACTAGCCAAAGAGGTATTTCATATCACAGCATGTCATGCTCAGTGTATAAACTGGGGGCAGTTACTGGGAAGGGCTAGATCACTGCTCGGGTTGGGCTGGGTATCGGTCGGCAGGTGGTGAGCAGTTGTATTCTCTTCCCTTGTTATTTCCCTTATCATTATTATTATTGGTGGTAGCAGCAGTGGTTTGTGTTACACCTTAGTTACTGGACTGTTTCATCTCAACCCATGGGAGTCATTGATTCTCCTCCCCATCCCTCTGGGAGCGGGGGAGGAAGGGGGAGGGAGTGAGCAAATGGCTGAGTGGTTTCTGGGTTCTTGGCTGGGCTTAAACCATGACAATAGTAAAATGAGAAGCCTCTGTTCACTTATCATGGATGGTGTAAAATTATCTTGCCCTACCCCCCAAGAAAAGGAAGGGGGGGGAGAAAATATTTATACTGAAACCACTAGGTTACAGATACTGTGGTATTTCATTTGAAATATTCAGTACATCAAAGACCCAGCTTGCAAGAGGCAACAGGTAGCACGCCCCAACATTAAATCAAGAGAGCTTCTCAAATGAGAAAGTCCCCGATGAATTAATTTCACCTGATTTCAGAAAAAAAAAAAAGGCAGAAATAAATATTTCTGTACCGCTCTGAAGGAGAAAGAGAGAAAGAGCAAGGACAGGATTCTTCAGAGATCATTGATATTCTGTCAACAATGATGGAAGGAAAAAAGAACACAAAATCTCAGACTCTCTGCATCCTGGGAACACAAATATTGTAGATGCAAAATCCCAGTACTTCATTTTCTGCTTTCTATCTTAAGAATTTCACATCTTAGCTCCCAGTTAAGTTGTTCTGACAGAGAATATCAAGACAGACACACAGATTCTATCACACTAAGGCAGAGATCAGAGCACTGCTAATTCCTTGGTAGGAAAGAGGACAGGTTGCTCTTATTTGGCTACAAAAATTCATAGGCTTCCACGTATCCTAAACCTTGTTATAGGACAACAGCACTTTCACAGACTCATTCAACCCTAACAAATAATTTTCAGCATATACTTGTCTCATGCATTGTCATTTGAGCCCCCAAACCACATCCCCTTATTATTTCACCATCCTAATAAGTATCTTGATTTTGATGTGTCAGGATAAAGGCTGAACCTTAACGGACATGCTGATATCTCACATTATATGCCAAAGGAGTTTTATAATCACCGCAGCTACGAAAACAGCCAAATCTCTTGCCAAATGTTAACAGAGGATGTTACGAATGGCAAGCTGAGCCAGAACTGAGCATGAAACAAAATCAAGGAGAAGCACTTTATTTCACTGAAAGGCTTTTCATAATGTGCTGAGCTTTCCCTCACCTGTGTCCTCACCATGTATGCAAATACGTCCATAAGCAGGTATTTTTCAACAGTTTTATATTCCCAGGGATGATTACATTCTCCCAATTGCCAGACAAGCTAAACCAGTTTCAGCCTCAGGTTTGTGGAGAAAAGCCATGTTCCTTCTGGACTATAAAGCCTGATGTACAGAGGCTGCAGCTAATCAAGGAGGCATGACTTCAATGTAGGAACACCTGCTCTCTTCCTTTTCCAAAGACATGATTTGTACTGAAGAAATGCACCACGACTACAGTAGTCTCAGTGTTTCTCACAAGTGTTAAACTGCAATTTGGAAGACTATAAAGAATATAGCCAACTAAAAGATCATAATCTTGAAGTTTGTGCTAAGTTTAAACTCACTCTTAAGACGATTAAGATGGTCAGCCACAACTGTACTTCATGTTCATTTGTATCATCCAGGTCTTGCTTAGATCTCAACAGAATTATTCAGGGATGCATAAGTATAAATTGTGTGGAAGCTAGTGATTCTGCATTTCCTTTTTTCCTAGCCTTTTTTTTCCATATTTTTAAAGTAAGAGATGACTCAGTTTGCTGGGGCTGCGTGAACAGGTTTGGTTATTTGGTTTGTATCATGCCAGAGAAAAGACATTTTGCTAAGGTTCAGGGCTGTGAATCCTAGACAAAGACGGAGACAGTGTGGTAAAGTGTGTGGACTGCTCATGTATGATGGCACTAATAAGCAACAAACAGTAACAATGACAACACTGACAAATAATCACCTTCTTCAGATTAGAAACCTGTTTCTCTCCAATAGGTTAGGAGGTCAGGGGGGTTTTTGGCTATCATTGTTACTCTTAAGTGCTGTTGGAAGCATAAAGCACTCACTTGCTCTTTAACGTGCAGGTAGGGCATGACACAAATGGAAATGGAAGAAGATCAAAAACTCTAAGATGCATTATTAGAACAGTGAGAAAAACATATAGGCTATGGTTTACTGACAGGTGAACACATTTTTCAAAATGTTTCAAATAAAAACAAACAAATAAACCCCCAAAACAGCTCCCAGGAACACCCCGGCAAGTTATTCCAAAGAAGAAAATTGTACATCTTCCTGTAGCACAACCTGTTGTGGCAACAGCCACTGTAGGCCTCTATTGCCCAAATACCCACACTGGGGTATTTGCAACAAACACACCTTTTGATTCCGTTCTAGAGGAAGGAATTATGTGCAGTTGTAGATTTCCCAAAAATTCACAAATGCACATACAGAACAATTCTGTAAAGCCAATGCTTTTATACAAAAAGCACCCTCCAATAAACAGAATGAGTTCTGTGGCTTGCCTTGTTCACATTGCCTGGGCTTCCCAAACTGAGTAAATTATAACTGTGCTGAGTACTGAAATTATAGGTAAAAAGGAGCATAAGATCTAAGAACTCATGTCCTGTTGCTGCCCCATTTTCTGAAAAATCCAGACATTCAAAGAAAATAAGTACTTAGCGTGAGAACAAAACAAACAAAAAAACAAACCCAACCACTCAAACCCACCACCCCCAGAAGAAAGATTTTTGGCATGCATTGTGGCAGTGTACTTACCTTAATATACATACAATCTTTTTAATAGCACATTGGACGATATCTTTGAGAGAAAGACCTGTATCTCCAACAGCCACTTGTAACAACTGTTGTATCATGTCCAGGGGTTGACCATCTATACACATAGCAACTGCTTGGTCATGGATTTTTTCTTTCTCTGACCTGGACAAATCATATAAATAGCCATACTTCTGTAGTGTATCCTGTGAACAGACAATTTCTGAATATGAATCAGTCTGCTCTTTATTTACAGGACTGTTAATCATTCATAGTCTTTCTATCAAGGTCTAACACATACTATGAAAAAGAAAATATTGATGGATGTGAATTTACAAAAAACAGGTCAACAAAAACAAAGGTACAAACCTTTAATAAAATAGGACAGAAGACTGAGGTCCATCACTGCTAGTTATGGTAACACTCAAAACAAACACTTGATCTGTAACCATTACCTGTTTGCTGTTTTTCAAGTAAGTGATAAAACTATGAGTGAGTGTTTCCAGATGAGCAAGAGATTGCTGCAAGTGATTCAGAGCTTCTCCATAGGCAACGGATGGATTTTCAGCATCTTCCACATCATTCTCCAAAGTTTTTTTTCTTGATTTCTCAGAAAGATGGATGACTATCTTAATAGCCTTCTTAGTCACTTCTATCCTGGCTTCAACTGGCAGCTGAAAAAGATTATGTGATATTTAATCATTCAACTGTACAGTACCATCTGCATTACAGCAGTGCCTGGAGGTCAGGTTGTTCCACTATTCTACACCACAGCATAAAATTAAATGAAGTATTTTATGAGAAACAACTTTATTTGTCATTTATTTAAAAATTATTAGTATTCCATTACTTTCTTCTGTTGTCTTTCCTTTGACTGATGTTGAATCTGGCTCATCTTAAACCATATGAAAATTATTTTTCCTACTGATATTTATTATTTTGTAGACTAGCATCCTATAATCATTTTTAATTCTGAATTGAGAGGTGTCAGGGGATCATTTTACTGGATTAACTGAGAATCCCAAATGCTGAAATTAATTTAAGGTTAGTTTTATGAGGTTTAAATCACCTTTTAAAATATATCTCTAACACCATAAGCAAGTAACAACAGGAGGTCTACAACTTTTAAATCAACCTTTTTAAAGCACAAGTTATACAACACAGTGATTACAGTTACTACTTTGAAAGACCTGTATAAGTAGGTGTATCTAGCCTTTAAACAGAAAACTTTTTCACGGACACCCCCTTATCAAAATGATTATTCCGTTACATAAGGATCAGCAAGGCCAAGTCAGATATGGCGATGCACGCTATGAGCCCTTCCCAATAACCAACAGTGTGAAACAAGGTTGCGTTCTTGTACCAACTTTATTCACAATCTTCTTCAGCATGATGCTCCAAAGGGCTACAGTAGACCTCAACGAACAAAACGGCATTTATATTCGATATCATACTGATGGGAGCCTATTCAATCTAAGGTGACTGAAGGCCCACACTAAGACCCAAAATCATCTTGTCCATGAACTGCTTTTTACTGATGATGCCGCCCTTGTTGCCCACACAGAAGCAGCTCTGCAGCGTTTTAACACCTTGCTTTGCGGAGGCAGCTGAGCTTTTTGGGCTGGAAGTCAGCCTGAAGAAGACAGTAGTTCTCTACCAACCTGCACCACAAGAAGATTATCATCATCCCCACATTACCACTGGCGAGTCAGAGATTAAGTCAGTTCAGCAGTTCAGCTATCTGGGAAGCATTATTTCCTCGGATGCCACGATCAACAAAGAGACAGACAACAGAATAGCAAAGGCATATAGAGCCTTCGGAAAACTCCATAAAAGATTCTGGTGCAATAAACACCTGAAGAAAAGTACAAAGATTAGTGTCTATAGAGCCATTGTACTGTCTACTCTTTTATATGGGTCTGAATCATGGGTTATCTACCATCATCACCTGCGACCCCTCGAATGCTTTCATCAGCGTTGCCTCCGTACAATTCTAAACATCCACTGGACTGACTATGTGTCAAATGTTACTGTCCTCGAAAAGGCAGGGGTCACCAGTATCGAGGCCATATTACTGAAATTGCAGCTGCGCTGGGCAGGGCACCTCTCTAGGGTGAAGGATCACCGCCTCCCTAAGACTGTGTGCTATGGTGAACTTGCCACCGGTTGCCGCAAGAGAAGCGCCCCAAAGAAGAGATATAAGGACTCCCTGAAACAATACCTTAGCCTTCGCCATATTGACTACCACCAGTGGTCCACCTTGGCGTCCAATCGGGAGACTTGGAGACACACCATACATAATGCCATTGACTCCTTCGAGAACTCACACAGAACTAGGCTCGAGGAGAAAAGACAACGTAGAAAGAATCGCACCCCGCTTATACCATCCAAGGAGACCTTTCGCTGTGCTTTTTGCAGCCAGATTTGCCTATCTCACGTTGGCCTTTTTAGTCATCAGCGTGCTTGCAGTAAGCGTGGGTAAAGCCCTTCCCAAGTCTTCGTTCGCGAAGTCAAGCCATGGGGATGGAAGTCCTGTTTGTTTTTTTTTTTTTGGGGGGGGGGGGGGGTTGGCTGTTTTTTTTTTGGTTGGTTTGTTTTTTAGTAGGTTTTTTTGCCTTGTTTTGTTTGGCTGTTGGTTTGTCTGTTTTTCTTACCTCTATACTTGTCATAGAGTTGGAATTTTTAAATTGATTCATACGTACACTGAATTAAGTTTTCTCCTACCTCTCCATCTAGCTTGAAAGGGCCATTCTATTCCAGTGCATTAGAATGGAATTTAAGACTTCAGAATGGAGCCTCACAAGCTTCCAGAAACCAAGATTGTGTTGGAAAAGGATAGAGATGGAAATACTCTTTATATAGAGAGTACAACAGCAAACTCCCCTTAAGTCAAGAAAGTTTCACCTGTAAGTCCAAAAGAAAGTCTGAAATACAATTTTAAAAAATCATGTATGATTTTTTAGTTTATAACCTCAGTTATAAACCGTTTTAAGGATACTTGCAATATACTTTCTAATAGGTAGGGGCCTCCCTTGCCTAAACCCACTGCATTAGGCACTTTTAATATCAGATATCTTAGTTACTGGAATACTGGACAATTTTAATCAAAAGGCATAAAAGCAAGAAATAGAAAACAAATAGAAAAAAAGTATCCCTAAAAAATCACAAAGATGTAAGGTTTGCCCCTCGTTTTTCATGCTGTTGATGCAAACCACAGTAATAGCCTGCTAGATTTTTAATGATAAAAGCAAAATGGGTGGACATTATTGTAAGAACTAAGCAAACTTGTCAGTATTAATAGGGTAAATACAAAGGATATTTTGCTATTCAGTTTCAAATGCAACTCAGTTCTATTGCCACCAAAAGTAATTAAATATGATTTTGTTACTTTAAACAAGGTCTCAGTATCAGGATATACTATAAGCAAGGAAAAGGCAATACTCTTCACATCGCATTAAAATTTAATGACGACGGATTTACATATCCATTTTGTAAACATGATAAAAGATGACACAGCTACATATTTCATTTCCCCCCCTTCTACTGTACTATCTAATGTTCAAAATGCAATTAAGAGAGATGCAAAAGGCAAACAATTTAAGTATTCCATCTAACTGTTGTATCATAGAGAACCATGAGAACACACTGCCGGTTTAGAAGTCATGATGCCATAAACACATACAGAATAAAGCATTAAAAAGAAAAGAATACAGGTTCTTCCCAAGACTATTTTAATTATAAATTCATATCCTCATAGTGCCAAAATGAAGCACTACTGATATATCACTTCTCTAGTTATTTTATTTCAAAACATGAATGACTGCCCTCCATACTTCTAGTCAGCTTCAGTAATGAGATTTGGTATCATAACCCATGATAAAATAGTAAAAATAAAATAAAAAAAAACATAAGTAGCTTAGGGACTGGTTTATCCTTTGTGTGTGAACTAAAGTTTTATTTTTAAAAGCTTTTTTTTTTTTATTCTATAGGCTATAACATGCTACGAAAAATCTTAAAAAAAATAATGCTTTCTTTCATTTTCAAATCAAGGAACATCACATACTATTTCAGCCCAACAGATTTCACTCCTCAGGGTAAAAATTCATCTCAAACACCCACTTCCTTGCGAATACGTAAGTATTCATCATGAAGTACTGTACAAGTAATATTCACTTTCACATGACGATGTTGACCCTGCCACTCTTATTCCCAGTACATTCAAATATGAGATAATGGAAATAGTTCCTTTTACTATGGAAATATTCCTTTTATTGCCACAGGAACCTGGAATGCTAGCAATGCTAAAGGACAGAATGGTTGAGGTTGGAAGGGACATCTGGAAGGCATTTGGTCCAAAGCCCCTGCTCAAATAGGGCCATCTAGAGCAAGTTGCCTAGTAGCTTTTGAGTATCTCCAATGTGGGAGACGGCACAACAACTCTGCATAACCTGGGCCAGTGATCAGCCACCCTCATAACAAAAAATGTTTCCTGATGTACAGACAGAACAGTTTCATTCAGTTCCCATCTCTGCCACTAAATCCAGCTGTATATTTTCCACCAATCAAATGTTATGTAGCCCAAGCCAATCAGATACACTAGAATGGAAAGCATATTCAATTAATTAATTCAGAAGAGCGTTAAACAGTTATGGAATAACAAAAGCTGATTCCCAATTCCTACAGGGGGAGAGGAAAAAGAAAGGCAAAAGCAAGAAAACTTGTGGATCAAGATAAAGACAGTTTAATACATGAAGGGGAAAAAAATAACAAACCAAACCTATGTGATGCATACGCCACCTCCCACAAGCAGACCAATGCCCAGACAATCTCCAAGCAACCTTGGAACACACCCTCCAACCCCATTTGTTACTGCTGAGCGTGACATTATATGCCATAGAAGGCATCTTTGGACAGCCAGTTCAGCTATCCTGGCTGTGGCCCCTCCCCAGTTTTTGCCTACCTGCAGCCTTCTCAAGGCTGGGGTGTTGAGAAAAAAGAGAAAGCCCTGACACTGTGAAAGCAGTGCTCAGCAACAGGTAAAGCACTAGAGTGTTATCAACACTGGTTTAGTCACAAATAAAAAGTACAGCCGGACAGAAGCTGCCATGTAGAAAGTTAATTCCATCCCTGCCAGATCCAGCACAGTTCATCTGGAGATTAAGGTAAAGTTCTAATACATGTAAGGAATCAATTAAAGAAAAGACATTACTTATGAAGTTTCCTATTATGCAGTCTTGAAGCAGATTTCATTAAAATAACTATTAATGGCACACCACAAGAAAGTACCTGAAAACGTACTGATTTTAGAAAAAGAAGTACTGTCAATACCTAGGAAGCAAACAAAGTCAGACAAGACAAACCAACTGAACTGGAGAACAGTGATAAAATGTGATAAAAGAAGCTAAGTAATTTGGAAGGTAATATCTGAATGCAGTCATGCTATGCAAGAATACTATTAACATATTCCTTGTACATCTTCAGGCAATGTCATGCCTTGCCGCTTTCCTCAGCATTTCATACAGCATTACAAAGTCAGTCAGCCAGACAAGATACTGATTCTCACTTTGAGGTTTTTTTTGTTTTTTTTTTTGGTTGGTATGTTTTTTTTTTTAACTGAGTTTTTTACACAGTTATTTAAAAAAAATAAAATAAAATTGAAAGAGAAAATGGTGCAGGTTAATATCCAGTTGTAATAGGTCTCATTCTACACTCATTTGGTGTGTGGTCAAAATCTGGACACTGTATTCCTGCTTAAGTAAGAAGAAAACAGTCAAAAAGCATTACTGACTCAGAGAAATTAAGAGCTAACCTCTCATTTAAAAATACGAAGTTGCAAGCAAAGTTCTCCCTTTGTATCAGAAGTTGGAAAAGAAACTATAAAGGATGGAACAGCAAACAAAAAGTGTCATCAGCCATAGTCTGAATGAACACAGAATGCTGCAAGAAAGAGCCCATGTGAGGGAAATTTCACCTTCTTTTTCTGTATAGAAGACATAACAGGTGATATTGCCGCTTTTTATTCTACTTTAGCCATCTGAAGCTATAGTATTTTCTTCCTAATCAACATATTATGCCCATCTCTATTTGTAATGTGTGTTCAACAATGAAAACATAGCAATTAGAGTAATTGTTTTCAGTTGTGGTTTTGTTTTTTGCCTTTGCCGTGTTGGACCCTTTTTTCCAGAGTACTGCTAATCAACAATCATCAGGGCAATGACCTATGAGCTTTGAAACAGATGGTTGTTTGAAGACATTACCAACTATCTAGCACAATAAACAGAACACTGGCAACAAAAGAATAAAAAAAAATCCCCAAATTACCTAAAATACTTCACACACAAAGGGGAATAAATGTGAAATCATCAAGACAAAAAAGCTGGTATGATCATTACTATAATTAAGAATCTATGAAGTCAGCATTATTTGAAAAAGCAAACAGATCTACTGGAAGAAAAGATGTCAGAATCAAAATGTACACAAAATTATATGCAGCAGTTCCACTGAATATTTGGAACATCTCCTTTTAAGGGAGAAATCTGTTCCATACATGCAATTACGGCTACGCTTACCAGTATGGAAGTGGAATTATTATTTCCTAAGAAAAACTGGAATAGCTATTCAGAATTAAAAGCATTTTTGAGTATAAGTGCCACAAGCAGAAACTCTCTCGCTGTTTGTAACACTGAGCTGCTGTGGTCCAAGTTCTTCAGTGTATAAAGAGGGTACTGATGAAGAGTAAAGGATTTCACCTGTTTCATTTACAGCAAACACAACAAAAACAGTACATCAATCTCCACCTTCTTCAGCTGAAGATGGATGCCGATATACTTTATCCAAAGAAGAGTTGTGAGAATGGAAGAACTGCGGGCAAATAAAAGAAAACAAAACAACCACACATACACAAAAGTTTAAGTAGCCTCTGCTGAATATCTGTGGAAGCAAACATTGATGACTACCTCTTTAGTACAGCAAGATATTTTAACAGCAAGAATTTCAAGTAGTCACTAGCAGCGATCATACATGAAGACAGTATTCCCTTCTCACTAGACAAGAGTCATTCCCTGGCTACCACAGTCCAAGGTCAGGCAACTGAGATCTCAGGATGAGTGTCAAGTCTTTCCTGATAAGCATGAAATGCTCAGTGTGATTATGGGATAAACAGGATCAAAGCACCTGACAGGACCGTAGTTCTGCTGAACTTACGAGACAGCTGGTGGAACTAGCGAGAAAATGTGTTGGTCTAGCATGACAAATAGATCAAAGCATAAATTTCATGCTGACAATTTCACAGAATTTCAATGTAAATCTTTTGTACACCAATTCTGGTACAGATACAGGGCAGATGGGTTCTAATACATTTCCAGTAGTATTGTGGCAATACTACAACAATATCTGAAGAGGGAACAAATTTGAATTCACCTAATTGAACACAGTGAATAAACACCTCTGGAACATGAGCATAATCCAGAACAGAGAAGATAAAGACACAAAAATACCCAACCAAACAAGTCCTCTTCATTGTCTTTTCATTTCAGAAGAAATTAGCAAAGACATCTCAAGATCTTTTAATAAGGAAATATGTAAGAAATCTAATCCCTTTTTTGTGCTTGGCAGTAGATACGTAAGAAAGAATGGGTAAAACTTCATGTTAATAATATCCTTAGAAGTAAGTTTCACTGGGCAACAAGAAACTGCAGATCTGGTAATACATGTTATGAACATGAAAGCACATTATTTCAATCACAGGCTTTCAGCCAGATGGAGATTATGACAATTTATATTATTACAATGCCTAGAAACCGTAAGCACTGGCCCAGAATGCTTCTTCCCAGAATGTGCAGTACCCTATTCAGAATGCAAAAGCCTGGTACAAAACACAAGTCTGTGGCATAATGAATTTTAGGACAAGCACAAGTAAAATAAACAAACACAACCACATGATATCTGTTGGAGGGACAACAGAGCATGGCATAAGCAATTCAGGAGGTTGCATTGATGATAATTTTCTTCACTTTCCTAAAGTAAAAGAGAAGAGCAGGAGAGGTGCCATGCTGGACCTTGCTCTTACCAACAAGGAGCTGGTGGTGAGTAATGTGAAGTTCAAGGGCAGGCTTGGCTGCAGCGACCATGAAATCGTGGCATTCAAGATCTTTAGTGCAGCAAGGAGGACATACACCCTGGGCTTCAGGGGAGCAGACCTAGGCCTTTTCAGGGATCTGCTTGTTAGAATACCATGCAATAAAGCTCTGAAGGCAAGAGGAGCCCAAGAAAGCTAATTAATATGCAAGGATCACCTCCTCCAAGCTCAGGAACAATGATGCTTCCTGACAAAGCAGAAGTCAGGCACCAGGAGGCTTGCATGGACGCACAAGGACCTCCTGAACAAACTCCAGAATAAAAAGAGGCCTTCAGAGGGTGGAAACAAGGACAAGTAGCTTGGAAGGAATTCAGAGAAATTGTCCAAGCAGCAAGGGGTCAGGTTAGGAAAGCTAAAGCCCTAATAGATCAAAATCAGGCCAGGGATGCCAAGGGAAACAAGAAAAACTTCTATATCCTTTTATCAGTGATAAAAGGAAGACTAGGGAAAATGTGAGCACTCTCCAGAAGAAGATGGGAGATCTGGTTACCCAGGATATGGAGAAGGCCCATTTTAAAAATGGGAAAAAAGGAAGACACAGGGAACTACAGGCCAGTCAGTTTCACTTTGGTGCCTGGCAAGATCATGCAGCAAGTCCTCCTGGAAGCTGTGCTAAAGCAGATGGAAAATAAGGAGGTGACTGGTGACAACCAACATGGCTTCACTAAGGGCAAATCATGCCTGACAAATTTGGTGGCCTTCTACAACAGGGTTACAGCACTGGTGGATAAGGAAAGCCTGTTTTCTATCTGGACTTCTGCAAAACTGTCCCATATAACATCCTTGTCTGGAGAGACATGAATTTGGTGGATGGACTGCTCTATGTATAAGGAATTGTCTGGGTGGTCACACTCAAAAGAGTTTTTATTAACATCTCAATGACCAAGTCAAAATCAGTGACAGGTGGTGTTCCTCAGGGGATAGTATTGGGACCAGTGCTATTTTAACAATTTTGTCGGCAACATGGACAGTGTAACTGAGTGTTCTGTCAGCAAGTCTCCAATGAAACCAAGCTGTGTGGTGCAGCTGACATGGTGCAGGGAATGGATGCCATCCAAAAGGACCTTGACAGGCTTGAGAGGTGAGCCTGTGCAAATCTCATGAAGCTCAATAAGACCAAATGCAAGGTCCTGCATCTGGGTTAGGGCAATCCCAAGCATAGCTAGAGCTTGGACAGAGAATGGATTAAGAGCAGCCCTGACGAAAAGGACTTGGGAGTGCTGGTTGATGAGAAACTCAACATGACCCAGCAATGTGGGCTCACAGCCTAGAAAGCCAATCAAATCCTGTGCTGCATCAAAAGAAGAGTGACCAGCAGGTTGAGGAAGGGGATTCTTCCCCTCTGCTTTGCTTTCCTGAGACCCCGCCTGCAGTACTGTGCTCAGTTCTGGGGCCCCCAACACAAAAAGGACATGGATCTGTTGGAGCAATTCCAGAGAATGGACACAAAAATGATAAGGGGGCTGGAGCACCTCTATTATGAAGACAGGCTGAGAGAGCTGGGCTTGTTCAGCCTGAAGAAAAGGCTTAGGGGAGACCCTTAGAACAGCCTTCCAGTACCTAAATGGGGCTACAAGAAAGCTGGAGAGCAACTTTTTACAAGGGCATGTAGTGACAGGACAAGGGGCAATGGCTTTAAAATGAGAGAGGGGAAATTTAGATCAGGCATTAGGAAGAAATTCTTTACTGTGAGGGTGGTGAGGCACTAGAACAGGCTGCCCAGAGAAGCTGTGGTTGTCTCATCCCTGGCAGTGTTTGAGGCTGGGCTGGACAGAGCTTTGAGCACTCTGGTCTAGTCGAAGGTGTCCCTGTCCATGGCAGGGGTTGGAAATAGACGAGCTTTAAGGTCTCTTCCAATCCAAGCCTTTCTATGCTTCTACGAAACACACAAGAAGAATGTCTTATTCTCTGCTGAAACAGAATACTGGGACCTTGGGTTACCTCAAAAACTGGTCCACAAAGCTAATTCTTCTAACTGCATAAAAATCTGGGTTTTATACTGGAAGCCATAAAAAGAAGAGAGACTCACCTGAGGCTTGAAATTCTTCACATATATCTGCTTACCTTTGTGACAGCTTTTGAAGAAAAAGTAATTTCATCAATAAAAGAGACAATATCATCTGGATTGAGTCTATCAAAGTACTTGGAACACATATCATATGCGTGTAGCCACTCATCCATGGTTTCTGGTATTTTTTTAATGAGATGGTGATCGCCATTCCAAAAAAGTTTCTGTAACCAGACAGCATAAACAGAGCTTGGTGACAGCATGCTGCCATCTTTTTTAGGCATTTTGGGAGCCAGTTTGGAAATAGACAGGATATTCTGACTTGTAAGGACAGGCTCCAGTATTTCCAGAGGGTTTTCATTTTTATCTATTAGCTTTTTGTAATTGAGACCTATTGACAGAAGGAGAAAGAGGGGAACAGAATAAAAGTTATTCACAGTTATACTACGTGTAAAACAATCAGTACTAAACCAGAATCCACAGAACTAGAAAGACTCTATTGTATCTCCTTTACAAACATACGTACTATCAGACTGGGAACAAAGTCAGGTTTGCATGCAGGTAACACTGAGATTTTATGTTTCAATGTGTGTGAAATCTCTCAATCCCCTGGAACATATTTTAACATTATATATTGATACAAACTGAGGATAATCAAAGAAGCAAAAAGATACATACAGCATATAGAATAGCTCCACTATTATTTTTCTTTTTATATAAAAACTAGAAAAATTCATGCACCTCAAGATAAAAGTCTTCATTAATTAAAAAATGGGTATTCTGATCATGTAACAATCGGTAATTACTACCCATCTCAGCAAAAATGCAAGGTACTAACCACAGGTTAAGTAAGGTTAACTGGAGACAGGAAATATAGACCCATTTACACTAATTATGTGCTACAAGTGTCCTGTTACTACTTTGGTTCCTACAGGAAGAAAACTCTTGCAAATTCTTCTAGCAACAACAAAATATTTCTAGCAACAACACTATTTTACTCTTTACGCATACAATTCCTAAAGTAAGTGACTTTTACTGCTATGCTTTTCTTCATATACTTAGGGCCTCTACAAATACTTTGATGTTCCTTGACTACTATATATAAACTGTGCTGAACACTGAGAATTTTAATTAGGGGTGTAATACAATAGATTTAATTTTTTTACCACACAAAGTGACTACTTTATGACTGATGTGTGCTCTTAGCACTTTTAAAAAAATAAAATAAACATTTTTTTGAGAAACATTTAAAACTAGCTTTGAAGGCAATGATTTCCTGATGGATTTTTCTTTGTCAAGCATTACAGAACTTGAGTGCTTAAACACATTAATAAGACTGAAAGTAATCCCTCCCCCCCAAAAAAAATTGATTTTTTAGTTCCTGCAATACATGAATTCATATGCACAATCTCTCCAAATTCTGCAGCAAAGGTAGTGTCTGATACATATGAGGTTCCCAATATATTGTGTAATTTAGACTTCTGAAAGATAACCTGTCTTAAATTCTTTGAGAATATTCATGTTAAACTTGAATTGTTAAAAATTATGCCCTAGGAAGTCTGCATTTCTTCATTAAAAAACCTCTATGAACCACTGACAATAATTTTAACTTGCACCACCTACAGAAACCTGGTTTTAATATTTTTTTGCTTGCTGTGATAAACTCAACTTCCAGTAATACAAAGAGAAGGACCTTAGTCCTATAAAATAGGACTAATCTTCTAAATTACTTGCATTCATCTGATACACTCATTGAAAAGAATTACCTGGAGAATATAGACTAGATGAGCATAATTATGTCAGCACTCACATAAGCAAATAATAAACACAGCTATGAAGGAAAGAAACAGGAACTTTCCTACCTGGTGCAACTGCTTTGAATTTTTTCAGGAGTCGGATGTGAGTTTCAGGTTTAACAGTATGCATCACCACTTCTGAGCAACCACAGTTTTCAAGGAGTGTAAAATAATAAAGCAACCGCTGGTGATCTCTGCCTTCAATACTTGGATAAACATATTTAACCATGTGTTCATGTAATGTTTCAGGATCGGTTTTCAAAGTCTCAAACAGACCAAGACTTTGTGTTCTTTCTTCTATTTGCAGTGTCGCTAACCTGTGTTTAGAAATAATTTCAGGTTTAAAAGCCTGGACGTGATATGAAAGATTCTTCAGGAGACAGGAAAATACCTTCTTTTGGTTAAGGTACAACTTTGTAAGACATTTTGAAAGAGTAAATACTCATTCATAAATACTTAGTTGTTACTCTCCATAGACAAAATCTACGGAGCTCTTGTGTTTCCTAATCTTGTTATCTGATGACCTAAACATACAGATTAAAGGTCATGAACACTGAAGTGGCATCAAAAGCAGCATTTCAAATCTCTTAGGTACATCTATATGCAAAAATAGACATATAACCAGAGCGTATGTACAAGAAGACCTAAAGAAACAATAAACTCAACCAAAACCAACCAAACAAATCCCACAAAATTAAAAAAAAAAGCAAAACAAAACCACAAACAATAAAAAACAACCCAAAACCCTGCCAACCTTGTGATGAATGATGCAAGAAAATCCTATTCCCAGTTACAAGTTCTCCCAGTCTATTATATTGTATTTTCTGTAGTCAATGAACACCTGGCATGCTTTGAGAAGATTGCCGCAGAAAATCAGCTCTTGCCTACTAGTTAATCTATTTGACACTATTATTCATGCTTAGCATATTCCATTTGGCAGTTTTATCAAGTTGCTTCTCAAATTGTCATCTCTGAAAGCTTATGAAAACATCAGCAACCCTTGGGTTGACCTCAGCCAGTCTCGCTGCTTCATGAAATTTTTTTTCCTGGCCCTTTTGAAAAGAATACATTAGCTATTTCACAGCATGAATTCAGACACCTCCAGCTGACTACATAAATGACAGCTGAAAGCAATCACTTCTTTTTTAACCCAGCCAGGAGAAAAATGGGTGCATATCAAGCAAGTCTCATCTTAAGTTTGTACTACTGTCAACTGAAAGTTTTACTCAAAATCTGAGAAAAGAAGTAACCTACAGGTGACTATCACCTGGACTCTCCCCAGAGTCCAATCAAATGCCATGTTAGGCATTACATTTCATTTGGAAATCTGATGTCTTCTAATCCCATTTGATTTTTCTCTACCTCTAAAACTGATTAAATTAGAATTTCAACATCAAGTTTTCCCGAGTATAAATATCACATGTAAGTTAGCTTTTCTCTTTGGTATCCAAGCAAAATATGTCTCAGTTTTATTCTTAAAGATGATTTTCTTACAACACAACCTCCTCTCAGTTTAGAAATTATTCTCTGACTTCTGAAGGAGAATAAATTGAATTATTTTCAAATCTAGAACCTTCCCCAGTTAAGTTGTTAACCTGTAAGCATTATTTTAATTCTCTAAATTATTATTATTTGTTAAGTGTTCTATCATATTACTGGAAATAAGTATGATATTAATGGAAATAAAGCATCATTTATTCTTAATATCAGACAAAAGAGACACTTTGACACGATGCATTTCAAGAGTGGGATCTGAATATATTTTTCTGTCCACACCCAAAGTTCAAACTAAAGGCTAGATGGATATTAAATTATACGGACAGGATCTACAGAGGTTTGCTATGTGGTTTTGGGGTGGGAATGGTGGTGGGTAAGAAGGGTTCATTATGCTGCTCAGAAGGATTCTGGAATAACAGATTTTGTGACAGGAAATATAAAACTTCCTGCTGCTAAAACAGTGAAATGCATTTAACAGGCTTTTTTCACAGTAAAATGCGATCAGATTCTTCAAAAGAAATAATTACAATTTTCATTGAATGTAAAAAAATGTTATCCTAAACATTTTTTTCATCAGACTCAAACTCACAGCATAACAGAAAAAACGTGATGTTTATTTGTTGTCAAGTAATCAAAGAAATAGTTAATACAAATTCTGTGATTCTTTTGATCTTCCCCCTATGTAAACTAGCTTATAGAAATACTGCATATTTGGTTAAAGAGATTAACTCTTGGAATAAGCTTCTTTTCAGTTCAGAATGAAAGCATAACGAGGCATGCATTATTAATGCCATAATCCCAAGACTAAAATATATTGTAATGGCCATATGCTGTCAATCAACTTTAAAATGAGATTATGATGCAACAAAAACATGCTCAGCGGCATATGATCCTATTATACATCAATTTTCAAGCCTTCTTTGAATTTCGTTGGGGAAAAGGTTGTTCATTTGTATGTCAGTGATTTCTGAATTCTATGAATACTAAGTCATGGAGGACAGGAACAAAGAAAACGGTAGACAACTTCTGCAAAATACCTTAGGCAATATTCTAGTCCCAGAGAAGTCAACTTGCTCTTTCACATTCACCCAAGTGTTGCCACATTTATAACCTGACAGTCTATTTTGCTTAAAGCACTAAATAATTTAGCAGCAACAAAATTTAGAGGGTATGACTTCTCTGTTTTCTGGAGGAGGCAAAAGAAAAAAATCTCGGTCTGTTATTTCATGTTCTTAGATCACCAACATCTATCAGTCTTGTTTTTATGCTTCATATTTATGCTTCATATTTTAATGCTTTTTTTAATTACTGGTAAGAAAAGTAAAATACTGCTGCAAGCTAAACCTGCTTTCACAATTTAAAATTTGAAACAAAACTAGACTATTTGATCACATCTGTCAGAACAGAAAATACGAGCTGCTGTATTACACAGGGGGCTCTACATCACTGTCACCTGAATGCGCTATTCAGGCAAATAGCTTAGCCTTTCACTGAATGGGGGTATTCACCTTTCAGTGGGCAAAAAATACTTGCCTGACGGACAAAATGTCAAATTAAAAAAAAAAAAAGGGGTAAAAAAAAAAAAAAAAGGCCTCAAACCAACTCTATAATAGAAACAAAAAGCACCCCTCCCCTCATGCCCTCCACAAATCTTGGGTCTAGTCTGCCATAATCTTGTAGGGTAGAAAAGTTCCCAAGAAATATTGTAAATAACCCTGCTTCTACAGAAAACTAAAACTGAAATGAATAGATGAATAATGTGAATGGGAAGCTTCAATATATTTATTTCCTTTGCTATTATGTAGAAGAGAGATCAATAAATAGCAACACTTAAAAAAAATAATTACACAAAACCTATTGAGATTCAGGACCTATTCCAAGGGACTGTAAAAATAACTAAAAGATAAGCTGCTACTGGAAAACAGCATTTAGCATTCAAAGCCATGGAAACCTAAACACTGAAAAGAATGTCCCAGGATACACAGAACACTAAGACATATACAGACTTTTACCCTCTCTTGTACACTTGTTTTTGTGGCTGGTTATAAAAGCATCACATGGAAAAGAAAAATTACCAAAGTACTACAACACAAGAAACATGAAAATACAAACCAAGCTCTAGCCACAGTATACTTCACTTTTCCCTAGGTTAGGGGGGACACATATTTCTGTGTATCAGAGTAGTATCAGAGTAGTATCAGAGTAGTATCAGAGTAATATGTGTATTTGCAGGGGAGAAAACATACCCACTGTCAGTGAACAAAAATTCCAGATGGGTCATATAAACTTCCCAAAGTGGAACCTTGTATCGCTGAGCCAAAGAAACAGCAATCTTGTAGACATTTTCTTCAAGTGTTCTTGTGGAGGAGAGACATGAAAGAAAACAAAGAAAAGTTATATTAGTCCCTAGAGACATGACATGAAAATAAATATTTACATTAGAAAAGTAATGATTTTTTAACTATTATTTTTTTTTACATTTGCTAATACTCAGTAATTCATTTTGGGGAAAAGAAATGAACTCTGGTCGAAGCAGTAAGGGTTGAGGGCTGCCTTGGTTGCAGCGACCACGAGATGGTGGAATTCAGGATCTTGTGTGGTAGGACCAGTAGAATAGCAAGTAGAATTGCAACCCTGGACTTTAGCAGGGCAAACTTTGGCCTTTCCAAGCAATTGCTAGGGGAAATCCCATGTGCAAGGCTGCTTGAAGGTAAAGGGGCCCAAGATAGTTGGTTGGCATTCAAGGATTGCTTTTTCCGAGCTCAAGATCGGAGCATCCTGACAAGTAGGAAGTCAAGAAAGAGGGCCAGGAGACCTGCGTGGCTAAATAGGGAATTGCTGGGTATGCTCAAGTGGAAGAGGAGAGTTTACAGGTCATGGAAGGAGGGGTTGGCCACTTGGAAGGAATATAAGGCTGCTGCTAGAGGATGTAGGAAGGCAGCTAGGATGACTAAGGCCTCCTTAGAATTAAACCTGGCGAGAAGGGTCAAGGACAGCAAAAAGAGCTTTTTCAAATATATGGCAGATAAAACTAACACCAGAGGCAATGTAGGCCCACTGATGAACGGGATGGGTGCCCTGGTGACAGAAGATACAGAGATGGCAGAGTTACTGAATGCCTTCTTTGTCTCTGTCTACTCTGCTGCAGGCAGTCCTGAAGAGCCCTGCACCCCTGAGACCTTAGATGCAGTCAGGTCAACGGAGCGGTTTGCCTTAGTCGATGAGGAATGGGTTAGAGACCAGTTGAGCAATCTGGACATCCATAAATCCATGGGTCCAGATGGGATGCACCCGCGGGTGCTGAGGGAACTGGCAGAAGTCATTGCTAGACCACTCTCCATCATCTTCACCAAGTCTTGGGAAATGGGAGAGGTGCCTGAGGACTGGAGGAAAGCAAATGTCACTCCAGTCTTCAAAAAGGGCAAGAAGGAGGACCCGGGTAACTGTGGACCGGTCAGCCTCACCTCCATCCCTGGGAAAGTGATAGGACACCTTATCCTTGGTGCCATCTTAAGGCATATCAAGGATAAGAGGGTTATGAGGGGCAGTCAACATGGCTTCACCAGGGGAAGTCATGCTTGACCAATCTCTTAGCCTTTTACAAGGAAATAACACGATGGATGGATGATGGCAGAGCAGTGGATGTGGTCTACCTTGACTTCAGCAAAGCATTTGACACAGTCTCCCACAGCATCCTCACAGCTAAATTGAGGAAGTGTGGTCTGGATGATCAGGTAGTGAGGTGGACTGTGAACTGGCTGAAGGAGAGAAGCCAGAGTTGTAGTCTATGGGGCGGAGTCTAGTTGGAGGCCTGTAACTAGTGGAGTGCCTCAAGGGTCAGTACTGGGACCAGTATTATTTAATATATTCATCAACGATTTAGATGAGGGAATTGAGTGTACTATCAGCAAGTTTGCTGATGACACTAAGCTGGGAGGAGTGGCTGACATGCCAGAAGGCTGTGCTGCCATCCAGCGAGACCTGGACAGGCTGGAGAGTTGGGCAGGGAATAACAGGATGAAATATAACAAGGGGAAGTGTAGAGTCCTGCATCTGGGCAGGAACAACCCCAGGTTCCAGTATAGGTTGGGAAACGACCTGTTAGAGAGCAGTGTAGGGGAGAGGGACCTGGGGGTCCTAGTGGACAACAGGATGATCATGAGCCAACACTGTGCCCTTGTGGCCAAGAAGGCCAATGGCATCCTGGGGTGTATTAGAAGGGGGATGGTCAGTAGGTCGAGAGGTCCTCCTTCCCCTCTACTCTGCCTTGGTGAGACCCCATCTGGAATATTGTGTCCAGTTCTGGGCCCCTCAGTTCAAGAAGGACAGGGAGCTGCTGGAGAGAGTCCAGCGCAGGGCAACTAAGATGATTAAGGGAGTGGAGCATCTCCCTTATGAGGAAAGACTGAGGGTGCTGGGTCTCTATAGTTTGGAGGAGACTGAGGGGTGACCTTATTAGTGTATATAAATATATAAAGGGGGAGCGTCACGAGGATGGAGCCAGGCTCTACTCAGTGGCAAACAATGTTAGTACAAGGGGTAATGGGTACAAACTGGAACACAAGAGGTTCCACTTAAACTTGAGAAGAAACTTCTTCCCAGTGAGGGTGACGGAACACTGGAACAGGCTGCCCAGGGAGGTTGTGGAGTCTCCTTCCCTGGAGACATTCAAAACCCGCCTGGACACATTCCTGTGTAACATTATTTAGGTGTTCCAGCTCCGGCAGGGGGATTGGACTAGATGATCTTTTGAGGTCCCTTCCAATCTCTAGCATACTGTGATACTGTGAACAAATAAATAAATCAAACTACAGAGATATTCCAAAGACAGGCACCTACTCCCCATACACTTTGGTTCTCAATGACAGCTTCTGTCTAACCTTTGTGCTAAAGCAAAACCCTCAGTTTCCATTTAATTTCAAAGTGGTAAAGGATGTAATGCATGACAGTTTTTATTTATTCAATCAGCGGCAACACCTACAGAGTTTTAGCATCACTATCTAGGTCCTCAAAGCTCTTCCTAGAAATTCAAAGACAAAAACACTCTTAGTATTTACAGACTAAAATAAGGTGTGAAGATGTCCAGCTATTCGCTGTAAGTGTCCCAGAAATATGAAAAGACTTTTTTTTCTGTTATTGTATATCCCCTTAACAAAACAATAGATGAAGAATCTGCTTTATGACCAAAGCCTTAACTTACCTTCATATTAATTTTTACTAAGCCACTGAAGTTAGTATGGTTCAAATAGACAGACACAGTTCCTGGTTTTAGGCTGGTATAGGAACAATACTATTAAGGCCCATGTAGGGTTTCTGAGGTTTGGTTTGGTTTTGGTTTTTGTTAGGTTTTTTCTGTGCAGTAATTCCAAGATAGATACTGTCTGTTTGTAATTACATCCTACTGTCATGAACAACTTTTTAAAAACTGTACTTGATATGAGTACTGCTAACCCTGTTGGTTTAGAGTCTTCAATTTAAAAGTCTTGTAGGACTAAGGAAAAAAGTCTTACACAACACGAACTGCTACAAAATACAGTTTCAACTGTCTGTAAATTAGTTTCCAGAATTATAAAACTCAATCACGTTTAACATTTTCCTTATATTCTTTCCATTGTTTTCTAAAATCCTGGAAGGTAGGGGCCGACTTTGTGGAACAAAGTAACTGTTAGTACATTTTCTATACCATCATCATGATTCATGTATGACTAGGTGGAAAGCAGAAAAAACCCCTACAGATTAGACAGTATATCCTCCTAGATTTTGGGGTTTTGGGTGGTTTTTTTTTTTTTGGTTGAGTTTTTCTTTTTGGTCATTTACAAATGTAAATCTCAGCTAAACAAGGCTTATAGCTACAGTCTGTCTTAGGTGAACAGCCGACACATCTGTGTACCTTGATTTTGATTTTTAGACATGCAATCCAACACACTGTTACATTCCACTGTGATAGTTTCTACAGATATTGTAGAATTAAAATAAGATATGATGCATAGTAGAATAGCAAAATGCCAAGAAACAACATAATGCTGAAAAATCTTCGCAAACAGCTATGAGAATATCCTTTGCATGAGAGCAATTGCTATTGCTCTAACAGTGAAAAAAACCCCAAACCCAACAAAAACCCCCACACATAAAATAACAAAAGATCCACAACCTTCTTTTAATGACTTTCAGTTATGACAACCCCTGAAAAATATTGAGTGCTTTATGCTGAGGAATATGCATGCAAAGAAAAGGAGGTAGAACACAAGCTTTAAAATTAAAAGAAACAAATATATTTTAAGATAGATACAAGTATTTATTAAAATACATTTCAGAAGAAAAGAGGAAAAAGAAAAGAAAAAAGAAAATCCCACTCTCTCTTATTATGTCCTGTTCCAATGGTCACGGCACCTTCCCTCTGATTTTCCAGCATGGCAAGGTTTCCTGTATCCAATCCCTTGGAACTGGACTACAATGGTAACAGAACACTTTTTAATCCAGCAAGCAATGCTGTATGTATGAGAGGATTACAATCTGAAGTTTTTTAAAAATATTGAATAAGAGTCATCTAATCTTTTACAGGCAGATGTTCTACTCTATTTTTTGTCATTAAAAAGTACCATGACAACAGTACATTGTAAATTCCAGATTAGAAGGCACTAATGCAGGCTGTCATTCAGTACATAAAAGCAGATCCTTTTTTAAGCAGGGATACACAACAGCAGATGCCAGATCACAACACATGAACTTATATTCTTTTGCATTTTCCAGAAACCATTTCATGTACTGTCAGCAAGAAGATGACTAGTTGAAGTGAAGATTGATGTAACACCTGCACAGCAAGTATGCCACTGGCTAATGGAAAAGGTACACTGGAGGTTATGAGGTTAGGAGCAGTAATCTGCAGGCTGCTCCTCAACAATGATCTCAATACTTTCATTAATAAAAAAATGTACAACATATTATTTTCCATGTATCATCAATTCAGATATAGAATATCTTGACTGAAGGAAATCATGACCTTTAGGAATGATCTAATAAATCTTTGCTTAAAAAACAACTTCTGAAATTAGCTGAGTGACTCTAAAATGAACAATGGAGCTACTGGAGAAAGTCCAGCGAAGGGCTGCTAAGGTGACAAAGGGACTGGTGCATCTCTCCAATGAGGAAAGGCTGACAGAGATGGGACTGTTCAGCCTGGAGAAAAGAAGGCTTGAGGGGATCTCATGTATGTAAATTCCTGAAGGGAGGATGCAAAGAAGATGTAACCAAGCTTTCTTCAGTGCTGCCCAGTGACAGGACAAGAGACAACAGGCACAAACATGGGACGTTCTGTCTGAACATCAGGGAAGTACTTTTGCACCATGACGGTGACTGAGCCCTGACACAGGCTGCCCAAGGAGGATGGGCTTAAACCATGACAGGAGTCTCCATCCTTGGAGATATTCAAAAGCCACCCGGACGTGGTCCTTGGCAACTAGCTCTAGGTATGGTCCAAATAAACTGGGGAATTCGTTTAAATTACCTCCAGAGGTCCCTTCCAACCTTAACCATTCTGTGACTCTGTGATTCAGTGAAAGAGGAAGATGATATGAATACTTCAGTTGAACAACAACTCAGCCAATCATACAGACCAGGAGCAGCTGTTGGACCTAGTGGGATACATTCCCCCTAGCACTTTACAAATCTTACTAAAATCCTGTCTTTCTCTCTTAAAGAGTGGCATGCAGTGGCAGCATAAAGCAGTGGAGGTTTTAAGGAGATGATACTGTATAGATGAAGAACAAGAAGAAGCTATCAACACTGATGAAACTAAAAGAAGTAGTTGTTACACAATGAAAACATGCAAAAAAGGCAAATGACCTTTTAACTTTCTTTTCCACACCCCTTTTCATGCCCAGCCCTAACTGCCTGTCTCTGTGAGTCTGAGAACTGCCAGAGAAATCCCCACCTAAAGCTCCTGTGCAGGCAAGGTTTGGATGTACTTCCTGTGTGCTGTTGCACCAAGACTGGTGCAAAACTGAAGTCAGAAGCCATTCTTGTGGATGTTTCTTAGCCACTCTGGCTGCGTGCTAGCACAAATTTCCGAAGTATCAAAAACTCTGCCAGTGCTGTAGCGTTCAGCTGGGATTTTGCTGACTATCTTCAAGCTCACAGAAACAAACATCTGGCAGCTCAGCACAATTTTATTTTTTTCCCGTCTTGTCCTCTAAAACCTCAGTTGTATCATACATGTGCACGTGTTTGCTGTCTTCACCATTTTCTGCTGACATCAATCAGCTACAAATCACCACTGGATTCACTTGTAATAAGGGGAAATGAGATCCCCTTTTCCAGAGGCCTGTCCTCAAAAAATGTTTGTTTGGGTTTTCTTTTAAATCCAACTTGGAGAAGTGAAATGAAGATTTAAGCAAAGAGCCTTTTGCTTCCCCTCGTGTTTGAAGAGGAAAATAAGATGGAAGGCTATGGTTGTGTGTTATGCTCTGCAGCATGAATGCATCAGGCTGTGTTTACACTGGCAACAGAGCACAGCAGTATAGTAAAAGAAAGCACAATGGTTCAGAAGCTAAAGTCACTAATAAGAGCTGAAATAGATTCAAGTGGCTTTATACAGGACCTTCTAGTTTAGTCTTCTGGAAACGGACCTAGTCCATATGCATCAAAAGCATTCTGAAAACCCTATGAGCACAAGCTAAGTTATGAAATTCAGAGTGACTGATAATTGCACAATTTCGCTAAAAATCTAGAAAAAGTATTTCAGATCAGTGACACAAGACAAGAAAGAAATTGGTATTAAATCATTAAACTCACCAGCAGTGAAGGGCTGAAGACCTCAGGGTGAGTGAAAAGAAACCAAAATGAAACAAACAAAAAGCTCCAAACACAAAATCCACCCAAAAGCTGGCCTCAAGTAAAAAAATCATTTTGAAACCTTATACGCTATAGTTGGCCTGAAACTACATGGGACTTCAACTGACTACTCAAGAATGCTCAATCTTGCTCTAATTTTCCTAATTCCTTTACATTCTGCCCAAAATAAATTGTTAGCTGCTTGAGAGCTAACCTCCATTAAGTCTGTGAGACACACAGATCTTTAAATACCTGATAAATAATGCATAAGGTCTAATGACAATATACCAAATAATGGAAGATAAAATTGACAACTATTTGTTAAGTGGTTTTAGGAAATTGATCATTATAGCACAAAGCTGGTTTGTGAAAAAGGTACCATCTCCTTCAGGTGTTGCTCTGGAAAACAGCCCTTCATGGAAGATTAAAAACATGAAGCACTTAATGATAATTCAAAAATAAGGAAAAAAAAATATGCTACACAATTAGATTTAACCTGGACATTGTTTTCATTAGAAAATTCAGATTAAGAGTCAACTGAAAACATTAAAGCAAGGAAGCTTAAGCTAAACAAGTAATTAATTATATCTTTGCAACTGCGCAATATGGAACTAATACTCTCATCTACATCCTATGAAGCCTTATTTCTACTAACCTTTTCATACTGTGCTTCAATCTCTATTTGCTGTAAGGAACTTTCTCTTCCTGTTTACTTTATTTTTACAAAATACTATCTACAGGACTCTTGGATGATAATGCAAGTAAGCATGCTGCATCCAGACTAAACATTTGTAATAACAGAAGGATTTTTGTACTGTAGTTACTGCAGATAAATATCAAGACATTACATTCACCCAGTGACATTCTAGTAAGATATGTGCTCAAGAACAATATACAGAAAACAGGTTAACTCCAACCAAAACACTAAAAGATGATTACAAACTGTTCTTACGAATGCCGCACCAAAATCTATGCAGGTACAGATTTTATAGACGCAAAGCGGCAGCTTACTGTTCAAATCATGAGTTTATACTATTATCCATATTCAGCATTTCATATAAATATTTTTTTACTAACAAATTTCTATTGGAATTGAAACTATGAGTAGCTACAGAGGTGAAATACTATAAACATCTAAATATTGCCTTCAAAAGCTTTATGCACAGAATTAGTTTAAAATTGGGTTAAAAGTCATAAGAAAAGCTTCTTATTGCACAGAACAGTTCCACTACAGTCTAGCAGCTATTGAACTGTGACTGTCTTCAAATCATATAAAGTTCAAGTATAACCATGACTTGTTCATAGCTTAAAATGCCCGCACACAGGTGTTAATTAAATGCATCTTTGAAAATGAAAAGACAGTACCATCCTGTATATTTTTTTCTATTCTGGATAACTGAAAGGAGACAAAAGCATTCTAAATATCAGAATGTGTGCAGCAAAGGCTTCAGTACTTACAAATGACTACAGAGAGAAAATGCTATAATACACAGATGCTTTAACTAAATTAAGTAAAATACAGTTTATTAGCTTGATTTATAGTTCATAGCAAACCTTGATACTTGGGCATACCCTCATAGATTGCTAGGGCATGTTTACAGGAGATGACAGGAAGAGATCAGACCTCTATGCTCTAATTGCATTCATCCCTGATTAACTTTAATATGAGCAGTTAATAAACATAGTTATAGCTTCCAGTTATTCCACAGTTACAGCTACAATAACTTAAAATTATTGAGATCCATTTATTTGAGCAACATTTCATTTAAGTGGAGTAGTTGAAAAGGAGTCTCCAACTGTAACAACATTACTTTGTAAATATCTAAAGCAACTGGTAACTTAACCCTTCTAAAGGTCAGCACTACTTTCAATTTACTTAACTGATTCAAAGCTTAAAGTAATTACATTTTAGAATAAAGAAAATAAACATAATAGGTATTACTTACTCTGCCAATCCTAGTATCGTTTCTCTCTTGTACTGTCCATCTGCTGTAAACCTCTGCACATCCACTCCTTTGCCAAGTCCTTGAAGAATCTGAGCTTGAGTGAAATCCAGTAGTCGCTCATTGTAGTAATGCAGCTGATTAATCAAAGTTGCAATTTCTTCAGGCCAGTCTGTACAGCCATACTGACTGACATGCTTTGTGACCATCTGAATCAACTCTTTTGGCTCAGCCTGTGAAAATAATTGGCAACAAACTAAAAAATCCTGTAAATTTCTGGGAAAATGAAACAAAACCAAACAAAAAACCCCTAAACAACAACAAAATAAAACCCAACCAACCAAAACCAAACAAAAAGCCACCAAAAAAAACAACCAAAAAAAAAAAATCCCAACAACCCACTTGATCCCTGCATTTAAAACCAACATATTTTTTTCCATTTCTGGGAACTTTTAAGTTCTTGGAAACTTTAATTCTTTAACAGAATTCCAGTTTTCTGTGAGAGCTTTTTGCTATAACATTAAAATTTACCCTTTTAGATATTTTAAACTACTCTATACGCTACAAAAATTTAAACAAACTTACCTAACTAAATTATTAATAAGAAGCACTTCACTATGACAAAATTTCTTTGCTTTTAACACCTTTTTATTAACATTGAACTAGGCAACTGATTGGTAAAACACTTCCAACAGGTCAAAGAAAACTTAACAGATCTCTCATCAACTACAAACACTTCAACTAAGTTGACTCTAAAACAGAGACTATCTCAAACGTAAGAATAGAAGCAGTATTGTAAACTGGGAGGGAGGGGTTGTTATTGAATTTGATACACTTCCATGAAACAGAATTAATAAAAGGAATAGCTTAGCATTTTAAGAGTTGAGCACCGATACTTTCAAAGAATAAGCGTTGCAGGATCTGCAAAATACACTTGAGGCATTGCCTACATCCTGAACCTTCAAATAATTAAATATGGATCATCCATGGATAACAACAACCTTTGTTTTCAAAATACCTTCATCACAAATAAAACTTACCTGCATTAGAAATTATGCATCAAGTGCGTATTTAATCAACCATTAACTTCTGACATCAAAAACCCACACTGCAAAGCAACAATTTAGAACATGAAACAAACACAGTCTGCATGTTTGAAATGAAATAGGAAAGCACCAGCTGTAGTGATTTCCACATCACCTCAGGATCATTATCTCAAGTGGCTATTGTTTAGGCACCTACCCTTGAACACAGTTGTGTGATATGGATTCCTCTCTTCCATGAAAAAGGAGGCCACCAGGACCATAATGCCATAAGGAAGCACCCACTGAGGAAGGAGTGCCATGAAAAAAAAAAAACAAAAATACCTGGGGATGCCAGCTGTGGCTGAAATATTTTCTAAAAGAAACTGCTGATTCAAAAATGTTGAGTGAACCGGACAATATTCTTTGTTTTTATTACAGATTGATTCTAGTAAATTAGAAGTTAAACCCATGAACATGAACTAGAGTGCACAGCAGCGTAAAACATGCACCAAATATTTAACTTTGAGGCATGCCTAAATTTTTCTATGACTTGCTGGTCATTCTAAATAGATTGGTTTTCTGTCTTCATTTCTTTTCAAGTTTTAGCTGACAGGCTGCTCACCAAGTCATATTAAATGCTCCAGGGTATCCTTCTTCCTCACCACATGGTACTTTTCTGAAGCCCTCTAAACACTGAGAACTCACTGGTTTTATTAAAAACATCAGTAGTTTTTTCAAGGTTGCTTAGGAGATTGTTACCAGAATAATGAAACCTCAGAGAAGAGATAGGCAAGCAGAGCAGTGCCTCTATAATACAATTATATCAGTTGGAAACCGATCCACTGCCTTTTAGGGAATACACTAGAAAACAGAGAATGGAGACAGGGAAAGTCAGAGCAAGATGAGGAAAGCTGTTTAACATAATAGCCTAAATCCTTTGCACAGTCTGAGAGGCAGGTCCCTCTGACAACCTATGAGGGTAACTGCTCTCTTCTGCTAGGTTTCCCCTCTCTCTGTCAAGAAAAGCAGAACCCAATCTCAGCACTCTTCTTCTAGTACACAGCCCACCAGTTTATTCATAAACTACACAAAGACAATCTTGAAAGTATTTTCAAATGAATGCACTCAAACTCTTGCTAGAGAAATGGCTTCTGAAGATGATAACATTTTAATAAGTTTCCTGAATAGCATGTAATCAAATGCATCAGTACTGTTTTTTCACCATGTTAGAATAAAAATAAAGAAATCTGGATCAAGGATCACTGTGTGATACAGTAGTACCATGACAAATAATAATAATGACAAACTCACAAAGAAGGAAAGAGAAGGAAGCGAAAGATACTCTGTTGTGTAACATGTTGTTTAAAGGATAGCTGTGATCCTTGGATATACATATGAGGAACAGAAAAAAAAAAAAAAGCTGTTTCTCCCCACAATAACAAATTCTCACTACTAGGTTCTTTTCTGGGTTCTGAAATATGCAATAAAAAGGATGGCTCTAAAAAGTATCACAAACATTATTTAAAAGACTTAAGAAACATATATACAAATAGTATCTTGGGAAATAATGTCTTAGGGTTTACTGAGCTTATTAACAAGGAATAATACCCTGTGCGAATACTCATATATGTATATCCATACATATGTAACGCAAAAATGCGCATCAGTTCTCCAATCTAGAAGATAAAAAGTATGAGATCTGATAGCTGGTAAATTAATACACGTCCATCTAGATTAAAATAACACCAGTTGTTTCTTATTGCAAGCAGCTGTCAAGGATTGTGTTGAACTCTTCAGCACCAAAATTCTTTCAATCAAGTGTTGTCCTCTTTTATCCCTTACAAGACAAGACCTATGCTCCAAACTACCAGAGCACGTGAAATCAAAAATCAGTTTAGAGAAATCCCAGAGCCTGCTTCATGCAAGAGCCTATACTGAGATCTGATGTGAGACTTTCTAGGGTTTTTTAGTCAATATAAAATGATCTTTCCCAAGTTGCAGTTGTCTGCAAAACTCATTTACTGGAATGGCACAGTTCTGCTTTTCTCAGATTTGTCATCCTTCTGTAGATTCAAATTGTTTTCTTAAATAACAGTGCTGCTTGTGCAGTATCTATCAGGCATTCAAAACACAAGCTCAATGAAAATAATATAAAAAGCTGAATTTTTCGGTATCACACTGCATAGACCATGTACTTCATCATTTCAAACATTCATTCTTCAACATCTTCACATTTTTAATAATACATGGGTTTATTTGAAAGGTAAGCACAAATATTTCTACACCCTAGTAGAACACTGTAAGGCTATTTAGCCTGTTTATTTCTTTCAAAACTAAGAATCTTTCCAATTTTTCTTATAAGGAATACGGCTCTTTTGAGTTTGTTTTAAATGTAAATGATCTTCAGACTGTAATACAGAAATGACTAGGAACACTAATGAGAAAAGCTGCTTAGATCATTGAGACTAATCCACTCACAATCAGCTCAAATAACTGATATTGTGAAACCTTTCTGGATTGAAGCTGCAAAGAATTTTCATCACCTTTTGAACTGTAATCTTTTGGTAACGGTCAAAAGCTGCAAATGCAGTGAGCCACAGGAACCTGAGAAGGCAGAAGACACGTTATGTTGTGCCCAGAACCCTGTAACATCAGATACGTTCTAAACCACATTAAGTGATCCTTAGAAAGAGGTCATGCTACAGAGGAAGACACATACACGAAGCAAAATGCTAATGGACAGCAGAACTAGGAGATGACAACACATGAGCAAAGCAAGAGGCACCAAAGAGCATGGTGTACAATTCCTGCTGCAGAAACACCTGCACTTGACATGGCTTAAACTGTGACAGTTCTTTGTGGCTCCCAATATGGGGCACGAAGGGTTGAGATAATGACAGATTTGACCAGAGTGTGTTTAATCGTATTTGTGATAAGCATTCATTGTTTCGGATTAGTAGTCACTAGTCAAAATGCTGATTTATTGGCACTCAAATTTGTTGCTCTTGATCTCAAGAGTTTCAGCATGTCGTACGTTACTTACAGGCAGCATTTGCTGTTTTAGTGTTTATCAGCTGGGGGGCTTGGGCTAAGGTTCTTGTTTCGCTGTACTTGTCAAATCACAGCTCCACAGGTCGACAGAGTCTGACCCAGTGTAGTCAGTCATAAGATGTGGCCTCTAGTTCCTTCAGCCCTTCTAGAACCAAAGTACACCTCTGGAAAGCACTTACATTTCATGAGGAAGAGGAGAGCTCCCCGTAATCCTTGTAGCAACTGCGAAAATTCCCACAGCAAGAGAATCAGTGTGCTATAAATTTGAAGGTGGAGGTGGCAAGAAAAAAAGAGTAAGGAGAAGCACATACAGGCAACACTTTTCCTCACATACCAAGACAGGAAAAAAGATTTACAGGAAAGAAACATTTCACTCAAGAAGTAAAATCCTGAACATGCCTGTCTGGTCAAGAAGTAAAATCCATCCCTCCACAGGACAGGTTTTCAATAATTAAATCAAAGACACTTGTCCTCAACCGAGTCTGTTGCCACGTTGTGAGTCAAACGTACACTAACTTAGATACAGCACCATGTGAATTTTGGGTGGCCTACCTTTCAGATCACAGCCATCTCATGTCAGATCTGCTCAAAGCAAAAGATAAAGTATATGGCTGAGATGGAAGATTGGAACAGCTGAGAAATAAAACCTGTACTGTAACATCATTCAAATGAAAAGATACCTCAACTTTCTTTGCCCTTCTACTGCTGCAGCTATGTATATCGTTGGGTGACAACAGTGATTTGTTCAGGATCAGCTTTCACACCATTTTCTAATAATGGATACATGAAGCAGCAAATTCCATCACCCAGCAATGAAACCACATCAAGTCAACATGTAAAGATAACTACTAGAATACCTTTTATAAGCTACAAGATATGTCAGAATAAAGTTGCACAAACTAACAAAAAAATTAAGTAGAAATGAGGTAAGCAATAAATCTTCAATTATCAAGCCTATAGGTAGGTCTTAGACATTCAGACAATATTAAAATTATTTTCTATTTCAGATTTATAATATTAAATTCTCAATGAGAAGTCTTTGTAACATACTCTAATGTCTCAGGAATATTCAAGTAGAATGATTTTAAAGCCTGAACAGAATCCTAAACAATGCTTGACACCACAGTAATGCAAACAAACAATTTCATACTGTGCTAAGAAATGCTACTGTACTCAAATAACTTAGATCTGGATTTTGTAGATCCAGGAATGCAGCTTTGGACTCCAATTCCCTAGCTTCCCTTTTCACCTTCACCACAGATCTCATCCAGATTTCTCTTTTTTCCAAGAACTGAAATTAGATGTTTTAAAAATTCATTCCAGATGACTGGCTGTAGAAAACAAATGCTCCTGTACAGTTTAAAAGTCAGTACCATCAGCTCTGACTTACAGTGGCCAAGTTTAAATCACTCTCAAATTTATATGGTATACAGACACAATTTAAAACATGATATAGGAAATGCATATACACAGGTGACCAAAGGCTACACAGTCTTAGTTTGCTTAGAAGTTTAAGGCTTGTACTAACTTAAAAGGGTTATCTAAACTCCCAGGGAAATTAGTGAAACACACATTTGCAGTGAAATTAAACAAAACAACAACCAAAAGCAAAAAGTTGGTGAATTATGAGAGAAACACCAAAACACAGGTAAACAGTTGTAAATAAGCACTTGCAATTTCAATGAAACTGAAACTTTTTTTTTTTTATTTTCAAAGTCCTCTTTCTTACACTATCAATAAAACTTCAAAATGCAAACATACAATCATAAGTGACGTGTCATGCAAACATGTTTTGTTGCTTTATTAACAGAAATACATTTGGAATGCAAAATCTACAAAAGGCTGGAAAATTACATTTTAAAACTGGAGACTAAAAGGAACAAATCACCACTTTATGTTGGTTTGGGAATTTTTGCCTTTTTTTTTTAATAGAAGGAATGTTGTATGTTTTAAATAAACAATTCTGAAATTTAACTGTTGAAAACTGAAACACTTGGAACAGGAAGGCAGCAAATGCCACTGCTACTTCACTTACTTGGAAACTAAGTGAATCTTATAAAGGTTGTCCAAGATGCTGGCACGATTAAATATATGACATAAGTGGAATAACAGGAATATTTTCTGCCAATAAAACCTCCAGAAGAGATTGATTAAAGGATTGAGAGTTGTTAAGTTTAAAATTATGAATATTACTGTTATTATTTCTGCTTCAGAAATTACATTAAAGATGGTATTAGAATTGGGCTAAGCAGTATACAGCATCTACTAAACAAAGCCATTTCTGCAGGATTTTTTTTAACTCTATTTTCAGAGGTACAAAACTCACTGGCTAAAATATCAGAATACTCAAAATCAGGAAGGAAATTCACTTAAATCTGATTTAGTGTATACATTTTGGTCGAAAGCCAAACCGCCATCCATCACAAAATTAAATCATATATTCATCCAGTGGATATATATACTGAATGTTAATATCTGCATGTCAGTGTATAAGTTTCATCGAATTTTAACTGCAGATATTTTAAGGTAAATTCCTAAGAAATGAAACTCAGTCACAAAAGTAACACATGATCTTTTAATAGCCAGCAGCAGAAATAACAATGATAACAAAGAGACCTTCAGCCTAAAGAAAACCACCAGGTATAAGTTCAATCAACACAGTTTCCTACACAGAAACCAGTACTGCTGCAGGAAAAAAAACATAATGCAAGAGTCTGCTGTTAAGTAATAAAACATAAAAATAATTTGAGAATCTGTCCAGAAAGTTGTTTCTACAGTTATGTTAAATGACTTGTGTCTCAAGAGTTGATCAAACTGCTCCAGTGCTGTTTTAAATGTTTTGCTTTGTTTTCAATCAGCTACTCCAGCAAGAATGACGAATAATTCATTTCAATAGAAAACTTTTCAGTTTCTTTTTCACCTTATGTTTTTTTACAGATTCTGTCTTATTAAGATATTGACAAGTCACATTTATGTAGAAAAATCTTACCATTTTACCTGACAGTTGTTTTAAGTGGAATCAACATGATATATAAAGGGTTAAAATGTCAACTGAAAGAAACCTATGAAATGAAAATGATAAATTATGAAAATGAAAAATTACTAGTTTTGAGTGAAGTGCCTGCTACATTCATACTACATGTCATTTTCCATTTGCAGTAAGCATACTCTTAGTTAATAATGTCATTGTTTAAGTAATTATTCAACCTTTTGTCGATCTCTATGTTTGAATAAATTATTGTATGTTCTTCTAGAATATGTCTTTAACGATCTATATGGCAGCAGCTGAAGACATATACAGACTTTCAGACAAGCATTCACTCCTACTATAAAGCTTCATTATATAATATGATACAGTTTTAATAAAATACTGAATCTTTTTAACAAGTACAATTACTTGACTGGATACATGCAAATAATTCTGTGCCTTGCTAATTTAAAGTTTGAAAACCTATTATTCCATGAGTTACAAAACACGCAATTTCCTCTTTCCTGGCAGTTATTTAAATGCCAGAAGTCAAATATTTATTTATTTTTTTTCATCCTAATCCAGGAGCTCTGCTAGTACTTCTTATTTGAAGCATGAATTTCTTGGTGATTGCCTTCTCTTATTGGGACATAGATCTTCCTGAATAGCTGCTTAGGCTAAATTTATAGAGGATTCTTAACCTAAATTTATGTATCTTTTTTAAACTTAACAGATGGACAAGCCAGCTCTCTCACTTGACAGGAATTCAGCAATGTCTGAAAAGTTACCTGTATTGCTGTTGTGGTTTAAACACAGCCAGACACCTCGTTCACTCACTCCCAGTGAGTGGTGCCGGGCTGGAAGCAGTCGAGGCCCACGTCCTGCCCTCCCAGAGGAATGGGGAGGAGAACCGAAGGAATGCAACTCCCACGGGTTGAGACAGGAACAGTCCAACAAACGATGTACAACACAAATCACCACCGCTACCACCAACGACAACAATGATAGGAGAAAATAACAAGGGAAGAGAATACAATACCACCTGCCGAGAAACGAGTCTGACCCAGAAGACCCCGTGTCCTTCCGGGTATCTCCCAGTTACCCCCCCCGGGCATGACGTGCTGTGGTATGGAATACCTCTTTGGCTAGATTGGGTCAGGCATCCTGTCTCTGCTTGCTCCCAGCTTCCCCTCCTCCCTGGCAGAGCATGAGCCCCACAAAGTCCTTGGTCAGGGTAAACATCACTTAGCAACAACTAAAAACATCGGTATCACCAGCACTGTTCCCAGGCTGAAAGTCAAAACACAGCACTGCACCAGCTACCAAGAAGGAGAAAAACTGACTGCTACTGCTAAACCCAGGACAATTGCCAACCCAGATGAATACAATTTTGCTAACATAGTTTGTGTTCTAAGATGAACAGAAAGTTTTCAACAGGGCTACTTGCAAAATTAAGGATGCTCACTGACAGGAGAAAATAGTTACAGAAAAGTGAAATAGAAGATAAAGCCAACTGACACTGTGAAGATTCCTTCAAAGAGCTGTTGGTCACCTTTATACTGTTTCCCAGAGAGGGAAAGAGGAAAGCATTAGTATTTATCCCAACTACCTCCCTTGCATGAAAAGCCACAAATGTGTCTCCAGAGGAACACAGGCAAGCCAGACCTCAAACCTCTTCTGACATGAAATGCCGGTTTGAAGATCCTCTTTACTGAAAGAGTATTTCTGAACAGCTGGCTCACAAACAACGCTCACTCTGCTTTCAGAAGTAGGATTTAACAGAATAGCTTATATAACCCTTGAGAAACAAAAATAAGCAACACTGTAACCATCTCTTCTTCTTAAGCAGCACTTACCTTGAAGAGATTAAACCACAGGAGAAAAACAAAGACAAAAACAACCCATACACCCACCCCCACCCCTCAAAAAACAACAACAAAACAAACCCACAAACCACCAAAACCCAACGAAACAAAAACCCTCAACTATTTAAAAATAGCTCTTTTATGAATCATATAAATGTTATTTGGTCCCAGCTATGAATGGTGATGCTTTGTAGTGTTGCGTGTTTAGCGAAGTATGAGGACCTCTGAAACACTGGCTTTATCAAACACACCTTGACCAAAGGAACATAGCTGCCACAATCTGACTGTAATGTCACTAATTGCTGGATCACTATTTCAGAGATCATACTGGAAGATGTTCAAAAACATCCACAGTGACTGCTGGTTCAGGAGAACTTACTTGAACTTTAAGCCTTTGAACATAAATAAGGTCATGTTTTTTAAGTCCATCATAAACCAACAATAAAGAGCATGACCCTTCTACCATCTACAACAGACTTAATGCTAACCACTGAGTTTATGAACAAAAAGTTGAACGTTGAGACAGAATCTGGTAGCCCATAAGATCTGCCCCTCTCCCTCTTCCTGTATACAGCCTTCTTACACAGCATTTATTTCCATGTCAAATGAAGTCTTGATTTTCAACATCCTACATTCAGAATATTATTCTACAGCTGTAGCATAAGGACCATGGCTGAGAGTTCTGTTTCTCTGGCTTATATAACTGTATTTATAATTAAGATCAACCTTACATGAACAGAACTGCCTTGGAGCCAGGTCAAGCCTGAAGAATGAAATGCCATCAAAACAACACAAATTTGTACATATTCAGTCCCAAGCTCAAAGTACTTTTCTTTTGAGCTTGTTTTCATTAATGAACCCCCCAGAACAAAAACAAAACTAAGAAAAAGAAACAAACAAACCCACACATATATCAGCATGTAATGATTTTAAAACTGTTCCACATGCTGGTTTTCCCCTATGGAGAAGGGGGTGAGAGAGAGCAAGATACACATGACATATTTGTCATACCCACTTAATGCACTTAAAGCCTACAGATGCCATTGTGGTGAGGGCAGTGTAGAAACGCTAAATATGGTCCTGCAAAGGAAGACATGAACAGACAGAAACAGTGGTCTAACAATGACAGGAATACAGAGAAACAGCATGGGAACTAAAATACACAATGGCTGTGATACAGAGAGAGAAAATGAAGAAAAACAGGAAAAAAACCTACATTGAAGACAGTAAATTCATGTGAGGGGAAAGCAGACCTAATTCTGCCTCTTAGAGAGAGACTGATAGAGGTTTCCTCAAGGAGCAAGCAGCAAAAAAGCGAAGCAGGTTAAGTGCACAGAGCATAAGTTCACTGTATAAATTCACCCTTTCACAAAGTGACTCAAAAGCCAGGTATGTGAGTTTATTTAACTCTGTGGAACTGAACTCCCAGCTTCTTCACCAACTCTAGCCTGCATCAAAAGCATCACTAGAGAAGAATCTCTGAGGTTACCATTTCAACATACTGCCAGTTGCAATGTACAAAAGGGCAGGAATCAAACTCATTTCCTTGAATGAAAATAACAGCTAAGGGAATAAAATCAAAAAAGAATTTTCTGCTGACAGCAACTTCCCTCACCTGCTATTAATTGCAAAATTCCCATTCTGCTCTGCAACTGGCAATTTCTTAGAACTGCTGATGATACTCCATGAAAAAGCTTGTCCCCAGCTAAGGTCAGTAAAAAAAACCTCCTCTTCAAAGCCACATAAACACTTCAGCATTAGATTACTAGTATGAGGACAGAAACAACATATTGATTAATCTTGTGTTAATTAAAGTTTTTCACTCCTTTTCAGAGTAAACAATCCCCCAGATATATTTAATCTGCTCACTTTTACATCACCAGGCAAGTGAGGAGATAAGCCATTAACAGCAAAAATTACCCCGCTAATTTCTTGCTCAGCTCTATGGCTTTTCTTCTCATTTATCAAGACTGGGAAGTAGTAAGCAGTGAATCAGCATGGCAGCGGGGGACAGCTGTGATGCAAGCAAGGTTCAGCAGCAGCCAAAACACTTGTGTGTTATCAACACTTCTGGCCACAAATGTAAAGCACAGCACCATAGGAGCTGTTATGAAGAAAGTTAACCCCATCACTATCAGCCCCAGTAGAGACGTAAACCAAAATCAAATACAGCTTCTCAAAGGGTATTAAGTCTCCTCACATTAATGCTTTCCACAGCCAGTCCATTTCTGGAGTTTTTTTCTCATCTTCTGTCTGGCATTATCCTTACTGACCTTTATCTGTGGTTTTATTTGACTGTAGAGCTCTTTCAATGTCTTCCTCAAGATAAGAAACTACAACAGCTCACATAACCTACATGATAACTTCCATATTACTAGAACAACTAAAATTCAAAATTGTCCTGGATACAAATCTAAAGCAGTACTTTCCATCCAGGTCACTTTATTTGGCCTTAAAGCAAAGCAATAACTTAATCAGAAATAGAAATTATCAAGCCGATTTCCTTTTGGACATCAACAGTACAAAAGCCACTAATGAGAATTTCTGGCAATTTATGATTCTGTTTTGATGTGCAAATACTGGCTGTCATTATTTTATGTCACAGTAAAAAAAAAAAAAAAAACAAACCACAAAAACTAACGAGCCTTCATGAAACAGACCAAATCAATCCTTCAAGATGTCCTTCTTTATTA
This sequence comes from Pezoporus occidentalis, assembly GCF_034315485.1. NCBI lineage: Eukaryota > Metazoa > Chordata > Aves > Psittaciformes > Psittacidae > Pezoporus > Pezoporus occidentalis. The sequence continues at coordinate 192,659 of NW_026913693.1, read as the reverse complement.
ATTAGCAAGTCCTAAAAGTCTGTCTTAGGCAGCGGAAGAGGAACTCTCCCCCCATACTCCCCATTATCCTTAGAACACATCTGACATTTTCATTCTGAGAACATTTCTACCTTTATGTTAGAGGTACTAATATCCTGTTTTGAAAGGCTTATGTTATTTTAAAGTTCACACAGAAGTATAGATTCTCCATGTTTCTATACAGCTTCTTAAAAATTCAGCTACAGTTTTCAGACAGGATACTTGATTCAATGGACTAGACAAATCATCCCTAATGTGACTGATATGCTGTTAAACAGAAATATATGCCCTGTGATCTCGAGGATATGTCTTCAAAGCATGTGGCTGAAATGCCAGATTTAGATCTTTACTGAATATATAAATGTTTAAAATGGGGAAAGGGGGGGAAAAGATTGGATATAAACCTTCACCCATGAAAACGTGCTCAGTTATCTTCCAAGAATAATGCATAGCTTTGAATTATACAGTTAATGGACCCAGGAACATCTTCCTGTTTTGAGAAAGTCAGATGATAAAGATGATGAAAGACACCAGTGACATGAGCTGGAAAACAGTCTTCTATGGTATGATATCGTGTTTGTGGTCCCCATCCTGCCCCCCTTCCCCTTCGACCTCTTAGGAAACACAAAAATATGAACCATGGCTAGATCTATTTCCATAAATAGCAACCCGTATGGCATTGAGAAAAGCAACTTGCAAGTAAAGCCAGTCTTTATTACTAGCATCTAAGATATACAGTTAAACAAGTGGCTGTTTTGCAGTATAAACTGAGCATTTCGCTCAAAAGTGTCTGTTTCTAATTCTCCCTTTCAACTTCAGTGACATTCCCACACTGGATATCCGTTAGTAACAACGTATGTACTCTCCTGTCATGTTTTCACACAGGTAATTCAGGACTTCTTTCAATTGGTACCCTGTTCACTCAGGATCTTCTAATGCAATTGTTTTGAAAAGATACTGTTTAAGAGTAGTACTTAAAAATAGTACATATCCTTTTTAGCAAACCACTAAGAATCCACTACTTATCACTGTCACATATGGCATTTTGTCAAGATGGAACAGAAGACTTAGCCAAGACTCATACCATAAGAGATAAACACTAAATGGTTCTACTGATAAGACTTTGCTTATTAAAGAGCAATTGGAGCAGAAATAGTTCAATTTCTAACACCTCTGTCCTCATTCTTTGTGGAGACAGTGTTCTCACAGGAGAATGTATAATTGGTACATAAACTCTGAATAATCCTGAAAGATACAGCAAGGCCATGAGAGGCCCGAAGAAGCTTAAGCAAGCAAGATAAGAGGCCGGAATTCACAGAGTTAATGAGAACTGTGAACTTTTGGCAAGCTTTCAAGGTCGAGTTCTCACACCTGTGTTTAACCAATTATATGTTAGTCACTAATGGTCTTCAGGACATGTATGCAATCATAATATGCCAAATCACTGTAAGTGCATGTAAGAAATAGTATATAAGGGGTTAAGGATTTGTATAAAATGAACAAGAAGCATAACTCATATTGAGTCGTTCTCTTGATTCCAGTCGCTCTCTTCGACAATTCTTAACAACTTACTCTTTCTAAAGGCTTTGTAAGTCTTCCTATACAGGAAGACCATTTAAAAACCTAAGCTAAAAAAAATAAAAAATAAATAAATCTTTTTTCATCAAAGGCGTCTTACAGCTGGTGGACCAAGGCTCAAAGAAAGCTATTTAACGGACATAAGTGAATTGCTCGCAACCAACGTATTTTGTAAGCCATGCAAATTTCAGTTGTGGGTTAAGTTTTCCTTTAGCTTCTATAAACAGAAGATAATAGAATGCAAACCTCAGCAGGAACATCAAAAGCTGCCTAACTGCAGAACTGTGCGAGTATAAAAAAAATCCTTTCCTCTGTAAATCGGGAGTAATTCTGAACATGGAAAAAAAATCTCCTCTTATGCCACTATGGTGATCAGTGGTCTCTCTCTTCAGAGAACTTGTGACCAGAAGTGTTTTTTTTTAGTGCAGAATTAGGTCAAAAACCAAGCAGGCCCTGGAGCTTCTGTAGAAGAGGAAAGGACTGGTGCAAACTCAGAAAGGCTCTCTTGGGTGTGTCAAAGAACAGCTTTTATTCCAGTATATTTGTAGGAATGGCAACTGGTGCCTTACTAAATGTACCTCTTGGCATTGTTTCAGAGTTTAACATGTAACTGCTTTAATCACATTTCTTTAATCACAGAATAAGAAAGCAAAGCTGTGCCATTTCAAAAAAAAAAGGCACTTGTCAAAGAAAATGCAAACCCCAAAACAAAACAACACATACCAAAGAAGGCTATGGAAACTTTTTTGAACAGCACCTTTCTTGTTGAAATGTATACTTGACTCTTTCTAGGAAGTACTATATTGTATCAGTATTGCAAATTAACAGCATAGGCTACGCTCATTATTGCTCAGTGTTCCTACTTGGAAGACTGACGGTGCTAGTGCCTATAAATGACACTTGATATTGTCCTAACACTCTCCCACAAATTGTGAAGTACTTGTCTGTTTACAGCACTGTAGAAGAGTAATTATGCGTAACTTAACAGGCTGCTCACAGTGTAAGTCAGATCCACTCCTTAGCAGGCTTAACTCATTCACTGGCTTTATAGAATAACTTTAACGCTACACTCTTTTTTTTTCCTCTTCTTTTTCAAACCATATTCATTAATGTACTAACCCTGTAGAGAGGGTGGCATTTGTCCTTGAAACATGGTGCCAAATGAGCATAGATCTGCAGGCTATAGTAATAACTTGCCAGCTGGAGAGATAATGCAGAATGCAATTGCTTGTCAAAGCATTTGTTGGCATCTACCACCTAGGAGAAAGAGAGCATTAATTTAGATGAAAGAATTAGCAAGCACACAACAGTAAGTGCACAAACTTTCTAAAAAGCTACTTGCTGTGATTTAGAAATAGATTTGACTATATTCTTCTAGCACGTAAGTCAGTAACCTAACACACACAGACAAATCTACATGATGATGTTTTCCCCCCTTCCACAAACAGCTAACCAAAACGCTTTTCCAACCACAGTTTTGGTGCTTCTATACCACAAAGTTATTACCCGTATCTCTGAACTACATTAGCACTCTCAGTCACATGGCCCAACTATTATTTTAAATAAGAAAATGCATGTTTTTGTCAGTGCCACACTTGCTAGCCAGTCCAACAGCATCTGTTCAGAGTTTCCTTTAAATGCACATGCCAAACCTATAAAAATGTGTATTTTCATGAACTCAGTGACTTAAGATTTTAAAACCCTAAGGAAATTACATTTTCTTATGGAATTCTGAAATGCTATGTATAGTCTTTCCTGGCAAAAACATAAAACCCAAGTCATTATCAACATACCTGAGGCAATGCAAGTAGATAGGCAAGAGACAAAGCCGTATCATTTGGTAAAGCATCACTTGCCAGCTGTAGCAGAACTGCAACATATAGCAAGTAGAAACAGAGCTTTAAATACTGACCCATCTAGCCTTGGCAGTTAGCGAATGAAATGTTTTTAGTGTAACCATATTTTATTAGACACTAGCTTAAAGAACTCCATACATACTTAATTAAACACTTACCAGTGCAATCCAGAAACAGACAATATATAATTAAACTGCAGCACAGGTTTACCTTGATTTCTAGGCAAAGCGTTTGATGAATTAACCAAACACAAATAAGATTATGAAGTAACAGATGCTAAGCAAAGCCACTAAAATATCACCTGTACTGATTTATAACAGGTAAATCTTTTGCTTGTAAAATCAAGGCAGTTACGTTGTACATGGTCGAAGATACCAACCACAGGAAAGGTACAAAATGTCTTCTCTTCCAGCCTGAGCTCTAATTCACTTAACACAACAAACCATACTAAAAACTTGTATTAAAAAAAAAAAACAACAAAACAACAACAACAACAACAAAAAAACCACAAAACAAGTATCATGTGAATTTCAAATAACATCACTGTAACATCAAAACCAGGTCCTGCCACATACAGGTCATGTGAATTTCAAATAACATTACTGTAACATCAAAACCAGGTCCTGCACAACAGTCAAAATTAATGCAGCAAAGAATAACTATTCTGAACACAAAAAAAAATAAACTTCTTGCAAAACTGACACAAAAATTAACTGCTTTTCCTACATTATAGATACAAACATATTTTGTTTAAAGAACCCACTATATTTTACATTATGCAAATAGGAGAACCAATACACAGACAATGTAAACTCCCAAGATCTGTTATTAGAAACAGCATCTCTTCTTTATGGAGTTATCTCCTTCATACTGAAGTCAAGCATTACTGTGGCTGCTATGAAAGTTACAGCAATCACAGAATAATAATCCTTACGATACACTTAATATGCGGTTTGGGGAATAGAAAATATGAATCATCAGTTCAGTGGCTCTTTCAGAAATCTTACAAAACCAGACCAGAAATTGCAGAAAGAATTGTTAAGTATACCAGGAAAATAACACTATGAGTCCCTTTTTATTATTATTATTGTTGTTGTTATCATCATTATTATAATTCAAATTAATAGAAGACATTCTTCCAGCAACTTGGCTGTCTGATTTAAAGAAGTCTCAAATACCTATATTCCCATGTTACAAAAACTAATCTGAGGGCATGCTGGCTTGAAACTTTATTACTTCACACAGCCCCACAGTGAATGCTTTGTTTCAAAGAATGATTCATAAAAGGCCTGAATGACCATTTCCAATTTTTTAGATTATCATTAATTTGCCATCAGCCTGAAGTAAATTTACATGCTGGCCCTCAGCTAGATACAACCCCCAAATTTCTATGTGACAAGTCATCACAGAGGCTGTGTACATGAGTCACAGCTAACTGCAGATAGAAACACCTATGGTCTCTGCTTCAAATTGCTTTTATCAATATTTTTTTCCTGCTGACAGCTTGTTTCTGCTACATGCAAAATACTTTTTATACTGTCCAACAGGACTCTAGAAATATTTAAATTAAAATCCTGATGAATTAGTTTGCAAACTTGGTTATTTACTACTCAAAGGAAACACAACCAAAGTTACTTTATATATTCTTACAAGTGCCTCTAGTTGAACAGAAAAAAACTGGGAGGAGGCAAAGAATAATTTACCAAATAATAATAATCTTCTCCCATTCTCTAGAGAATTAATGATTGCAAAGCCTTGGGAACACATAATAAATTGTGCGTTCTCTTCTAACTTGACATCTGCAACACAACAGCTGCCACACTAGAGTGTGTCTTCATCCCTCAGAGAGCAATCATGACAAAGAACACAGCACCAACACAAGGTCAGAAAACAATGACTTTATTAATACCCATGCATGAAGTGCAACACGAAGGCATCCCACTTGCCAGAATGTACTTAAGAAGAAAGACCTGAAAGACCTGCCTCCATTATCATCCCCTCTGAGGAAAAAAAAAAAAAGGAAAAAAAACAAAAGCCAAGCAGAATTATCAAATGGACTGGGTTAGAAGGGACCTTAAAAGATCGTCTAGTTCCAACCCCCTGCCACAGTGTACATCCACTGTACTCATGCAATAAACATAAATTTTCTGTGTGCTTGTTCCTGTATCCATATACCTAAGGCCTATGAAGAAAGACAACTGGAATTAAACAGAGATGCACAACACTGAAGGTCACCCTAAGTCTGGATGCAATATAATGACACAACTGAGGAAAGAGTCTTTTATTGGATACAAAGAGATGGCTGTTACCACTTGAAAATGCATCCAAATAGAAAAGACTAGAAGAGTCAAAGTCCAAGGCTAGCGACCCTACCAAATCCATAAAAGAAGCATAAAGCATTATCTTGATTTTTATCATGAACACCATCTCTGAGGCAAATGTTTTTCCCTCAGACCTGGAGCACAACACTACTGTAGCAATAAAACAGACTTCAACTTCTCCTAAGACAATGTGCTAAATACAATAGGGTTTCTTTGCTAAACTGCATCTTCTTTCAGGTCTGTCAATTCTTTTAATGGAGCTGAAACCTGCTGCTGTAGCTGTCCTAGAAAGCAGACAGAAGGAAACAAATGGGATTCAAACTCGTCAGCAAAATAAAATTAAATCTGCTGTAAGTTACTAGCATAGCAGTTAGTAACTCTTACTAACATTCAAGTTTTATACTGTAAAGTCTTCCCAAAACCTTAAAGCAAGCCTTAAAATATGGGAAAGACACATAATAATAAATGGGGTTTGTATCTGCATGATATTTTAATATAAATTTTGGCAGTGTGCTATTAATATGCACGTTTTCAAGCTCCACAATCATTAAAGCATTAGCTCATCATAAAGACTTTCATGGGAATTTATAAAGCAAAGCATTAAAAAGGGGGAAGAGGCAGGATCCAATATTGTAATCCAGGCCAAAATGCATTACAATTAGCAAATTACCAATCTATTCGTTTACAGAAAGCTATGTTACTTACGTGGAAGAACACTGTCCACTGACTACCAATAGGAGTCATACAGGAGGACTGCTGAGTACAGAATAAATCAAGCTTAGTTTTCCAGAGGAAAATACAGAAATCCCAGCTCCATAGCACAGTTGGAGGGACTCATAAGTGAAATTCAGATTGACTATAGAATAAGAGCAGTGGAAGAGCAATCCACTCTTTGGTCAGAGCAATCCCATCCACTGCTACAGGCTGGGCAGAGAAGAGATTCAGAGCAGCCCTGCAGAGAAGGACTTGGGGGTGCTGATCCATGAGAAAATGAACATGAGTCAGCAGTGTGTGCTCACAGCCCAGAGAGCCAACCGTATCCTGGGCTGCATCAAAAGGAGAGTGACCAGCAGGTCGAAGGAGGTGATCCTGCCCTCTACTCTGCTCTTTTGAGACCTCACCTGGAGTATTGTGTGCAGTTCTGGTGGACTCAGCATAAAAAGGACATGGAACTGTTGGAACAAGTCCAGAGGAGGGCCACGAGGATGATCAGGGGACTGGAGCACCTCCCGTATGAAGACAGGCTGAGAAAGTTGAGGCTGTTCAGCCTGGAGAAGAGAAAGCTGTGGGGAGACCTCATAGCAGCCTTCCCAGATCTGAAGGGGGCTTATAGGGATGCTGGGGAGGGACTCTTCATTAGGAACTGTAGTGATAGGACAAGGGGTATTGGCTTAAAACTTAAACAGGGAAAGTTTAGATTGAATATAAAGAAGATATTCTTTCCTGTTAGGGTGGTGAGGCACTGGAATGGGTTGCCCAGGGAAGTTGCGAATTCTCCATTCCTCATGGTGTTCAAGGCCAGGTTGGACAGAGCCTTGGGTGAGATGGTTTAGTGTGAGACGTCCCTGCCCATGGCAGGGGAGTTGGAACTAGATGATCTTAAGGTCCTTTCCAACCCAAACTATTCTATGATTCTATTCTAAGAGAACAGAGGTATTAAAATGGTAAAATAGCAGTCTGTACACTTCAGGAATAGAGGGTCAAAAACTAAAGCTGGAATCCACAATTTGTTTTCTTCTTTAAAGAAAAGTCCCCAAAACTGGAAATCCATCTCGAAAGGCAGCCACTGAATTATAAACAACCAGTTCCAATTACTCAAGTTGGAGCAGGAAGTATTACCAAAGATCTGCCAACTCCTGTCATTTGCCCTAAGAAAGCAACAAATCCTTTTTGATCCCTGCCTCCCCTCCTTTAAGACACAGGTATTGTAACTAGAAACTTACGGGCTTCCAGCATGCAAGAAAAGCGATCTTAAGTACTGATTTATGACTAGTTTTGCTTTAAAAGTGCATGAAAGGAACAAAACATTAATCCATTCCCATTTATACAAGCTGTTGCTGACCTTTTCTAATTCACAGTCTTATTTTGTTACAACTGTACAGGTTATCTGCAGAAACATCACGTCTGTCAAACTACTGAGTCATATACTTGTAAGATAAATATGCACGTTTTCACTAAACAGATGGAATAAAACTGTGTGGTTCAGAAAGAAAGTCTAACACTTTTCTCATATTGCAAGTGATATACTCATTTTTCATGGCAGAAATTTCCACAAAGTAAAATATAATACAGATATGTTCCTTCAAAAGACACTAATAGCATATAAATATTTAAACTGTTAATTTCTTAAACCAGTAGGAGATGTGCAAAAGGAAAGAAAAACATATGTGGTTTTGTGTGGTCTGGTTTTTTGTCGCTATTTTTTTAAAGTGAAACTGTTTCAATTAACAAATTATTAAGCATAAAAATCGAAACATCAGAAGACAAAATGTTCTGATAATTCCAGAATCTGTAGTTAAGCATTAGAAAATAAAACAATGTAATGATCCTGCGATACTGGAAGCTATACAAAACACAGAGAATCTGAACAAATCAACACACATACAGGTAGACATGCAAATAACTAACACAGATTTCAAATTTCCATTTAAATATCTGTACATGGTAGCATTCAGAAAACTTTCAACAATTTCCTCCTCCCCACTATATTCATATTTTTCACAGCCTGCCAATACCATTTTCTGCTTATTTAAAGGCACCTTTCAGATTTCTAGTCTTTCCTGAGCAACCCTTTTTAAAAATACTGCTTCTGTGGAAACCTCTACAGCTATTCCTACCAAGGCTTAACCAATGTGAGATCTTAGAAAGGATCACAATTTACACAAACTACCCAGACAATACTTCAGATCATTGCATGCAAGTCTATGTATTTAAATCCATCCACAGATTCTCCTGTATTTACTATATACAGTAAATAGTGGAGTGAATATACACATAACCATACCTTCTGTAGTTGGAAGTAGGTCTTTTCCTTCACTCTTTGTTTCTGTCAGTTTCTCTGTTCTCAGTAATACTTCTGCAAAGCTTTCCAAAGAATTGTTCTGGTACGTGCCATAGCCGATTTCAGACTAGAAGTAAAATAAGATAACTGATACAGGTGCACTACACCCTGCAGTTATATTTAACTGCATTTCATGCAAGTGAGCTATCTACTTCAATTCCTGCATTTGCTTTCCTTTCCACTAATTTCAGATTTTTTCTTACTACTATTTCATGTCATACAAATAATACAAAATCCATATTCTTACTTAATTCTAAGATTTCAAAACAACCCCTAACAATTCCAAATTCTGTAACAAACTTACTTCTGCAACATATGGATCAGCAATTAAAGACTCATAAAATGGATGACATCCTTGTTTTTCCACAGTGGCATTTTCTCCAGGCCCACCTTCTAATACATCTCCAAATTCGTGGCCCTGAAAGAATAAATATACTTGAGCCTACCTGCAACAAAGTTCATTAAAAAGTCTATAACTGCTGTTCAGAAGGGAAACACATGTAATTGAAAATATCATTTAATTCAATGGGGAGCAAGATAGGAGGCATCTTACATAAACCAATGCTGAATGCAGTCCAGTATTCTTAAAAAAAGGAAAGAGAATCATGCTCAAAAGTAGTATCAGGAAATCTAGTATCATAAACATTATACAAAATGCACTGAAATACAGAAGGTAGAAAAGAGAAACTGAAAAGGAACAGCTTTGAATATAAAATGACAGTGTTTAAAGAGTGGGTTTCATTGTGCTTTCTTCCCCAAAGTTCTGAAGTTCTGCCAAATTTCAACTATGCCTTCTCACATTGTCCTAAGAAAGAAGGTGCAAGCAGATTAGAAAACAAGAAACAGAAACGGCTTTAGACCCCTAATTCCACTGGGATTTGTCAGTAAACTATCTCATGATGTCTCAAATTCATTTACTGATTTGAGGTCTTCAGTTATCAGACACCTACAAAGCAGCCTAGCTTTTATACCCATGTATCAGTGAAGATGTAAATGTCTGGAGACACATCAGCAATCCCTTACATGTAATGGTCGAAGATAAGTTAATGGTCTCTTCCACCACTGTCCATCACTGACAGCATGAAGCATGGCTTTTGTAGTCATAGTTGTGTTAGACAGCACCTTCATGGTTTTTGAGGTTGTCCAGTACAACAAATCAGCAGACTGGCTAGAGGAGATGTTGGTTTCATCCTGTGAGCATATCCAACACACAAGGGCAAGTTTTAGACTCATGCTTTAATTAGGCTAATGACCTAAACCCAAATGCATTAGAGTTCAGATACTGTTAATGATTATTGATTTAAGCAGTAGCTGTCATAAAAACAAACAAAAAGGTAAGTCAAAAGTGATTTAGGAGTTTCAATCTGAACTGACTAGCATGAGCAACAGACCATTTTGCCCTTTATTCAGTCATAATCTCATTTCCAGAGACACCAGCTGTTTTTAACTGCAAAGTTTATAATTGTAATGTTTTACATAACTGTTGAATGCTTCTGTTAAAATAATGATCTCTCTACAAATAAGGAGATTGAGCATGCTAAAATTAATCTTCAAGAAAGCTGGTAACAGAGACAATCCTGTATTTGTACAGAGGTAGCGATGATTAAATTGAATTCTCTGCAGGAGAAATGGTGAGCAGGTGTACACATTTGTCTCTAGACAAAGTTGAAAAGTATCATCAAGATCTGAAATTCTGCAGTTGGCACTTAAAAGTTACCAAATACAGCAAACCTAACATGCACATACCCATCTACACATTATCCTTCAAAACATCTTCACTGAGCCTCAGGAAACTCACATGTAGAGTCAATTCTTAAAAGTAGAAGACATGTTCCACAACTGGAGCTTTCTGTATGAGCTCTTCCTCATGTAGAGGGCGTTTAAATAATACCCTGAACATTCATGGTGGTTGATCTGTGCTAGTTCAGCCCTGAAAGGATTGTGTTAATTGCATCCTTTACAAAGATCACACATCAGACAAAAATATAATTAGCATGCTAATGTAAACACAGTCTTCAGCAGTAGGAAATATAAATATTTGCCTCCATACAGCAAACTTCAACAGCTTTACAGTCAATGTTTTTTCCCCAAAACCTCTATTATTCAATTCCCCATACACTGAAGTGTACTGAAACAGAAAAATTCTACCTGTATAACTGACTGTGAGGTCTTTGTTTACAACTTACTCATGACAAAGTTTCAGACATCAGAGCAAAAGGATGCCAAGTTACACTCAAATGAATTACATCCCATTGTAACCTCAGTGACAAAATACATTAGCAGCAATAAGGTAAAATTTCACTGTAGACAAACATATGTTTAGTATTTTTTACTCTACTATGTAGTCAATCACTGCCTTAAGCTGGCCACTGAAATAGCAGTTCAATTTTAAGTTCTTCTTTCTACTAAGGCTTCAGCATTTTTTAAAATCTTTTCCAAAATCATATTCTGTATTTCACTAACAAACTGACTGGATAAACTGGAAATTTCTACTCCTACTTCACCAAGTGAAGAAAGAACATGATAGATTTTTTTACTCTGAAAAGTTAAAAAGCAACAGAAAATTCAAGGTATAGTGGCTTGGGTAGAATTTCTTGTTTGTGTATTTTTAAAATAAACTACTCTTTGTACTGAGTACAAAAGTTTTTTGTAATTTATTTTAAATGTTAGATACAGAATACTGATTTCTCTCTTTGCCTTTTGTTTTTAAATAGATACTGCAGGACAACTAACTGATTCTTCATGGGGAAAAAAATCAATCCAAACCAGAACCAGGGAAGAAAAAAAAAAAAAAAAACAAAACAAAGCCCAGGTTCTCAACTGCATTTGAACAAAACATCCTTTTTTTTAAAAATAAACCTCCTTCGGTAGTGTCAAAACTAACAGACTAACTTGTATGCCGGTGTGTGTGCTTCTATAGCTCCACCGCTATCAGATAAACTCTACTGCTTTTTCTCTAAAAGGAATTTCAACTCTTTACAAATAATTACAGTCTTTTCTGCACAAATAAGAATTGTTTTCTGAAAATCCATTCCTCTGTGTACCCAGAACACCACTTTCGGGCTGTAATTTTTTTGCTCTCTGGAATCAATCTGTCAAAATAAATGAGTTCTTAGAGACTGTTGGAGATGCTATCTTAAGAAGACAACTTTAATTGTATCCTTTAGTTTTATCTTCAGGAGGAAATTATAGTTTGGGGGTTTTGAGGGGTGCTTGAGGGAACTTGTTTTCTTATTTCTTCCTGATATCCATTATAAAAGTAAACATTTTTGATTAAAATGTAAATAATAATAAATTTGCATGAATCTAAATTTATGTAAAATGTCAGCTAACAAATTCTGAATTATCAAGATACTCTGAAATAACAGCAAAAATATTTATACATCTATACTCATATATGCTCATATGTATCATTCTAACAGTCTAATGAAAAGACAAAGCCAACTATTTTTTAAATAAGCCACATAAGAGAGATTAATAAACGCCTACAGTGTGGACTACTGGGGGGAAGGGGGGGGTGACTTTAATGGCAATTAGTCAAGGTGCCAGCATTAAAACATGCAAAAAGTAATCAATGCATTAAGAGTTAGTATGCATTAAGATTATTATGGGATGCACCAGTCAGTCCCATCTCAAGCCCTGGAAAAGGTGATGGAACAGCTCAACCTGAAGGCCACCTCTATGCATGTGGGAGAGAAGAAGGTCATTAGAAGTAGTCAGCATGGATTCATCAAAGGGAAATCATGCTTAACCACCTTGATTGTCTTCTACAATTGGACAAATAAGCTGGACTGATGAGGGGAAAGCATTGTATTTTGCCCGCCTGGACTTCAGCAAGACTTTCGACACTGTCTCCGATGACAACCTCATTGAAAAGTTCAAAAGTGGGCTGCTTAAGTGGATGGCAAGGTGGATTGAGAACTGTCTGAATGGTAGGTCTGAGAGACTCTTGTTATCAGTGGCACAAAACAGCTTCTGACTAAGCATTAATCTAACAATGTTAGCAATAACATTTAGAAATGCTTTTCATGAATCAAGACCTTAATTTTGTCACTGACATATTTTATTTGAGAAACGCAATATTGGTTGTTGAGGCATTTGTAGCATCCAACAAAGAGGAAAAAGGGTGGGGATTAGGAAAACAACACTTTGCTTAAAAATAGTCTACTATGTTGGAATCACTATAGCTTTCAAAGGATAATTTCTTCAATGGATCCCATGAGTTCAATCAACAGTGAAAATTGGCACTAAAGTAACTGACTACATTCTCCTGTAAATGCATTAGCTCCTGCGGAATAATTATATGCATCTTTATTGTAGCAATCAAGAATTTCCATCATAGCAAGGCCACCAAAAATTTGGAAAAGTTATACTTGAAGCCAATAGGATAGCAATGTTAAGTGACATTTCTATGCTATCTGTAGAGATATACAGCCAGCTGCTTTCAAGTTTCAACTCGTTTCAGGGAAAAAATGCTTAAGAATTAAACCATAAAACAACAGCAATGAAATGAGTTTAGACATCTCTAGAAACGAGTTAATCAAGAGAAGAATGACTGACAATTATGACCAGCTAGTGATGTAGGTTGGTATAATGAAAAAAATTACAGTGGCAACTAATGATTGAATAGTAAATGAAGGTAAGAAGAGGTAGAAAAAGGTCACTAAAGCTTTGAAAGGGAAACTGATGTGCCTGCAGATAGGTATTTTTATTGCAACAGAGAAAGGGATGCCCAAATATATGTATGCTAGAAGAAGCTTAGTCAAGTCAATGTAAGGAAAATTGCATTTAAAGCAGCAATTTGAAAAGGTATCAGTACATAAGAAAGAATAACATTTGTCAACTGCTAGTGAAAAGGATGCTATAAGTTAATCATGACATAAGTGAAAAAGGAGTAAAATGAAAGTGAAAAAAACCTTCTCGTGTTTTTTCTTTGAAGAAACTGAAATTCTGTGCAAGACAACGAATAAGGAATTATGTGAAGTGCAACTATGGCAATTGTAGTTAGGGGATTCAGTTAAGTCAAAGAAACTGAGTGATTGGATATATTGCTTTTCTAACATTTCACGTTTGTAACAAAGAAAGGGTTATACAGTGACTAAATTCTTGGTTACGTTTCTGTGTCATTGCAAGAAATGAAGGAAGCTATAAAACCCTAGAAGTCGCCAGACAGAATTAGCAAACATACAGAATTCATTTCATAGTTTAACAGCCTGAAATATGACATGCATAGAACAAGTATAAGAAAACAGAAAGAAAAAAGCTTCAATGCAGGAACGTACAAACTTGACAGATCAACCATCTGCTTAGTTCCAACTCTAAACAGACAACCACAACAACAGGGAAAGAACTTAAGAAAAAAAAAAACCACAACAGATACATTACAGAAATTTCTGAATGCGAATTACCCAGCATAATGAAAAGTGCTTCAGATATCCAAACTGAATCAATAATGAAGTTAATTACTGAGTTCACTCAACTCTGATAAACCCGTATGTTTCCGAATAAGTTTCTGGATCATTTACATGCATGTCTAATTGCTCCATCACAATACACAGTCAATAGTACTACAGCATATGAATATATGACGCATGACAAATTTGTTACATAGACTAAAATATTGTAAACATCAGCATCCACACCCACATCAGGAGGCTCCACAATTTTATTAACGTCTAATTAATAATATTTCTCTTTGAGCGATTCATTTACCAGTTTCCAGGAAATAGAAAGAATTCATGCCACTGAAACAAACCTGTTCTTTATTCCATCAAATGCATAAACTGTTCAGCTCTCTTCCTCTGAATACTGTTTTCAGTGCTATTTTACTTTTCCTGACCATTCATTTTATATAAATGTAATGATGAATATTTACATATGCATATACGTATACCAAGTACACACATAAGCCAATAGATACATGAAAGACACAAAATATAAAACTATACATTGAGGTTATCTGTTCCCCTTCCAATAACGTGATGGGGAGGTTTTGTTTTTTAAGCCACATGGTGTTAAATACACTAAAGAAAAAGACTAGCACATTCCATCTACAGCTGTCATTGGTAAAAAATTCCCCAAAGGTGTAAGGACATCAAGGAAGCTGCAACTTGGATACTTTCCTCAAAAAGCCAGACTATGCAACATGAACCACCTTTTTGCTTTCTTTCTATATTCTTTCCTATATTTCTTTAAAATTTCTGCCCTCCTCCCCACCCCTACAAGATCTGTTTAACTTCTACAAAAAAGCTTAAACAGAAAACGGAGAAAAGAATAAGCTAAACTTAGAATTTTCTGTTCTGAAGAGGATAAAAAAGGTATTTCTTGTATACATATGTAATTATATCTTCTTTAAAGAGAGACATGAACTTGCAATTGAAAACGTACAAACTTAAAATAATAACCAGAAGTAAAAAGAATAGCAGACCTTTTTTTATGCTGCCCTGACTCTATGTGCCACTAAAGACTCAATGTTCCTTCTGATCTTATACATGAAAATAATTTCACATGCAATACATGAAAGTTATAAACTAGTAGTCGTAAGCTTCAAGACACTTTCTACTTAAATGTGTAGCTCAGGTTTATTTTTGAATAGGTTGCTTAGCAATTGGGGCAGATCAAAAATCAAACCAACATTAATCTATGATATCATGTTAAGTTTTGTTGCACTTTTCTCCTACTGCTGGATTTATTTTTTTTTAATTGCTATGGTGCTAAGACTGTTCAGGAAGAAGCAATGAAAAATCAGAACAGACTATAAATACATAAGCAAAATCTTGAACTTAAAACAATCTAATAAGAACAGAGACCAGTAGATATCTTGAAGTTGTGCATTTTATCTGGAATGTTAAATGTTGCTAAAAGCTCAAGTTCAGCTCTTTAGCATAATGCAGAGCAAAATATTTATTACTTTAAAAAAACTCTTTAAAGCTTACCTCTGTATCCTTACTGATCAATGAAGGTGGTCCTGAGATATTTACATTCTCACCTCCTTCTGAAGGAAAAAACTGGTAATTCACAGCCTGATAAAGAATCTATAAATACAAAATAAATATAATCTCTTACCAGTCAAATAATCAAATGTAAGAATTATGACTAATGTCACAAGGAACCCAAAAAATTCAGATGTAAAAGTTTCCATGACAGAAAAACAAGGGTGAAGGGAAAAACAGGTAGAACGCAATGGTACCCCTGACATCTTCTCACTGTTGTAGTCCCTAGGTAAAATTACCTTGCCTTCTCCATGGACTTGCATAATCGTCCTCTATACAATGTGATTTTTTTTTTTTTTTTAATTTTATGCACGCCGCTTTACTATGTAGGCTAAAGAACTTACATGAAAAACAACACTTATCTGAACTGTGCCTCTCAGGTGTTGCACAACTGAACAGAGGCAAATGTTATACAAGATAGTAGATCTGAGAGGAGAATTTCCACATGCCATAGAACAGATGAAGGTCAAAAAATACTTATAGACATTTATATCGTCTGGTCAGCCTGACCATCTGACGAAGATTTTTTTGCATATATCTATCTACACACAAAGACAGAGCATAAAGGAGCATTAATGAACATATGTGAAAAGCTTGGACAGAACATATAGGAGCGTTAATGAACAAATTTGAAAAGCTTATACTTAGCTTACAGAAAATGTAATTGCAGAAGAAACTAATTAAATATGCTTTGACAGAAATCATTACACGGGTTTGGCTTCCTGGGGAAAATACCAAATTAATCATCACTGGTCTTTTTCTACAAATGACACTGCACTAATAAATCTGAGCAACCAATTCAGTCTTAAGTTTTGTGAATGGGGAAAATAGATAACCTTTTCCCTTGGAGAAGTGGGATGCAAGAAGGTAATAACCTGTGGCTGAGCAGCTGCTCTGCATTACAACTGACAGGACATGAAGCCTTCAGACAGAATGAGATGGCAATAGAGAAGCAGTGAGCTGACAGAAAGTCTAACAAATCCTGGTTTATCCAGCACCAAAAATTTGTCTGACTTCAAATTCTAATTCTAAACATAGGCACGTACAGAAGGAAACAAGTCTGTATTTCTATATTGTACGGGTATCAATTCTACAAAGATTCCATTCATGTTTAAGCTCATACGTACCTCTCTCAAATTTGAGTGCTTTTATGATGGGAAAAAAATGAACAGTAAATAGCTTTCACAAGCTAGACTTTATTTCAAATCCTTTATACCATTTTATTTTGATACTACCCTGTTACTGAAGCAACACAGACTGTCTTCATATGTTGCCTGTATTTTTCATGCACATTGCTACACAATTTTGTAAAGAAAAGAGCCATACATTTGCTGCTGCCTTAGACAATGTATGTACTGTAGCTACTACTCCCTTCTCCCTCATTCTTCAGCCACACAGAATGCAAAACCTCCAACATGTTTTTACTATACAAAGATAAATCCACAAACATTGTGAACTCTTAGACAAATAAGACAGTTAAACAAGTAATAGTACGCAGGCCAAACCACGATTACACTGAACACAAATTAACATTTTGACAACCTAAATTACTGCACTGCAGTTTCAAATAAAACTTTTGAAAAGGTTTGCTATGACATCTTGTCATAACTTGTATTTAAATGACACAATATATATAATATGATCAGCTGAACACCTAAGATGTGATTAAGAAGTTGGTAAAGATGTCCCAGACAAGCCTGTTGTGCTTGTTAAAACCATTACATGGTTGAAATAAGTGAGAAAATAATTGTATATTGGGTAGAAATCTTTAAAATGTAAGAATAAACATTTAATAGACATTTAAGTGGGCATTTAATGAAGCTGCATTACAAGACGTAAACACCTGGAAAATACTACAACTATTCTTTAACTGCATTTGCAAATAAAATGTTTACATTGGGCAATAAATTAAGAAAGTAAATGAACTAAAGACAGAGAATACAACTGCACTTCTACTTGAGAAGCAAACTCATCATATAAAAATACTTAAAAAAATACCTCCTCATTTGTTGAAATATAACAGTAAAAGTATAAAGTAGAACAAACATGAACTTGTTGAGGGTAGGAACTGAAGGGAACAAACTCCAAAATGAGCACAAGTCCCCTTTACTTTGGTAAGCACTGAACTTGCATGAAACAAGTTTCAGAAAACACCTACCTGGGTTTGCAATGAACTGCTCACTCCCAACAATGCCTCTATGGCACTTGGGGGACAGTGCGTCAGAGCAAAAGCCATGAGTTCCTGACGCATACCCAAATCATGGTAGCCTTCTGATTGCCCAAGCTGACTGCAAACTTCCCAGCTCTTAGAATAACCTGCAAGAGAACACAATATGTACTTCTGCAGCTGGTAAGCTTCACAAGCAATAGGAGGATGCTGCATAATTCTTACCGGATGAAATAAAGCAGGGCATGTGGCATTCTTGACAACACTTAACATCCCTGAGTAAGGAACCATAAAGGCTCCATGAAACAGACACAACCTGACTTTAGACTGACCAAATACATGGAAGACTTGTTATTACCATATTGTAGATATCAGTACAATAGGCATCTGTAAACCTACACACTGTATTTTTATTTATATTCATTATATTATTTTCCATTGCAATAAGAAAAGCATGATTTACTTCAGAGCATGATATTGAACACCTTACTGGAGTGGCTGAAAAAAGAAAGTAAAATATATCACTTGATATACTACAAGAACCTTAGTTAACCTCAGAATTTTCCTACTCTATCTCCAGGCAGAAAAAAGATCCAAAGAAACAAATCCTATATTCCACAGTAGCTTGACACATATATGTCATGTACCTTCACTCACACCCTCACATATACAAATTATGTAAATAATTTAGCACAGATGTTATAAGAGCTTTGACAGAAAGACATCTAAAAGATCTCCACATTCCTGCTAGCTGCAGTCACGTATTTTTACCTGTTTGAGAGAGATACAGCATAGAAAGAATGAGACATTGTGATTCCTGGGGCACAGAAAAGCTCCCTATGGTTACATGTCTAATAGTTCAGTAACCATCATATTACATATAGAATTTGCTGTATGCATCTCCATTCCATAGAGATGTCAGCTGACTCTCAAACAAAATGCAACTGACCTTTGAATGAAACGGACCACTCTGAGATCCCAGTAAACCAAGAAGCAGAACTCAGATTTTGACCACCATGAGCCCATGCAACCCCCATTTATTCACTTCACCTGCAGCCATGAGCTCCTGGCAATGCATACTAGCTGCTTTGTAGTCCTGGAAACCGAGAGCTTGTTCCACTAAAAGGATTAAAACTTGACCTTTTCTCTCCATCTGATCATCTCCTGTAAGAAAAAAATAAACATTTTTATTAGTTAATTGAAATTAATGATCAACTTAAGCTTGCTATTTTATTTATTAAGAGAATTATATGGCAAAAAAAAAAAAAATTACCCACTTTTTTCTGAAAGAAACAATAAAAACAGTTTTTTGAAAAACATTTTCATCATAGCTGGTTAAGTAAAAAAAAAAAAAAAAAAAATCACAGCATGTTATGTCTAGGTTGAAAATAAAAAAGTTTTGAGAACTGAATTTATGTGATGGCCAAGACAGCTCAAAACTGATATTTAAGGTAAGCGACATATAAAATTCTGACATTGAAAAAAAATCTTCTGTGACCTGTAATAGAATAATTCTGAATGTTTTGTTTTCTTACGGCTTACAAAGTGACAGTTTAAAATCCCATTTCACAGAGCCAAATTATCTGTGACATGTGGAAGACACAGGTATTTAAAAATCCCTACCCTCATAAATTGAGTCAGTAGAACTGAAACTGTTTTTTTCACACCACACACACATCTTGGTCACAGTATCTTCTTGACAATACCTCTTCCCCCCATTACAAGTCAAAAGTAACACTTGAGATACTACTGATCTCTTCTGACTAAAGTTTTGAGCAAGAATCTTTGTACATAATTATTTTGACCTTAATTTTAATACATCACCATTTACAGATGAAAATCTAACCAGACAACTAACTCATCTCCTTTTCAAAACCAGCCATAGTCAATAAAAATAACACACCCGTCACACTTTAACAATATTATTTTTTTTAAAAAAAAAAAGCTCTTGTGCTCAAGCTAGCGTGCATGTCCATGTATTGTATGAGAAGGTGACTAAACATACAAGAAAAATAATCTCACACTATTAATTTTAATATTGTTAAGAAGGATGGTGAGTAGTTAATAAAAATGAGTGGACGTTTTCCACTGCAAGCTTTCTACTCATGTTTCTCCCCTATTATTAAAAGCAATTTTACTCAGTCACTTGAAAAGGGCACTGGTTTATGAAACTCTATTACGACAACTTGTGAAATACAAGTATTTCAGAAGTTTAAACAGATCCGGTTCCAAAAGCCATCTAAAGAATACATGTACTTTAATTGCATAGCTGTTATTTTTTAACTCTATTTTACAGGTCCATTACCACAGGCAAAGCAAATTTTGTTTTAAACCTTTCTCAAAAGAAAAGACGTAGCAGTTGCACTAGAATGACATTCAGGGAAGTTACCCTAATTACTGAGCTCAGCCAAGATTTCCCTATCCCAGCATGTCATGACTAACCCAGCTGGGAGAACAGGTTGGCTTTCCATCATTTTATCTTTTGGCCTCTTGCCTGATATACTGCCAACACACAAATTAATCACATTCAGGGCTCTTCTGTTGCAAAATTTTGCCCTCAGGAACCTAGGAACTTCTCATTCAGGCAAAAGCAATTACAGATGACATAGAGGTGTTTCTATCTAGACAAGATAAATGTGAACTGTCATTTCTACAAGCAAGAGATCTGTACTTGCCATTCACCTTCTGATGCCCACCTCACCCTGACAGCTTTACTTCTTAGAGAGTTGACTATGTAGCAGATATAAATAAAAGGTAAGAGAAATAATCAAACTATTGTCCTTCAGATTTCAGCTAAGCAAAATAATCACTGCTATTTATTACTACTTAAAGATCAGTGGGATTGGAGGCAAGAGAGGAGGAATACTTGAAGTAAGAAAGTTTTCCTCTTAACTATGCTTAAGTATGCTGACTAGTCCCTCATCCCCAATGTTTTTGTTGATTAGTTTTGATGCAGAAGGATACATCTCCACGTTTTACAAAAGCACAAACTAAAATACGAGAATTGTTTTCCTTCCAGTCCATGGCTGTAAGTGCTCATCACATCTCCACTGTTTACTCATTTAAACTTCCATTACCTTGACAGATGCTGTTATGCCACGGAAAAACTGTCATCTCTGACATGACTAGTGAATCTGCTGCAATGCACAGCCCGACCTTTTCTTCACATGGCTTTCATTGCCTCAACAGTGCAGTCACTTAAAATGATACCAACTGCAGTTTTAAGGCACGGTCTTGTTCTTCTATTCAAACATGAAAAAATTCACTGCTTCAGCTTTGTGATGCCTCACTTGAAGGAATTTTTAATAATGAAGTCTTACAAAAGTGGGAGTTTTGAATTCTGAATTGTTCCCTTTACCATTTTGACAGACATCCAGGATTTAAAACCAAGAAAGGTTCAATGAGAAGAACTACTAAAATGATGACGTTATTATACTACACAATAATCCTGCATTAAGCCTTAATGCCTGTTATCCAGACTGAAACAAATCAAGTTTAGAAACTGGAAAGGATGCCTTTGTCTCCCTTTTATTATCTGTCAAAGTTTGCG
Organism: Pezoporus occidentalis; assembly: GCF_034315485.1. Lineage (NCBI taxonomy): Eukaryota > Metazoa > Chordata > Aves > Psittaciformes > Psittacidae > Pezoporus > Pezoporus occidentalis. Next base: position 171,116 of record NW_026913693.1, on the reverse strand, counting down.
TGTGTTCAGCTCCTTTGGACTACTGTCTCCTTATGTAATACGGAAAACGCATTTATATTCAAAGGTTTACAAAACACAGATTTAATTCTCCAAAGTTCTTTCGGCATCTTTTTGTTATGACATTTTGAGACAAGCAGATATAGCATCTTCCTAAGTGACAAGATGAGAGGAAATGGCTTCAAGTTGAACCATGGGAGGTTGACAGAAATTCTACATTGACTGGGTTGTCAAACACTGGAACAGGCTGTCCAGGGAAGGGGCTGTGACACCACCCCTGAAGGTATTTAAAAGATGTGTAGATGTGGTACTTAGGGACATGGCAGTGCTACTGGGTTAATGGCTGGACTTGGTGATCTTAAGGGTCTTTTCCAATCTAAATGAGGCTACGATTTTATTATAAATTATGAGAGAAAAAATATGGAGTCTCAGTAATAATAGAAATTTTTTTTTTTTAAGAAATTAAATAAAAATGTATTTTCTTAAGAAAGAAAAGAAATACTTCTGAAAGTTTTCTAGACATTTCTAGAGAGTCTGCCTCAAAAAATTAAGAGCAATGCTCATGAGATCTTTTTGATAGACAGTAATGGTACAGAAAATGCTTTTAACTTCTGATAAGGTTTTTTTTGTTTTTTTTTTTACTTTTTTTTTGCTCCTCTATTTTGTAAGCAATTGCACAAAGTGGATTTTTTCACACCCTTCTTAACTGAGAGTGCGGATTAAGTGAGAATCATGAGATGTACAACAGCTCCAGCTCCCTGAGCAGCTTTATATTTTCTGGCTGTCATGCTGAGTACATTATCCCTCACTCTGCCCATATGTGAAATACAGCTAACACTTGTGTGCTTCCTTTACAGAGGTAGTGACATGAGGTTTAAGTAGAATTTACTGTCATTAATCAAATACTTTAAAGCAATTAAGAGGCTAGCTGATATATCATTACCTAAGCAATATTTTAGCTTTGATAAGTATGAATGTAAATTCTATTACTCACTTTCAATGCTTCTCTCTAAACAAATTCTATTTAGAGAACACAGCTCCAAAAGCTCCTTCGGGATGATCATGTGCACTCTACCCTTGTATGCACAGCAAATGGATTCTCTTAGAAATGAAACTAAAACATATATATATATATGATCGCAGTATTTTAAAGGCTATATAGCATAGCATGTATTATATACTTTATATATACACACATGTATAAAATGTATACTAGATGTAGGAAGCACATCACAATCACTAATGAGCAGCACTTTATCTTCATTAAGCAAGTCCATAGACTTCAATCCCTAGATTCTTTTTCAGTACTCAAGACTCATTCCAATATATCTCTGTAAAATCATTCCCTTTCATTATAAGCTGTTAGAAATCGAGTTACCCCTGTCAAGTAGTTTTAAACCTGCTAATAAAGACTACCTGTGCTAAAACTGCAAAGCATGTTTTCCTTTTCTAATATCCAGTTTAAAATAAAACACACTCATTCACAAATTTTAAAATCTGTATGATCTACCATTTTGGCTGCAAACTAATTTGTGGGATATCAATGTTTGTTATCATTCTTATGACTAAAAGAAGTCCTAAATTACTCTTTATCATACTAAAAACTAATTGCAACTCAGTAATTTAAATTATAAGTTGACAAATACAGAAATACCATTTCTACTTATTTTCCTTTATTTTAGTTTATGCTTGCTGTTAAATTTGATAAGACTCTTCATTTATAGACTATGATTAAGGTTATGTCAGCATTCCACTTAAAATCTGGTTTTAAAGGTATTATTAACCTACCTATTAAAATCATAAGCAACATTAAATTCAGTGTAAGGTTACCTATTCCACCACTCATTGGAAGTACATACAGCAGTAACTGAAGACTACAAAAGTAAGGCTCTAGTGACTTTATTTATTGGTAAAATATTGGATTTGCATGCATGACTTAAAATAGCAATGACAATCATGTTTCCTCTGAATGCTTTTGGATACTTTTCTGGATATTCATCAATTGGATGGAATGGCAGGCACAAAAAAAAACCCTGCTGCAATAGTGGCATACTGTTTATAGCTTTCAAGTCCAGAAAAATGAAGAGATTAAAGAAATACTGAGTTTCTTAAAATGAAAGAAACCTGTTTTCCATAGCCCATCTCCTACAACAAACAAGTTTAGGTAAAAAGCACAACTACGGCATTCTCATAACTGAACCCATATCCTGCTTGTAAATGAATATCCTGCACAGAAAACAGCACTTCAATATAAGCTATATGACTAGTCATCCCTCAGTGATACTGAAATGGTTTATAATCACAAAAGGCTAGAACAACTTTTTAAAAAAAAAAAAAAAAACCCAAAAAAACAAACCAAAACACAAAAACAAAACAAACAAAAAAGCCAACCACATACTCCCCAAAAGAAAAAAGTTTGCTTGCTATTTTTGCTTCTCAAATACATGTTATTCTAAAATCAAAAGATAATTTTGAAGGTCACCAAGTTGTTTATTTAGCATAAGAGACAAGAAAAGTAAGTGTCAAAGTAGTGCATTCCTTATCAGGATTCATTCTTGAAATATACTTTTACTATTAAAACTCCATACTTGCCACAGGACAACCATTAGCATTATTCCCAAGGTTCACCAAGAGCCCAGCACTCAGAATAAATATACAATTTGTAGCACAAGAAGACGTTTTTAACTCATGCACCTGTTTAAAAATTAATCACCTTACACATTCATCTTCCGGTTTTCTCCAGCAGCATACCCACACAAAGAGGAAAAAAATCAGGAGGCCATTTCACCATCTTGCTTTAAGTATCTCTCCTTTCAGTGGTGTTTCAGTAAGTGTCACTATGATTATACACAAGCGTACAGACATTACCGCACCAAAGAGCTCTATATGAATTCCCTAAAGTTCTCTAACTCATACACATTGCCTCTCATATCTTTAAGTCTCTGGAGGTAGGAACCAGGAGTTTGTTCCCCATCCAAAGATACATGCCATTGCACTGCAGATGCCAATCTACAACTAAAGGAACTAGGATAACAGTACTTGACAAAGTATTTGGTGTTCCTAAGATTCTCAGAATCATTGTGGATTTTGCATTTCCCTTTCTCAAAGAGAATAATTTAGATTCAAAAAGAAGGTAAAACAAAAATCAGCAGCATTAGTCTGAAGAACCCAGAATATTAAGAAGAAAAACTGACAGATTCTAACCCGATGTGGGAGGAAGCACAGAGGAGAGGGAAAGAGCAGTACAGAAATGTTAAGAACCAATATGGGGATATTTTTTTCAAAAGTCTTGCAAACAAACAAACAAGAAACCCCACAATTTAACAGAGAGAGAAAGGAATTAGTCAGGTATGCATCAGTGACAAAGCCAGAACGCACTGAACTTATATATTACATTGCATGAAGTATGTATTTCCACATTCTATATTTACATTATAAAGATAAAGCAGTATTGCATTTGCAGTAGCACTGATGAAACAAATGGTTTTCAGAAGTCAAAAGACCTGCCAGACACTTTTGGTAGGCTATCAAAAAAACGCAAAAAAAAAAAAAAAAAAAAAACAATAAAACAAAAAAAAACAAATCCCTAATATCCTTAGGATTCAATCCTTGAAGATGTTCAGTTGCTCAAATAAACACTCAAGCTAATGCACTATTTTTAGTGCATGAAAGAGATACATGAAGCATAGACAAAAGTCTAACAGCTGAAGTTTATGCATTCCAGATGACCTTTTTCCCCTCTTACTTAAGTGACTGCTCTTCCAGGTGACTTTTAATGACGACAGAACCACAGAATCTGGATAATTTGGGTTTCAAGGGACCTTCAAAGGTCATCTAGTTCATGTGATATCCTTAAACACACATTCTAATGATCAACGCAAACGTCCTAAAGCATAACACAAATGCATGCTGCATTAGAATTCATGCTTATTAACACAACTTACCTGCAACCCTTAGCAAATTTGCAAGTCCCAAGAGCTTAGCGGACTGTTTATAGTTTGTTGACATCTGAGCAAGACAGTCCTTGATGAGACTAAGTCGATCCGAACATAAACGCACTGTTGAAAGAAGAACAGGTGTTATGGACTGTACAAATGACACCTACTTTGTATTCCTGGCTAAACAATGCAGGCACAGAAAGAGTGTTAGGGAGTACAAGAATGCAAACACAATCTGAAAACTACCCCAAGGTTACTTGCAAGCAGATCCTCAATTATACCTATGAACCAAAAGTTAAAATAATAGTACAATATATCCAGCCCAAATCCCTAACAAGTCAGGCTGGGAAGAAAGGAAGGAAGAAAAGAGAGACTAACCTGAATGAAAACTTCTTTGTTTCAGGTTTTCAGAATCAATGTTTTTACATTTATATGACTAACCATATCTTTTCTACTTTTTTTTTATTATTTCTGCAACAGTCACAGGAAGACTGCTGAAACAGACACTAACTTTCGTTCAGGATGTTATAAATAACTAATATTTCATGCTACATTTGATTTTAGGGTGGACAGGATATATCAAAAAGACTGAAAGAAATGTTATAGGCAAAGTCTTCAGGCTGTTTTAATTCACCAAGTATTAAACATTGCATAATTTAATATCATGAACCAGTTCCAGGGCTTTTTTTAGCTAGTTAGTGGGTGGCTAACTTGAGGCTGCTGCTTTAAAAAGGTAACATTTTCATGAAAGTTCTTGGAACACAGATGAACAGCATGCAGATCTTCCACTTAAAACTCAGCAAGACATTAACGTCTGCATAGGGGATGAACTCTGCATTAGCAAATTGGGCTTTAAACATGGTATCAGGCCTCCCAAAAAGGGCGAAGAAGCAATCACATAATGCAAATTCTATTAATAAATTATGTAAAGCAAATTAGATTAAAGCTAATTAAGAACAGAGGAGCAGGGAAAGGCTACACATTTACTTTCATACTCAATATTCTATCTCACACATATTAGTATACAGCAGCAAAATGTTTTCATTCACTGTTTGCACAAGCAAGGACTTTTTTTTTTAAATAGCTAACGTAACCAAAAGTAATCTGAAGTAATACAATGGGTCAAACACTTTCAGTAAAGGTGGACTTTTCTTCACCTCTTATGTTAATAAGGAGTCTCCAAAACAGATTTTATTAAAATATATTGTAATAATAGTTCACAACCTTAACTGCTGAATTTGATAAAACATAAAGGGATGAAGCTCTACAAAAAACTAAATATAAAAGTGCAAATTTGTCTTCTGCTAAATCTTACTGTTGGAATAACTGATCCTTAATGGTATTTTAATGATATTCTAGCAAAGTAACTGACTGTTTGAAGGCTTTCATTAAAACTTTAAAACAGAATGTTAATCTTACAAGAGTAATTCAATTTACATGAAAGATACTGAAGAAAGGATAAGCCAGGATCATTAACAAATTTACAGGTGTGATTTCACATATGCTAATTAATCTAGATCAGCCTTATTACACATACTGTTAATGCACAATTATGTTCCCACTTTTTTTAAATGGTATCTTCATGTCCACACCAAAAAAGATGAAGAAAATGTGTGCACTTTTCTACAGGATGAATAAGCTGACTAAAAATATTTTTTACCTAGGAGTCAACTGCAATATTGCAGGTTCTAGAAGCCAGACTTAACTGACAAATGTTAAGATTTCTGAATATATCATATGAGCATCAGCCTACTTTGAAGTAATACTTCGGATTAAAAGAGAAGAGGAAGAGAAAACCAAAGTAAAGTAACAATAGACACCAAGAACATGCTTTGTTTTCTATAGACCCAGCTGTGCTTTCTATAAATCACGGTATTTCTCTGAAGAACACCAGAAGTAAAACAGGACCATCATAATGTTTCATTGGTACTCAGTGCTCTTGTCAGCCTTTTCAAGAACTTTCAGCATCAGGGTTTGTGCATTTTCACATAGTTGCTGACATGCTGCAGATTCCAGCTTCACTGTACCCGTGCAGCCCACGGAGGACCCCAAAGCGAAGCACAGGGATGCTCAAAAGAGCCTGTGACGAGACAACGTGTGATGAACTGACCACAACTCCCACTCCCCTTCCCCCTGCACAGCTGGGGAGAAGGAGATAAAGAGCTTGGGAGTGAAGTTGGGCCTGGGAAGAAGGCAGAGGTGGGGGGAAGGTATTTTTTTAAATATTTATTTTCAATTTCTCATTATCCTACTCTAATTTGACTGGCAATAATCCCCTCCCCCCCCCCCCCCAAAAAGAGTATTTTGGGGAGTTTGTTTTGCCTATGATAGTAACTGGTGAGTGATCCCCCCCTGTCCTTATCTCAACTCACGAGCCTTTCATTCTATTTTCTGCCCCCCCCCCCCCCCCCCCCAGCTGAGGAGGGGACTGATAGAAAGTCCCTGATGGGCAGTTGGCATCCAGACAGGGTCAACCCACAACGAACTCTGTTACTTTGGCACAATCTATAAGCAATAAAATATGATGCAATATATTCAATTTTTTCCTTTATCTCATTATCCATAATCATCTTTTATTTTCAACTTCTGTCCAACAACTTTCCAGATCACTGGACTGAGAGCTCCAAAACAGATTTAAAGTTTTCAACAAGTCACAGAAGGAACACCTTGCAAAAGTGCACTTCCAGTGTTTTATATACTTCAAAACCAAACAGCCCAGTGGAGACATGAGAACTGCATACAAACGAACTACCACTCTCCCACCCATTATTTTAAAGCTCAGCAGCAGATGAGATGGTGCAGATTATTTTGCAAATAAAAGCTGAGCTCAAACTACTTCTGGTGAGGTCAGTTGGAGCTTCAGCTACTCAGTACTCTAAAAAGTCCTGCTTAAACTAAGTCCCAGAACACAGATTCTATATGCAGACATTTTTATAATCTCACATCAACTGAACAATGCTTCTAAACAATCGTTTTTTGGTATGTGCATGCAACATTCACACAGCAGTAAACTAGCTGCCACACATACGTATGCCTGTGATTCAACTAATCATATGAAGAATAAAAATATGCAGTACCTTGTAGCGGTAACATTTTCACACCAAATTCTTCTAGGTAGCCAAGAGCACGAATGAGATCTAGCTCCTCCTGAATAGCACTTGGACAGTCTACAATAAGTTGCAGACAGCACCTAAATAAGAAAGAAAATCTTTTTTTTCAAAAAGCTGTTGAATAAACTTGAATTGTGGAGGGGCAATGGGGGGCAGGGAAAGCAGTAGTTTATTGTGCTTAAGAATTGCCAAAAAACTCACTAGTCCTGTAACACATACTGTAAGTGTCTGGGACTGTATCTCTGTTATGGCTTGCTAAACATTGTAACAAAATTCTAGTCTTGGACCACCACAGACTTCAACACCTACTTATGATAACAACATTACCTAAACCCTCTTGGATTTAGGCCTGCAAGAAATTTAATGAAAGACACTGAAAACATGTACTTAAATACATAATCACTTAAAAAATTATTACTCTTCTAATCATTGCATTTTGGTGTTGCCACATACAAGAACATAAAAGCAAGAATCTAAGAATTTAATTGAAAATGAAATGTTAGAGCCGTTGTTACATATTGTTTTCTCAAGTAGGTTCACAAATGGAAAGAAAGATTTAAAAAACCCAACAAAACCAACCACAGAACTGTTCTGAAGATGAATTAATGCATACAATTACTAACGTTTTAAATATTTTAAAATCATATGTGTTATGAATATTATATTGACATAATCAGCTTTTAGATTACTGTTTAAAATAAAACACCCGTTCTGGTACAGTGTGCTCATATGCAGATTTATTAATACATGTTTTAAAAAAAGTCCACATGCAAAACAGGCTCAGATTTCAAAAGCCTCATTCACCATGCACATTAAATCAGGAAAATATATTATTTGTGCAATTTGTCACATGGCTTTTAGCTCTACATGTTTATTAAGAAATAGACATGTTTACATCAAAAATACAATTGTATGTGAGCTATATTCCCATCTGAACATTTTTTAGGAGCACTGAGAAACACTTCAGGGTAGAGGTTAAAACAGGAGTGAAAAGAAAGAGAGCTAGCTAAAGAGAAGATAAATATGCTTTGCCTAAAACAACTCAAACAGGAAGGCTAACAGGAGACCTACACACTGTGATAATCAGTAATGGAAATTAGTTAACATGAAACAACTGTCTGAAGAAAAATCAGAGACGGACCAAAACACCTTACTAAATGGAATAAACACACAGTGAACATTTATAACAAGTATTCGAGCTATCATCTGCGTATTTTGAGGAATCAACATAAAACCGGAAGATAAATTTGACCCTTATGGTAAATTAAAAACAATGATACTTTTATATTTCCAGAGCCTGCTAGTGGAAAAGACTCTCAATAGAAGACTGAAGAAAAAGAAAAGTAAATAAACCCTAATTTTATGATGACATTAAATCAGGTTTTCATACTGATTACAGAGTAACAGAATCATAGAATAGTTTGGGTTGGAAGGTTTAAAGGTGATCTAATCCAACTGTCCCCTGCAATGAGCAGGGATATCTTCAATCAAAGCAGGCTGTGTGCATTTCAGATGGGAGAGAGGGACGATCTTAAACGAATTAGGGAGAAGCAAACAACACTTCTTCAGTAATTTTCTAGTTAAGTTATGGAGAATATAAATGTCACTCAAGGCAAACTGTAAAATTGTTCTTCCTTTAATCCCTAATGTAAAATACATGATTTTTCAATCCACAGAACTTCACAGTAACAATATTTTATTGACAAAAATGCCTTAATTTGAAAAAGTCTAATTTATTACAAACAGTTTGACTGTATTACTGTAGTCACTACTCAAAATGTTAACATGTATGTACATACTATTACGGGTCAAGATGGATTTGTGTCTTCAGGGGAAAAAAATAATCTTTTTTTCTGTAATTAACAGATAAGTATACTCATGTCTAAGTGAAAGCAGTACTTTATAAATATATGTGGATGCGGATGAAGCACTCCACAGACAGATAAGAAAAGCCTCACGCTCACAGGTCCTTGTTCTCATGGGTGACTTCAACCACCCTGACATCTGTTGGAAGGACAGTACGGCCCGGCACAAGCAATCCAGGAGGTTCTTCGATTGTGTAGAAGACAACTTCCTTCTGCAAGTAATAGAGGAGCTGACAAGGAGAGGTGCCATGATTGACCACATGCTCACCAACAGGGAAGGGCTCGTTGGAAATGTGATGCTGCAGGGCAGCCTTGGATGCAGCGACCATGAGATGCTCGAATTTGAGATCCTCAGGACAGTGAGAAGAGCGTGCAGCAAGCTCACTGTCCTGGACGTCAAAAGAGCAGACTTTGGCCTCTTCAGGAACCTGCTTTGAAAGGTTCCATGGGATACAGCCCTAGAGGGCAGAGGGGCCCAAGACTGTTGGTTGATATTCAAGGATCGCCTGCTGCAAGCTCAGGAGTGTTGCATCCCAACTAGAAGGAAGTGCAGCAGGAGGGCCAGGAGACCTCCTTGGATGGATAAGGAGATCCTGAGGAAAATTCAATTGAAAAAAGAGGCTTATAATAAGTGGAAGCAAGGACAGGTGGCATGGGAAGAGTACAGGGATATTGTCTGGGAAGCTAGGGACCAAGTCAGGAAAGCTAAGGCCCAGTTAGAATTAAACTTAGCTAGAGGTATTAAAGATAACAGGAAGGGATTCTACAAGTACATAGCAAATAAAAAACAGACTAGAGAGAATGTAGGCCCCCTCAAGAAGCTCTCGGGAGAAACAGCTACACAGGATTTGGAGAAGGCTGAGGTTCTGAATGAATTCTTTGCCACAGTCTTCACTGGCAAAGGCTCTGACCACACCACCCAAGTCCTGGAAGGCAGATGCATGGACTGTGAGAATGAAGACCTTGTGCCCACTGTAGGAGAGGAACTGGTTCAAGACCATCTTAAAAATCTGAACGTGCACAAGTCCATGGGTCCTGATGAGATCCATCCATGGGTCCTGAAAGAGCTGGCAAATGAAGTTGCGAAGCCGCTGGCCATCATATTTGAGAAATCATGGCAGTCAGGTGAAGTTCCCCATGACTGGAAAAAGGGAAATATAAGCCCCATTTTCAAGAAGGGGAAAATGGATGACCCAGAGAGCTACAGACCACTCAATGTCACCTCTGTGCCTGGCAAAATCTTGGAGCAGATTCTCCTGGAAGGCATGCTAAGGCACATGAAAATCAACAAGGTGCTTGGTGACAGCCAGCATGGCTTCACTCAGGGGAAATCCTGCCTGACCAATTTGGTGGCCTTCTATGATGGGGCTACAGAACTGATGGACAGGGGTAGAGCAGTTGACGTCATCTACCTGGACTTGTGTAAAGCGTTTGACACTGTCCCACACAACATCCTTGTCTCTAAATTGGAGAGACATCAATTTGATGATGGGATGCTGGGGAAGGACTCTTCATTAGAGACTACAGTGACAGGACAAGGGGTAACGGGTTAAAACTTAAACAGGGGAAGTTTAGGTTGGATATAAGGAGGAAATTCTTTACTGTGAGGGTGGTGAGGCACTGGAATAGGTTGCCCAGGGAGGCTGTGAATGCTCTGTCCCTGGCAGTGTTCAAGGCCAGGTTGGACGAGGCCTTGGGTGATATGATTTATCGTAGGGTGTCCCTGCCCACGGCAGGGGGTTGGAACTAGATGATCTTAAGGTCCTTTCCAACCCTAACTATTCTGTGATTCTATGTGTCTTCCTCTGTAGTTGACACAAGTATTTCTGTGTGATTATGAGATTTTGCTGGGGGGGGGGGGGGTGTTGATTTGTAGTGTTTGCTTGGGAGCGGGAAGGGAGTTATGTCTTAAGAAAAAAGGAAAAGCCATTTGTATTAACAAAACAATACCAGTGAAACAACATATTCTTAGAATAAAAGGAAAAGGCTGGAAATATTAAGAAGTCTCTATTTTAAATATTTAAGATAAGCCAAGGCACCAATCTTCTACATAGGTAATACCCCATTATTTTACCTATCTGCATCTAAATTGTAAAAGAATATACTTCCGTATCTAAATCTACACAAGAATGAATATCCATCTCACCCACCCACCGCAACCTCCAAGGCTGCTCTATGCCTGAATCCCTTTCTCAAGAAATATTTGGCTTATTTCTTAATGTAACAAAGAGAGACAGACAGCCTCAAATGAACTCCCAGAATCAGGAAAGACCAAAGTAAGAAAAGAAATTAAACAATCAGCAAAATGCTATTTTCTATTGTTATAGTAACTAGGGCCACAATTGTGGTTCAGTGCTCTAAAGTGGAAAAGGTTCAAATGCCACACATAAAAAGCTTCTTATCCACAAAAACTTACATGCTTCTTCTTCTTTAACCTGAATTCTGTAGCAGATCATTCAAAAAACTCCTACAGAAGCCAAAGATATTGTTTTCATTTACCATGTAACTTTACATGAAGAGAAATAAATCCAGGTCAGATTCACCCCTTCTTACAGGGAAAACAAAATCCAAGTTTCAATTAAAAGAGCAATATATATTTATGTATGATAATGGTAAATATACCTTGCCAAATCCATACAGCTATCAGTCAAACTTGTTGAAGAATTGAAATATTCTCTGCTAGCAGCCAAAACTAGTTCAACACTTTTTGCATAGCTGACTCGGTACTGCGGCTTCCCTTTTGATGAACTTGGTAGATCCACTGACCAAATACTGCAATGCATCATTTGCCCAGCCAAGTGGATATTGTCTATACTGCTTGAGCATAAAAGACTTTCCGTGAATATCTAAAAGAAAGAACAATAATTCAGTAATCTGCAGCAGCAGCTTCAGATAAACTTACTGCATTATATGGAACCAACCGCTTTGAATAAAAAGGATCTTTGAAATCAAAAGAATATATATAGTCTAAGCAGAAAATGTAACTTCTACAAGGAGAGTATTCCCACTATTTTTTTCAGCAAAGCTGAAATTAACTAGTAGCTGGTTACTTCCACTTCCTGAAGAAACTTATTAGCTGCCTTTTTACAGTATGACTTTGAGATCAGATATTATTTATATCTACATTCTGAAGTGCTAATAGGATGTAAGAATTTGAAAAGGCAGCTCAGTACTAGCACTCTAAAACCAACAATATATGAGAAGAAATTCTGTATCCCTGAAGAACCTAAAATATTCAGAACTGAGCATGTAAGAAACTAAAAAGCATTTTAAGTTTCAGTCAAGACTGTCTTCAAAGAATGCATAATAATATAATGTTGTATCTGCCACTAAAGACCTGTTAATTTTCAGGTCAAAGTTTTGCCCAGTTTTAGACACAAAATTCTCTCTATTCCTTTCGAATTTTGTTGGGATTTTTTGGTGTAGGGGTTTTTGTGCGTTTTTTTTTTTTAATTTATTTTTTAATTCTGTTTTATTTCACCTCACTCAGTATTGCCCTACTGAAGAACAACATACACATTTAACCACTTCAGGAAACAGTGCAGCTGCAACAACATGGCCTTTAATGAAGGTTTTAAATTTCGTAACAAATTAAATTGGATCAATGAATCATAGAAAAGCCCAGGCTGGAAGGGACATCTAGATCATCTGGTCCAGCTTCTGGGAAAGAAGGCATTGATCCAATCACATCTTCAAATTGAAGTATTTTTCCACTAGGATGAACCTCTCCGAGTCACCTCAAGTACTGGAAAGGAACAGAGTTGACAGTGCTTATTAAAAAAAAAAAAAAAATCATATGATTGGATCATCTTCACTGTCACAACATAATAATCCTCAAGGAGCACTGAAAGATGCAAAGCATGATAGCTGATCCTTCTTCCTTAAAGGCCACATACATAAAATTTACCCTTCTCAGAATTTATGGACATGAAGTCCTTCTTCAAGAGAACAAGAATCACTCTGCATGCAAGCAGATTTTGAGTAAGCATACTAAAAAAGATCCCATAACAAACATCACATGGGACTGCAAATCCCTACTGCCTCATCAATTTCCCAATTTTGAGGTTATCAAAGCATAACTGTGTACAACAGCACTACATTTCAAAGCATTCCTAGACCATTTCATCAAAATCCTTTGCTGTGAGTTGGCTTTGGGTTTCTTTAATCACGTAGTACAGAGGTTAGAAAACAATTTAATATTACTAAAAAAAAAAAAAAAATCAGAGCAAAGCAAATATTATTTTTGAGTGCTCTATTAAGTTTTTTACATGCACTTAAAAAAAACGCACCTAGTACACTAACGCATAGCCTATCACAAAACCATGAACCCTAAATAAACTGCAGTTCTCTTTGAGCAACTTCAAATTGTACAGCTACAGAGAGTGACTCTCTTTATGTGTAGGTTGGATAGCATTACTTTTTCCCCTTAGTTTTTTTCTAATTTGCTCTCAGAACTTCTCCCAAGAGCTAATCAGAGTGGTAGCCATAAGCAATTAAATCTGCAAACTATAATAAAACACTCTCAAACTTCTGACTATTTAAACACAGACTGTAGTGGATATGGCACTGTTTCTGTAATAAACTGGAATATATTTACGTGAAAATGTAGATAAACAATCCATGTCACAGCAAGCGACACATCTAGATCAGTTTAATAGCTGTCCTTCGCAAGTATTCATGACATAAGTTTGGTGTTTATGCACATGCAGGATTTCTTTTTTTTTCTTTCAATGAAATTAGATATCTCCCATTGTTTTATTTCAACTACAAGCAGTAAAGTCCATAATCCTATAATGACCTTGGCTAACATTACCAACTAGAACTTCATGTTTCAAAACTACTCAACTTGACCACACTTAGCTAAAAATTTCTTTATTTTTAAGTGTTTATTACTAAACACATGTACATAGAATTATGAAGTCTCAAGAGGATGACTCAATTTTAAAAAAGATGAACTGCAGTAAAAGATAGAGAGGACATCTATTAGAAGGGCTTTTGATGAAATGAGTTCACACCGAAGTTTCTGAGTTGAATGAAAGTATCTTAAAAGAGTAGAAAAAACAAGCAACAGAACACATGAAAACATATTTATATTTGTGAGCAACAATATGAAGTGAGAATCTGTACCTTACCTGGGACTTAAATTGGTAAGAAAATATAAAACTTACCTCATAACAAGAATCTGAATGTAGGCATGTATACACTTTTTGCTGCATGTCCAACATGTCCTGGAGCAATTCCTTCCAGTGTGTCTCACTGACTGATGGTTGCCTGCAAGCATTTTAAAACTTAAATATTCTCTTCCTCAATGAATTTAAAGAAAAGCAGTAGAGAACACTACAGTTCCATCACAAAAATTACAAGTTTCCCCAAACACTGTTTCAATCTTTAACTGGACTTTTAACCAAAAGTGATTTAAAGACAGAACGCTTTTAATAAAAATTAATGTTAAAACAGTGGGATAACATTATTTGATGACAGAAATGCAGTACCCAAAGTGCTTTTTCCGATTGCTTAAATCCCGTTCTTGTTCCACAAAAACCAATCTTTCTCAAGATCCCCCAAGTAGGTTTTGATAATTTCCAGTAATACCTCAGAAAGTTGTAAGTGCTGTCTTCCTGCTGATCCAAGAACAGCTGGGTAAAACCAAATTTGTAACAGCAACTGAGAATCATTAAAGTCCTGTTCATTGTATGAAATCTCAAAGGACTAATCAATTGCATGCAATCACAGGAGAATGGATCTGCAAGTTTATTATGCTCTTTAAATTAGGAATGTATTCAGATTCTTCACCCTCTGGATCCATGGATCTCTGTTTATCCACAAAGCTTTCTATACAACTTAATGTACCCTATAAAAATTTTTACTAGTAAAAACACTAAGGAACTTTTTTGACATTACCTTGAACCTTTCAGATTTAAGAAACAGACTTTTTTTAAGCTACAAAAGCTAGTCCAGCTAGTAGTGATTTTCTCATGTGGCTAATAGTGATTTTCTCATGTTTCATTTCAGCAAAAATCATTTCTCTACAAAAAGTGAAAAATCAACATTGTCCCTACAGGGGCATTGACTTGACCTTTAAAAAAAAACAAAACCAAACAAACAAAAAAAAAAAAAAACCACCAAAAACAGCAATGACAAAAAAAAAAAAAAAACACAAACTAATCTTTTTTTAGAAGTCTTAAAAAGCTTTTGGCATATCCAAGCTAAGCACTACTCAACCACCACTGACAAAATGTTGTGCATATTTACTTTAAATAAAAAAAAAACACCACACACAGTGACAGCTCTTTTTCCCAGGGTTCAATCTTTGTATCTGCTTATGCCAAGGACCATGTAATAATTCATCTACAGTTGGAAGGCAAGTTAAATGAAATAGTAGTTAAACAGAAAAATTCAAAAATTATACTGGAAATATAAGCGGTAGAGTCAATACCTAAAACCAATAAATTATCCTATTACAAGAGCTTCTGAGAAAACACACACAAAAAAAAAAAAAAAAGTATTATTTTACAAATCCTACACTCTCAATAAAATCAAACATGCCTTTAAAGGACCTCATTTCATAGTATCATAGCATATATCGGGTTGGAAGGGACCTTCAAAGGTCATCTATCTCAACTTTTACTGTTCATCATCTTGCAGTATTTTGCAGCCAATATGCATTTTAGGCTTGTTTACCTGAACACAAATTTACTGAAACTGAAAAAAGTTTAAAGCAAGACAGAGATTTTTGGACATGGTGAACACAGCCAAAACACTAATCATGTTAATCATCAGTTTAAACAAATGTGTTTTATGTACACCATGCTCAGTTTGAACATCATAGTTCCCTACTGCAACAGGCAGCTATACCCTCCAAGGTTAAGTACTGTTATGTTACTGCCCTTTCCCCCTAAACACCCATTCCCCTTTGAATACTAACTTGCGACCTGTGTGCCTTGTCAGCCTAATCATCAGCTTCCGTGCCTCCTCCACGTTGTTCTTTGTGTCTTTCACAAAGGAAACAGGTTTCTGAAGTCCATGTTTCTCCAACAGCTCTGACACGCTGTAAATGAGCAATCAACCTTTTTGAATCCTGCACAGTTGTACAACTACCATGGCAGCAGCCATCTTAAAGCTGTTTCTGACAATGTACTGCAAATGTAAACAGTCTCTGTAAAATCTGTAATAGTACAGATTAGCCAGAGTAAAATCATTTACTCAAAAAAAATTAATAGTATAGAATAAATGTGTATCCCCAATAACCTGATCAGGCATCTTCACAGCTTTTAGTTTTTGATCACTCAAAGCATTACAGAGTATCAAGATCAAACCAAATTCCCTGGGCAACCTTCTTCTGCCTAACAAATAACCCAAACGACACAAACAAAACACAGAACCCCTCACTTTAAGAAAAAATTCTGGGCAGTTTTATAATATTCAGATAGCTAAAACCATCCAAAATTTCTAAGTTCTGAATACAAAAACTTACAGATTAGCTTGTCGAGAGCACTAAACACATGATAAATATTCTTGCTGCTTTCCTGTTATAAAAAAGTTCTTCAGTATGCTGGTGACTTCTGTAACAATATACTATTTATTTTAGCAAAATTAAATACCTAAGAATTCGCTCCAGTTCATCTACATCATCATGAAGAGTGCTAGTTTTATCTGTTTCAGGCCTGCAAAGATATTGTACAATTAATATTTTTTTTAATATTTATATCCATACTTCTTGTCATTTCTTCATGCAATTCATATTACATAAAGATAAGCTGTTTGAAACATTCCTTTATGAAAATCAAATACATGTTTGCATGAAAATATTAAAACTGTTTGCTTCCTATTGGAAGTACAGCTAAAATTGAGAAGGTCCCCCGGTCTCCCAAAAACACAGCTTTTCCTTCTTCCTCACTTTTCTCAGGTTCTCTCCTTCCTATGTGTAAAAGGTACTAGGAGAATAGTTAAAATCTCCTCCTCACGCTTTCACTTTCTCAAGAGTCATTCGCCTTTCATATAGATCTTCTATACAGAGACATCTTTCACAGGGCCATGTTGCTGCTTATAAACCAACTGCAAGATGACAGTAACTGTAACAGGACCAACAAGACCAGTAACACAGCACTAACACTTGGTTGCAACTCACCAGGCAATAAATCTCAGAAACTAATACAAAAGCCCTGGTCTAGGCTGCTATTTTAAACCATGCAATCATGCTTTGTTTCATTATCTGGTAGAGCACATACACAGCACAATCATATGTATATACAGATGACCACAGCAACTCAGACAGGAAGAGAATATTCCAGCAATATTATCTACCCTTTAGTGATTTAAAAACAATTTTTAAAGCATTCATCCACAACTATATTTAGTGTATCCAAAATATTTAGAAATAACAAGCTGAAAATCTTTACCCATATCCTCTTTGAGGAAGGCATTCCAAAATATCATAACAGAGAGCGAGCTGGTCATCTCGGTCGCTACTATAAATACATTCCAATGCTGTAATCATAAGCTGGTCTTGATCAGGGATAATTTTTTGCTGACACTAACAGGAAAAGGAAGCATATTATTTTTAGTTTTCTGTTTCTATTTCAACAGTTTATTCTGAACTTAAAAAGATGTGAACTCCAAGTGAATAAATTGTCTCTAGTTGTAATTAGAGAGTTTCTTGATAATCCTTAGTTAAGTATCTGTTGAAGGTACAACCTGAAACATAATTCAGGTATTGCAGACACTGAAAGGACAGTGATACATCATTATACACATTTTGAATTTGAGAGGTGGAGAGGGTGCAAGACCGAAGAAGGGAACTGCTGCAAACACTTGTCAGATTTATTTAATGCATACAACAGTATTGATATACATAAAATAACTATGGTTTTTTGCTTCACTGGTTGATTTCTGCCCATACACTTAGAATATTCTTATGTAGCATATGTAAGCTTATGTGCCCTAGAATAATTATTTAAACTGCAGAAGCAGCATGAAACACTCAACCCTTACTCACTGAACTCTTGGCCCCATCCTAATGGCCCTCATTTTATTCCTTACATTTGCTGGGGAAAGGAGAAGGAGGGAATAACTTTAAATCTACTAGTAAAATTCCTTAGGAAAAAAGTGAGATCATGAAACTTTCAGATCCATTTTTTAAAAAGCAAGTATGCCAGGAATTTACTTTAAACACATTACCAGAAATTACCTCAGAGAAGAATCTTTACAATAATTTGTTTTACTAGTTCACGATCACAATTACATTAGTTTGACAATCTCATCAGACAGTTTAGCAGCATTGTAACCTATGCTACAACACTTTTTAATTAATGTTTTCTAAAACATAACAAATCCCGGGTCCAAGAGAAGGGAAAGATCGGAGACAAATCCCATTTAGAAGATGAGCCAACCCTATTTATGAATTCACCTCTCCAGGACAAGAATTTCTAAAGAAACCAGTAGAATCATGAGAGCTCTATACTTACAGCAGGTTTTGAATTCTGAAATATCTTTAGAGGTAGAGTCAGATCTTCCTTTGCTAATGTTACTAAATATTCTTTAAAAAGTGAATTTGCAAGACCAGGGGACCGATTTTCACAACGGTGGAGAAAAGGGATCATCCACTGATAAACATTCTTCACATATTTTTCCTCAGAAGACTGGAAAGCACAATGTGTTACAGAAAAGAGAAAAAAAAAGAGCAAGTTCAGCTTCATTGTCCAAAACAAACAACAAAAAACAAAGAATATATTTTCATCAATATAATTGAAACAGTATCTTCACCTGTCACAAACAGCTGAAGTCTGACATTTACCACTGTTGCTCGCATCACTACATTATGAAGCACTGAAACAATCAGTCATCTTTCTGATACCCAATGGCTTGGGGAAACCAAGCAGTAAAGTAAGGAGTAAAGCTCACTACATGAGGAAAGCCTAGCTGTCTTCCTCCTGAAGAATTAGTCAAAGATTGGCTTGCATTCACATCAGAGTAGCATTATTTGCAGTAGGCCAGAATGGAAGACCTAAAACAACTGGTAAGTGGTTACATACATCCTAGCAAAATTTAGAAACTTCTGAGTATTCTCTGGTGCTTCCTCATTCTTCAACTGAATTTCAGACCTCTGATCAATCTCTGGCTATTTTTCAGATTTTCCAAGAGGTGTTTTTCTATTCTGAAATGCAATGCGCAGGCTGAATACAAAGAAGAAAACCACACATATGCTACAGAGGCAAATACTAGGATTTCTGCCAATATTTAAAGACACCAAAAAACATCCAAGACAAGCATTCAATGTTCTGGTATCTGCAGTATCATCAACAGCTACACTGAAGAACCTTTAGAAAGGGTCAATGAAAATGCAATATACAACTTTCAAAAGACTAGATTTGTTAATGCTCAACTCTGTGCCTAGGACAAAAAACAAACAAACACACATCACAATAAAAAAGGCACAGTAAAAGTGTTGAATTCTTGCTGAATTAAAGGTTTTTCATCAGAAACATATCAGCCACTAATGGCATCTTTATATAGAATCATAGAATAGTTAGGGTTGGAAAGGAATCATAGAATCAGAGAATAGTTAGGGTTGGAAAGGACCTTAACATCATCTAGTTCCAAACCCCCTCCACGGGCAGAGACACCTCACACTAAACTATGTCGCCCAAGGCTCTATCCAACCTGGCCTTGAACACCACCAGGGATGGAGCATTCACAACTTCCCCGAGCAACCCATTCCAGTGCCTCACCACCCTTACAGTAAAGAACATATATCCAATCTAAACTTCCCCTATTTAAGTTTTAACCCGTTACCTCTTGTCCTATCACTACAGTCCCTAAATATATAAACATACATAGGATCCAGGGTAACCCAAATTACTGGAAATCAAGATATACCGATTTATTCAAAATACTTACATTCTTCATCAATAGTCTCAGCTTTTCAATGTCTTTCATCTCTACAAGTTCCTTCAAAGTTAAGGTTCGATCACCATCAGTCTCATACACTACCGTCTCAAGAGTGATCAGGTTGTCACAAAGCACCTGCAGACCAGGAATATTCCTCTCCACGCCAAGACGAACAAGGGACAGAGCACAGTCCACCTGAAGGAAAAAAAAAAAAAAAAACAAACAAAACCCCTCCCCCAAAAAACCCTCTGCTGTGCAATTGTTCACCAAAGAAAAAAACTGAAGTCCAATCTTTGCCCTGTGTGGGCGTCTATTTTTTTTTTCTCCTTGTTCCTTTTGCTAATAGGCAGTTTTAAGTTCCCAGAAGTTTTATGAAATGTATATTCCTAAGTAGACTGCTCTTCTCAGCTTTATAAAGACCAAATAAAATGTTTAATCTTAGTGGATAATGTTATTATAGGCTTTTGACCCACATGTATCCTATTGATGTTTGTAAATTAGGAGAATACTATTCTTTCTGGAGATCACACACAGATCACCTCATCTCACTGCACTGAAAATGAAGGATTGTTTTAAACTAAGAAAATCAGATAACTGACTGAAGTTATGAATAGTTCTGCATGTAATGTGACTTCCCTACCCAACCATGAATTAATAATTTTAATTGTTGTCTTTTATTTCACAGAAGATAATGACAGTCTTTCTCCCTGGTGACTGAAGGCACCTTTATATGAAAGGTTTAGATTTCAAAGAACACAATATTGGGTACGTACCTAGTGAGGCAGACTTAATTCTGGAAGAGTAGAATGCAATTTCATTTGTATTTTAGTAACTTAACTGATCCTTGGAAGTTGCTTTTATTTCCATACCTACTGATAGGCTGTTAAGATCACAGGGAAATATGATTAAAGAGCCTCGGAGGACTGCAAACTTGAATAATAAAAGAATTTGCCCATCAGAACTAACTCACAATGATACTTCCAGTCAATCTCCTTTTATGCAGCTAAATTGGTCTGAGAAGCAGTAACATACTGGAGCACATCAGTGATAAGCTCTATTCTTACTTGCAATGCTTATCTTTACCACACAGTGTTTCCAAAACTTTTAAAATATGAAGAAAATAAAGCAGAAATAAGCTGCATGGTAGTCCCATGACAGTACTACATATTGGCATATGACAGTAAAACAACTGCCACATACCTATATACATATGACACAGTATCGTGTGAAAGATAATAAAACATGTCTCCCAATACTCTCTGCACAACATTCCCTCAGTTACAAACAAAAGTGTAATGGTAAACATTTTTCATGGACCTACAGGAGCGCTACTGTCAGCTACTGTAGTCAAGTAAAAAAGAATGTACCGGCTTCCTAGTCATTCCTATGGATCAATTATTTGGCTGAGCAAACTTTAGAACAAGCATAAGTACACTGCAAATGAAAAGCCAAATACTTCACAAGGCACACTGAGGATTGAGAAACAGTGTGTACTAGTGAGGGAAAAACGTCCCATTAATACTTGTTAAGACAGGATTCTGTTGAAGAAGGCTGATCAGCCTGCGGCAGCCATCACCATTTCCTTACTGATTTTCTCACCTGCATCGAGTATTTTTCAATTTCCTGTGCTCTGCTCAAATACCAGTCAGTAACAAGATCTACTGAAAGGTCAGCAGTCCTGTACTTCAGTAACTCAGGTTGTGTTTCATACAGAAATTCACCTTCATCTTGTGAAGTTGGTTCAAAAGTCATCCTTTAAAAAAGAAAAAAAAACAGATGTTTATGTATACATTTTCTCACATTCTTTTACATCAGTGTTTCCCTAAAAATTCTTGTTTTTTAAAAGAAAAAAAGCCCAAAAGATACAATTAACCTACTATCACACCAATAATCTGATGAGACTCAAATGCCAACCACAGTGTTAATTTTTATCTGCAAAGTAACCAGAAGGAGATTCCAAACATGAGACGGATCATGAAAAAAAAAAAATCTACTAAAGACACAGATATGCCCAACTTCTACTTTTCATCTGTTTCTCACACAGCGAAAAGCAGTTCCGTGATCCATTAATGCTGCTATGATAATATTACGGCTGACAAGTAATAAAATAAATACATCATGATTTCCAGAAGTAACCTCCTTCTCCCGCTCACATACATTTGCGAAAGTCACTCCTCGCATAATCCCGCTGAATATACTGGGTATTTCCCGCATTTTAAGAATGAATAAGTCAATTCTTTATCTGACATGTAAATAAATATAGAAAAAACTTTTTGCCTTTTCTATACACTTACCTGCATTCTGCTTTTTCACACCAGTCCTCCTCACGATGTTTCTGCTCATTCCAAGGAAGAATTTTCAATGTCCCCTTCTTGTAACTGGTATAACAGGAAAGGGAAGCTTCAGACAATATTTTAATCAATGAAATACAAAGCATCCACAAGTATTTCACTGAATTCATAATAAGCAATCCTTTAAGATTTACCACTTCTTAATGCAGATTTGCAAGTGTGATTTCGCCTGTATATTACCTCTACAAACACATATTCTACCTATACCATTGAAGAGCCAGTAAAGAAACTAATAAGTTTATTTTCTTACTGACCATACCTTGAAAAAAACAAAAAACAAACAAACAAAAAAAAAACCCCACAACAAATCCACTACAGGCTGTAAGAATTTTTATCACTTTGCAGTATGTGTTTTGTCTTCATATACTGTCATGGAAGACTGAAATGAGTAAAAACCTCTGATCTTCACATCTTAAAAAAAACCATACAATTCTTCAAATGTCAGCACAATCCTTGTACTGAAACGAAACAAGATATGCCCTGCTGTACTGATCTTCTTAATGAAGTTTAATGAGGTTTTCTGACGACGAACTTCCACAGTGCAACATTCTCTGAACACTGAGGTTGAAGACAAAAAAAATATCTGTTTAAAATGAAGATTAAGAACACCATGGCCTATTACCAGAATTAGTTATGGCTTTCTGTTGTAGGCTAGCTGTTTAAACAGCATGAAAACCTGAGAAATCCATGTCAAGCTACGCAGAAAAAAGTACAGGGAAGAAAACAGCCACATAGATTCTGATATTTGTAGAAATAAGAAACAAACTACGTACAAAGTAAGGACCATTAAAGTTTCAGCATACTAGAGCAATAAGCTGTTTTAAGTCTCATTCATTTTCTCTTGACCTTGATAATAAACGGCAAGAGGAATACTACATGGACAATCCCTATTCATAAATTAACAGCCAATACAATCTTCTCATCCCTTGACGGCAGCACTGTAAATCAGTGGAGTGAGAAAGTTATCTTTATCAGTTGAAGTGTCAAAGAACAGAAAAGCCAAGGAGTCATTAATGCTCCCTTCCAAAATATAAAATCAAGACAGCACAGTAGGTCTTTATCCTTTAACCATCAGTAATGCTCTCCTTTTCTATGTTCTGTAGCACATAAAACTGGACAAAATTTTATTGCCCAAGGCAATTTTTTTTCACAGTGAATTTTTTGCATTCACTCCCCAGTAGGCTTGAGAAGACATTTCAGGGGGATTGTTTGTTCAGCTGCTTTAGCCGAATTTTGTTTCAGGAGGTGTCTGTTCATGGCTCTCTCAAGTAAGAGCATCCCAGCTGAATAAGTCTTCCCATATAACCTCAAAGCCACTAGAGAAACTTCTGGGAAAGTTGCTTGGTTTGGCTGTTCCTTTACTGGTTGGCTTTGCTGTTACTGAGAGAAGTAAGTCATGTAAAATAGTAAAAAAATAGGTTTTTAATAGATATTTAAACTTCAATACTTTCCTTTTTTGGATAACAAATTACTGAAAGAGAAAATCCCTAGAAATAAGCAAAGACAGCAGAAGTTTCAAACACAAATTTAAAGCTGCCCATGAATGTATATGCAATCTGAATGGCCCAAGACATTCCAAAACTCACACTCAGTCTCCTAATGCTACTAGTCTCCTTTGCTGTCAAATGCTACATTGCACATGTCCTTCTTAAGCTGCCACATCCTGCATACTTGCCATAGACATCACAAAGTTACATTCCGGAATTACAACTTCAGTTAAGAATTTCTTTCTTAACAGATTCAGTAGCATAACAGGCTTATAATTCAAGTTGACAAAACTTGCAACTTTTCTTAACTAATGTGCATGATCAGCGTAAACTATATGTTTCTTCCCTCCACTTAATATTAACATGGTTGAACCATTTTCCTGACCCTGATAAACAATTACTGGAGACTAAACAGTTTGATTTTTATGCAAGCAAGAGTTATCCACCCAGCCTAAAATCAAAAGTCACTAGATGAACTGAAAGTCAACAAACTGATGCTATCACCTATCTGGCCCTTCCCTCTTTCTCCCCAACTCCTTTCAGAAAAAAAAACTGTACTTTCCTCTCCACATCTAAAAGTAGGCATTTTCTTCCCTTTCTTGTAGAAAAAAAAAAAAACAAAAAAAAAAAAAAAAACAAAAAAAAAAAAAAAAAAAACCCAAAAAAACACACACACACACAAAAAAAAAAAATCAACAAAAAAAAATGGGTTTATCTTTAAATTCAAATTGCTTCAAATATTTTCAAAAAATGCATTTTAAAATAGAAACCTTTTCAATTAACAGAAGTCACGGATTAACTTCTCCAACACCCCATTATGGGTTTTATATATATATCTATATATATCTATCTATCTTCAACTAGAAGTTTATTGCTCAAAAATTGCTTGTTGAAAAAGATCTCTCTCAGTTGGAGTTCCTATGCTTTGCTCTCTTTGACAGTTACCTTGCTTCCCCCTTTCCCCTCACTGCCAAACTCCACTAAGGTAGGAAGCAACGTGCAACTATGCCTCCCTCTGCCTACCCTAGGTACAACAGAAAAAAGTTGGAAACCAGAGAGACAATCAATGTGAATAACCAAAGGTAAGAAGTGTGTGATCATCCTGTCCTGGGTTCACACAGGTTCACATCCCCTCTGTAAAAGCCAGTGGAGACTGAAGAATACTTAAAGAAAGAAAACAATCAATACACTAAGATTGATATCAAGTTGTCAATTTTTTTTTCATTTCACTTACATAGCAAATTGCATTTCCTTGTTTTTACTTCCTGCAACACCGCAAGCACTGATGAGATCAGCAGAGCAACATTTAAGGTAAACAGCCAATACTCTTCTACAGCATATGCAGCTAAGCTGTTAACTATTCGCTGCACGACACTGCACGACACAGACGATAAAACACCACATATTTGGAATGAAGAATGAAAGAACTCTTGGAATAAAGTGCCATGAAACTCTACTATGTCTAGAAAATATCTAGTTAAGGAAGATTTGAGCCACATATCATAGACACTTGAGAACTTTCAGGCAGAAGTTGCAATGTGCTTGCCTATACCTATTTTTTTGCCTCGGCTCCTCCTGTTGTCCATTTGCCTTCTGGCCAGATCTACCAAGACCAATGTCATCTTTCAGCACAAGATTCTGCAGGAATGAAATTTACAGGTGTCCACACACATCAATTCAAGATGTTCTATAAGCATACTTCAAAAGTTTTGCATAAAAGCTTAGTAACAGACCCCACTATGAAATGCTAAAGAGAAGACTTTTCAGTTCATGGGAATCATCATGCCGTTCAATCTTGACTGGAAAACATCTACTCCAAGGTTAGAATTAATTACATCCTTTAAGTCAGGTGCATAGACAAGCCATGGAAAATTCTTTTTAAAGTATTTTCCACTCTGGCTCAATTTGTCATTTTGAAAGTATTCAGTTCACTATAGGAATAAACCGGGAGAAGCATTTTAGATTCTTAAAGCTCTCACAAAGAGTCAGAGCAGCACTCAGTGACTATCTATCTCCTCTAAATTCTAAAAGAAAGCAACATCAAAAAAAAGATACA
Source organism: Pezoporus occidentalis (assembly GCF_034315485.1). Lineage (NCBI taxonomy): Eukaryota > Metazoa > Chordata > Aves > Psittaciformes > Psittacidae > Pezoporus > Pezoporus occidentalis. The sequence continues at coordinate 145,425 of NW_026913693.1, read as the reverse complement.
ACTGAAAAATATCTCATCCCTGAGAAATCAGCAATTATGAAAAGTCAATTGAAACAGATACATTTCTTGCTGAGCAAAAAATCATGAGTTCACACAAAAAAACTCCAGCAAAACCCAGACCACTCAGAGCTGACTGCTAAGTTCATTCACATTCTCAGCAATGCTAAGAAAAATTCATAACTCCCTCCTGTCTCCATGCCTTTCTCATTCTTAAGAGTTTAGAAAAATAATATTTGAATTCAAATACAAGGAATGGAATAAACCAACACCAGCATAGGCTGGAAGATCCTTGTACCTGAGTCCTTTATAAAGTCAAGGAAATTATTAAAATGCTGTATTTATCTCCCCATTTATTACAAGGTTTTTTCTTAACTGATACTTATGGTTTAGCACAGATTTATTTTTCCCTCAAATTTCCATTATCAGTAACTCCAGTGACTCATGCAGGAACAGAGAGCAGCAAAACTTTAGAAAAATGGCTGTTAAAATTGTAGCAAATCAGTTGAGAAGGATTTTAGGCATCAAACCACCACTGCAGTCTGCAAACTCAGAAACGCAGCTGAGACAGAGAAGAAAGACAGAGACATGAACACATATATGCAGGGCTTCCATTTTTCTATCATGCTTTTCTTTACAACAAGCAGCAAATCCTGCGTAACTGGGGCACATCTGAACCATGACATACACCCGTGCACACAGTGCATCAGCCTACCTGGGCTGGAATTGGTGAATGCTGCAGGCATGGGTAGCTTGCCCTATGTGCAACATACACTCTATGCTTCTGCATTCAGAATTCACTAGTGTCTGTGCTTATACTGCACAACTTCGTAGTTTTGTTGTAGAGACAGAAATCCCACAGAGGTCAGAGACACGTGCAGGTTAAGCCTGCACGAAATTCCAGATCTGGGGACAGATCACTGTCATCACTAAGGCAGACTGCCTTCTTTTCCTATTTAAAGAAACTATCAGCTGTGCCATACTGTAACTCTACACAAATATTAGCTGGTTTTAGCTGGTGTGTGTGTGTGTGGTGTATTTTTTTTCCATGTTTTTTTCTGAGGCACTGCTTCTCCCCCGCTTTAACTTTCTCTGCCTTTTCAGCAGTAGAATAAATATGATTGGAGACCAGTAAATTGACAAATTGCAGAGATATTCAACTCCATTTCTTCAAAAAGAGCTGGCTTTTCCTGCATTGCTGTTTTCATCCTATTGTTTATATTGGCTTGGCAATTCTTCCCATTCTTTTATTTGACAAAAGAGGTCCATGCTATTGTCATTTCCCTATCCTACCAACCGCATTTATTCAAACCTGTAGATTATTTTTCTCTCCAAGGACAGGCTTTCAAAAAGAAAGGTCTAATTCAGTTTTCAGGTCAGAGTCCCATTCTTTCTATTACCAATAGCAAAGGCATGTTGGGTTTTTTTTTCCTTCAAGCAAGTCAGTCTCAAAGACTCATCTAGTTGAGCATGAGAATTTATTTTTTTTAAATCTTTTCCTTTATAAACGTGTGCACATCGAATCCAGACTCCAAAGCAGTTTGGCAGTTGCGCAGTTTGCCCCAACACATCTATGAAACAGTATCTTTTTGCTGAAAGACAGGCACTTTTAAGAGTAAGTTTTGCTTTTTTTTTTTTTCTAAAAATATTTTGAGAGTAGGTGAATCTTTGTTTTGTTTTTTTTTTTAATCACATCATCAGCAAAAATGTTATGAACAACTCTGCATTTGAAAACTTGTGTGTCACATACTGGAATAGTTCTCAACGTAACGCATTTAAGTAAGGCACCAAGTATTGATCTGCTAGAGGTGACAAAGCTATATATGAAAGATATAAAAATGAAGTAGCATTTCCATCAATGGTTTTGTTATCCAGTCAATGCTTTTGAAGAATGTGCTTAATTCCAATTTTATTATATTTATTTTCAAAATTATTTCAAATTTAATTTGGTGATAAGAGGAATATAAAAGCCTGAGATTCAAATATTCTTTCACCCCTGCTGACACTTGCACACTTACCAGAATTTATGATATCTATATTTTACTATAGGTACACTGTAAATTATTTTAGATTTCACCTTCAAATCAGCACTTCCATAATTCCACTACATAGAGATACGGAGGCATGAAAAGTAGCCTATATTTAATACACAGACATATATATATGCAGGATGTGCAAGAGAAGTTTTTTAATTTAATCCAGAAACTCATTCATCCAAAGTCTGTATCTTCTCAAACAGCAATGGGGAAATCATTTCCCATTTCTTTTGCTCTGCAATTGTTACAGCTCTGGAATCGTTTTACTATGTCACAATTATTCTAGAACTGAGGATGAAATATAATAAGAAATGCATCCCAGATATTTAGTCTTAAACACCTATGTATTGCATTCTTCATACTGCATGAAAACATTCTTTTATACCATTACAGTAGTTTAGTAGTGAATTCTTAAATGCAACTATATAACTGATTGCGTGTATTTGATATTGAATAGCTGGAAACCTATGTGATATAGAAGTAGTGGGCAGAGAGTGTAGTTCTTTATTTTCCAGGAATATCCACAGCCATGTGACAAATTAATCAAGACTGAAGTACAGCTGGTGCCTAAAACAGTGCAAAAAACACCACGCATTTTGGGAAAACTGATCTGCATAAACTAGTGGAAAAAGTACCCCAGCTGCTTCTGGCTGCCACTGGAAACTACCCTTCAGAATTCCTGCTCTGCTCATTGTGGTGACAGGTCCTTTGAACCAACTTTGTCACCAGAGGAGAAAACTTACATCTGAATTCACATAAACAAATGAAGCTATGTTTTAACGATGTGTTTAATCTTTAACAGAATGTGGGGAGACAGGAACTATTTTTTTTTTCCTAAAACAACCCAGACTGAATAATCTAAACATGAGAAAACTCAACCACCACTACACAACTGCAGTGTATAAGCTCACCATGTTTTGTATTTTTCCCCTTGATGTATACAATTAAAGTTATGAGGCAATAGCTTTCACAAAATCAAACTGGACTATTTTAAAGACACAGCTGAACACTGAGTAAGATAAAAGCTGTCATGATACAGTGAAAATAGTCCTTCAGAACTGTACATTTATAAAGTGTAATGAATGCTCATGAAAGAAATTTTGTTCTAAACCCCGTAAAAAGATAACAAACAAATAAGACAATGACAGCAATACACTTTCCTGAGAAGATCTGGGAAGGCAACCCAAGGACTATTTTCTAGACAATGCAGGCAAAAGACAGGACAAGTCAGGCAGGAAGAAGCCAGAAAAGGGGAAAATCTTAGTGCTCTGTGGATAAACAGCACAGGCACAGTTCAGCTCACATGCTATAAGAAGGTATGCAAAGGCTGCAACTGGCCTGTCTGGAACCTTCTCTATGCTAACAACACATGCAGCTCTCAGCCTTAAAAGTGCTCCAATCCCCAGTCACCCTGGTGGCTCTCTGCTGAGCTCACTCCAGTTTACTGAAGCCTTTCCTGTACTGGGAGCCAGTATTCTAGATGCAGTTGAACCAGTGCAATAGTCTGATTACTCAACCTCCTGGCTGTTCATGCAGGACATGCCGCTGGCCTTCCCTGTTGGCTTATGTCCTCCTTGTGCCCACCAGGACCTCCAGGTCCTTTTCAGCAGAGCTGCTTTACAGTCAGTCAGTCAGTCTCCAGTCTCTATTATAGCAAGTTTCTTTAGCTGCAGGAACAGGACTTTGCATTTGTCCTTGAAATCCCCAAGGTCCCCCTAAATGACAGTTCAGTTACAGCATAGCAGCTTCTTTATAACCTCCCTCCTGCCTTACTGACAGCTCCCTAATAGCCTGAAGTTCTCATTCTCCTCTTCAAAAACTCCTCATGACTAATAACTCAGTAGTTTTGCCAGCTCAGTTTCTGCAGTAGCTTTCTGACTGCAGTGAGCTGTGCCTGCAGCTTTCCCAGATTCCCATTTATACCAATTTGCAGGAGAGTTTTTCTTCCTCCAAACCACTGCTTCAACTTTTACATGGACCATAAGAACCTTCCCCACTTCTACCAAGTCAATCCAGACAGGAATACGGGTGTCATCATGACAAGTTAATCTTTCCCTCAAAAGTTATTTCTTCTACTTCACAGTAGGTAAGATCTGAGGTTTTGGCTTGACTTGGGTTTTTTTCCTCCAAACACATCCTCAAAATAATAAGCACATTGATCCCTCTACCTCGAAACTGTTTTTCTTCTTTCCCATAGTGCAAAGGAAAGGAAGTGCATATAAAACTTATGCCCTTCCTATTTATTTCATTGTAATACTATACAAATGAATTCAAAAAAAAAAAAAAAAAACAACTGATCACCAGATTATTTTAACATAAACATTTCTGAACATCACCAAAAAAAAAAAAGGCTGTTCAGTTTTAGAAGAGAACATAATATTAAAAAAAAAATGAGGACTATATATAACACAGTTCCTCAGACATTCAGTCATCAAACCCATCTACATACACATACTGAGAAGAGATAAAGCTTTAAGAGCTTTATTGAAACTGCAGTGCCACAGGCAATAACTAAAAACCTAGTTCAGGAGAAGATATCATTATGAAAAGGCAGAGTTAACTGCTTATGAACCTCTTAAGTGTGTAGTATTTATCTGTTCATACATCAGAGTCAACTACATGGAAATTTTCAGGTTTTAAAAGCTTTACGAAGTTTTCAGAAAATATTTCGATTCCCACCCCAAGTTCATCAGGCAAATGGAGTACATCCACACTCTCCAGTAAAAATTCACTTTCAGCCATGACTGAAAACCAATATTTGAGAAAGAAAAGTTAAGGAATAAAAAAGCAGAAACATGTAAAACGTAGTAAAAATCTTCTAATGTACCAACTAGTGGAATGTGCAATATAGCAGACTTATGGCTGTTGGGAGAACCATACACTTGATTTTCCCTACCATCTGTGAGTTTAACATGTGAGCAGTAATGTTACAATATAGCAGTTGAATGTAGTTACAAGGGAAAGAAAATTAAAAGAAAAGGCAATATACTCTGGTTATGTATTTATAATGGTGGTAAAGCATTATTTTCCCCCGAGATTACCTTTAAAAAACCTGAGGGCAACAGTCTCAACTATAGACTAAGAACACTAGATGTAACTATTAAAATAGGAAGAGCTCTCATCTCCTTCGAATACCTAAACTTTTACCACCTTCACTCTAGCTGTCTTAAGAGACAAAGTCTGCGCATCTGATGCATTGTTGGGAAAAAGCATTAATCCAAATGACTAAGAGACAGCAAAGATTCAGGAGGCATCATTATAAAATCAGCTAAAAAATAATATGAAAAGAAGTAGGAAAACATCACAATCACAATTCTGGAAAAACACATTAGTGAGTAACGTCAAGTCTATCACAATACAATTTGAAGCCGACAGGCATGTAGAGCCACCAATGCATCTTAGTATTTCAGATTCCTTCTTAATTCTGGGAGCTGCTGAGCTCATAAAACTCCCAGTCCTTTTCAAGAGCCTCATGAATACATAAATCCTCTGCTCAGACATTACAAACCTCCTCTTGAACAGTTCTGAGAGTGACCACTTAAGATGCTAGGCTACAAAACATGTGCCAAAACTGAGAAACAAAAGGATATCCACCACTTGACACTTTTCACAAGCTGATACAGGGAAAAAAATATCTATATATTTCCTAACAATCTGGCCCAGAAGACAGAAAAAAGAAAGTCCTTTTACTTCCCCTTTTGTTATGCCAACTCTTCCTTGACTGATAAGACCTTACAATTTTTGTGACACTGGTCTCTAAATGCCATCCTGATGGAAATGGCATGTGCCAGTAACAAGAAAAACAAATGCTTTATGCCTGTATATTGCACTAGCAAAACACACATTTGTCTCAGTAGGTACTTCAAAATTACTCTCTGCAGCTGAACTGGAGGCTACAGACCAAAGGTAATGGCAGTTACAAAGCAATCTTTACAAAAACATAGGTAATGAAATTCTTCAAATACAGCACTTTCATGTGCATTCATGTGGGTGGTGGTGTACAGTAAGCAACTGTTTCAACGCTTTTGCCTTGGCAACAGCTAGACATGCCGATTTGTCACCTGTTCCATGTATAGACAAGGCAGCACCTGCTATACAACCTTGAGCTTCTCCTCAGCCAGATTCCCCTATAGATGGGGGAACTGTGAGAACAGTGTTCTGTGGTGAAATTCCATATGGGTAGGTGTCACCTCAGAAAGCTCCAGTTGGAAACCAACACAATTATTATTTAAAGTGCTCCATATACACAGACACAACATGGTCAATTCCCACCACTACTTCATACTACACACACAGGGCCACATATGAAGACCTAAACCACAAACTATAGTCTGTTTTGTTTTTTTTTTCCTCCACCAAAATCTTTTCTGCCTCCAGAGCTGCACACTGCCCATCAAGAGGTCTGAGCTGCAGGAGGCTGAGCAGCAAAGTCACCATCAACAAGGCACTCTTTAAGCAAGGCCACCAGGGCAGGCTGTACTTTTAACATAGGCACTATTAAGCAGATGTTCCCTGTTAGTGATCTTTACCACATAGACCGCAGCAGCAAATTACCTACTGATACAGACAATTACAGCCTTGAATTTTCAGGGGAAAAAAAAAAAAAAAGAACAAATCACAGGAGAGATCTCTCTTTTTTGCAGCTAAAAGTAGAAAATCCTTCTGATACACAGCATGGACCCTACTTCCTAGCTACAACAGTGTGAAATTTAAAAAGGAAGACCAGACTGATTCATTTCCTGACCCAGAAACCTTTATAAGATTAGTCTAGAGTCAAAGTTCATGAAGACAGATTGAGTCATTCTCACCCCTTATCCAAAGACCCTGTAAATTAAGACCTTCATAAGCTGAAAAGACACTAAGTGGTAACACCACCGACATTTTTCCTACGGATTAAAACATTGGTCTTTATATTTCTGCAATGTTCTTCTTTTGCTTGAACGATTATTACAGTCAGTACTTGCAACTTTTTATTATTTTGCGGGAATAAAATAGTTTTTTAAGTTGTACCATAACCTTGTTCAATCAGTTATTTTAAGACAAGTTATGTCTACATACTGTGTTCTATAGAGAAGATGTATAGCACAGTCTTTTAAACTGGATTTCATAACAACAATGTAACTACAGAATGCCAATAATTCTGTTCAGACTAATAATCCATACAAAAAAAAATGCTAGAACTAAAGGCCAAATAAACTCATTTAAAATGACCAAGAATTTCAATTCTCTTTCATTCACACAGACTCATTTCCATTAACGTGAAAAAAGAATTGCCAAAAGCTGAAGCTACTTGGACTGGGGAGGAGGGAGGGAGACTCATCCCATTAAAAAAAAAGCCAACAAAAAATAACTAGTTAAGATATAAGAAAATGTGACTTTGTACAACTTCAGTCTACTTCATTAGTATTCTCATTAACAGGTATTTTATCAATATATATTTAATTTTATTAATAACACAGAATTTTAGGGAGTGTAGCAATACGGTAAGTACTGTTAGCAGTTTTGTAACAGGGAAACAGTTTTAGGAAAAGTTTAGATCAAATATAACCTATCTTTTTATGAGTATATAGGATTTGGTCTCATCCCCATTTTGTAGCTGCCCAAAGACAAACATTTCAAAGATATACAGTATTAACTGTTCTGCAAGCTGTGAATCTGGTCATAGCACTGAAAAGTTCTGTCTACTGCAGGAAGAAAGATTCAAACTATATATATCCATTTTTTAACAGCAGACAAAATTCAGTTCTTAACCCATAACTTTACATCTTTACTACTAGATCATTGGTGAAATGTTTTATTTTTAACTGTCATTTTGCCGCTTGGCACATAAGTCAGTTTCTTAAACAAACCAACCAACTACAACAAAATAAAAAACCAAAACCATGAACAAACAGCCTTTCAAAAAGAAGGGGAACCTATGTATGAACACCAATAAAATATCACAAGCACATTTAAGAAGACCCTTCTTCTCTCCCTCTCACATTACAAATCTTATAAAACCGAAGTTGAAATACATTTTACCAGTTTTATAAACACTGACTTCTCTTCATTGTCCTAATTGTTACCTTAAAGATTAAAACAAGTGTTTTCACACCGTAACTACATAACTGTGTTCCTAATACAACCAACATAATAAAATGGGCACTGGTAAGTATTGGGTATCATGAAATAAAGACAAACTTCTACTCAGAAAGGACAAAACTTACGAGTATCATAAACTAGGAAAAATTTCAGGAGAATAACTTAATGAATTAAAACCCCCTCTTTTACATGCAGAACTAACCAAATGGGACTACTGAAACTCTGAAGTATAAAACTTAACTATAATTCTGGAAGACTACAAAAAGAAAAAAAATCTATTAGCTACTTCAAAAATTATCCCTCTGAAGTAAGGGTTCAAAGTCCTACTGTAAAATATTAAATAATGAAATCTGCCCAGTTCTTTATAGGTACTGAACAATACACTTCAAAACTAATTTCATAACTGAAGTGTTTGAAAGAAACGCTCTAGAAGCAAAAAAAAATATTCTAATTAATACACAGAACATTATTACGATGTTCAAGGAAGACTCTCCTATAAAAATGTATATGAAATTGACAGTAAACTAACAATTTATGCTTAAATGAAAGTAGTAAAGTATAAAGCTTTTCATAATTCTACCTTACCAAAATGTGTAAGAAATGGTAAAAAAAAGATTGATGATTCTGAAGTTACTGACTGCTCAATTTCAAAATCTTCACATTAAAAAAAAAAAAAAGCAGAAAAATATAACTGCTTCCAGGAAGCTAAACACTTGTATTATTCATTTCCTAATGTTGCCTGTCATTACAAACCAATCACACTTGGACTTAGACCTGTGAAAATGCAGGCAGTTTCATGCTTCCCCTTACATGTAATGGACAGAACATTTAAAGTCCCCAGTTCCCTCACAATAACCAAAAGAGACCACAAAGCTGCTATGAGTGGAAGAAAGTAAAGCAGAAAACAAAGCCCGGTCAAGAATATACAAACAAAGCTGCTTTTTTGATTCCAGGTAATAACCAACAACAAATTGCCATATATGCAAAATAATAATACAACGATCAACAACCTAAATATCTTTCTGGGTATCTATTGATGCATCCTTACCAAGCTTCAGGCAACAAGAAAGCATATTCATGCGGTGAAGTAGTCTCTGGAAAATTGGAGAGAATTGCCTGTCTGTGTGGAAGTAAAGCTGATCCATGGAAAGTGAACAAAATTTCCAGGGCTCTGACATTACTTTCCTAAAAGGCAAAACATTAAATTGCAGAACTAGCTTAAGACTGATTTAGGCTGAAAAGAGCAGGAAAATATAAGCTTAGGTCATGCAACAAATATTTAATTTTAAAATTTTCTTTAGCAATAAGGAAAATTATTTCAGTGTCACTGAATATATTTACAATCAAACAAATATACCTCCTACCTCTTAAACTCCCACCGAGACTCAACCAAGTTCACGGGGAAAAATGCACTGAAATTCAGAAATCAATACCAAAGCAAAATTACAGTCTATCAAAATAAATATTAATACCCGAGCATAAGTTCTTGCTGAAAGTACAATATTCTGATTTCTGAACTTCTTGAAGAATTCAGCATCATAGTGCTGCTCAGCTGCATGAGGCCCTCCAAGGATTTCCTTAAAAAAAGAAAAAAAAAAGATAGGATTATAAAAGATTGAGTTCCATGAAAGATTTACAAAAGCATCAAAAAGCCTACATGTTTCTGTATCTTAGGATAAGTATGAGATATACACAGAAAAGCATGCTGTTGGGTTTTATTTGTTTAGGTATAAAAAAAAAAAATACATTTTTGATTGATAAGCTAAGCCTTACCTTATTTTAATCAGGGTTTACACAACATAAGTTACAAAGAGAAGTAGTAAAAGTCATATGTGAATAGTGCCAACTGCAAAGTTAAAAAACTAAGTAAAATACAGTCTGACATTCCAAAAACTTTCACAGTAAGCTCATGGAAGAACAGGATTCATCAGAAAATCTGAGCAGAACTTGATAATTAGACTGGCAGAAGAAGGTAACAGCAATCCTCCACCAACTCCACATCCCATGTTGTTGCATAACTTAACATCCCACCGATACAGTATGTTCAAAGAAGGCCTTTGCCAAATCATACCTCTCAACACCAGAAGCCAGCATTTGCAACAATAAAGCAGGAGAAACATGGCAGCTTGAACAAGAAATGGCTTACTTTCATCAAGTGACAGACTACAGCATTTCAAGAAAACTATAAACTTTAATGCTACAATACATAACAAAAAAAAAGATGTGATGATGTGATGGAGAAGTTACAGGACTACCTGTGGAATGAGAATTCAAAAGAACTGTAGGTAGTTACCAAGTTTCCTCACCTTGTAGGTTTCCAGGCGATCAAGGTAAGTTAAGAGCTTTAGCCTGCTACGGCAGAGTTCTTTTTGTTCCAGTGTCAGCCTGTGTTTAAAACAGAAATTTTCAGGCTTGCAATTGATACTGTACATCATGTGCAAGTGAAGACAACAGTTACACATTTTAATGACTTTGTGCACTGGAATGTATTAAGAAATTAAGTAAGCCAAGAACTCTGACATAATACAATGCCAATTAAACTTTAAATCACTGTCTTATTAGGAATAACATACATGAGAGTAACTGCATTCTTGCAACTGTGTAGTTAGAATAAACCTGTAACTCTGAATAAAACATGGCCTAACATTTCATTTACTTGGAAAAGTTTACTGATAATAGCAGTTCTTGACACTTCTTGGCCTCTTTTTCCTGTCTAGTATCCATTTCTTCATCTGGTGACAGAAAGTCTTCATAGGGAACTTCAGTGTCCACCTCCCCCGGTAAGATAAATCTGGAAGACAAAACCAACAATGTAATCAACATCGAAAAAGATAAAACCAAGTTTTGTTGCTGTAAACCAGCAGGCACTCATCACAAGCCAATAACAGGTATTATCTTGTCTTCCCCCACACAAAAAAACAAACAACAAACAAAAAAACAACAAACAAAAACAAACCACCAACCACACAGCTATGATGGTTGCCAGAAGTTTCAAAATTCCACAGGTAGCACTGGGATTAGCAGCACCTCTACAGGATACACGGGAAATGGAAGAGGTTGCTCTTTGTGCAGTTATTTCTACCACCAGGATCTGAATACTGAATAGAACTGTCTCTGCATGTGTTTCCTCACCAATCCACTGTTTTTTCCTTTGTTCCCCTCCTCACTTGAACCACAGAAGATCATTACAACAGTTAGATCATACAACAAAACACATTTATAGGGGTAGCTGCATCTTCCACAAGAGACAACAAAATCAGATTCTCACAGAAAAACAGTGACAACAGAAGTTCTCTATGACGGAGAAAATAAAGGGCATCCAGAGAAGACAAAATGCAGTACAAAACAAACAGTAATTTTACTTTTTACAAAGGTAAATGAGAATAGGTACCTGTGGACATCTTCAGAATAGTTTGATTCCAAGCATTAATTTTATATCCCATGAAAGCATCTTAACATTTTCATTAATGGTTGATAAAAAACATTATCAAATATAAGGAAAGACTTTCACACACACCACTCTTCAGAAAAGAAAACAAACAAAGAAAACCTCTTCCCAAACCTGCCACCATCTTCTCCTTTTCCTATGGCCACAAGAGCCTCCAAGTCTGTGCCTTTCAAGCCATACTGAAGCAGCTTCTTAGCAGCATCCACATTCTCTGGAACCCTTTCCAAGCACTCGTGAAGAACCCATGCACGCTTCTTAATTTTGCTCTGTCCAAGAACAAGAGCAGAAATACGGTGTTACATGCTTCAACACAAAGCAATGAAACTGAAGACTGTCAATCGTTTAAGGTGTTTCTTCCACTCCAGAAGATGTCAAGTTAATCTGATGATTAACAAAGTGAACCAACAAAAGAGGTGAAAATGAAAAAAAAAAAAATCATTTCCTCAGAGTATGTGTGGCAGAAAAGGGCACAGACATGCCAAGTGGTTTGGCAGAAATTTCTTAACTGGAACAGATGTTATTATTCAAATTCCTTAATTAGTACCACTCCTTAAGACTAAATTAAATGTGACGTTTGGGGATTAAAACACAATTTTTATAAATCAAGTGTATTCCACAATAGCACTAGCATCATTTGCAGTATCAGCCTCTTCATATGCCAATAGGATTGATTCTGTGACAGAAAAGACACACCAGCACCACAACACATTATTAGTCATACCTGCTGATCTTCAGTTGAGACTACATAGCACATGGAGAATGACTACTTGTAAAAATAATAGCACAGATACAGGCTGGGCAAAGAAGAGATTCAGAGCAGCCCTGCAGAGAAGGACTTGGGGGTGCTGGTTGATGAGAAAATGAACATGAGCCAGCAGTGTGCGCTTGCAGCCCAGAAAGCCAATCATATCCTGGGCTGCATCAAAAGGAGTGTGACCAGCAGGTCAAAGAAGGTGATCCTGCCCCTCCACTCTGCTCTTCTGAAACATCACTTGGGAGTATTATGTACAGTTCTGGTGGACTCAGCATAAAAAGGACATGGAACTGTTGGAACAAGTCCAGAGGAGGGCCACGAGGATGATCAGGGGACTGGAGCACCTCCCATATGAAGATAGGCTGAGGAAATTGGGGCTGTTCAGCCTGGTGAAGAGAAGGCTGCGTGGAGACCTCACAGCAGCCTTCCAGGATCTGAAGGGGGCTTATAGGGATGCTGGGGAGGGACTCTTCATTAGGGACTGTAGTGATAGGACAAGGGGTAAGGGGTTAAAACTTAAACAGGGGAAGTTTAGGTTGGATATAAGAAGGAAATTCTTTCCTGTTAGGGTGGTGAGGCACTGGAATAGGTTGCCCAGGGAGGTTGTGAATGTTCCATCCCTGGCAGTGTTCAAGGCCAGGTTGGATGAAGCCTTGGGTGAGATGGTTTAGCGTGAGGTGTCCCTGCCCATGCCAGGGGGGTTGGAACTAGATGATCTTAAAATCCTTTCCAACCCTAACTATTCCATGATTCTACGAAAAATCCTATTTTGACTTTCAAATAATATCTGACTTGACAGGAAAAAAAAAAAAAAAATTAGATGGCTTTTTTCATGATCCCTTGAAGACTTTACCCTATAGCACCATTAGATTGTGCAGCTTTGACAACACTTGCCTGCTAAGTTTGAAGTCTTTTTCCTAAGCCAAAAAAAACCCACATTGGATTTCACTGAAAAGCTACAGTTGCAGATAGCAGAGTTCACTGTAAATCTTATTATTCAAACTTTGCTATATAGCTAGGGATAACAACTTCACCTTCTCATTTAATTTTCTAAAATACTTGGAAGTTATTTAACTGCTTTATATTTCTAATTATTATTATTCATTTGCCAATCTACTGCTGATTACATTACAGAAAGCATGCTGGTATTAGTGGAAATTAGAAGATACTCCAAATAAAAGATTCTGATTAACTTCCAAGGTCTGCTGATGAGGCCTTCAGCTAAAAAAGTAAGATAACAGTCTTCCATATAACAGGAAATGGAATTTGCAGGACAGCTCTCCAAACTGTCACCAATTCATGTTGCATAAATTAGAACATAACTGAGAAGTCAATTTCTGTAACAATAACATAAGAAAACTACAAGTCAGAAAACACAAACCCACCAAGTAGTCTTGAATTGAAGCAACTTTAACAGTCGACTTCCTCCACTGTCTTTGATACACAAGATCAGAATCAAGCCCATATGCTTGAGCCAAAGATAAAGCTTCCCCATATTCTTCATTATCAATCTAAAAAGCAAACACATGAAAGTTAAAGTAATCTGACCTCCACACTAAACAATAAAATGTTAATTCCGTGTACTGAAGGAGGTAGAGGGATAATTACTGCAGGTATGATTAAGCAGGTAGGAAAGAGAACAGCTCAAGATACAGATGAGTAACACTGAGATCTGATGGACATATCTATAAAATCAGAGATTTTTCCTCAAGAAAAAGGAAGATGTTATTTAGGTAACCACTATGACATCAGCACTCCCTGGAAACTCTAACAGCTATACAGTGGGCTGTTTTACCATCAGAACTATTGAAATGGACAAGACAAAGTCCTCTTAAGTACTAAGAGTAATCTTATGAATTAAAAAGTATCTGTTCAGTAAAACTGAATCACAGGCCTAATTTGTATATAAGCCTGAATAAAAACCATGCAGGTAAACTACGTTAACATCAGAGTATAAGTTAACCCATTCCCTGGTTAGTAACAAGCTAAACTGATTTCCTTCAATATGTTTGCCAGGCCTTTTATAATCTGTAAACACTTACATGAGTACACTTCCCAGTTTGGTCAAGCTAATGATGCACAATGTCTCATCAGTGACCTGCAAACATCATCTCATTTGAATTATTAAAATGCTAGTTTTAAACAATGATCCCTTCAATTAGGTAACATGGTACGCTGTCAATTAAGACACCCTTAGAATTCTGTGCCCAAGTCCTTGTTAATATAGCAAGAATTAAAACAAGAATTGTTTTTCTAAATAAAGCTGATTAAGAGAGCTGTGAGCTTTCCTTCTATACTTACTTTTCTCTGGTAGAGCTCCTCTGGAGTTGTGGATCTCAAACTGACAAGGCGGAAATTCTTTGTAATAGTACGTGGACGTTTCCGTGGAGGAGCAAATCGTTCCATTTCTGTCACAAAGTACAGGCCTTGCTTCAGGTAGCTGAAGTATCTGTCCTTGGCAGAAGTTTCATCATCTGAGTCAGAGTCGTATTCTCCCTCATCTTCATCGCCCGGCCTGCTCTCCAAGCGTAACCTTTTTGGAACAAGTTTTATCTCGCACTGCAAACAAAATAGAATATGAAGCATCCACCTAGTACACCTCAGCTAGTTTGCTGAGAATTGAGTACAACTCCACTTCCAATACTTCAGATTTCAGAATCAACACCTTTTCTCTCCTTCTTCTTTATATTCTTTATTTCTCAACTTGCTTGACATGGTCTACAAAACCTGATTCCATCTGTCTCCTAGACCTGAGGCCTCATCCCTCACCTACTGAAGAAAGAGTGAAGGTTTCTTTATAGTAACCCACTATTACACTACATGCTATACACCACCCCAGAGAGGACAGAATTATGGAGGCATCTTTGTCCACTATTATACATCTTACAACGGCATACACCAGTTTTTTCAAATCTTAGCTATTCAAAGCAAGGTTTTGTGTTCAATGCAAATGCAGTCTCAGACTGCATCCTTAGGCTGTAATATACCAGTCACTGGCTTATCTTATTTCCAGAATAATGGAACTTTTCAAAAACATACAAGCAGCTTTGGTACTTACTGACATGTTGTAATAAATATTATTTTAAACTTTCATAAGAACTATTTCAGAGTAAGCCTTAGGGAAGAGTAATTTTCTTCGTTGCACACAAAATTCCCAGTTAACTTTGTTATGTTCTACTCGCTCCTGGAATCCTACTAAAGATCAACAACAACAATTATCTCTTACATGGCTTTTGTCTTAATTGAAATTTGTTCCTCATTTCTTTTAAATACACTCCCTGGATAAGAAGCATCTGTTTCAAAATGGGAGAGGGATGCCTGCAGTATCCTTCAAATGCAGTAGCACACAAAGCAGTTAAAACGGTTGACATAAACTGTTTCCTGCAGCAAGATTCCTCTCTGTCAGACTCAGCCTTCTAGGAGTTTTGCTTCTACTCTCCAGAAGTTATTTGACAATCAAGTTTTTATTAAGACAGTTAAATTGCAGCAAGTTCAGAATTTCCCAGACATGAAGAAACAGAATCACTTTTTCTATTAGTAATAACTTATTTTTAACCACATCACACACACAACACTCTTAGTGTTACATATACAAAAGCAAACCATTCTACTACATTCCAAAACAGTATCCATCTGTGCACATTCCTCACCTCCAGACTTAGAAATCCTCCATCGTGAGCTGAAGTGACCTGAGGAGAACTCTCAAACCATTCACATGACTTTCCTAGCAAGTTTCTTAACGTCTTGACTGATGACACAGTCAGTGCACCAGAGCAGCGAGCCAAGATGACACAACTGTCTGCCCACCAATTGACATCTATCAGTGGGTAATAGGATTCTTTATCTGAAATAAACACATAAATAAGAATGAACTATACAAAGAAAGATAACTTAAAGCACCAGGTAGTTAATCAAAAGTTACTTCAGTTAATAAGAGATTTCATCTGATAACCTAATTTCATAAACTTTGATTATTGTATGTGCATCCTTGATTAAGTCAATATTTTAGATCAATTATATTTTACTAAATCAGTTCTGCATTAAATAAAGCTGATAAGGAGAAAAAATTAAAAAACCCTACACAATTGTGAATGTAGTTATTTTTTAATATTATTTGGCAAAATTCACAGTAAACTGATTTACTTGCACAAAATAGGACAAATTTGAGACAACTGATAAAGATCTGCTTCAGTACTTCCTAGGTTATCCTTGACCCAATCTACCTGGCAACAAACGCAATACCAATGAAAAGTCATAACAGGCTGCGCTACTTTTGAGGACAAGTGACAGCTATGAAGAAGGCTCCTGAAACAGGCTACAAGATGAGGCTATTTAAGAAGATTAAAGTAACAAAACAAACAAACTGAGGATGGAAGCAGTGTCATTTCTAAGGCTGCCCTGATTAGGGTAACTGGATGTTGGAACAAAATGTTCACCAGAGTTAGTTCGATTTGTCCACTACAGCGTAATTACCTACCTCTCTGATGAGAGCAATTTTTCCCCAAACAGCCCTGAGAAACAGATACACTTATCGCTTTTCTGTTAAGCACCTGAGTGCTTAGTCAGCAGCCTACCCATGAAGGCGAGATGAAATAAGCCAAAGACAGAATCACCAAGAAAAATCGTAAAAAGAAACAGGGATCTTTCAAGAATATAGACGTATAGAAGCAGTAGTGAATGGATCATGGAATAGCTATTTATCTCTGCGCTCCTGGAATAGCCATGCAATAACCAGGTGATAAATGACTGCACACAATAACCTGAATTTTGGGAAAAGACAGAGACTGACATGACGTAAATCCAGTCACATGAAACAAAGCCCTTTTGTTTTAGAATTTTAAACTAATATCTTTAAATTATATTAACTTTCAAGATTTCTTAGACGTTAATACAAAACTATTCTTAAGAAGAGATTTTAAAAAACCTATTGTGACACTGATTTAGCTATGCCATGCTACAAATTCAAATCAGACATACAATTTTGGCCTCTATTCTGAATGAGATTTAATTAAGCCATTTTATGTGTTTATATATTTGTATAAATATTTTTTAATACACAATAGTATAAAATAATGATCTAACTGTACCACATACCTTTTATTTTCTTTCTTTTTTCACTAGAGAGTCTCCAGTCTGGGTTAAGTTCATCATAACCTGGCTAAAACAAAAATAATTAAAAAAAGTGTGAAACAAAAAGAAAAATTATATGCAAGTAAATCTCTGTCATACAGACAATCTGTTTATTGCTGATCCACTCATTTTTCAATGAAAATACTCCCCATAAAATCAAACTTTTCTTGAAAATAAAATGTACAGTTGCTGTAGTAACATCGGGCTTTCCTCCAGACAAACTAAAGAAAATAAAAATCATACCAAAATAGACTTCTCAATTTTTAAAAGACCATATTAGAAAACAAGAGTACAATCAGACCTGTCCTATAATCACACTGTA
Source organism: Pezoporus occidentalis (assembly GCF_034315485.1). Classification (NCBI taxonomy): domain Eukaryota; kingdom Metazoa; phylum Chordata; class Aves; order Psittaciformes; family Psittacidae; genus Pezoporus; species Pezoporus occidentalis. Next base: position 127,657 of record NW_026913693.1, on the reverse strand, counting down.
AAGATTTCTGAAATAAAGGCTCTCCAGCAATCAGAAGCTCACCAAGCGCTTCTTTGTATGTCTGTATGCAGGACTGCAAGCATATAAATGAATAATATCCAAAATAGCTCTCTTGTTTGCTCTGTGTAGTGTTCCTGACTATAAGTCTAGTACAATGCTGTAAGTATTTACTATGGTTATTTTCATAATTATGAAGCCCCCTCAAGACCACTGCAGCAAGAAAAGCAGCATTATTTCATGATGCACTGCAACATTTAGAATTAGTAACCTGCTGCTCCTTTGTTTTTAAAACTTTAGTAATAACAGAATACATGGGAACTACACAAACACAGATGACAGTAATCCTGCCCCTAACTGCAATGCAATGGAAGTACAGGTAGATTATACAGCACAGACAACCGAAGCAGGTTTAGGTCAAGAAGAAGGTGATTTTCAGACTTACTTTTTTAGTAGAAAGGGTCTGTTAATTAAAAGCAAATGAGGCCACTTTAATAAATAGGATTGTGTGGCAATTAAGTAGAAATCACAGACATAATGAAAATATTCATTATGCTTGGACACTAGTTTCACCTACAAGTATCATTCTGAAATCAGTCAAAACACTGAATACTCCTTTACGCCACCCTCACTAAATGATAAATTCCTGAAAGCTGCTTAAAAATACACATTCATTATTGTTATAAGCAAAGAAAAAAATGTAACAATTCACCATAAGCATCCTTGAGCAAAACCTGTATCCTCACAAAAATCTGAAGTGTACATTTAAAGTACAGGTATAGACAGATATGCATACCTACACACATGTACAACACTTTTGCCAACACTGGGGCAGAATTTTTGATTGTTTGTTGTTTTAAAGTACTTTCCTAAAGAAGCTTGGAACTACATTTCTGCAATAGGCTGAAGCTAGCCAGAAGCTAAGCACCACCCAGCTGTCGCTTGCTCCTCTCCCCAGTGGGACAGTGTAAGGAGAGTGAAAGCAAGAACAGTCATCAGTCAAGACAAAGACAGTTTAATAAGCAATGGAAAGACAGATTAAATAAGTAAATAAATAAAAACAAGTAATGCAAAGGCAATCATTCACCATCTCCCACAAAGAGAACAATGCCAAAACAGTCTCTGAGCCATGGCTACCCACTCCAAACCTCTGCCTCTTCTGTTTTAATTGCTGATCATCATGTTACATGGGAGGGAATATCCCTTCTGTCAGCTGACATCAGCTGTCCAGGCTGTGCCCCCTACAAGGTCATCGTGCACCCCCAAACTTCTCATATGGGGGACGACAGTGACAAACAGAAGGCCTTGAAGCTATGTAGAATACTACTGAGCAGCAGCTAAAACACTGGTGTGTTATCAACGCTGTTTTGGTCACAAATCCAAAACTTTCACAGGCTGCTGTGAAGAAAATTAACACCATCCCAGTCTGGAACAGTTTCACGGTCAATATAGCTTAACCAGATCTGACTGCTTACCTGACCTCTAAGAACCAAAACTTAAGCTACACAATACCACAGCCGTGTTTCTAAGTCTCCCTTTTGCAGTCAGATCAAAAAGAACACACCAGTGGTGCTCAGGAGGGCAAAATACCATTATGTCTACAAGTATTTATTGACTTAAGTCTTTCCTATAGTCAAATTTTTCAGCCTTTTTTTTTTTTAATTTTTCCTGAAAAATCTTCATTTAACATCACAGTTATCGTAATACCCAAAGGAAGACTTCTTCCTTCATTTTGTCCTCTTCCTCATTATAGAAGCCTATGCCCATACACGATGTACGTAATGCCAAGGAAGTGTTTTGTTGTACACCTTACAGTAACTATTACACAATGTATAGGCTGCAGAGAAATTCAATACAGTGCAGGGAAAAAAACTGTCTGTTTTATATGAATGTATAAACCTGAAGAATTTAAAACTGTCTACAAAACATGGCAGAAATATCTTGCATTGGCATTTCTACAGGAGTCACTATACTGTGCAAAGATTTAACCTGCAAAAGGAAATTATAGAGAATAACCAGAAACTGCAAATATTTAATCGTAACATAATACATGGATTTATTAATCAGCATATGTACTAAAACACAAATGTTTATTACTAAGTAGCAAATGTTTTATCCTACAATAACTTTCTAATAAGAAAAACACTTCTGTACAATAAAGCCATCTGAGATCAATACTGTGTAGAAAATATTACTGGAAATTGGCGCCCTATATGTCTAATAAGCAAAGATCCAGTCTGACTAGTTACTCTGGTTAAACTTGATGTCAGCTCATGTCTTCCATGTTTAGAACGTAACAGGCACTTCAAGTGAAAAGCCTTTCCATATCTACTGGTCAAGAAATTATTGGGAGTGAAACCAGAATACTTCACATACTAGTGTGAATCATGTCAGATTTGTCACATTTCAAACACAGATACATTTTCCTCACTAAAATAAAGTGTTATCTTTACCCAGACAGTGTATTATTTGGAATTTTCTCTGAAAGCAAATAATTTTGTAATCCCAGTGTTTAAATTCACACTAGTTACATAAAAGTTTGACAGTGTCTGCGCAATTCCTAACTTAAGTCTCCCTACTAAGTTCTGTAAACAATTCCTGCAGAAAGCAGGTGACTTACTAATACCAGTTTGATGAATAATCTACTCTGGAGCATTATCTGGCAGGAGGTAAGGTAAATTTTGAGGGAGGAACAGATTACAGCATTAGACATCCAGCAGAATTCGGTTTTAATCACTCAAACAAAGTTACAAGTGTTGACCTCCACTTATATCTTAAAATAGCATTTAAACCTACCCCTAGCAGTGTTACCCAGTTGGCTCCAAAATGCCTCATAGAAAAACTCATTGCAACACAAATGACTCTTTTTTCTTAATTTTAAGGCTTATGGTTAAAACATAGAAAGATTACTGTCAAAGTAAATATAAGGCTCAGATCATACGAAGTTCACTTCTTTACCTCCGTACTATCTTTCCAGTCATCTGAACCACTCTCATCTCCCAGGAAATAGATCCTCAGAGGATTAAGATACATACCACAAGTATCTAAATCCTTCTTACCTGATCAGTTTGGTCCCATTCTCCTTGTTGTCTGAGAGATGGAATAGACCAGATTGTCAGTTTTCCTGAGAAATGAATAGCTGCCAGAAGAGTTCCATCAGGAGAAAGATTCATCTTGAAAACTCCATCCTGCCAAACATTATGTCAGCAAAGTAAAAAACAAAACAAAACAAAACAATACCTAAGCAAATAAAAAACAATTCTAAGATTCAAACAACAAAAAATACACACACAAAAAAAAAACCCAACACAACCAAAAACCACACACACGCCAAGGATTTCCCTGAAAAATCCACAAAACCCAAAATCACTTTTTTTTTTTTAATAGTATGGAAAATATACAATATTTCATCCTGAAAATTTAACATGTTTAAAACCAAACAACACCTATGGTAAAAGTCAGAATAAAGGTAAATTATCAACTGGGACATGAAGAGTAAAATCTGCCTGTATTAAGGCAGAAAACTACTATAATATGAATAATGTTATGGTAATTATATGTATGTTATGGTACATACAACTATTTTATATATATATATATGCAGAATAATGTTATAGTAGTTTTCTGTAGAAATGTGAACTTCCGTATCACATTGTTATACAGGAAATAAAATTTGAAAGCGTGGCATTCCTAGGAGAACAGTGCAGACAGCAATACAGAGCTACTTGAAGGAAAATCTGCAGGTTGTTCTTTGATCAAAGAAAACATTCAGCAGCCTGAGTTTTCTACTGCCCTGCCTCTCAGGCCCACCCAAGGAAAACTTAACAAAACACAGCTTAATACAGCTCTTCTTCCCTGGGAGCAAACTTTTGGGTGAGCGTCATTACAATCAAAACAAAAGAAAGGCGTGGGGGGACATTAAGGAGCAGGAAATATAAGAGATACACAGATTAAGAGATCTTGGAAAAGCAAATTGTTCATTTCAGGCCATGGAATTCAAGAATCTTTTAGGTAACAGCAGACTAAACAACAGTTCCTGTAGATGAAATAATTCAACATCTGTAAGTAAAGTTTATGAAGACTACAAAAATCCTCCTGTATTTTTTTCCTTTAGATCTGGATATCTTCAGAGGCAAAATGTACTTCTAACAAAATATTTCCTTAAGGATTCATGAACTCCCACACAATTACAACTGGATCGATACACTATTTCACAAGACAAGAGCCTCTAAATACTCAAATTTTGAAGTCAAACTTTGTGCCACTGGAAATGCATAGCAATTTCAGAAAATACAACTTATATTTACTCTCCCCAACACAACTCAACTTCTGCATCTTCAGAGAGATCATTAGGTTTTCAGCCTAGTCTTCACTGAAAGACAGCAGAATGTAGGTTTCTAAAAACTGTATTTATAAACCCTCATTTTGCTAGTGCAGTTTGCTTTTAAAAACTTCCTATATAGTAATGTGAGAACTGTCTAAGTCTGCAGGTGATCAGTTTTTAAGCCAGTGCCCCCCTTCTTGGAAAATACTGCAACACAAAATGAAGTACAGAAAAATGACTAGACGTCCATAAGAAGTTTAAACAGCATTTCTAAAGAACATTACTCGTAGGTAATATTTGAAGATAATATTCTTTCAGGGTATGTTTGTTTGTTTAGGTTTGGGGGTAGTATTATTTTTATTTTGTTGCTTAGGTTGTTTTAAGCTCTAGCTATGCCACAGAAACAATGACTACTAAAGCAATCTGCTCACAGCTATTGAAAGCACTGCTCAAATCCAAGCTTAAAATGTGTTTTTAATTGAAAAGGAGAGCATTACTAAGGCTTTTTTAAAAAACAATTAAGAATTACTTATATTAGAAAATTTTCTTAAGTATTCTCTGATTATATTTTTAAGCAGCTAGAGTACTGAAATCTCTATTGTAGTTTGCCAAGGAATTTTACATGCCTACTAATGGCAATTCTCTCTTGACAAATCAATTTGCATGCACAAAGGACAAAGAACAACATACTGTTAAAGGACTTAGAAATATGAAGCTAAAATATATAACCCATTCAGATAAATGATCAATACTACATCACAGATCTTTTAGAGTTAAACATTTACACAGTCTGTAGCAATTCTCTTGCTGTTAAATTTCGAATTTGGGTGGCCATTAACACATTCAAATTTACCACCCCAGTAGTGTTATGCATAGAGATTCATCAGTGTTTTGGCAAAGGAGGCAATGCTGCCTCAGTAAACAGCCTGTCAATTTAAGAGAACTGCAGAACAAGATATTGAAAACCTCAGCAGGCTGGCACTTCACATTTTAGAAGTGTCATTTAAGTTAGCAACATAAGAATCAAATCTCAGTATAGCTAGTTCTAACATACAAGTCCTCTAGCTGCTGTGCCTGTCATACCTTAACACTGTTGCCAATTTCCCACTAAGACTATAAACTCTACCTCACATATTTAAACCATTATCTCTGAAATTGGATTAAAACACACAAAGATTATTAACAATCTTTGCTCTTCTTTGTAAATTTAGTACTGGCAAGGGGAAAGAAGCTATAGTAAAACTACACTTAGTACTAGACTTTATTTCCAGTACAAAAAGTTTACTTCAGCCTTCTCTTTTATATTTTCCGTGAAGAAAATAAAATCTCTCCCATTCCATCCTTGAGAGAAAGATTCAGTAAGATTTGTTTTCCCCTTCCAATCAAGCATGCAATTTCTTCTTCTAACCAGGCATCTAAACATCCCAAAAATCTATTAAGGTCACTTCCAAATTCCATATAACTTCAGCATATTTCCCTATTAAGAGGACACAGTTAGGATGCTAGACAGATCTTCATTGTTCTTTTCTGTTGTAGAACAACAACAGCAAAAAAAAAAAAAAAAGGCGGGGGGGAAACAAATTATTTACAAGGAGGGAAAGAATGATAAAAAAAAAGAATCAAAAAAGGCTACACACAACTAGTAGACAAGAGATAGGAAGTGGTTGTGGAGTACTGCATGGGTAGCTTCTAAGGCATGTAGAAGAAAGCCACAAGCACTGTGTGGAAAGCCTTGCACACCTACACATCAGTATGACACTCAAGATTTCCCACTCACTAATCCAGGGAAGAGGAGAATACAAGGCCCATATCCAGGGTTTGCTGAATAAGTTTCAGTCTGATTAGCAGTTTCATTAGGTTCACACACATCCTGGTTGTAGAAGTTTGACCAATGATAAACCCTTAAAGCTACTTAGCTAAATGTTTCCATAGTATCTCATAGCAGACTGCACAAACCAATTCTTTGCGTCTGGCCTGTTTAAGCCATGAAAGCTTAGCTTCAGTCCACTCATTTTTTAATTCCCTATATTGCCTGAGAATTTTGGGGTGTAAGTGAAGGGTGATTTTGTTTGGTTTATAGTGGGAGTGGGGTAGTGCAAAAAGTTGGGCTTTGCTCCTCTTATTTATCTCTCTGGTGTGCAATTGAGAAACATCACCACAATCGACTCTTACGGAATATATAACACACCTAACATGCTATGATCATTACATGCATTAACAAATAACTAGGTGGCTTTTTACCCCTTCCTTCTTGAATAACAGTTTACAGGTAATATCAAACTCTACACCTCTAGACCTGCTCCCATCAGTACGCTGAAAACCTGTGATTCAAGCTTCGGCAGAAGAAATAATTGGATTTTTAAAAAATACAAATAAATAGCAAACTACTCCATTTAATGCTAAAAGCTTATTTTTTTTATATTTTTTATAGAAATGTTAATTCTCATTTGCACAAATTAAAAACTACTTTAAATCAGTGTCTCAGGCAGTCACTAACAGATAATTATGCGACATTAAAAGACATTTCTGAGGTGGACCTAGACCTTAATACCTGTTCTGTGCCTCGCCTGCTGTAAAATCTTAAATTCATAATCCTTAATAATCCTCTTCTCTGTGCCTGTAAGAACAGAAACACACCATACAATGAAAGACAATCTCATACATTGTTTTATGCACCAAAAACTGAGTCATATCTAAAATACTAAAATAACTCCAAAGGATTCTTTAAACTTCCATAGGACTGTCAACTTTAAAATAATGCAAGGATAATAAAACCCAATTTGTATAACTTTGCCCATTTTGCTAGGTATGTATCATGCCACAAAAAAGCGTTACCCATTTATAATAAAATTAACAACTTGCTTTTAAAACTGAACAATGGCTATATGAGTAAATACTGGAGTATGACACTCGTATAAGTTGATTTCAGTATATATAGTTGTCACCAAATCAAACATTTGCTTCTATTAGAAACAGAAGAAATCCAGAGAAAAGACTTGAAATATGCCAGGTTAGACAGAGCCTTGGGCAACATAGTTTAAGGTGAGGTGTCCCTGCGCATGGCAGTGGGGTTGGAACTAGATGACCTTAAGGTCTTTTCTAACCCTAAGTATTCTATAATTCTATGATTTATTTGTGGTGTGCTGCCTTTTGTTATGAAGTAATAAAAAGACAAAAATAACTGGAACTTCTTCCAACAAAGACATGTAATGTATTGCAATAAACAACAATTTGTATATTTCTATACTACTTTTTTTTTGTTGTTTCCTCTTGTTATGTTGTTTGGTTGTTTTTTTAAACCACAAGTGATAATCAAGAACTGAAAAGTTCAAATCATACTTATAAAAAAAATCAAAACCAGAGACACTGGTGGGGGAAGAGATAACTTACTAGAAGTACATATCATAGCTTACAAAGTAGCAAAATATTGTATTAAGGTCTTTTTTCAAAAAACATATTTGTATTAAACTGTTCCTTAAATAATTCTGCCAGTAAAAGTATTCATCCAGTAGAATAAGGAAACATACTTACTGTTCTAACATCATCTTCATAACTAGTGACCTCTTTATAATGAGGAGAGCCTGACAGAACTCTCCAAGCAGATATCCCACATCCAGTTGCTTTAGATACTCCCTCCTCATCTGTTTCACAGCCTCCTACAAGGAGAAGTCTGTAAAACACATTAAGGTATATTACAGTTTTATATACCATCACGCGAATGTCTTTTTTAATTGTGTTGAGAACTAGAGCAGTTTGCTTGCCGTAACAAAAAGAGTGGAGCGTACAAACATATCTAACAGACCCAATAAGCTTTGTCTGCAAATAGACATACTGAAGTTCAAAAAGACTTTAGTAACATTTGTTATTTGTGGCATTTAAGGCATATTTCCCAACATTTAAAATATGTCTCACCTCAAATTTGAGTTTCTCTCTTACCCTCACAGAATTATAACAATTACAGCTTAAGCTTAGGAAAAGTTCTGATCATTCTGTTCAAGAATTAGGTTTCCATTTATTTAGATGTGGTATAAAAACTACTTCTCTTTTATTGAGGAACCAAATGTGTCAAGGTTTCTCAATTTTGTTTTCTGAAGCTAGAAAACAATTATAAATGTGCACACAATAGTTTTAGTACACACAGTAGATGATATTTCTAAAACTTTGAGGGAACTCTTACAATCATTGCTGATTACCACTAAAATGTATCAAAATATTTCCCCTTGAAGCCCTTTCACCTCATTAACAAAACAGTTTTATATTTAACTGATGACTATTTTGATGAAAGCTTTAAGAACAGATGTCTACGTTTGTTTGGAAGCATCATATCAGTGAATAACCCATCAAAAACTAACTGCAAAAAAAGCACAGATTAGAAAAAACAGAGGTTCAGCCCCAAGAACGCTCCTTCATCAATTTTCAAAGTCTGCTACTCTTGAAATGCTCTGCCACCTAGTGGCTGCTTCTCATATAGCTCTCAGCTGTAATCGGTGCATTTCAAAACATGTCCTGCAAGAGGCAACAGAAAAACATTTTCTTCCACCTTTAATCCTCTTTAAGAGATCAGTAAAACTTATCATTCCCAGGTCTCACGCTATTCGCAAACATACAGCAAGATGATTTCTACCAGGGATGCTTACAGTCTGTTAAGGTTCTTAAGAGTTTTAGTTATCTGGTGGTGTAAAGCACTGTCCAAGACAGCAGAACAGGAATCACTTCCACCATTTTCCCCCAAAACAGCAATATAAGACTGCCAGCCTACCATCATAAGTAACAGGAAAATGGGTAAATCTGCACTGTTATTATGGTCAGAAAATAAAGCATAGCACAGCTAAAAGTAATTACTTCTCCCTCAAGGAGGTGCTCTTTAACTTTAGATTACGTAAAATTTCTGGCTAAGAATCCATAACACATGGTTTCTTGCTGTAGTATACCAAGAAGAAACCATGTTATCATTTAAGGAACAAATCAATTCCTATCAGAGACAATGAAATGTACTATAAATAGTGCAGACCAGGTTTCAGAATCCTTAAAACTGTTGAACAGAACGTGCAACCTCTTAAGAATTAGAATCACAGAATCATTTGGGTTGGAAAAGACCTGTAAGATCACTGAGTCCACCCATTAACCCAGCACTTCCAAATCCACTGCTAATCATGTCCCCAAGCCTACACATCTTTTAAATACCTCCAGATATGGCAACACAATCACATCCCTGAGAAGGCTGATCCACTGCCTGACAGCTCTTTCAGTGAAGAAATTTTTCCTAATATGCAACCTAAACCTCTCCTGGCACAACTTGAGGCCATTTCCTCTAGTCCTATCACTTGCTACTTGGGAGAAGAAACTGACCCCCACCTCACTACAACCTCCTTTCAGGTAGTTGGAGAAAATTGATAAGATGCCCCCCGAACCTCCTGTTCTCCAGGCTAAACAACTCCAGTTCCCTCAGCCATTTCTCATTAAGATTTGTGCTCTAGATCCTTAACCAGCTTTGTTGCCCTTCTCTGGACACACTCCAGCACTTCAATGTCTCTCTTGTAGTGAGACATTGCACAGAACTGAACACAGGATGCAAGGTGCGGTCTCACTAGTACTGAGTACAGGTGGACAATCACTGCCCTAGTCCTGTTGGCCACACCATTTCTGATACAGGCCAGAATGCTCTTGGCTTTCTCTGCCACCTCGGCACAAGCTGGCTTACGTTTAGCCAGCTGTCGACCAATTTTATTTAATTATCACGCTGTCTTGAACAGGAAGACACATCAAACATCGACAAGTTAGAGGAATTATTAAATAATGGAAGACTTAAAAGACTGGACAGCCTGAAGCCTGGACATCCCTATGGTTCTTAGGACTGATCTGTAAACTTGACCTAGAACTGCTATGCCCTGTTGCATTAGCTTTGAATCCATAAAAGTGAAAGTGTTGAAGTTCTAAGGCTCAGTTAGAATTAAACTTAGCTAGAGGTATTAAAGATAAAAGGAAGGGATTCCACAGGTACATAGCAAATGAAAAACACACTAGGGAGAATGTAGGCCCCCTCAGGAAGCTCTCAGGAGAACTGGCTACACAGGATTTGGAGAAGGCTGAGGTTCTGAATGACTTCTTTGCCACAGTCTTCACTGGCAAAGGCTCTGACCAAACCACCCAAGTCCCAGAAGGCAGGCGCAGGGTCTGTGAGAATGAAGACCTTGCACCCACTGTAGGAGAGGAACTGGTTCGAGACCATCTTAAAAATCTGAACGTGCACAAGTCCATGGGTCCTGATGAGATCCATCCACGGGTCCTGAAGGAGCTGACAAATGAAGTTGCGAAGCCGCTGGCCATCATATTTGAGAAATCACGGCAGTCAGGTGAAGTTCCCGATGACAGGAAAAAGGGAAATATAGCCCCCATTTTCAGGAACGGGAAAATGGATGACCTGGGGAATTACAGACCAGTCAGTCTCACCTCTGTGCCTGGCAAAATCTTGGAGCAGATTCTCCTGGAAAGCATGCTAAGGCACATGAAAAACAACAAGGTGCTTGGTGACAGCCAGCATGGCTTCCCTAAGGGGACATCCTGCCTGACCAATTTGGTGGCCTTCTATGATAGTGCTACAGAACCAATGGGCAGGGGTAGAGCAGTTGATGTCATCTACCTGGACTTGTGCAAAGCCTTCGACACTGTCCCACACGACATCCTTGTCTCTAAATTGGAGCGACATCAATTTGATGGATGGACCACTCGGTGGGTAAAGAACTGGCTGGATGGCTGCACGCAAAGTGTTGCGGTCAATGGCTCAATGTCTGGCTGGAGATCAGTAACGAGTGGTGTCCCTCAGGGATCGGTGTTGGGACCAGTCTTGTTTAACATCTTTGTCGCTAACATGGACAGAGGGATTGAGTGCGCCCTCAGCAAGTTTGCCGATGACACCAAGCTGTGTGGTTCGGTTGATACCCTGGAGGGAAGGAATGCCATCTAGAGGGACCTTGACACACTTGTAAGGTTTAACCATGCCAAGTGCAAGGTCCTACACCTGGGTCGGAGCAATCCCAGGCACAGCTACAGGTTGGGCAGAGAAGAGATTCAGAGCAGCCCTGTGGAGAAGGACTTGGGGGTGTTGGTCGATGAGAGAATGAACATGAGCCAGCAGTGTGCGCTTGCAGCCCAGAAAGCCAACCGTATCCTGGGCTGCATCAAAAGGAGCGTGACCAGCAGGTCAAAGGAGGTGATCCTGCCTCTCTACTCTGCTCTTGTGAGACATCACCTGGAGTATTGTGTGCAGTTCTGGTGTCCTCAACATAAAAAGGACATGCAACTGTTGGAACAAGTCCAGAGAAGGGCCACAAGGATGATCAGGGGACTGGAGCACCTCCCGTATGAACACACGCTGAGGAAGTTGGGGCTGTTCAGCCTGGAGAAGAGAAGGCTGCGTGGAGACCTCATAGCAGCCTTCCAGCATCTGAAGGGGGCCTATAGGAATGCTGGAGAGAGACTCTTCATTAGGGACTGTAGTGATAGGACAAGGGGTAACAGGTTAAAACTTAAACAGGGGAAGTTTAGGTTGGATATAAGGAGGAAATTCTTTCCTGTTAGGGTGGTGAGGCACTGGAATAGGTTGCCCAGGGAGGTTGTGAATGCTCCATCCCTGGCAGTGTTCAAGGCCAGGTTGGACAAGGCCTTGGGTGATGATTTAGCGTGAGGTGTCCCTGCCCACGGCAGGGGGGTTGGAACTAGATGATCTTTAGGTCCTTTCCAACCCTAACGATTCTATGATTCTATGATCAACATGAAATAAAGTTTATTTTTAAGATTTCAATAGAAAGCAAGCCACAAGTATCTAAATGAAGTAACAGAATTAGCACAAGGGTGAAACAGCGAACTCTCTTCCTGGTTAACATGATAAATACATTCTGTTTTTCTGAAAAGTTTCTGAAGTTTCAAACAAAGTGAAAATAGTAAACGGAAAGTAATGATCACGCATTATTAGCAGTAAATTGAAAGTGACAGAAAGAGGTGTAACAGCTTTTCATGCTACAGTATTTCCTGGTTTGTCTTTTTCAGTTTTTAATTAATTTTGTTGTTTTGCTTGTATGTGTTGCACATTTTCCAAAACAAAGCAACAAATTATTTACGTTGTCTATCATATACATGTTTTCTGTCATCATGCTGACTTTCCAGCATTTTCACAGAAGCAAAACACATTAGTCTAAAACTATTTATATACAATGAAGATCTTCATTCTAAAACAATTTGTCGTTACTTTGCATATTTTCTACATGAGCAAAGCTAACTTGCAGCAGTCTGTGCAGCAGTTTTCTGGGCTCCATTTCTAGACCCTCTTAATCTTCTACATATTTCTGGGATCATCAGGCCACTCCTGGGAAGCCTTTGAGGGACTTCACAGTAACTGCCATTTCCAAGAAGAGCTGGCTGTCTAGCTATAGAAGCTTTTAACAAGGTCTGCCAGCTGTTCCTGATTAGAGAGCATTCTGTTCCACCTGCCTCCTGATTAGCAAGGGAAGGGAACCCTTACAAGTCCTACAAAAAGGTCTCTGTAAGTGCCAAGCCTAGAGCACAGTCAATGAATGCAGCATTTTGTGCAGCAGTTTGCAGAGAAGTTGTGGCCAGAAGCTCTCTCTGTACATGTCCTCAGTAATTGTGGTGATGCGCAATCCCCAGCACACACTGGAGCAGCAACCCCAGCACATCAGAGTCCTTAACAAAGACTGTGCTCCTGAGGGGTGTGCAGGTCTTGGACTTCAGGGACACTGCTCCAAGAAACCTGGCCTAGTTGACCCAGCTGTGAAGGGCAATGGATGAGGTACCTCCAGAGGTTCCTCCAGTCTCAAAATAATGGCTACCCTTGCAGTACCTCACGTGTACTCTATTTCAAAGGTTTCAACAAAGTTGGGCTGAAAATATCTAGTGTAACAGGAACAGCAAGTTCAGTTGAGGCAGCCAAGAAAAACCTGTGTCTTCTACACAATTCTTCGTGCAGTTATGATGCAAGCAAATTCCAACTGAATCTAAAATCCTTCATCTCCTGCAGTTAGCATAAATTTTAGGCCCCCAACATCAAACGTTTTCTGTAGCAATTGCAGATAACCCTGAACTAAGACATTCAGCTCTCGAGTGAGACACTTAAAATAAGCAGGTGTTGAACCTTCCATTGGAGCCTACAAAGAGTTCAAGTTGAAGCAGACATTTTTGTCAACTGAAAGGCATCATAAACTCCATCATAGGTGAAAGCTGGGTCACATAAGAACGCGAACATCAGGCACCTAAATTAAGGTATACAGCACTTTTCAACTCACTATTAGACTTTTCAACCCATTATCAGACTTTTTCCCAAAGTCAGCATTTCAAGTTTTCCTACAGATTGAGTTACATTCCCTACTGACATATCCTCTTTGCAATTATCATGCATCTACTTGAAAAAAATTAAGCATATTAAGTTCTTAACTGCTATTTTATTGCACTGTAATAATAAGCAAATATAGAGCACAGTAAGTCAAAGCTTACAAGCAAAGCAGTGGAGAAAGACCAGTATAACTTCACCATCTGAAACTAAATGAAATGCAAGAAAGCACAAAGTGACAAAATTGAGCTTAAGTGATCAAAGTTCACATTGCTGAAAGTTAAAACTTTCAAGTATTCATATGTATTTACAATTTTCTTTAATGCATAATTTAAGAAAACTGCCTCCTTTCAAGTCCTTTTGGGTTTTTGTTGGATAACAAGACAGTTTCAGCAACAGAATCTACTCATGAATTTACAGTTCTCTAATGTCAAATTTAGAAGTTTTCTATCACAAATTCAAAACAGAAAAGACTTGCCTACATGAAGAGCAAAACATAGTTCTTTCTGCCTTCCATCTATTCCATCCAGTTGTATGCTCTTTCAAGTATCAATTTTTCAACTTCATTAATAAAGTCAACTGGCTGCACATGGCAGGAGATATTACGATCACCTATTTTTACTCATAGCGTTTCCTGGTAAAAACAAGTAGCTCCTGAATGTGTATGCCACATGCTTTACACAGCCTTATTACTTCAGCAGAAGACACAACCACATTTTTTTTATGCAAGGAAAGGGCATTTCTCCCCCTAGAAAATATGGAATATAGAACCCCTCCAAAAATTGCCAACCATAAGCTTCCATAAAAAGATAACCTTAATTACCAATATTCTGAAAAATCTGTTCTAAGCAAAGAACCATGATGGACTTCTGCTCTTTTACTTCACACTAGTATCAAGTTTTAAAAATGTTAAGCTAGGATCTTATAAGAATAGCATGAAAAACAAAGTTACTGCTTCTTTTGCGAGTGGGAGCAAAGAAGGAAAACAAAACCTGAATTATTTGCCTTTTCTTCTCCCCCTCTTCTGCTTTAAACTTCTATGACAAAGCTGCCATTAGTACACACAAAACGATGTTGATGCTGACAACTACTTCGACTGTTTTTCTATGTATTTTCTTCTTAATGGGTTCATCCATTGTAAGAGTTTAACAGTTCTGACATCATTTACTCAGGCACCAAAAACTAAAAGCAGGCACATCTGGCTATTATAACTGTCAGAATAATTACTTGACCATACTTTGAATAGTAACCAATATTCTCTGCAACACTCACTGTTATAATCAATATACTTCCTAGTATTAGGAGAAGAAAAATATAACTTGAGAAACAAATGTCAAGAACCGTTAACTTCAGTCTGATTAAAGGAAAGAATGACAGGTTCTGTTGTCTGGTCAGACAGCACTACAAAAGCTCGGTAACTCACCCCTCTTACCTCAAAACTCCAAGTTTAGTATACTGTGTATTAATTATTTGGAA
Source organism: Pezoporus occidentalis (assembly GCF_034315485.1). Taxonomy (NCBI): domain Eukaryota; kingdom Metazoa; phylum Chordata; class Aves; order Psittaciformes; family Psittacidae; genus Pezoporus; species Pezoporus occidentalis. The sequence continues at coordinate 112,517 of NW_026913693.1, read as the reverse complement.
TTACTACATATGAACTACTTAGAAGAAACCATACTCAAAATTAATTTCTCAAAGTAATAAGCTACAAGAACATTACTTCTCATTAATAACCTTTTTTCCTGAGAGAAATAGGACAGCTCACTTAATACTGAAGAATGAGAACAAATTTTTTAACAGTTTCTTATGTTCTTCTATAGCCAAACCTGATTTCCATTTAAAACAATACTGTGCTGAAAAATTTAATCACAGTATATCTAATAAAAGTACCTAGAGGAAAAACTAGTTCCTACAAATTAAGAGAAATAGAAAAATAAGTTGCCAAGTTTATCTTGCTATATATCAAGCAAATATTAAAAAGGCAGACAAATTTTTAACATAGGTAATCGGCTAACCAGGACCTATTCTAACTACATCTGGTTCAAGAGCAAACAGTCTATTAGTCCACCTTTCAAGTCTGTTTTTTTGTAGTCCGTATGTTACTAATAAAGAAAATGCATCACAAGACAACTCCAAATACCAAAGCCTTGCAGTTTCAGTCAGAACACTAGGGAATACAGGCTGGCCACCAGTCCTGCAAGCAAATACACACAGAAAAAAAACAACCAAGCTTATGTATCAGCCTTTACCCCCGTCACATTCAGAAATGTATTCAGGAGCTATTCCTGACGTTCTAAAGAATGCTGCTTATGCAAAGTACTCAAGCAGTAAAGGGCATAACTTTATTTTCACTATTCCATTAGTAAAGTGATATCACCAGGGCTTCTTCCATAGATCCAGTAATGCATGACTTGTTATTGCTGGTTCACTAAATACCAATATTAAAATAGGCCTTTTTTCTCCCTCTGCTTATCAGACACACTTTAATGTTTATTTTGCCACTTTTGTTCATCATTTTCATATTATTAGCAAATTGCAAACAGATCACTTACCTGTGACCAGGATGGTAAATGACAGTAGTTATTCCATGGGCATAATGGCTGCTAAAGCTGAAACTGTGACTTTCTTGAAAGCTTTGATTTGTTCCAACACTAAGTATGGGGAAAAAATATATACATTAGTTCAGATTTATTTTCTTTAAAGAGTGGAAAGAATTCCTGTGAAGCTCACTGTGCCTTCTCAAAGCAAGTGAAAATTTATGCTTACCTTACAAGGTAACTTCTCAGTTCTCCACGATAATTAACAACAAGAAGTTCAGCTGACCATTGGGCACTTGCTTTATATTCTAGAAAGATCAACCCAGCAATAGCATAACTCAGATCTCCCGGAAAACTTGCTGTCTTTACACAAAAACATAGACAGACATTGAGAGAAAGGAGAGTTAAAAATAAATAATAAATAAAACTTCATTACTGGAAGAATTAGGAAGTTAAATTGACTATATTGTATAAAAATGTAAAGGTTCATATTTCCATTAGTAACAAAATGCACTTCCTTTATCTTGATTTTAAAGAAATCCCAGTGCAGTCTTTTAAAAGTACCGAGTCTTCAACAGTCCACTGTACCATTCAATTTTTCCCAGAGGCTGGTGCGTGATAGCGGATGTGATATAACCACTCAATGTCATGCTCTTTGGCCCAGGTGTCTACTAGGTTGTTTTAAAAATGAGTCCTTTTGTCTGTATCAATGCTTTCAGGGGTGCCATGTTGTTATAAGACTTGTTTCTCGAGGCCCAGGACAGTGCTCTGTGCAGTGTCATGGAATGCCACGAGCCATGTGGTACCCTACTGTTACAAATTGTAATTACATGCACATACACTAATTGGGCAATTTTATACTTTCACAACCTGATGTACCTGAAGATCTATCACAATTGTAAGAAAAAAAAAAAAGAAAGATGAAGAATGTCATCCAGAGGGACCTTGACACACTTGTCAGGTGGGCTGATGCCAACCTCATGAAGTTTAACCATGCCAAGTGCAAGGTCCTACACCTGGGTCGGAGCAATCCCAGGCACAGCTACAGGTTGGGCAGAGAAGAGATTCAGAGCAGACCTGTGGAGAAGGACTTGGGGGTGTTGGTCAATGAGAAAATGAACATGAGCCAGCAGTGTGCGCTCGTAGCCCAGAAAGCCAACTGTATCCTGGGCTGCATCAAAAGGAGCGTGACCAGCAGGTCAAAGGAGGTGATCCTGCCCCTCTACTCTGCTCTCGTGAGACCTCACTTGGAGTATTGTGTGCAGTTCTGGTGTCCTCAACATAAAAAGGACATGGAACTGTTGGAACAAGTCCAGAGGAGGGCCATGAGCATGATCAGGGGACTGGAGCACCTCCCATATGAACATACGCTGAGGAAGCTGGGGCTGTTCAGCCTGGAAAAGAGAAGGCTGCGTGGAGACCTCCTAGCAGCCTTCCAGTATCTAAAGGGGGCCTATAGGGATGCTGGGGAGGGACTCTTCATTAGAGACTGTAGTGACAGGACAAGGGGTAACAGGTTAAAACTTAAACAGGGGAAGTTTAGATTGGATATCAGGAAGATATTCTTTCCTGTTAGGGTGGTGAGGCACTGGAATGGGTTGCCCAGGGAAGTTGTGAATGCTCCATTCCCGGCGGTGTTCAAGGCCAGGCTGGACAGAGCCTTGGGTGGCATGGTTTAGTCTGAAGTGTCCCTGCCCATGGCAGAGGGGTTGGAACTAGATGATCTTTAGGTCCTTTCCAACCCTAACTATTCTATGATATTCTGACTAGATGTAATAGCACAAAGGATATGCTTTGCAAGTGCTAAACATGACTTCAGTATAACATATCCATCATATGATAAACACTTCATAATACATTTGTGCACGGTATTCATACTGTAAGCCTTTATACCAAAGTAAGCTATGATTAACAGGAGGCCAAAGAGTGGAAATTGCCCTCTATGCTTACAAAATGTCCTACTATATTCATATTTAATCTAAGGGAGCACTTACTGGTGAAATGACTAAAAGCTCACTACCCATTAAGTCAAACACCCTCACTGTTCCAGTGCTTTCAGCATAAGCAAGTAATGTACAATCACGACTCCACACCACACGCCTCCACTGAGGGTTAGGATCCTTTGGCACTATGAAAAAGGAAGAAAGTTATTAAAAAGTCAAATATAAATATAACCCCATCAACAGAGCAAAAAGTCAACTACATCAAAAAACGCAGGATGCATAACATCATTAAAATGAGAGGGGAAAAAAAAAAAACACCTCCAACATCCATTATGTCTATCAAACCCATTAATTTTAACTACAATTTCATTTCAGATTCAGGTTTTGTATATTCATCGCAATGAAAAGAAGAGGGGGAGGAAGAGTAACAGAGCTAGTCACAAAGCAAAATTATTAAAGAGATTCTTTCCAATGCTTTAATAAGTTACGTTACCCTTGAAGTAAACTAGCACAGCCACTTAGCAATGCATTAATAGTAAACAATGATGACACTAAGTGATGATATAGAGGTTGCCATATTGTATACCTTGACATTTTCCAACTATGGATCCAAAGTCATCTTTTGCAGACCTGCAAAAAAGACTCATGGATTTAAATGAGAACAGAAAAAAACACCATTCAATATTCCAGAATAAACAGAACACTGTAAGGGCACAATTCAAAGGCCCCCATGTATTTAACTACTTGTTCAAAAAGGTAGGCAAGCAGCCTTCACTCTTAGGCAGCTACAGCAATTAACAATAGTATTTTAGAAACCCTCTTCTCAATGCATAAATAATACTACTAAATCTCTCAGTAATAACGCTGTTCAGATAGAATGCCAGCATTTCAGAACCTCAGCTTGTAACTTTAGGAAAAAAAACAATCAAAGTCAGTATTCTCTAGATTACAATTTTAGAAACAATGCAAGAATATAGTTATATTAATACATCTGAAACACAAGATTTATTTTATAGTCTATAAGCTGACATTTATTGTGCTCATACCACTTCTGATTGAACAATTTTCATACACTTGCTTCTTTTACATATAAATAGAAGGTCTGACCTTCTATCAAATGGATTTTTGTGAAGCAAGTAAACACAATCAAGATCCGTTGTACAGCTAAATGTGTTCTTGAACTGGCAAAGGAGAGCTTGTTGTTAGAGAGGAGGAGAAAAAGGGAGATCATCAGTCTTTACAGCAATCCACATAACTTGCAAAATGAAGTATTATATATGCCAACTACTCGATAGAGAAGCAGAATACTAACTCCTTGTCCCATTTCTTAGGAGATTTCTAGGGGGAACAGAAAGGCAAAGGTTAGAAAGACCATGATTTGGGTTTAATATTCTGAAGCATCTTGATTGTTTTCTTTCACATCTTGAAAAGAGAGAGGTACAGGTAAAAACATAAAGCTTACTTATAACATTTATAATTGTGGAGCATTCTGAGGGTGGGTGGAAGTTTTTTTGTTGTTTGGTTTTTGTTTTGCTTTGTTCTTTAATGGGGAATGGCCAAGAACTAAGAAGAAGAGAAAGCTTCCTAAACGATAACATATTTTAAGATTATTCCACAGATGACTTTCACAGGTATGGTTAGTAAATTACTAGAAACACTCTTAGAACTCCACAACTGTGATCATGAAGCAATAGATAACACTAAGTTACCTGATTTCTACACATTGGTCTTGAACAACTGCCAACAATTTACCATTGCTGAAAGAGAAAAATAGAAATGTGAAAAAAAAATTCAAAGTCCAGTCCTTACAGAATGTGCATAAGAGCTCTACGTCCTTTTCTGCAAGGTTAGATATAAATTTCCTCTTTCATAAACAACAACAATTGGGAAATACCAATTTTTATTAAAAAAAAAAAAGGCACTGCTATAATAAGATTCTCTTTGTGTCACCAAAATGTATCTGCTATTCTCTATAGTGGCACAAAGAGAATGTAAACAATGTCTAAAATCTTGCTGCAAGGGAGATCAGAATCCAGTGTTGCTTAAGGATCATTTTATAACAGCACTACCTAAGTTATGTATTGCTTTATCTGGAATAAACAAGTATCACGCTTCCATAAGCTACACAGTCTCCTTAGTTGCACGTCTCCTGTCTTAGTACCTAGCATACAACATCGCAACTGGCATGCTGTGCAACCAAAGGGATCATCACTTCCCTCAAAAATCACCATCTCTCTCAACAGTACAGAGCTCTTAGTGAAGCACTGATCATGTTCAGCGATAATACACAGCACACTAAAACATCCCATACTACCTTCACGCCACTGAACCATTCTTCTGTACATATTTATGCTTATTTTCAAGAGCAAATGATCTCACTGATGCTGCTAAAATTACTGAAACACCTGGTTCTAGCCTTAGATCTCCCACTTCTCTATACATACAATAGCAGATAAATCTTGAGGGTATGCATTCACTTTCCTCAAATTTTAAAATAAGCAGCTTATATTACATATTCTGATAAGTTTCAGATCTTTAACTCACCTAATTCAGGACTTGAGTTTGAGAATGACTGCAGCACAAGCCACTTTACCTCAAAAGCTAGAAGGATATTCTTTAAGTAACCTGGCCTATGGAAGGTGTCCCTGCTCATGGCAGGGTTGCTGGAACTAAATGTTCTGTAAGGTCCCTTCCAACCCAAACCATTCTATGATTCATACCTGAATGAGATGCATTAAATAAGAGAAGCAGCATGGAAGCCCCTAGGTAGCAAACTGACCTTTATTTACCAAGGCTACCTGTGAAAGCCTCCAGCACTTCCCTTGACCAAAGAGAATAATGTCTTTAGCATGATATTAACTCAGCATTCTTGCCAGTGGAGACAGACGGAGGAGGAAAGGAAGCATTAATACATTCACTACCACCAAAAATTGAAAAGCATGTAAGCTGGTTACCTTGCAAGTACTAGGTGCCAGCTGATCTGCTTATTAACTAGACGAACCAGTCCAGTGGGCAAAGAAAACTTTGCAGGGCTGAAATTACAAAAAAAATAAGCAAAATCAGAACGTACACATAACAAAAGCAGTACCTGAGATACACAATATTCTAAACAAATATTCAGTTTTACTTCTATTAAGAATAGCTTCCCATCAAATAAAAAAAACTGCATTCCCAAATAAAAATATTAAGCACTACTTTCATCAAACCTACCTGTACCAGATGTACCGAAGCAAAAACAATGCAGGACCTGCAATGGAAAAAAAAGAAGCAAAAATTACATCTCTAGCAGCTTTAAACATTCTCCAGCTTACTGCAGTCTCAGAAATTTGCACAAAAGAAAGATGTATTAACAGAATAATCTGTCCTTGGCCAATGATTTCTTATATTACAGTAAATGCAAATGGCAAACAAAAAAAATCACTACCTATTTCTGGAAATTCTAAGAGAAAATGCAGTTCAGTTACTGCATGAACCAAGAGTTGAACAGCAATGAAATATAATCAGAATGTAAATGTTCCTTATAGAACTAACTAGCAAACAGCCCAATGCAAGAGCTTGAGAAGAAAAAAAACAAAAAAAAAAAACCGAAAAATATTTTGCGAAACACAACAGAGCTTCTACACTTCTTAGCCACCACTCCGCTTATTAGTTTGTCCCAATAAGTTACTGGAGACAAGAAAGCTCACAAAAACGACATTAAAAAAACACAGTAATATTGATATTCAGAAAACACCTTCCTGGAAACACATGCTGCACTTTATTTCCATTACACGCACCACCTTAAAAAGCAGCAGTTGTAAATTTTGCAAGCAATCCACACATTCTCATGAGCCATAAACATAAGACCAAGTCATATTTACCTGTAACTGCTCTAGTGATGATAAATGATGCACCATGTTTTCTATTGCCTCTTGGCTGCAATTAAAGCAATAATGGTCAAACACTGTTACACATTTTAATTTAAATACAACATTCATACGTATGTTCACTTACCAAATTTAAGTTGCCTGCTAGCCTACAGGTTCCTTTTGTATTTTCTATTATTTGCAACTTCATACAGTGAGTAATTTAACTGCATAAGCTAAAACAGGCTATAAAGCCAAATATTTTAAGTGCCAAGATGTAATAAACAAAATGTACTACAGGTTGTCTATTGATTCAGCTTTGCCTTGCTCTCTGATTTGACTTCTGATTATGTTCTCCTGTAAGGTATATAAATTATTCTTTCTATGCCAAAGTGAATGCCAGATTGATCTGTAATGCCCAGAAATTGAAGCAATTGGCATTCTGCATATTATCCTAATATATAACTGCTAAGCTACATAAAGACTGCTCATGCAAGTTTCAGAATTATTAAGAAAACAAAAGAACTTCTAAAGAAATACTCTTTTTATATCAATTGGTGATAGATAAGACAGCCACTTGGATCACCAGGTTTACTCCATACCACCTCACATAGCCTTTCTAGCAGTCCTGCTCCTCTTAAGGCGGAGGGAACTATGCTCACTATATAAATGAAAGCATTCTCCAAACACAAAGAAATATAAAATAGCATATACTGTATAGTCTTAGCTATAAAAAGAGATAAAATTATTTCCCAATTGGAAAGTAGGAAAAAGGTATTAAACAGAAGACAAGAAAGATAACCAATAAGGAAAGCAAATATTCAAAATAAGCAGTCAAGCCTATTTTGCTTTTCCAGCGAAAACACTACAGCACCACAAACTGAACAATAAAGTAATGAATTAATTTCCTCTTGAGTATATAATACATAGAGCAGATCATTACTGGTTAACTGAAATATTCAGACCTCTCACTCCAAATTACGGAGCAGCAAACATTGATAAGAAACAAAAATTTATCAAACTTCCGGAGTATGTCCATGTTAAAAAAAAAAACAAACTCCAAAAAATTTAAGTTACTCAAGTAAAGATTAGCAATTTTCCATGCCAAGTTTGCCATCCAGAAATAGTCTTTCAAATAATGAGGTTGTCATCTCACAGCACATAAGAAACCAACGCAGCTGTACTGATAATATTTCAAATTCAGGTTGATCAACCAGGGTATAATAAGGCATTACAGTAAAATAAATGAGAGCATAAATTATTTCGTAGTACCTCAGGGAGAGCTGCAGTTTCCTAGGGAGGTTAAAAGCAGAACTTGTTAAAATTTTTGGATTTAAGAAAAGCTCCCAGTAAAAAACATTTCAAAAAATTGCTTATACTTCTTCAGAATTTTTCTGAATATTCTTAAGTGTCCACTTCTGAGACTAAACTGCAGGCTCCTACCCCATGCATCTTAAACCCTTCGCAAAGCTGATTTGCTCCAAAGACCTACATTTTGCTTTTTATAGGGTATTCTAAGCACCTCAGCAACACCAATAGCTACCATACCTGCTGTACTTTCTTAACGCATTCCCATTTGCAAAAAAAACTTCAAGTTCTCCTTTGCTAAAGCATTCCAGAAATAAAACCTAAGTAACTTCCGTGCTGACAAACCACCCACTTAGTTTTGGATTTTGGTGCACGCTCAGCAAACTTACGGGGAGGTGGGAAGAGAGTGTTGGTAAAACCTCAAATCTTTAGATGGCAATGAAAAAAAAACACAGAATCAAGTGATATATTTGATACATTTCAGAAAATATACGGTACTTGTCTACTGGAGAGAAGTTCAGTCTGTCCGTATTCCCTGAATGACTCCATGAGTCCTCCTGACACCTCCACAACCAATACGTCATTCTTTATTTTCACTGATCAGCTACTCAGTAATTCTTTTTGTTCTCATTATTCTCATTCCCAAACTGTGCATTATACACAATTGCATCACTACACCGAATACAGGCTGCTTGATTTCTACACCATCTCTTCTCTGTCATTGCATGAGTCCTGTTTTACAACTAGCTTATTCCCCACCCTTACCTCCACCGCCCCGCTCTCAGGCTTGGGAAATTCAATACAGGTGAATGAGAATATTAACAGGAACAAAAATTAAAGCTAATTTGGGGGTCCATCTTAAGAAAGCCATGCCAGTTTTATCAGTGTCTTGAATGTAATAAAACTTCACATATTCACCGCAGAAGTCATTTTCCCATCATCATAATCACAGTTTTACGTGCTTAGCACTCTGCAACTAAAAATGAATCATCCTAAATGCCATACCAGAAATATAAAACAGAGTCAAGAGACCAGTTAAAAGTTTTTTTAAGGCCTTGCTTTGTATCCTAGACAACTGCATAGGAAGACATTTCCTACTGCGGCATTCAGCTTCCTTTCCCCTTCTGCTGTCCCTCACCTCACTCATTCCAAACCATTCAGCTTTATAAGAACTCAGGCAGGAAGTGTTTTGTGACTTCTTTTTGAAACGCGTCATTAAATCAGGATTAAAAGAGACAAATGTTCTAAAGGGAAAGTCATAGTCACCTAAATAACATCACTGTTAAGGCACCTTACAGCAAAAATTGAATCATGTTGGCAAAATAATTTGTTTGCTTATGTATGTCAGCATAAAATCCATTTCCCACTAAAACTGTACAAAGATTATTAGAAGCGTCCCTTGGCTACTGACAGTCTTCAAGAAGGATGTAAATCCAAACAAACAAGTATAGAGAGGGATCTAGTTTTCCTCACACAAGGTAAGCTCGATAAAGGCCATGTTTCTACCAGGACAGCTGCCACTACTCTCAGTACAGCTGTTTCTGGAAATGAGACCAGGATTTCATTACATCTTCCTTCCTATCAACTCAGTAGTAAAACCAAGTATACACAGTTTATAGTTAATAAGCAGAGAAGACCCAAGGCACCCCAGACGGCACACACCAGAGTGACAAGGCGGGGATTAAGTGACACAAGGCCATGTCAGGAATGGGATGCCCGCAGGGGTGTTTCCTGTGATTGCCCGTGCTGCACTAGCCGCTCTTGTGCGCATCGGGAACGGGCAGCCCGGTGAGCCTCCCTGGAGGCAACAGCCCGTCCCTGCGGCCTCCGTGGCCGGCAGCCTTCCCCAGCTGCGGGCTGCCCGGCCACGGGTCAGCAGGGCGAATCCCCGCCGGAGCCGACGTGGCCGGTCAACACCCAGCACCCGGCCAATGCAGCAGCGACACGCACCTGCACCTCGGTCTCTGGAGGCCACTCGGTGTTAACCAGCAGGTCGTACAGAATATTCTCCTCCTCGTCCTTTTCCTTCTCACCACCACCAGCCATCACCTTCCCTCTCAGCGTCAGTTCCCCGCGCTCCCCGCCGCCGAGGGCGGCTGCCATGCTGCTCTGTCCCCACCCACCCAGCGCCGCAGCAGCGACGGTGCCCGGCGAAGGCCAAACTAGTAACACCTGGCCGTTCAGTGCGGGCCGGAGTATTGAATTACGCCACCGCTGCCGCCGGCTGCGACTCGTTTCGCCGCGAAGCGAGAGGCCTTCTCCTTCCCTGCCCGACAGGCTTTAGAGCCCTGAAAGGGAGACCTTGAAGCTGAGGGCAAGGGAGCGAGGCTGAAGAGCCTTCACCTCCTCAACTAGGGCTGAAGGATAGCAGCTGCATCTGCAGAAACACAGAATCATACACTCAGCACAATTGGAAAAGGCCTTTAAAATCATTGAGTCCAACCATTAACCCAGCACTGGTAAGTCCGCTATGTCACTAAGGGCCTCGTCTACATGGTTTTCAAACACTTCAAGGATGGTGATTCCACCACTTCCCTGGGCAGCCTGTTCCAATGCCTGGCCACTCTCTTGGTGAAGAATTTTTTTCCTAATATCCAATCTAAACCTCCCCTGGTGCAGCTTGAGGCCATTTCTTCTTGTCCTATTGCTTGTTAGTTGGGAGAAGAGACCAACCCCCACTTCTCTCCATCCTTTCATGTAGTTGTAGAGAGGGATAAGGCCCCCTGTGATCCTTCTCTTCTCCAAACTAAACAATCCCAGTTCCCTCAGCCATTCCTCCTCAGACTTCTGCTCCAGTCCCTTCACCAGCTTTGTTTCCCTTCTATGGGCATACTACAGCAACTCAGTACCTCTCCTGTAGATCACTGATAAAGATATTAAACAACACTGGCCCTAATACCGAGCCCCGAGGGACACCGCTAGTGACCAGTCACCAACAAGATGTGACAGCCAGTAGTATCCAATCCAGCAAAGAATATACCTCTCTCCACATCACGAGCAGCCAGTTTCTCCAGGAGAAAGCTGTGGTAGAGTGTTACACAGTCTGTCCCTCATCAACCAGACACATTGTCATAAAAGGAGATCAGGCTGGTCAAACAGGACCTGCCCTTCATGAACCCATGCTGACAGGGCCTGATCCCTGTTCTCCCGCATGTGCTTTGTAATCTTAGGATCCATGAGCTTCCCCAGTGCAAACACACATTTTGTGTTTAAAACATAAGTGTGATAAACACATAAATGTATTGGCTTTTGCAAATCATAGGTGTGGTTATCTGGATATAACTGTACCAGTTTACAATAACAGAAACAAAACTCGCTAAAGACACAAGACTAGACAACAAGTTAAAAAGGTTCAGATCTCTTGATCAAAGCAGAGTCACATAGCAAAAGAATTTGTAAAGGTAAAGGGGGGGGGGGGGAGGGGGCTTGATATAAGGAAAGCTAGTTAACACAGTTAAAGTACTTTTTAGCTTAACTTCGGTTGTAGAAAGAGAACAATGTTTATGTTGTAAGTCTGTGGAATGTAGTGGCCCCACTAAACATGAGCTAATTGTTTCACTCTAGTCTTCTAAAGTATCTTTAGTTTTAAAGAACAATGTTTGTGTTGTAAGTCTGTGGTGAGATAACAGGATTTAGTGGCCCCACTAAACATGAATTTCATACCATCCTTCTCATTATCACTTAGAGACAGAGCCTCCCAAACATCTGCTAGCTTGGGATACTCCTTGTCTGCCCATCCTGCAATCAATTTTGCAGGAAGGTCACACTGTTTTAAATCTTTTCTAGTTATCAGAATAATTACAGATATAGCTGGTTGTGTGATTACTGGGGCATCCAACTGTGCCAAAGGTGAAAAGTACACTGTGAGGAAGACTGCTTACTTCACCTTGAAGACCCCTACTCACAAGAGGAAGACTGTTTACTTCACCTTGAAGACCCCTACTCACAAGAGGAAGACTGCTTACTTCATCCTCAAAACCCCTGCCCACAATCACCTCAGAGAAGTGCACAGACTCCAAGAGGAGGAGACTTATGATAATAAATTCTTGGAGCTAGTTATAATACCCCCGCCTATATGCAGGAATTATGAATATGTATGTAACTAATGTAATAGTGAAAGTATATAAACCTGTAACAAATACTAATCACTTGCGCCCCTGGCTACAGTCATGCGCCCAGCGCTGTTGCTTTTGCTTTATTGACGTTGTCCCTCAATAAAACCTTGTTATCTCGTTTAGAGGAGTGAGTTCGTATTTCACAATAAGTTACCGTGGGTGCAAACTCGACTGCCTTTCATGACTTCACTGCCTGAAGCCACAGCTATGAGGCCCAGCACCACAGACATATACTCACAGAATCAACTGGTTTGGAAAAGACCAGTAAGATCATAAGGTCATGGTCAAGCTTTGATTTGCAGGGGAGAAAAATACACCGGGCTTTCAGAAAATTGATAAAATCGTGAGCGGGTGACCAGAGTGGACCCTAAAAACCCGGAAACGTAACAAAAGTAATTCCTCCTTCGATTCTGCCCTCGCTGTATTGTGTAGCCTATGCCGACGGGCGCACAAAGGGGCGGAACGGGCGGAGCGCTGCCTTTTCCTCCCGCCCGGCGCCGTAAAGCCGCGGACGCGCTCGGCGCCTGCGTCCTGTCGGTTGTGGTGTTTGTGGTTGTGCGAAGATGGCGGCGTTTTCGGGTACGTGGTGCCGGGGCGGAGGGTGGGGGGTGTCGGCTCTGCCGCCGGCAGCAAAGCACAGGGAGAGCCCTCTCGGTTCTGGACGTGCCGGCGCCTTTCGAGGCTGGCGACTCCGGATCCTGCCGCGCTGGGCGGACCCTTTCAGCGCAGCACGCAGCTCCTCGGGCCTGCCCCGGTGTGGACCCGCAATGGTGTGACTTACCACGTAGCAGGCTTAAGGTCGAAAGTGGGGAGATGAGGGTGATCTTCCCTGCTCTTCGTGCTTTTGCAGGCCTTCCGAAGCAGTTATCTGATCGGTTTACGGGTTTTAGTATATGTGTGTGCATGCATTTGCAAATTGCTGAAATGTTAGACTTGCTCCTCAGGCTTACTGGTTCCTAGAACAGGACGAGCATCATAACTAGCTAATACCTGAATTTTATAGAAGTATCAATATAAACTGCAATCTAAAACCTTAATGTTAAAGGTGGGAACATAACTCTGTTTCCCGCCTCCCCGCACATTTATTCAGACGTAGACAACCACTCAACATTAGAGTACTGTAAAGTTTTAATGTATGTGAGGTTTTTAATTTGTTTCTTTTAACTGAGTTCAGTGCCATTGTTTGATCAAAACCAAAAAAAAAGTTTGAATTGCACTATGTGAGCTGGAAGAATATTAAAAATGGGGGAAAAATAATGTAGGGATTTAAGTATAATTTGCAATCAGTAGCTCCTTTTTATTGTTATTGCAGTACATTTTGCTTATGTGGATTATACAGTTTTGTAGGAGTATAGTCTAACATTTGAAAATATTAAAGCTTTCTGAAATCATGTTAGAAATAAAACATGTTTCTTATATGTGTTATAGCAAACGGAGGAACAATTTTTGACTGCATGCATCCATATGTCTCAGTAGATCTTTCTGTATATGTGAAATTCAGAATGCGGCAGTGTGTAAAAGCTTTCTGTAAAGAAAGGTGCATACTTGTATTTAAATTGACTTAAAGTAACTCTATGCATCTGAAAAGATAACTAGTAGTTAAATTCTTGGTTTGATGGTATAATCGTTTGGGTTGGTAAGGATTGCCCTTATTGCAAGAGTATTTAGTTTTTAAATAAATAGATTTTGTTTATCAACATACAGACATTATTATTCTGTGGCTTCATATTTAACTTGTGTCTGAGATCTGACCATCAGACCTTAATACGGGTTTGCCAGAAGAGGGGGATCTAAGGAAAAAAAATCTTTCAAAATCAAAGCGTTGTGTAGTTAATATATGTGCTGTGTGTAAGGCAAGATACAGTAAAAAAAAAATCGATCATCTAAAATTTCAGTCCTTATACGGTACAGTTTTTCCTTTTTTTTTTCCTTTGGGGGGGGGGGCAGGGGTTGGTGTTTTTTTTTGGGGGGGGGTGTTTTTTTTTCTTAACTGCATCTCAGCAATGGAGACAGGATATTTGTGATTAACGAAGTCTTCTCTGTTGTCTGCGTAGGCAGTTTCCTTAAATGTGCAAAGATAAGTACCGTGCCCTTGAAATGGTACTCGGTTCTGGTGTGTTTGCTTTGCTGCTTTGTCAGCACCTGTCCGTGTGCTGAGTATATGCCTGACTTAACTCTGCTGTAAATGGGGAGAACTGTCAAAACTGTATGTGGGGAAAGAATAATGTTTCTTGTCTGTCATTTGGAGTTCTATAGAGAAGGTTGCATATGCTGAAGTTTTGTGGTTGGTTGGGGTTTTTTATTACTTTTGCGTGTAGTTGGAACTCTTGACACTTGGAAATCTTTTAGGCTATGTTGAGGTAAATAGCACTGCTTGTTCCTTTTTTCTTGTCTTACAGAAATGGGTGTTATGCCTGAGATAGCTCAAGCAGTGGAGGAGATGGACTGGCTGTAAGTAGAAATGCATTTCGGCCTTGCAAAATCTAATTTGCCTTTCAGTGTAATATGACATGCTTCTTAAAATAGCTCTGCTGTCACATTAAACAAAGCAGATCAGTGTTTAACTGTCATTGCATCTTGTGAACTTTTTTAGTGTGAATGGCTGAAGAACACAAATTGTGACTGCAGTGGTAACATTTAAACTTGGCAAAGCAAAGCATGACTGCTTATACTTCAGTGTCATTTGTTTGGTAAAAGCCTCTGCTTCTGCCTCTGTGCTTCTAGTTTGTTTATTATGTATTGTGGGATTATTGGATGAAATGTTATGATATAATTGATGCTAGTTTTGTAAATGTTTTCGAGAGTGTGGCCTGAATTTGTGTTTTTCGAAGTTGATGCTTGGTGTCAGTCTTCTACAAAAGTAATTCTTCCTGGTTTTAGTTACTGGTTTGTCTAACATTTGACTTCAGAGCTTGTTTTGAATTGTCATTCAGAATTTTATCAGTATGCAAATCTTAGTTTGTGTAGTTTTCCAGTTCTGAATAGGAATTTTGTAAATGAAGACTCTGTAAGTGGCTTTAAAAGGGAAGCTTAGTGATGTGAGATGTAGCCTTCTTGAGGTGTGGCTGAATCCACTGCATACACTAGTCACTCCCTGTCAGAGTACCTCTCCTTCTAAATAGAATCTATTTCACTTCCTTAGCTGCAAGCCAGGAAGAATAACATTTACCTGTTAATTTCCATCTTGTAGATGACCATGGTGAGTGCCTATATAAGCAAAAAATCCTTTCTCTACTGGTAACATCAGTTGTGTTAATGTGTTCTTTCCTGCAGTCTTCCTACAGATATCCAGGCAGAATCCATCCCACTGATCTTGGGAGGTGGTGATGTACTTATGGTATGTACGTGGGATAGCCCTATTCCTAGAAAGCCTGTGTGTTTCACTTATTTGTGCAGTCAATTCCCTTCTTTCTAGAAAGGTCCATAGTTAGTCTAGATTTACTGTCCTGCTTCCGTAGAAAGTATATTTATATTTTTAGCTAAAAACCTCTTTGGGTTCCTGATGTGTTTCCAACTGTTCTTGCAGATGGGATTTATTATTTTTAGGCTTTGTTTTTTGACTACTTGACAGGCATGGCCACATGAATGAGAGCAATTTGATTTAATCTGCTCTCCTTTTTGTTGTAAATATCTGGCATAGATTTGCATGGAACTGCATTTGTTTAGGCAGTGATACTGCCTAAACAAATGCACCATTATTGATAACCTTGAAAATGGCAGATTAGTATTCTTTGTTAATCATATCTTTGGTAGATCTCCATGTTCTTGATTCCGTAACCAAATAGCAGTTCCTATAATCTTCTGTAGTGCTTCTAGCAATCAGGCATACATAGATAGTTTTTCTGGTGGACTCTGGTAATCTTTTTTAAAAATTTTTGAAGTGTATTGTAAAGGTTTTCTGTATTTAATATTCACCTATAATTAGTGTGAAGCAGTAACATTACTCTCTGAGATTTTCTGTATTATGCCAAAGTAACAGTAAACTTAGTTTACTGAAATAAAACTGTAGAACAGTCCTTCTAGTCCAAGTTGTAACTCTGGTTAAACTCTTAATATTTTCTTTCTATAGGCTGCTGAAACAGGGAGTGGAAAAACTGGTGTAAGTAATCAAGTTTAAATTAGCAGAAAATCTTTTAAGTGGTGAGAGGTCGTATGTTTGTGCACGTGTAAATACAAGGAGAACACGCATATATGTGTTTACGTATTTAAGCAGTATTAATAGTCTTTACAAACGTGTAGGCATGTTTTAAAGTGTTTCTGGCTATGAGTATTGTACTTGAAAACTAGGCTGACTGTATATCTTTAAATGTCCATAAAAATTGTGGAATGAAAATAGTTTTCTATTTTAGGCTTTTAGCATTCCAGTTATCCAGATTGTTTATGAAACACTGAAGGACCAGATGGAAGGCAAGAAAGGGAAAGCAACTATTAAAACTGGTGGGGCAGGTAAGTTTTCATATGTCACACTCCTCAAGTTTGGAGCACTGTTACTTCATGTCAATTCTGTTGCCTCTTAAATTAAAGTTAACCTAACTTGCCATTAGATAAGTGTTTTTTCTGTAATTTGGCATAATTTAAATAGAATATCATCACCCCTGACTTTAAAACAGCAAATGTAAATTTCCTGGTGGAGTCACAGAAAGAAACGGGACCCTGTGGAGAAGGACTTGGGGTTGTTGGTTGATGAGAAACTTAACAAGAGCCAGCAGTGCACGCTCGCAGCCCAGAAAGCCAACTGTATCCTGGGCTGCATCAAAAGAAGCTTCCTTAGTAATCCTAATTGAAATGGTATCTAGTATTAAAAAAAAAAAAAACTTTATATTGTGGAACCTGTAGGTTTCATTGCAACATAATATTTGGCATATGAAAAATAAAGACAGAAACTTTGTGTGTATGTGTGTGTGTCTTAGCTCTTCATTAGTGACATATTAAGTGAAAATACATTAATGTAAAATTGGAACAGAAATAGCAAATACATGTTGGATTTATTGCTCTTAATGTAGTCTTGGGTATTTTCTAGCTGGATTTGGTTGTGATTATGTAGAACTCTGATTTATTTCTTAAATGTTTTAATTTCCAGTAGTATTTTTAAATAACTTAATCTGTGCTCAGCATTCATGGAACACCTTTGCATTTTGTATCTGTGTCTCTCCTTCAAGCTGTAAGCATTCATTTTCACCTCATCATTTAAACAAAGATGTGTCCCCAGAAAAATAAGCCAAACACTGTAGAGCCAATGTGAACTTCAGATTTGAGTATTCCATTCTTAGCTTGTTGGTTTAATGCATTTATAAGTTTTTGGTTTTTTTTTTTCTGTTTTCCAAACTTAGTGCTCAATAAATGGCAAATGAACCCATATGATAGAGGATCAGCTTTTGGTGAGTTGTCTCAATGTTCACTTGGTAATGTTTATTTGATGGGAAAATAAACTAGAACAATGCATGAAAATTTCTTTTAAAAGGAGTTAGAATTTCTTTAACTGAAACTGTTTTGTAATTTTCAGCAATTGGATCAGATGGTCTGTGTTGTCAAAGCAGAGAGATAAAAGAATGGCATGGATGCAGGGCAACTAGAGGTGTGACTAAAGGTAGGTATAAAATTATGTATTTTGGAGACTCTTCTAGAAGTTTCAGCTGATACAACCTACATTTCACCTGTTGTAAATGTAGGTGGTTGCATATAAAACGTAATATCCATCTGAGCAGATATGCCATTACTCAATGTATTGGTGGCAGGAGACTTTGGGATGACAAATACACACCTTGTTTTGTAAATGACCTTTTTCCTGATGTGGGATTGAGCTAGAGGAGACAATCATAACTAATATTCATTAGAATGCATTTTATTAAAGTGTTACTAATAGGAAAATATCTACTCATGCAGTACTGTCAGTTGTTTCCTTGCACACTTCACAGACACCTGCATGCACAAATGTCATGGTTATATGGTTGGAACAACAGTTGAGAGGCCAACCCTAACTATTTACTTGGAAGTAGAGTCATACTGATACTCCAGTAGTTCTGGATGGGTGTTCAGAAAGACTCAAGCAGCCTCATTTGATCTGGTGTGCAGGTAATCCTGTAGTCTGTCTGTACGTAGAAGACAGTTGGATGCGGTTCAAGTTACACAGCTGGTTGTTGATGCTATAGTGCATGATCATGATCTTGTTTGGCAGACCACTGATGTTCTGAGTTTATCAGTTCTTGTGGATTCAGTAGAACTGGTCTCTCTAGCTTATCACTCCTTTGGAGCCTTTCACACACTACCTCTCCTCTCAGCATGTACTTTTTTTATTGCCTGCTCTTTGATAATCTGTTTCTTCATTACATACATAGGTACATAGAGAATCTTTTCACACTTGCACAATAGGGGATTTTATGGCACTTTCAGAAGGGGTGGAAATGTAGGCTTGTGTAATCTTGGAAGAAGCCAAACTGAACCACCTTGAAACTGAATTGAAATTTAAGTATTTTCAATTTTTTTCTTTCTCTTTTAAAGGGAAGTACTACTATGAGGTTTCTTGTCATGACCAAGGCTTGTGCAGGGTTGGTTGGTCAACTATGCAGGCTTCGCTTGATTTGGGTGAGTTTCCTTCAGAGGAAGAACAGACAGTTTTTATATTCACATGGAATGGTTAAAGTCCTGCTCTGGTGTTGCAGAGGGTGGGCTCCTGAGGAAGGACACCGGTATTGGGGAGTTTAAAACACTTTTATGTTCTTCCTGCAAGAGGAGAGATCTGCTTACGTGTCAGCAATGTTTCTTGTTTCAAGCAACTGTTGCCATTTTATTTCAATTTTTTTAATGAAGGTGGCTGAAAACTGGTAAAATCAGAAAATGTGTTGGTACAAGAATACTTGTTTAGCACGTATGAAAGCTGGAAGTATTCAGTACTGTGCTGTTGGGTTTGGTTTTTTGTTGCTTGGGGTTTTTTTTGTTACATTTTATAGCGTTAGAGGTTTTGGTTGCCAGTGCAAAGACAAGAAAACATAACCTGTCAACCAGAAGATAAAAAACTTGTCCTTTGTATTGTCTTCAGGCACTGATAAATTTGGCTTTGGCTTTGGTGGCACTGGTAAGAAATCTCACAACAAGCAATTTGACAGCTATGGTGAGGTAAGCTTGAATTCCATATTGATAGAAATACTAAGCATTTTGCATGTTGGTTCTGTGCTGTAACAATCAACTGTCTTTTGTAATAGTGCTTACTTTTAAGGGAATGTCACTGGGCAAAAATACCATGAAACATTGAACATTTTGGGATAGAAACACAGTAACAGATCTAACAAAATCGGTTATCAGCTTGAAGCTTATGACTGTGGCTAGACTGCAAATATATTGACTCTTATTTGCAAGATAAACCTTTTCTGCATGTTACAGGTTGCAAGTTAACTGATCTCTTGGATTTATTTCTTGACTCATTTCAGCCTTAGCTTGAATAACACCATTCCATCTGTATACATTGGTGACTGTCTAAGTGAGGGCATCATATCCTGCTTACTGGTAGTCAAAGTAGAAATAGTCACGCAACTCGAGTGTGTCAAAACGCACACTTAATGCTAATAAGATGTTATGCTCTGTATTTCTGGCTCTTGAGTTGGGTTTGTCATTAGAACTGTCACCTAAATGTACATTTCTGAAAATATCTACCAGGAATATCTGTGGTGTTTTTTGTGTAGTGTGCCAGTCAGAGTTCAGATGTTTAAGCATAATTCATATAAATACAAATAATACAACCAAAACTTAAATGTTTGTGGCACTAATGAACTCTCAATGCCATAAAACTTGAACTTTTATGATTATTGTAGGTTTTTATAGTAGTGACTTCTGAGCTGTTGAATTAGAACGTTTTATAATATAGATTTTATTGCATAGTTGTGCAGTGTACAGATTTCAAGATATTTAAATGAAGTCTTTAAGTATATGTAACATGCATATAGTACCTTCTGCAAGAGTTAAGATAGTCAAAACATGTTCCTGTTACCGAGTTTGGTGCTCTAAGCTTAGATTTGCGTTGTCTAGTAAATGCCCGATAAATGCACTTTTCCACAATGCAGAGCTCCTTCAGGTAAATGCCTTAAATTTATCACTGTCAAAGTGTTTGGCTTTAGAGTAAGTTTAAAGCAGCAACAAATCTTTAAATATCAAAGATAAATAGGGCAGTTTACTGAAGATTTGCAATGAAATAAAAGTATGCATGCTACATACAGTGGTATTGTTGGAATAAATTGAAATTCTCAAAAATTACCATTTAGTAAGAAGTGGAAACTGTGAAGTTGATAGTCTAAGCGCTTAGTTTTCTTAATACAGTGAACACTAAAATGTCTTATCTTCGCAAACTTCTCTTTGTTACAGGAATTCACTATGCATGATACAATCGGGTGTTTTCTAGACATAGATAAAGGGCAAATAAAATTTTCCAAAAATGGTAAGTTTTATTCACTTTCTTCTTTAGAATTTTATTGGGATGCTTATACTAGGGGAAGGGTTAGGGAGGGAAACGCAAACATGGGTGGAGTCTGACCAAACTAACCCTGCTTTCAGGGAAGGACCTCGGCCTTGCATTTGAAATCCCACCGCACATAAGGAACCAAGCGCTTTTTGCAGCCTGTGTACTAAAGGTAATTTAGGAATATCACGGATGTGTAAGATCATGAAAATTGTTTTAGTTTTGGTAATCAACTATTTGTGTATAAAATTTGCATGGACTACTGGTTCCTAATGCCAGTGCTAACTTGCCTGTATCAAACTTCGATGTACTTCAACAGATATAAGCAAATAACTTGAAAGTGCCAGAATTCCAGTTTCTTTCATTCTCAAGTCTAATATTATAGTAGAATAGTAGTATGTCTTTCTGGAGTTTCCATGGATTTGTAAATTTTGCATTAATTTTATGTAGAAGAATTTTAGAAGCTAGAGCCACACACAGAGTGTCTGGTAGGTTTTAGATGACTTGGGGAAAGGGAATGTGTAAGATAGGAGAAAATTCCACCTTTCCCTCCTCAACTTGCTGGTTCCTCATGGGGTCATTAATTATGGAGATGTTTCTCATGTGGTCTCTTGAATCTATCTGTATGACACAACTTTGTTGAAATCTAGAATGCTGAACTGAAATTCAATTTTGGTGAAGAAGATTTCAAGTTTCCACCAAAAGATGGCTATATTGGTCTCTGCAAGGCTCCAGATGGTAATGTTGTAAAGTCACAGCACTCAGGTAGGTTAGATTTTTAAACTTCCCTTGGTTCTGTATCAGATTGTGTTACACAGTATCTCTTGGTCACTTCATTTGCTTCATTACTACTGCATTCAAAGTCTTACAGTAATCTTACTAGCAGCAAAATTAGTGGGTGTTTTTAAGTATTCCAGATTGTCTTCATCTCAAACCACAAGTAGTCTAACATTCTGAATTTAGAAATGCATCAGATAAAAAGAGAAGCTCAGCTCAGTTACAAGGCAGTATCATATTAAAAATAAGCGTGTATATGTTTAAGCTCTGCAATAAAATTAATTATTCTGCATGGCCAGTATACTCACTATTGTGGCAAGATTTCACAGTATCACAGTATCACAGTATGCTAGAGATTGGAAGGGACCTCGAAAGATCATCTAGTCCAATCCCCCTGCCGGAGCAGGAACACCTAAATAATGTTACACAGGAATGTGTCCAGGTGGGTTTTGAATGTCTCCAGGGAAGGAGACTCCACAACCTCCCTGGGCAGCCTGTTCCAGCGTTCCGTCACCCTCACTGTGAAGAAGTTTCTTCTCAAGTTTAAGTGGAACCTCTTGTGTTCCAGTTTGTACCCATTACCCCTTGTCCTATCATTGTTTGCCACTGAGTAGAGCCTGGCTCCATCCTTGTGACACTCCCCCTTTATATATTTATAGACACTTATAAGGTCACCCCTCATTCTCCTCTTCTCCAAACTATAGAGACCCAGCTCCCTCAGTCTTTCCTCATAAGGGAGATGCTCCACTCCCTTAATCATCTTAGTTGCCCTGCGCTGGACTCTCTCCAGCAGCTCCCTGTCCTTCTTGAACTGAGGGGCCCGGAACTGGACACAATATTCCAGATGCGGTCTCACCAGGGCAGAGTAGAGGGGAAGGAATTTTGCTTGTAATCTTTGAATATTAATCTGAAGCTTTCCGTAACTGAGTAATAGCATCACCTTTTAATGGAGCATTTAGAATCATGAGGTGTTAGATGATTAGTAGAAAATCCAAGTTTGTTTCCAGTAAAAATTTCCAGCACAGGAATGTAGTTTATATTAATGGCCTGTTCTTTCACTTAGGAAATGCACAGGTGGTTCAAACACAGAACCTTCCAAACGCTCCAAAAGCATTGATTGTAGAGCCATCAAGAGAGCTGGCAGAACAAACGTTGAACAATGTGAAGCAGTTCAAAAAATATGTTGATAATCCCAAATTAAGGTAACAATGCATCTCTTATAATTGCGTATATGGTATTGTCCATCAGCATGACTTCATGGTAGGGGGTGGGGGTGTTCCACTTTGTAGCTAAGTGGACCTTCATCTGCAGTGCTACCAATGGTAACCTCAGTAATATCTGCTACCAACTAACCTTCTGACTTTTCAGAAAGTCAGACTAGTTAGGGGCTTTTTGATGTGTTTAATCTATGGACTGCATATTTCTGGTGTGACAAATCTATTTTATTTTTTTTTAGTTACCTCAGATTATCAAAGGTGTATCGTACTTAGTGCTTTTAATTAGTGTGCTTGCAGGATAAATGTTTCAGTGATTAGGATGGTGATGCAGTTCTGAAAACTGATTTCTCTAGGAGCTGCTTCAGTCTAAAGTTGTTTCTGTTTTGACTGTGCTTATAAAACTTAAGGTTGTCTATATTCAAAACTGCAGACAATTTGCAAGAGTGTTTTTACTAGAATTGCAGGGGAGTAGCGATGGGGAAGGGCAAGCTATGCTGTAAGATTCATTTAGTTTACTATTATTTGGATGTCCTGCTTTCAAGAATACAGGAAACAATAATTTGCATTTCAGATTTTTAAAAAACACTCTTTAAGATTCAGCTGGTTAAGGCGTTAGAGTTTAATACAACAGTGATAAAGTAATCAAAATCAAATACAATTTGTTAACAAAACTTTCCTTCTTGAATTAAAATGCTGTACACTACATATGAAGGGACCAGTTTATTTTTTTCCTATGTTCTTCATAAAATTACTGTTCAGAGCTGTTAATATAAGCTACTAACAGGGATCTTCAGGCAGATGTTTATCATAGCTCTTGAATATAATAAATTGACAAATGTCAAAATCTGTTGATGTAATTTTAGGGAACTGTTGATTATTGGTGGGGTTGCTGCAAGAGATCAACTCTCTGTGCTGGAACAAGGAGTAAGTTGATTTTTTTCATCATGCCATTTAATACTTTAGGTTAAGAATAACTTGCGTTGTTAAAAGAATTACAACTACTATTATTTAGCTCATGTAAGCCTGATAAATAGAAAATGCAGTTGATGGAAAGCACCCTCAGCAAGTGGTTCAGTTGATACGTTGGAAGGAAGGAATGTCATCCAGAGGGACCTCGACATGCTTATGAGGTGGGCTGATGCCAGCCTCATGAAGTTTAACCATGAGAAGTGCAAGGTCCTGCACCGGGGTCAGAGCAATCCCAGGCACAGCTACAGGCTGGGCAGAGAAGAGATCAGAGCAGACCTGTGGAGAAGGACTAGGGGGTGCTGGTCGATAAGAAAATGAACATGAGCCGGCAGTGTGTGCTTGCAGCCCAGAAAGCCAACCGTATCCTGGGCTGCATCAAAAGGAGTGTGACCAGCGGGTCGAAGGAGGTGATCCTGCCCCTCTGCTCTGCTCTTGTGAGACATCACTTGGAGTACTGTGTGCAGTTCTGGTGTCCTCAACATAAAAAGGACATGGAACTGTTGGAACAAGTCCAGAGGAGGGCCATGAGCATGATCAGGGGACTAGAGCACCTCCCATATGAAGACAGGCTGAGCAAGTTGGGGCTGTTCAGCCTGGAGAAGAGAAGGCTGCGTGGAGACCTCCTAGCAGCCTTCCAGTATCTGAAGGGGGCCTATAGGGATGCTGGGGAGGGACTCTTCATTGGGGACTGTAATGATAAGACAATGGGTAATGGGTTAAAACTTAAACAGGGGAAGTTTAGATTGGATATAAGGAGGAAATTCTTTCCTGTGTGGGTGGTGAGGCACTGGAGTAGGTTGCCCAGGGAGGCTGTGAATGCTCCATCCCTGGCAGTGTTCAAGACCAGGTTGGACAAAGCCTTGGGTGAGATGGTTTAGTGTGAAGTGTCCCTGCCCAACTGGCAGAGGGCTTGGAACTAGATGATCTAAATGTCCTTTTCAACCCTAACCATTCTATGATATCTAGCATCTGTTGCTTCACTTCTGTGGCAATTGTTAGTCCAAATGCTTACAGAGCTTGGTCAAATTCTGTTGTAGCCTGAGAGCTGAGAATTTTAAAGGTGTAATTTTTTTGCCATTTGTCCTTAACTGTCAAGACAGATGATTTTCCTGTTTTGCTCCACGTTTTATGTGAATGAAACTGGTCTGTGATTGTCAGAGCCAGCATGCACTGCAAACCAGTCCTACATAGAAGGAACTGGTCTAGCTTCAGCAGGATGGGATGTACAGTCAATTCAGTCATGCTGTAGAGGTAGCTTATCCTTTTTTTAAGTTACGACTTCTTTTTGGAAGTGAGACCATGTCACTGTTAAGTTTTTTTTCAGTAATTCTGGCTGCCAAAATACAAGTTTTCTCTTTCCAACTGGAAAATTGCTCACTTGAAGATTGTGAAAATTTTATTGGGTAACTACCCAAAGCAACTTGGGAATTATCTTTGATTTGCATGTGATGGTGGGAGTGGAGACCAGATGACCTCAAGAGATGTTTCTAACCCAAGTTACTTTAGGATTCTATGAATTTATGATTAATAGATAATAAGGCATCATACTGGTAATTATCTCATCTTAAATTTAGACAAATCTGCTAATGTTTCTAGTTATGGGACCAATTCATGCTCTTATGTATTTCATAGGTGGATATTGTCGTTGGAACTCCTGGAAGACTAGATGACTTGGTCTCAACGGGAAAGCTTAATTTATCTCAAGTTAGATTCCTGGTTCTTGATGAAGCTGTGCGTAAAGAACTAAGTGATAATTAAGTTCACCTCTTACATGCAATATGACATTTCCTAAAAGAGTCAGTGAAACATTGTTTTAGAGCATTTGGTGCTTTAGTGGAATAACAGCTACCTACAGACTGTTCCACGTTAATCTTACTGGTTATAACCATAGTAACCTATGTATTCTTTCTTCTTGTAGCCTCTCTGGTAAAGCTGTCAGTTTCTTTTTCTGATAGAGAAATATACTTCAGTCTATATTCACAAGGTAGTGAAGTATGTCCCTGTCACTGTGTAGGGAGCTTGATAGGACAAATATACGATGAGCATTTTTGATTACCCAGCAGGTCTTGAAGCCAGTGAATGTTGTAGTCAACATGCTGTAAAAGGAGTGCCTCTCTCTCTCTCTCTCTCTGATCTCTTATAGTACTACTGAATATTCAACAAAGATTAACTGCTTTGGGGTATTAGCTTGAAGAAGCTGCTGAGACAGATGGTCATTAACTTGTGAAGCACAGCAGCTGTACTTGTAAATACTCCACATTTTTGCTTTTCCATTTTTTATTTTTTTTTTCTCCTTGGTAATAAAATCCCCGCCAGGCATTGACCTGTCCAGCTAGTTAAAAGAGATTTTTGAGATTACAAATGTATTGCTTATTTAGCTCAAGTTTAAAAACTGAGAAATAAGAATAGCAGCTTTATTTCTGCTATTTTATTCCCATGTAGGATGGCCTTCTCCTCCAAGGTTATTCAGATTTCATAAACAGGATCCACAGTCAAATTCCTCAAATAACTTCAGATGGAAAGAGACTTCAGGTATAAAATTTATCCATGGTTTTTGTGTTTCGTGGTGGGGTTTTTGGGGGGAGATTTTTTTCATGTGGCTTGCGGTATTTTCAGTTGTTGACTAGTACATGGTATGGAGCATGCTTCTTTGAAGTAGAGTTTGTTATACCTCTTGTCCAAAACTACCATGTTCATTGGGTTTGGTAATTGTCTGTGAATATGTATTTTTTAGGATTCTAGATATCAAAGCCCAGTGTTTTAGCAGTATTTGAGCTATTTAGATGTAAACACATCTGAAAAATCTTGATTTATCAGCTCGTAAGTAATTCAGCTGGCTTCCTCTTAAATAATTGGATTTTTGTAAGAGAATAGGTAAGTAATTTATTTTGTCTTGGCTTTTGTCAGCTGGGTGGTTCCTGTGATGAGGAAAGGAAGTCAGGGACTATTTTTTTTTCTTTTTTTGGTGCTATTTAGTTATATAACATTCTTCAGTTCTGCTGTCACTTTTTTTTTGCTGAGAGAATCTGATATTTATCCATCTGGCTTTTTTTTCTTCTCAGGTGATTGTGTGCTCTGCCACACTACACTCTTTTGATGTGAAAAAACTATCTGAAAAAATCATGCATTTTCCCACCTGGGTTGATTTGAAAGGAGAAGATTCTGTCCCTGAAACTGTACACCATGTAGTTGTGCCTGTAAATCCAAAAGCTGACAAACTCTGGGAAAGACTTGGCAAAAATCATATTAGAGTAAGTGGTCTATATGTGAAAATTACTTCTGTTGGGGTCTAATGTTGTATGATCTTTGCCAGCTGTTGAAACAGCTTGATGTGTCTGAAATGGTTTGTTCCATGATAGTCAGCATCATAATGTTGGTGGTGTTGTAACACTGTTTATGAACAGCTTGGTCTTACAAACATGAGTCAAGAAGATCTTGATAGAGCAACATTCTGATTTTTATTAGAGAAGAATGGCACCACACTACTTTTTAACTCATTTTGCAGTAATGGTCTGTGGCCTAACTGTAGTTAATACCTGTCTTTCCTGATTGAGCAGGGGAAGTAAACCTTACAACAGATAATTCTGTAAAGTAGTTCTGTCCCTAACTTACGTGAGATGAGCAATTTTTAGGGGGATGGATTTCATCTCGGACTACAGTTGAGACTAGTTCTAAATTAACCTGACCCCTATTCATGTGAGGTGGTGGTAGTTTACATCTTTAGTTCTGAATAACGTGGGACTGTGTTTTCATTCTCAGGAACTCTTACACAGTTTAGTAAGTGGGTTTTCTTAGCACCTTGTTATCTCTGGAAATTCCCTTTGTTAGGTTTGTTAGAGCCATTTCATTAAATCTTAACGTGAATTTATTTCTCATGGGGTTTAGGTTTATATCCAAATCAGCCTAGCTTAGGGAAGAAGATAGGGAACAACTGTGTGTATGATTTAGCTATATTTATAGTACACTGTTTTGTGGTTCTGTGGTGGCTTTTTTTTAGTTTATCACATCGGTTAAAAGTGGTTTGTGTCCAGAGTCTGTATAAATAATTTTATCCTTTTTTTTTTTTGTGATCAAGTTTCATGTGCTTAAACTCAAATTTTTTTGCTAGCTAAAGGCAGATTAGCTTGTCTGGTGGAAGAACAGGATGCTAAGGTTACTTTTGATTTAATTTCTTGCTAATTACAAATTAATGGAGTCAAGTATTTCCTCTGTGAAGTATGGACCAATGACTTCAGAGGTTTATTTGTTTTGTTTTTTTCCTAGACTGATGAAGTACATGCAAAAGACAATACACGACCTGGTGCTAACACTCCAGGTAATCAGCAACACTAGTGAAGTACTAGCTTGTCAAATAATAATTAGTAAATGTTACAAAGTAAAGCTAAATTACAGTAGATAGCAGCCTTGAGTCAAGTTCCTCCAAGTTTTTATTACTACATTTCTGTAGTTTTGAAATGTTTTTGTAACTGGGAGGGAGTAAGGGGGGAGATAGAAAAGGACTTGACTCTGTATTTTGCAGGTATGTAAACAAGTGCTTGTTTGGTGTGTGCAAGTAACCTGAAACTTCTGGGTGGTTTTGGTCTTTCTGTATTACATTACATTACATTACATTGGATGAGGGAGAGTATGGTGGAAGAAAAGAAAAAAAAACTGTAGGTTTAGCTCACTTGCTCTGCTAATAAATGTTTAACTGTTTACTAAAAGGCTAGAGGAAACTTAAATGTATGCAAAGGCTCATCATATTTTTAAACAATTTAAATGAAATAACTTTTTTACTTTTGCTTAGAAATGTGGTCTGAAGCTATTAAAATTCTAAAAGGAGAATACACTGTTCGGGCAATTAAAGAACACAAGATGGACCAAGCCATTATTTTCTGCAGGACTAAAATAGATTGTGATAATATGGAGCAGTACTTTATCCAACAGGGTGGAGGTAAGACCTCCCCCCCTGCCAAAAAACCTTATTCTGCTTGCTTTCCTGTTTATCCCAAAGCCAAAATCATGATAGAGGTCACCACTATTTGGACACAACACAAGTAAAATTATGCTTAAGTTTTTTGTCATACTGGGCATAAAAGTCAGGGGTTTGTATTGGGAAGCTGCAGGGGAGCCCTTTGTGGGAGGAGGGTTGTTGCTAGGGGCAGGGGACACAGGAAGAAATGTCTGTGTATGACAGTACGTATAAGGAGACACAGAAGAAATGTGAGAGAAAGCACAAGGGGACACTGAAAGGGAGCATGTGAGAAGGGTGTAGACACATTTGGAGAACCAAGGGAAATTTAGACTAGAAAGAAGTGAGACATACTTGCACAGACCTTCTCTTGAGAGGGTGGAAGGAAAGGTGCTTGTTTTAATTATTTTGCTTTTCCTTAATGCCTGTGTCAGTAACTAGAAGTTTATGTTAATTGCTAATAAATTCAGTGAAATCCCTGCGTTGAAACCTTTTCCCATAACATACTTCTTTTTTTTCCAGTTCCGTGTAGGGATGTGTCATAATAATGTCATAATCATTTGTATGATGCTGTTAATGCATAGCAACTCTTTCAGGCCCTGATAGGAAGGGACATCAGTTCTCATGTGTCTGTCTGCATGGTGACAGAAAACCTCAAGAAAGAAAGCAAAACCTGGAAAGATTTAAGGTAATGCAGCAGATTGTTGAAGACATTTCCCTCGTCTCCTGATATCTGAAATCATATGTTACTTTTTGTTGCTAGTTCTCCATTTAAATTAAATTGTGAGGTGGCATTTCCATAGGTGGAAATTTATACTGCTGGTCAGCATGACCACTGAACGTTCACGGAGAGGAGAGGTGGTCTTACTTTCAAAAAAACCCTAAATTTAAGCTCTGTAGCAGATCACATTGGTTTTTAAAGTCTTAGGATCTTGAATATTTAAAAGTTACCTAAGTATTAGACAGTTTGGTTTTAAGCCATTCATTGATTTATACTTGCCTTATGTTGTTCGGGAAAAAAATCAAGATGTAAATTAACTTAGGTATTAATGTTCAGAAGCACTGTTGCACTGTGGAAGAGCTTTATGTGAAATGTCCCTAAATATGCAGAGATGCTTCAAGGTGAATCAAATGTGAAGGACTGCTGTTTCTTTGCCCTGGGATTTTATTTGGTTTATTTAGCACAACACTTCTTTACATCTGTTTTAATAGAGAGGAGATGTCCGTTTCTTGATCTGCACAGATGTTGCTGCTAGAGGAATTGATATTCATGGTGTTCCATATGGTAAGACCTAACTTTTAAACTACGCTATTGAATTGCATACAGCTTCAATATATTAGCCATCCTGAGCACTGGTTGAAATAGGTATATGACTTACAGCTTCATTTGTAAAAAGTTACAGATGTTAAAGGCTTGAACCAGACAACTTTGATTGTTCACCAGACCTTCTCAAATACCTGATGATTTGTGGTATTGGGGATTCTTCGTTTGTTTTTACATTCTTGTCAAAAAGTAATTACGGAGAAAGCAGTTTTATAGTGGAAGCCTGAAACATAGATACTATAGGTAATGGCTGTAATAGCCCATGCACGCATTTTGTGATCTGAGAGGAATTGCAGCAATCAAAATCATACTATTTTAGGTGTCTGTTCTGTGACAATATTTTATGAGTATTGTCTGAATATTTTTCTAAAAATCTTTTATTCTCTGTGGATTGTATCTTACACAGTTATCAACGTCACACTCCCTGATGAAAAACAGAACTACGTTCATCGAATTGGGAGAGTAGGCAGAGCTGAGAGGTATGTATGTGTTTAGAGTAGTTGCCACGTTTTCTTGATTTTATTATTATCGTTTGTTGGTTCAGAAGTTGGCAGCATTTAGTGAAATAATTTTTCTTTCTCCATTCTTCCTTAATATTTCAGGATGGGTTTGGCAATCTCCCTTGTGGCAAAAGAGAAAGAAAAGGTAATAATTGAACAGAGGTTGTTTATTGAAGTGCTGTCCACAGCTGATAGTCTGACTTTAATATCCTGCATTGGAAAATTGCTTGTTGGTTCTCACTTAAATGAAAAGGAATTTAAATAGATACCTGAATTCTTTTTCATGCTGTAATTAATCAAAGTGGATGTATTGTACTATTTCACAAAATTTACAAGTTGTTTTCCTTTATTTGTAGGTTTGGTATCATGTATGCAGTAGTCGTGGAAAAGGGTGTTATAATACTAGACTGAAGGAAGAAGGAGGTTGTACCATATGGTACAACGAGATGCAGGTAAATGTTTTGCTTAACTAGAACATTTCTGTTCCTCTAAAAGACTCATTTAGCTGTGTAGTAGAAATACAAAGCTAGTTTGGAGTGGTTATAACCTTTGATTCCATTTGAAGAAAAAGTTGGAAAACTTTGGAAGTTAACACTTCCTGTAAGAGATGTCTTTAATTATAAAAGCTTATTTTCATATTCTCAGCCAATTCTTTTGGAGACTTTTCAGCTTCTCTATTCCTAGTCAAATGCTACTAAAGTTACAGGATGTTAGTTACACATTAGATGGTTTGTTTAGAGGGTTTGTTGCAAAATTATGACTTAAAACTTGCTCCTCTAACCTGGAAATAGTGTGTCACTTAAGTGCATTTTTCCCTGAGAGTTGTATGCCAAGTATAAATAGTTGTTAAATTCACAGCGGCTTCCCCTCTTTCTACGTTAAATGTATCATCTGTGGTAAAATAAGCTTGGACTATGAGCTCTTTATTGTAGCCCCACTCATATAATTAGGGTAGTATGTAAAATAAAGGTTTATAGGTATGGTAAAAACATACTGTAGGTGGAAATGAACTTGTCCATTTGAGGGGAAAAAAAAAATGCATGGATCTCTAGTGTCTGCAATCAAGTTGTTTTCAAGTTGTATAGTTCCTGTTGAAGCTACTTGAATGTGACTGTTCAGAACAGTAGTCTGACTGAAGTCTTGGACCATGAGAGCCATTAACAGTACTTTAAGGCTTTTTTTTTTTCCTGCTTTTTAGTTGCTGGGGGAGATTGAAGAACACTTAAACTGCACTATTGCCCAAGTTGAACCGGACATAAAAGTACCAGTCGATGATTTTGATGGGAAAGTTACATATGGGCAGAAAAGAGCTCTGGGTGGTAAGGAATTAACTGCTTCTAGGTTACCTTGCTATGCAATGCTCAGTTTCATAGTTGTCTGCTGTGTAACTACAGAATGATAGATTAAAAAAACTTGCTAGGTCTTTGTCTTCTGCATTTGTCACATGCAGTCTATGGGTTGCAAGTGACTAAAGTGCTTGTGTGCCTCTGGTTTTGCTTTGTTCTGTTTGAGGGGGGAGTTTTTTAACAAATTAACAAAGTTACTTTAACTTTCTGAATTACTATGGTTAAGCATTATTCTGCTGAAAAACTGCTTTGAAAACATCATTCAGATTGGGTCTCTTTTGGCAGGTGGACTGTATAAAGGCCATGTGGATATTCTGGCACCCACAGTACAAGAGTTGGCTGCCCTTGAAAAGGAGGCTCAGACATCTTTCTTGCATCTTGGCTATCTTCCTAACCAGCTCTTCAGAACATTCTGATGTGCCATACTTGAAACAAGGCTTAAGTTAATAAATGTTCTACCCTGCAAATACAAAAATCCCATCCTGTCTGAGTAGCAGTAGTCAGAAAAAGATTAAAATTAAATTTACTTCTTGCATGATGAACAAACAGAGTGTTCAGCATTGTTGATAATGTTAGCTGTTGTCTTGATACAATAAAACAAGTCAAAGATTAAATAGTTTATCTCTTCTTTTGCTCTTTTGCCTTGCTTTGAGGACTAATTTGCAGAATCATTCTTTGCATAGCTTTTTGATTTACTGAAAGTAAATTTTCAAGTATAGTTAAATTTAGAAGAAGACTAGTTTCTTTGCAGTATATATGTTAAAATTACTTAACTACATGTGTACTATTTTTAATGCAGGATGGAGGTCTTAAAGTCCTTTTAAAGTTATTGATGGCAAAAAAAAATTCTGAAGTGTATATTCAAAGCTCTTGGTTATCTTAAATCTAGATTAATAACTGCATTTTGTTTCTGTGATACTAGAGTTCTCCAAGTGAAGTGTCTTAAGTTTCTAAAATTGATCTTGTACAAAGAATTCTACAATACTGAGTTCATAGGAAAGTAACATACTAGTGTCAAATGAGTCATAAATCTTCAGGAAAAGCCTTTTCATTAAGCAGGAAAGGTTGAAGTACTTAATGCCTCTTGTGCTGCTGTTGAATTTGTTCACATGTAGTTACTGTAGTCTCGTTTGGATGTTTTGTTTTGTTGGTTTGTTGTTTTTTTTTTAGCTGCTTTTTCTCTAGTAACTCCTCTAGTGGTACATAGAAATTTCAGTGACTGCCTGCAGATTGTCACCTAAAATATCAAAAGTGACTGGAGATGCCTGTCAACTCAGAGTGAATTTAACCTTTTGTCTTCCTCTTGGAGACTTGTAGTCACAAAACATTCAGTCTCCTTGCAGAAAACAGTGAAGCCCAGATGAAACTCATGTTGAGCAGGGGAACGGATTGTATTTTTTTTTTTTTTGTGTAGTGTTACCTGAAGAGGGCAGACCTGAGAGTTCTAGCTGTTCTAATAAAATAATAAAATTCTCAATTTAAACAAATTTAAATATTAAATTTACTGTGACTGTGTCATGTTCTTTGATCCTAAACTGGTCATTGTGGAATCATGCCTCTTAATACCTATTATATCCTTCAAACTTAGGTGGAGGGGGAAGAAGGGGAGGACACATGGGATGCTTATCCTTAAAACTTGGGAAGAAAAGTTCTACGTTTTGTTGTATTGGCCTCATCAGATGAGGAATTAAATCTGTCAGCTAGCATTGAGCTTTTTGTTCATGGAACACTTACTTAAATCTGCTATGTATTTAAAGTGCTGCTATCTTTCAAGATTAGTTGTATGGTACCTAAACTTCAGTGAATGATTACAAATTATGACTATTGAGCATGGCTTTTCAGTCCTAAAATAAAACTGCTTCAGGCATACAACCTTGGTGTCCTGGGTTCAGCTGTAGCAGTCATTTTTCTCCTTCTTAGTAGCTGGTGCTATACTTGGGCATGCCAATACTTAAAATTCCTTTTCCATGATGGCCTGATGTTTTCAGGAGGGCTTTCCTAGTGCACCTTCAAACACTGCAGCCTAAGTGAAGGTACAGGAGCAAAGAGTTTCTGGTTGAGAAACTTTGAGGAATCAGAAATTTCACTGCATCTTGTGCTAAATCAGAGAATCTCCACTACCCTAATGAGTAATCTCTAGGAAAAGTATATAGATGAGATAGCATGTGAACTATTTACAGTTGTTTTAAGGTATCTGGTCTGGCTTTCTTATATTAATTTCAGTTATTGCTGTCTTAAACACTAGCAAGATTAACTTCCTGGAAAATGCATTTCTTCAGAATATGGTTATATTAAAAATAAAACCCAAACTTAAATCAATTTACACACCATTAAGTTCAGACAATTGGCCCTGGATGTTCAATGTCTTAAGTTTTATTTCAGAATTCACATGCCTTTTTATACTTAGTAAAATAAGTGATAAGCCATGTATAGCTGGATAGGCATGGTTCTGGTTAAAACTACCGACCTTTCTTGAACTGACTGGCTCTCACACCCGCAGACAATGTCCGAAGATATTTTTCACACTGGACATTAAAGTCAGCAGATGGGCAAGAACAGAATTTCTCAGGAATATTGTGCATCTTGTTATTGGGAATATTCCAAGTGGTATGGAAGAAGTCCTTGTAATTAGGTACTGTCTTTGCAGGTGCATGTGTTTATTATATACGTACAGGCTTTGTGCGTGCGTGATGTATACTAGTGTTGTCTGACCCTTGGCTGCCTCTTGGTGGTGCTAATGTTTAACGTATGGCCTGAGAGGCCGTTGTCGTTGGTACACCAGCCTGCTGCTTCCAACTGGGTCAATTACATTCTCCCTATTCTTTTTTTTTTTTTTTTTTTTTTTTTCTTAGAAACGAACAAACTCCTAAACGAGAAAGAACTTAAAGCTGTTAGAACGGTTTGTGTGGAGCACAGACTCGCAATGGAGGACCCTTGCTTCACTGGCTGACTTCTTATTGCAGCTTGAATAAACATGCACTCTAAGCTGTTAAAATGGTTAACCCACTAACTTCTGTTTTAAATGGCTTGTTCCTTGTCTGGATACAACGTTAGTTCTTGCTACTGTACATCTCAAAACTGTTTATTTTTCTTCTCAGTGTTGATTTCTAGGGCTGGCTAACTGAAAACAGCACCAAAAAAAAAAAAAACAAAACTTTCATAAATGCCCCCACCTGTATCTATTGCAGTTTACTGGCTTTGGCATTCTGTAAGCAATCCCATGGAGGGATGGATGCAGTGCTTTAGCTTTTCTGACCAGAAGGGGAAAATGTGGGAAATTCAAGATTAGCCTAGGTAAAATGAGCAAAATAAGATTCTAGTTTTAAGCTTTTTCTTCCCCCACCCCCGTATTTTAGTAGCTGTAAAGTTGGGGGATGGTGAGATTTTTTTTTTTGGTTGGTGTTTTGAGTTGATCACTTGCTTATTGGAGTACTCTTGTTCAATAGCTTTGTATTTTTGACTGCTTTAGTACAATGTCTTGAGAAAATTCTCATTCTTATAGGATGATTAACTATTCATTTCAGTATTTATAACTACTGGTAATAATCTTTGTTTGTTTTCCTTTACAATCCTATAAAGGTTCCTTTTATGGAAGGGAAAAGGATACAGATGGTGTTTGCCACTCAGTGTCCAAATTGCTGCACTAGGATCCCCTTTTAGTACACTCCAAAGGCAGTACTTCACTGGTCTCTTACGCTGTAAGTATGATTCTGTTTTGCTACCGTGAAAGCAGACAAAATTGCTGCCGGCAACACAAACTTATACTCCAGTCTTCTCATATTTATGAATCACACATGCAAATAAATGTGCCTGGTCTATTTGAAGAGGTAATAGGCCTGTGGTCACTACCGTATGTGAAAATCCATATAATGTAATAAGTTAGGCTCCTACTTAAGGCAGTTAGCAAAACAACCGCATCTCAAGTAGATTAGATAAGTGTAAGAAAGGGGGAAAATGGGATGGTGAGTTCAAAGCCTGAGCCTTACCACAGTGTGTGCACGCTCCTGCCTTATGCCTCCTTGTCTAGATAGGGAAAAGTGTAAAAACTTGAGCCACTTAAAGCAACCCTTTACAACTGCAATTGCAGCAACATTTGCCAATACATATAAGGAAGCTACACGGGGTGAGAGAGAAAGGAAAACCTATGGATTGTAAGGAAGCCTCTTCACAATAATAATTCTTTGACAAGTTGCTTGAAAGCAAAGTTACTACTTTGTGGAGCTGCTACTAGTTGCAGGTGGTAACCCATTCCATGTATGATGAGCAAGCTCATAATCACTTCTTAAGATGGTTTCAGAAAATACTTTGCCTCTTTGCATTGACTTGCCAGGACAGAAGGGACTTTGAGCAACCTGGTCTGGAGGGTGTCCCTGCCCATGGTAGGGGTGGTAAAACTACATGAGCTTTGAGATCCCTTCCAACCCAAAGCGTTCTATGATCTTGCACTGTTTCTTGTCCATAGTTCCTGGTTTCTTACGCATGTGGCCAGATCCACAGAGGGAAAAACTGAACTAAAGGAATGCAGTAATCTGTTGAATGTCAGACAAGACTGGCAAGCATTTTAATAATTTCTCTGAAGCTATGATATATTAAAGGCTGTTTCATGATGCCCAGCATGTGATCAAAATAGTCTTATAATGGCTGTTATTATTGGAGAGCATAAAAGGTACATTCATGAAGCATACCCTATGTCTGCTGAGCACTGTTGCTTTCTGGACTGCTGAAGGCTTGTAGCAGAATATTTCTCATGTCCTGAAGAGATTGCTTGATCTAGTATTTGGCAGAAAAAATTAAAAGAACAAACAGCTGACTGATATATGTAGAAAAAATTACTGGACTTCAACTGTTTCTAGTTAACTTTGAGCAAATACTGTTGTGAGTGGTGGGATGTGCTGCCTCTCCAGAAAAGACACAGGTCTCCTTCTCATAGGTGCTGTGTTGTAGTGGTCATAAAACTCAGGTAGCCTGGAACATCTAAAGAGCATCAAGAGCTTGTGTTTAGACAAACTGAACTGTTCTATGTATATAACAAAGTTTAATTTAAAAATTTTGCCAGGTGTACAAATGTCATAGTGCTCATATTTCATAAACTGTGTTGCCACTGCAGTCTCACTTTGCTGTCTTTTGATAGCACGGAAGTGCTGCGGAACTGTCCAGTGATGACTGTCTTTGCTTGCTCATTGTTGCACTACTCAAAACACAGTGGGTGATTTGGATGGTTTCAAAGTCATCCTTCCCTAGATCTGTGTTTGAGAACCTTTCAACCAGAGCTGTGGTTGTGTTAGAGTTACTTCAATTTGTTGTCTGAGTTATGAATAACATGAAGGGTAACAAAAATAGAAATTACATCAAAATTGCTTTTGTTGACATTTGTAACTGTCTGGTATATTATCAATATCATGTATGGCTGTCTGTTGGGTTTTAAGCAATGTGTTCTATTTTTGAAAGTTTTTGGTTATGACACTGAAAAATAATGGTATTTTTAAATTAAGTGCTTCAAATTAGGAAGTAGAGAATTTGTTAGCATACAGTAATATGCACTTATGCTTTAAACAGTTCTGTACCATATGCAATAACAGGTGTGTGGGGGGGGTGATTATGGAATTTTTACCTTTTCTGTAAAAAAAAATACTGAAGTTGCTCTTCCCTCCTTTATAGCAAGAGTTTTAAGCAGCGTTTGGCCAAAATGGTTAAAAGCAGTAAGTTTTACAAAATGAAAGTCTCTTCACCTGGAAGTGCTGATCTCTGTTGGTATTTCTATGTACTAAAACAATGAAAACAGAATTTAAATCAAGTTAAAAAATTGTAAAATGGTGTGATATGAAATTGTCTGTCTGCAGCCTAAACTCTAGTTACGAGTTTCGCCAACAGCCATTCTTGCCAGGTGGTGCTTTTACACTAGGGACCTTCATTTAGTCCATGTTTCTAAAGTGCAGTAATTCTTAGTAAATAGTAAATGTACCTAATTTTTCTGTATTTTTTTACTGAACTTTAACTTTTGTGGTATGTATGTACAAACAACATCTCCCAATGGCTTAAAAATAGTCTTTATAGCTAAAGAAGGAGAGAGTTTGTTGTTAGCTTGTCCCTATTAAACTTACCTTTTTTTTTTCAGCATAATGCCCATGGTATTAGGAGCTTCCTCCATGTGTTTTACTTACCTCATTTAATTACATAGGTAACTTATGTAAACACTATGCTCCAGGTTGTGGTCCCTTTAATAATGCAGGAAATCCCTGGGAAACTCTCCAAATAAACACTGAACAGGCTACCAAAACAATGAGAAATACGGGCTTGTGTATGAAATATTTTCATCAAGCTGATATGATATCCGCTTAAAAGTTGTCTTTTTTCTGAGAAGACATCCAATAATGTGACCTTTCTGCTTCTCAGATGGTGTGCTCATCCAATTGCCTCTCCTGTTACCCTACTGATGAAAAGTAAGTTAAGTTTTACTTTTGTGTAAGCAGAACTGTTTGCATGGTGGGTTTCAGTTTATAGCTTTCGAGAATCAACCAGGGGCTGGAGAGAAAAGTCTCCCAGGCTAAGATGGGGAAGAAATGAAAGCTCCCTGAAAGTAAAGAAGGAATGCAAATCAAATCCTGATTGAAACCTAAATTGCCAGTTTGAAAATAATCTAAATAAGTGTTTCCATAAGTGACATGATTTGGGATAATTAAGTTTGTGATGCCCAAATAAACTGTGTGTTTAAGGTTATGAGCTTCAGAGATCAGTGTCTTACAATTTGAAATGTATGTGATAATCTTGACTATGCAAATCAGTATGCAACAAATACAAATTCTCTTTACTCTCTTGTGTACTGCTATTGGCTAGAACAAATTAAAATAAT
The DNA here is from genome assembly GCF_034315485.1 of Pezoporus occidentalis. Classification (NCBI taxonomy): domain Eukaryota; kingdom Metazoa; phylum Chordata; class Aves; order Psittaciformes; family Psittacidae; genus Pezoporus; species Pezoporus occidentalis. Next base: position 74,033 of record NW_026913693.1, on the reverse strand, counting down.
GTGGTTTGATATGCCATGATGAAAAATCCTCTCACTGAAGCATCTGTATCTCAGCAAGATGTCAGTCTCTGCAGCTCGTTCCAAATCCCAACCTCAGCTATGTTCTGGTTCAGATTAGGTTTGTACTGAACAAAATAGTGAAACAGAAGTAAGCAGGAAGCAATTCAAACCCCCAGATGAGGCCATTCCAGTTTTTCCAGTTTAATAAGAACCTTAACAAATTGCCAACTCAGGTAGAAATTGTGGGATGTTATTCTCTCTTTTTATATAGTGGTGTTCTGTTCAAAGCATTGCATCCAAAAGCCACACTTTCTCAGGCAATATTTACCAAACTCAAGTCTCTACCTCATTTATTTGAAGAAGAAATCCCCAACTCCACTAGACTATTTCCTGCATTAAACTAATTAACCTTCACAGAGAAATTAGGTCTTGCAGAGGTGGTTATATTTCCTAAGAGAGCAACCGCAGCATTCCCGACAAGTGTTTGATGTGGAGAAAGAACATTTTTAAGAAGAATGAGTTAGTTTCCAAAGGTGCTACTGCTGTGAGGAACAATTTCCAGTATTACTTGCTCATCTTTGGTGTGTATGAGATGCTTCTTCTTGTATCAGCAGCAAGTATTCATGTTTTGTTTGCCAGGCAGGCTTTAAAAGGCTTTATTCTGTAGTTCTTGTAGCAAAAGGTATTTATGTGCAATATCAGGAATTGGCTTTTGATACTTTTAAGAACAGTTTTAATAATTTAACCTGTTCCTTTAATAAGAAAGAAAAAAAAAATGGGGAGGAAAGGACAAAAGTGGGCAAGGGCAGCCCAGTTAAAATTTAGTCTAATGCAGTGACTTGAAATAGTTTTTACCTGGAGTGCTATTTATGCAGTTTGTGTGGTGTATGTAAGCTCTTCCTTTTCCTCTGATGTTAGCATAAGAAGTTACCCTATTTCAGTCTTTCCTTTGGATAATATATCATATTGTTGGTTCTTCTGCATGTGCCAGGTGCTGTGTTGTTGCTCTCTCTTTCCTTTGGTGTAGGGGATGTGCACAAGGGAGAAGGGAAGATATCTGAGGATATAAGTGGGGGTACAGCGAGACAGCATTCCTCTGAGGAAACTTGCTAGAGTGAGACCTAATAAAGGGGCAAAATTAAGAGGAGCAGCAGCAGGCTACTGTAAATCATTCTGGATTTGATGGGGGTAGAAAAATTGGTGAATTACATGTCACAGTCTGCTTTGTTCTTCTAAAATTTTTGTATTGCCTCTGTGGTAGGTGAGCACTTTCACAAAGCAAAGTGGTACCTTCTGGTACCTGTCAGGAATGGCTCATTTTCCTCACTGCCTCTCCAAGGAGGGAATTATACAAGCTCTTGGGCTAAAAAACATTCTTTTACAGGAATAAGCAGGAAGGCTGGGGTAGAGAAGTTAGTGATTGTAATGAAGAAAGGAAGGAATTTAAGAAGATCCTGGATTTCTCTGACTACAAAACCCATTTCCTTTTGTTTTTTTTTGCTATGTGAAAAAGTTCTGCTGTGTCAGAAGGAGAGAGATGTTCTTTCTGTTCCAAAGAAACTGTCGTAGGTATGCTGATTTCTTTGAGAAACAAGGAGTGGATCAGGATAGTTTTTCATGGAGTGTTTCGTGTAATGAGCAAGCTCATTACAGTCAAATGAATGCACGTAGCTAAACAAATATGCTGAACTCTGAATTCATTGAAAGTGAGTACAAACAGATTACATGCCCTCAGAGGTAATTCCTGATGGTGGCAGAGATGTGTAATTATTGCTAAATTTACCAGCATAATTGAAGTCCTGTAGTCAATTATAGGTGATAACACTACTTGTGCAACCTGACAAGAACTACCTAAATTGAAGGGTAGCCTACTGGCTGTGTGTGTGGTTGCAGCTAATGGAGGTTGTGCTGTGTTTGGAAGACTCACTAAATTACTTCTTTAAGGAGTGGTCTGCCACACAGCCAAGGACTAGCCCAAGGAGTATATTTTGGTTTATACTTTGTCCTGTGTCAAAGGTAAGATTGGAACAGTTTGTACATTGCAAAGGTCTAGAAAAAGGTGGGTTTTTTTTTCTCCTCCAAATAACTTGTCTTCCCAAGTGTGGAAATTTGGGAGTAAACGCAAGAGTGGTAGAGATGTTATTTTGAAATATTTTCACACTTGAAATTTTTTGCAACCTTACGACATTTTTATTTCTTTTTACAAATGACTGGTGTTTTTTCCACCTGTTCCTTTCTTCTTTGACCAGGGCTTAATTATAATATGCAGGTGTCGCATACGAAGTGCATGTGTAAGTACCAAGGAAAATAATATTTTCAAGGTCAAAATCCAAGTAAGATTTTCAAGGACAGCTTTGATTCAGAAGATGCTTTAGCCCTGAACTTAAGCTTGTGACAGTTTAAGTGCTGAAGCAGAGATCAAAACAAGAAGCTGCAAGCAACTGCATTCAGAAACTGCTTTATGTTCTTGACAGTATTACTATTCCAGTAAATATTATCTCTAACACTTACTTTTTTCCATACTTTCACAGAATTACAGAATATTTTCGGTTGGAAGGGACCTTAAAGATTATCTAGTTTCAACCCCACTGCCATGAGCAGGGGCACCTTCCACTAGACCATGTTGCTCAAAGCCCCGTTCAACCTGGCTTTGAACACTGCCAGGGATGGAGCAGCCACAACTTCTCTGGGCAACCTGTGCCAGGGCCTCACCACCCTCACAGGAAAGAATTTCTCCCTAATATCTAATTAAAGTCTCCCTTCTTCCAGTTTAAAGCCATTCCTCCTTGTCATATCCCTACATACCCTTGTAAAAAGCTCCTTTTCAGCTTTCCCTTTTCCTTGGTCTCTGGTTCAAAAGGAATAGCTCAGGGCAGGGTAAGCAAGTGGTGTGTTATGGCATATCCAGGCCAACAGATAGGAATAAGAGATCAGCCTGGATGGGTCCAAACCGGATTGATCACACTTCATGCCAAATAAAAATCTTCTGGACAGGTGGGGTGAAACTGAAGGAATGCTGATTTTTATTAACTAAGTGCACATTGATACGTCCTTAAAGAAGAGTGGGAGGATCTAGCCTGTTTGTATTGCCACTAAGACTCCCAGATAGAGTACATGTTTGACTGCCGCCATATGTTAGCTGGGAATAACATTGCAGCCTGTCTGTAAGAGGGACCCTTATGAAGAATTATAGCCACCGCTCTTCTTTAGGCACCATTTTCTGCTATTGTACTGGATTTGACTTATAATTATCCTCATATATGTTTGCAAATGCTTTCAAAATGACAACTTTCAAAAATTACCTATGGGCGGTTTAGTTGGCCTCAGCATCACCTTGCTATCATTTTATTTGAGTTAAATTATTCCTTTGTTAAGGAATTATAGCTGAACAAAACCCTTGTCCTCTTACTTGCTGAAAGAGAGCAGTAAAGCAACAAGACTATTGGAATCCAGCTGTCTTTCTATTTGGAAATAACTATTCAAAAATTTATTTCAAAGAGGGAGACAGTCTAGATGATCACTTTGTAAAGTCTTTGCATGCTGCTGTGCCTCATAGATGGGTTGCATTTGGATCATTGAGGTACCCCAGAAAGGGCTGTGTAATAGTAGTGGTTTGTGTTGCTCTTCTGTCTACAACTGCAGGGGATTTTCTTAAATGATGCTAATGACAATCAATTTTAAATGTTTTATTTCTTTAGCAGTGCATTTTTTAGTGCAAGGTTTAAGTCACAGAAGTCTTAGAGATACTATTATGCTACTGTTAAAAAGTGGTCATTCTTTAAATTGCTTGATATGTTGCTGAACAAATATCTAAAAAGCTTTATTCTGTAACATGCACTGCAACTTTCTGAAACAGCACAGAAAATACCAAACTCGGGTTTAAAAATTAAATTATACCATAAGAAAACAAAAAACACTCCTGCAAGCAATGCTCTCTAACGATTGCTATCTTGAAATTTAATTTGCAAAGGTGATATTAGGACCACACATACCTCATGTTTCTACATTCTATGTTAAGCTCCTATGAAGTTGAAACTGAATGAGGGATTTTCCCTTTCTATAAATTTGGTTTCTCCATGAAATGTGAGTTCATAGAATACAGAAAAATTCAGTTCATGCATATTAATCCTCTTGTATGCCAAGGAAGCTATTACTTTCATATGCTTTTATGCTTCTCACAATGTAAGATAATGATGCTGTATATATTAAAACTTAAATATTTTATAGATGCAATCAAAAAAATCCATTTACATAAAGTTAAGGATCTGACTAAAATGTAAAAGCAAAGAAACTTGAACTCAGGTAGGAAATTCTGTTCTATATGATACTCTTCAGGATTTTCAAGACCAGTATTGAGTGCTACTGGGTTGGCTGCTTTGCCTAATCTTGCATTGACCTAGGAAGAGCCTAGGTCTTCTTCATATGTAAGTTCCATTTGTGAAGTTTAATTTATTATTTTTTTTTAAGAGAAAAGTGAAAATAAAGATTTAAAGTTTTAAATTTGGGGTTTGCAGGAAACTGCCTGCCACATGTGAATATATTTATGTAATGAGGCAAAATTCTAAATTGTTGTATTAATGTGCATTTATTTTATTATATGGGGGTGGGTGTTAAAAAATCATAGAATCGTAGAATAGTTAGGATTGGAAAGGACCTTAAGATCGTGGAGTTCCAATCCCCCTGCCATGGTCCGGGAGTTTCACACTAGAACACATCACCCAAGGCTCTGTCCAGCCTGGCCTAGAACACTGCCAGGGATGGAGCATACACAACTTCCCTGGGCAACCCATTCCAGTGCCTCACCACCCTCACAGTAAAGAACTTCTTCCTTATATCCAATCTAAACTTCCCCTATATAAGAAGTTTACACCCATTACCCATTGTCCTATTGCAACAGTCCCTGATAAAAAGTCCCTCTTCAACATCCTTATAGGCCCCCTTCAACTACTGGAAGGCTGAAATCATATGCCTATCAAAGATTATGATGTTCAAAGCTGCATGAAAAAATATATGGGTTTATTTTATTGAATTTTTTTTTTTTTAATTTTTTTATTTTGTTTTTTTTCCAAGTACACTTCTGAGTTGATTACAAGGTAAGTATTGCACCCATGATAGAGCATAAGGGATTCTGGACTAGATCTAGAACAGCAGTGAAGTGCAGCTTAGTTTTTAAATTAAGTTCCCGATGTCCTGAAAAATATTTTTCAGATGCTAAATCCGAAGTTGCATCAGTTCTGCAAATAGTCTCCTTTCTGAACTGCAAGCTTTCCAGCAGGCTGGAGTCTTCCTTCAGAAAGTAACCAGAAGTGGACCAATAGGACAGTGGAGACACTGGAGACTGTTCAGTACATACTCAAGAGGCACAAACTAATTATTTCTCCTTTCTGTGTCTAAATTGCCTGCAGATGCTCTTAGAGAATAGCTGATAGGGATACCATTAGAGAACTGTGTTCCATCTCAGATGTAGCAATATGCTTTGCTTTCTCTTCAAAAAGTGGCATAATCACTAATGATTGCTTTTGCCCTGTAGGCCTTGCAGGTGAATGGTTAGAGCACTAGCCAGGGTATGATAGCATGAAAAGCATATCCTTCCTTCTGTGTAGAAGGCTTAAAATCCTTATATGTCCCAAGAGACTGTACCACCTAATTAGCTTTAGACTAGTTTTGGGTGAGAACATGTTCACCTCTCAGCACAACTGTGCAGAACAGAGCTCAAGATTCATTGATCTGAGGGAGAGGCCAGACAGGAAATGGAGGAATCTAAACAATATGTTACTCTAGTTTATTGCTAGCACAACCTTTCTAGCTTAAGCACATAGAAATGGGATCCCATTAAATATTCATCTGGACTGAAAAACCCTCTATTGTTCAATTTTACTCCTTAAATAAGTACTTAAAGAATATGGTGTGATCATGTCTTTGCTCTCAAGAAGCAAAGTTTTCTAATCCTCGCATTGTTCTTGTGACTTCTACTCAAACTCCAGTTCCCCAGGATGGATCTTTACCTCTGGGTTACCAGCACCAGGCAGTGCTCCAAATTCAGCAGCGCAATTTCCAAACAAAGATAAAAGAACTCCCTTTCTATTTGAAAATACTCTTTCTATATCCAGTGATTGTATTTGCCCTTTTGAGTTGAGAATCACACTGCAAACTAGAGCTCAGCTGATAATTCACTGATATTTCTCCTTCTTGCTTTCTCCATCCCCCCCTTCCTTTTTTCTTCCATAGACTCTTTGAGGTTGTAACCTAGTAGTAGTGATTATTCTCAGGGGTACTGCTATATATGTGTCCATATTTAGGATCAAAGTGCTTGTTTATGGTTAGGTTGTGAGGTGGCTCGTACCATTTTGTTATTCTCTTCCTTATTTACTAGCCCTGATAGATTCATGTACATATGTGAATATAGGTAATATAGGTCTATGTTTCTAGGGAAAGAGGGTTTTTTTCCAGGTTTTTGATACTTGTGGGGATCAGAAAAGAAAACCCTGCGTTCTCAATGATTCATGTTTGCATTTATGTTTGGACACCTGTCAATCACATAGTTTTACTGATACGTGCTATGCTGGTTTTGTGTCACCAAAGTTTCTTAGTTAATAAATAAATCAGAGAGTGCCAAATCAGTACCATAAAGGGGTCTAAATATATGAATTCTCCATTATTCCCTTTTTAACTAAACTTGTGATTTCATCATGGAAGATGCCAGTTTAGTTTGACACAAACCCACCTTGATTGGCAGTAATTATATTGCCCTCATTTAATTTATTAACCAAGTCCTGTATCAGCCAGCTATTTTGCTTAGGATCAATGTCAGTGTGACAGGCCTATAATTACCTGGGTCGTCTTATTAGCCTTTTTAAAATATTGGCACAACATTCAGCTCACTGCAGTGTCTCTAGTTCCAGGATGTATTGAAAATCAACATTAATGGCCCAGAGTTCCTTTGGAAGCTCTCTCTAAAACCTTTAAATGTAAGTTATTTGGATACGCTAATGTCTGCTTTTAGGAACCACTTTTTTATATCTTTCTGAGCTACTATTAAAATGTCATCAACTGAACATGCTGTTATTAATATTTTTTTCTGAGATCTTTTCTTAGTCTTTTGATAAATGTTTTCTGATTCCCTGTCTCGCTTCCTCTTAGGATCAAGCAAAACCCTGTTGTGTGTTTCCATTTGCCATGGAAATCATTGTAAGATTCCAGGCTTAGCACAGGAGGACAGGAGTGAAAGAGTGTGAAGTTCTGAGGGAAACATTATGGTGTTACATGCTCACCTGAAGGCCGCAAACAAAAAATAAGTCTCTCTATGGTTTCAGCATCAGATAATATGTAGCCAAAGTATCAGATAAGGAATCCCTAGAAATGCTGAAAAGGGAACCTGAAGAGCCCAGCGACACAACAGTTAGTGTAATGGGGAGGACAAACGTGTTTGACAGCCTCCACGGAAGCGCTGTATAAGCCTTGTAGCATTATTTTAAGAATAATGTAACCTGTGAACTCTTAGACCTACTGATGTCTGTCAAACCTGATGTTCATTTGCTGAATAAGAAAAATATCAGAAAAGCCAGTATTTCAGTTAAATTCTCCAGGATAAAAAAGCCTCTTTAAAATGAGTAATGAGCAATAAATATGATAGAGGGGATGTTTGATGGGCTCACAGCTTTAGTGGTGTGAACAGCTTCATTGTCAATTGTACCCATTTCTCTTAATACCACTTCTGGTGCTCTGGAGCTGCAGGTCTCCTCGCCAGTGGGGTCCTGCAATGCATAAACAGCATGAAGCTGCTGCTCAGTAGTGGTAAAACTGGGGGAGGCTTCCCATGCTGCGGCTGATGGCCTGGAAAAGGAATGCTTTTGAAATGGGCTGCTGTATTTGCTGCTTCACTTGATTATTTCCATATCTGCCTCAATCCCTATTTCAACACAGTGTGGGCTGGCTGGTGGTGAAGGTGGGTGTCCGTTTGATAAACAAAAGCAAGATCTTACACCATCTTTTGTACCAAATGGATGCTGTCTATTATAATTTCTAAAGCAAAAGCCCAGGTTGAGTGGCCCTAGCTTCAGACAGAAGATTGCATGCATCATTTATAGCTTTGTGGCAGTGACATTCTCTCTGTTGCCTGCATCTGCCCATCTGGACTAACAGCTTTTTTTGGTCTTTTCCCCAGTCCCTTTTTGTTGGAACTGTGGAGTCACATTCAGTTAAATGTAAGCCTAAGAGGCCAACACATCCTATTGCTCATCATCCAATGGTAGTCCTTGTATAAACTACTATAAAACGTCAGTTTAAAACAAGGTAACAAAAGTTTCAGGTTTTACCAGAAATACATACCATTTAGTATCTGATGTTGGTAGCTTCATAATGAAAATAATACCTATTATTTTGTGACAATGTACTGTCTACTTCCTAAGGGGCTAGATCCAAAATCTGCTACAACTGGGAGAGGTTAGAGGAGGTATTCCTTCTTCTGGCAATAAAATCTCCAAAGACATAGTACTTACATAGCTTCTGTTCATCTTCATCAGCATGGAAAGCTCAGTTTCAGTACAGGAAACAAATACTGTTTATACAGTGCTTTTAATGAAGTTTAAAGAATATTATCAGGGAAAGACCCTATAAGGTAAAATACGTTCCTTTTGTAAAACTGTTAAAATAACTTTTTAAGATTTTAAATTTCCAGTGCTTGCATACCTTTCAATCTCACACAATTTATAATCTATAAGAGATGTATAAGTTAAATATTTAAGTCATAGATCACAACCTTTTTCTTTCCACATCTTCTAACACAGGAATAAAATTACTTTCACCAAAAATGAAATTAATTTATATCTTCTCATTCTGTGTTATACTGACAGAAAAAGCTTCTCGTCTCATTTAGTGTGCTGGTCCAGGACAGTGAGTCAGCCCCAGCTACAGTTTTGGATGACAACTAATAATGCAAAACAGATCATAATCAGAGGAACGGTGGCAGCATGTTAGCAGTGTTAGTAGCGGAGGGGCATTCTAGCTGTGGCTGCTGACATTGTGGAACTCATCACCATAGAAAATAGAAGAAAATTCATGATATCATAGAGTATATGGATATAGAGGATGTCTGTAGATGGATAATAAGCATACATCTAGGGATGCCATCATTAATAATGAGTAAAACATTGTGATGGGTATAAAATGTTCTGATTTCTATTGGATTAGGAAAATAGTATGATCGTATAAAGTAGTAGCTGTGCTCATATCCTTGCCATCATGGAAAAGAGACTGCTCATTTTGAGAAACTGTTGTATGCTTCAATTTTTTTTTTTTAAAACATACAACAAAGAACTGTTGTATGTTCTAAACCTTTGCAAAGGCTTAAAAGGGAAAGGTACTGAAAGGGGTAAAGGAAATACAGGAAACAATTCAGCAGGAAAAACATCTGACTACCAGTAAAATTCTGTATACAGTTATGGTTGCTGTTTTTTATCCCTGAAGCCCTAAATCCTGTCTTTCCTCCAGCAGTCTCTCTTGTATGTTATCACCACCTTTTCAGATGTCAGTGAGGCTTGGTTGTAACCTTGATATGAAAGGGAGTAAATTTCCAAAACCTTGTACTAAATAGTCTGTTATCATTCAAATATCAGGGCGTGTTACACAGCACATCTATTTTTCTGGATATGTGGGGAGTGAGAGAGCATGGGATGGACAGAGTTTGAGGTACAGTGGACAACTGGTATTCATTAATAACATAAATATTTAAGCAGTCAAAGATTATGACAGCTTGTGTAGGAGGTGGCATTGGATTTTTGTGTTTTGTTGCTGAAATGAATATTAATAACCATTGCCAATTTTTTTCCATTTGTTGTAGTTACAAGTAATAAGCCCACAAAGTTCCTCTGTCAACTTTCTCCACATATTTCCACCAAATTACAGATACTTGTCAATTTTCTTCCAAGTTCTTGAGTTCAATAAGAAACTGAAAATTTTCACATGCTTTCATCAGTTTATTAACTGTAAAACTATGGTGAGTACTCCACTGGTTTGTAGCCAACTGTTTGATTTCTAAGGATACCATGAAGTACTAAATTTAATCCTTTCATTAACAGTATATCCTGTTTGGTAAACCACAGAGGCAGTGCACTGTGCTCATATGGGAACTCAGTGTTCCAACTCTGGCTATTCTGTTCCAAACTTATATGCCACTAATTCCTCAAATTTCCCATCAATAGCAATAATAGTCATATTGTTATATGATTTTTACTTTGTTCTTTAACTTCCTTTTATAATAGTATCAACCATTTCATCAGATTCCTCCCCTGACTGAACAAGCAGAGACCTGTTAATCTGGTAAATTTTTAAAGTGCAACTGCTTGGCCTGCATTCCCTGTCTCATTAAACTGGATTGTAATATCCAAGTTTTCATGGCTTATGGTTGGATATTTAATGCATTCTTTGGTTATCAATATCATTCATGCTGCCATATTGTGATCAGAGGTTTTGAATGGTTTGAATTGTAATCCCTAACCCTGTTTTCTACACTGGCTAAAACAACAACAAAAAAATAAAATCAAGGAAAGAGGAAGCAAATCCTCCCTAACAGCATGACTGGTATTTCCTGAACTGGGAAATAATTATACCAATTAACAAATTTTTCTTTTTTTTCATTTTCTTCCCACTTTAAAGCATCCAAGTACACAAACAGGAGTCATGCCAGGTTAACCGATTGGCTGTTAATGAAACCTCCGTGTGAAGACCCTCCCTAATCTACTCAACCCTCCAGAGATCAAACAGAGAGTTAACAGACCAGAGCAGGTTATATGTGATGGATGTGTGTGTATAAATCACTTCCTCAAAGCTAAATTGTTTCAATTCACTCGGTGGCAACAAACTGCAAAGATTCTCACAGACATATAACACTCCCTTTTCCTCCTCCTCAGTAAGGATTATTGGCCCAGAGTTAGAAAACTCCTGGGAATCCAGGTAATATAGTAACAGGGTAGAGAGCAGCAAGTCAACTACAGAATAAAAATAAGGATGTAAAAAATAATAATGATTTTTGTCTTTCAATAAGCATTTTGGTGGCCCTGAGGGAATCCATACTGTTGCTTCAACTTTTGGTGATGTGCAGTTAGTTTTGTTGAGATGTTCCAAAGGAAGGTAATGTTAAAAAAGACATGATGTCAAAAGAAGAATAATACGTTATTCTTTCAGGAATGACTTGTAAAACTACAGAATAAAATTCACCTATGAATCACAAACTCAAAAAAATTGCTGCTTGTCACTAATTTCTATTGAAGCATTGATATCCATCGATAGTTTTTTTCCATTAGGAGTTTCCTCTGAATATATATACATACTGGAGTAAAGCAAGGTTGAGTAGTTAATGAGTTTAAGTATGTGAAGAGCTAGTTTGGGAAAGGAAAAATAAAAGGAATGAAAGGCTCAGACTTTTGCTCTTATTCTATATTTTAAGTTATTAATTACACTGAAGACCATGAAGCTGAATGTGCACATTTCAAGACCATGGTCATAGATCCAAACATGGTAAGTTTTATCTTTGTCCAGAGACAGAGTATTTGTAGGTAAGATTTATGGAGAATAAGCTCCTTTACTATTAAAAGTCAGCAACAATGAAAAAAAATCTTTAACAGGTCATTACTAGGATAAAAGAAGTACCTTCAAAGAATTAAACTTGAGGTCATTCCAGTCTACCATACTAACGGGAGTGAAATTAATTTCACTTCACTTTAGATTACTACAACTTTGTCACCTTTAATTCCCTTCTTACAGGTAGTCATATGTGCGCTTATGGCATGATTTATCTCACTCAATAGCTGAAGTCTTTGGATTAAAATGAATCACACTTCTTTTCTTCTTTGGTTGTGTAAGGCATGTGTTTGATTGAAATAGTGGCATCTACACATGGACATCTACATAAGGCTACAATATAGACATCTACAGATGTCTGTATTGATATATAGACACGTATACTTGGTCAGATAAATCCTGAACAAAGCAATATATTCAGCAGCCCCACCTTCCCACCCCCCCCGCCCCCATGTAAATTTCTAGAGATATTCAAAGTATAGACTTTCAAATTCAGAGCAGCATGTACAAGCAAGTAAGCTTTGAGACTTCAGTCAAAAATCATTTGTAACAGCTGAGCTTAGCAACAAAAAAGCTCCAGTCCTGTTTTTATAAAGAACATGCTGACAAATCCTCTGTGTTATAATAAGCATATGGATGAACACAGTAAATTACAATTGAAAGCCAACCAATGTCAATTCCTTCCCTACATTGTCCAAAACATAAGTGTGCCTCTGTACAAGACAAGAATTGGTTTGGCTCAATTTATTGTGTGGGTAAATCCAAATCTTTAATCAAATCCCTGCTTAGTCTCAATGCTTAGTCTTAACTTCTGCTCCAAATTTTGAAGATTTAATTCCAGAGGTTCAGACAAGTCAGTCCAGAGAGCTCTGTACTTCTCACACTTGATCAGCTGGGTCATCTGTATCTAGCGGAAAGGGTGGTGGTAGTAGCAAGTCAAACAACAGTGCAAAATAATTGCTTTTTTTATTTCTATACAGAAAAAAAGGTGGTTTTTTTTTTTTTTGAATTGGCGAAGTCTTCAAAAGGCCATTTTACAAAACAGAAATACACTTAAAAGCATATGATCTTTAGCTGGAGGCCAGACTGAGTATGTTTCTGATTACGCTGGTGACCCTCACCCTAAAATCCCTTTGTAGAAATGCCTTTATTCTAGACAACATACTGACTAGCAAATGATCTAACAGATTTCACAGCACATAAATTAAGACCTAATAAATTATTTCAAATTCAGACTCCCTAATTACAGAATTAGTGAAGCGTTCCATGTAAAATTGCAATTATCTAAACAATTAATAAATACAACTAAAATGAGGCATCACAGAAAAATATTTGATAGCTGTTTACTATGGAAAAAAACAAGCTAAAATTCTAAGCACTGGCTAAGACTAGTAATGACTAGTTTAAACCTATAATTCATGGTTGGTCTAGATACCAGAATAGGAACATTTCATTATGTTAGCTTATCTGAGTGTAAATGCTCAGATATTAAACTCTGTTACTAATTATTTTTTATACTTTTTAGAAATGTTCAATCCTTCTACTACTTTTACCGTGTAGTAATGTATTCACTTTAGCAGGAAAGATTTTTTTAAATATGGAATATATATTAAATACATAGTTCCAATATTTCTTGGAATTTATAGATACAGAAAGAATAGTTGTACAATTAGGAAATGTACTTGGTTTATGGGTATGGCTATGGCAGTATGTGGATGGTTCCAGCCCGTATCAATGTAAAGGATACACATTTATGTTATCTTCCATAGAAATCTAATAGTGGGAGTGCACATCACCTATAAAATAGAACAGCTGGCCCTCTGCATATAGTAGTTTTTCTATACCCTCCTTTTCTCTAGTTTTGGGTTGTTTTTTTTTCTCTATGCCCAAGAGCAAACATCAAATGGAGCAAAAACTGAAGGAAAACGTCAGTTGCTGCTATCAATTAGTTTATTTCAGATATTGGGATATCTGCAATGAGAAATAAAGGCAGGCTACCACAAATGATGTAGGAATATATATTGTTAGTAGGTATAAGTCCTTCTGTACCAGCACTTTCTATTGCCTCAAGCACTGCCAGTTGACATTAATAGCTCTGCTGCCCCAGAACTCTGTGTCTCTGTGATTTCTTAGAATTTCACTGCATCTACTGCAGTTGGACTCCATTTATTTCTGCGCTGCCATCAGAACAAAATACATGAAGTTGAAATGTAATACTGAACTTGGAGGAAAGGTCCCTGCTGCTCACCTGTGACCCCAAGCAGCAGAAGGTGGTTCATTAGAGGTGGAACTTGAATGCTGTCATCTTCTCAGTGAAGGGAAACTGGAAACAAGAATGTAACTGCTGTTGTTTATTGGCTGCTGCATGTTGGTATCTTCCAAGCCAGATGATGCATTAACTTGAGAAGACACTGAGACCTCAGAAACTATAGTGCTAGTTGTTTTGCTACCAGATACACTGAGGGCTCATTTCAGAGTGCTGGGGAGCTTTGGTGTCTTCTGATCAAATAATGGGTTCCAGCTCTACAAGGTCACCACTGGAATCATGATCTAAAGGTTCTGAATTATTCCTTAGGAGAAAGTTTTTCAATTCTGTTAAATTTTATTGACTGAGGGGAAAAGTCAGTTCTTTCTAGAAGATGTTGCTTAAACCTGAGATAACATGTGGGGACTCTGAGTCGATTATGAGCTTGTTACAGAATTTCAGGGTCTGGGTCTAGTCAAGGAACTGGGACTGGTGAGGAAGGTTCTGGTTTCCTTTGCTGTATGTAGGGCTAAAGCAGGTCTTGCCATTGCTCTTTCCCCAATTCTTGGAATTTTCTGAGATCATGGACTTCTGTTAGAAGAGTGATAATCCATTCAGCTGACTGAAATAGTGGATATTAATCTCTATTTTAAATTGGTGGTGGTCCAGCAGAGTGATCTTCCCTGCCTCAAACACGGCATTCTTGTTTGTGCAGTCTGTATGTTTTTGTAGGAACAGATTGCTGTGTACAAAACCTGAAATAACAAATTGTCTTTCTATCATAAATAGCATATTAAACTTTGACCATTCATCCTTGACATGGTCCCTAACTATGTTAAGCCTTCTTGCTATGTATCAATCACATCTGAAATATTCCATGAAAATATAAGAAATCTCACGCTGTTCAGACTAATAGCCAACATGACCTCATACCCTGCTTCTGACAGTGGCAATAGGACACTGTGCATCAGATGTGCCCACCCATTTTCTCTTCATCAGCCACCCCAGATTCCCTCCCTCTCACTTTTCTTTTGTAACAGTAGGTGGTAGGTTTTTCTTACTGGTGAATTTAGCACTGCTTGTTTACAAGGACAGAAAATGTTCTACAGACCATTTTCTGGAAGAGGACTTAGAAATGTGAATTTTGCAGCATGTACCTTTCTGAAAGAAAAAAAAATCTTCCACTAAATTAACATCAACGAAATAGCAAATCCTAATTGTATCATCTCTTTCTACAGCCAAATTCTGTGATCCTTACTGAGTCAAAGCTGCATCCTGGAGTGGGTAGAAGTTTAGCCTCAGTAATAACAGAGTAGTTCTGAGGTTTCTCCCTTTGTAAAGTAATTTGTAGCTTTTCACATATTGCTGTAAAATAGATTCATTTCCCTTTGTACTCTTAGCCTACAATGGAAGCTGTTTGTGTATTTTATGGAGTGCCAAGTAAACAATCACAAATCACCTATTAAACTATTAATTGGATTACACAATCTTCTAAAGCAGGTTAGATTTTCTTTGCCAAATATATTCTACTCCTTTTAATCCAGCTTGTTAGGAAAAAAAAACCCATCAAGCTGCTATGCATGTTGCCTTTTCACTTCAATTGCTGGCATTTTTTAAAGAATGTTTGCAGGTCCTAATATGCACAAAGAACTTACTCTACATTCATTTGCAACATAAAATTTCATGTCTTGGTGGAAATTGTATTTGAGGTAGTGCTTTGTATCATAAAACTGCAGCATATTATTTATTATACATTCTTAATCTTATTGCATTCAGTTGTTAAACTTTGGTTTAGCAGACTGAAACAGCATGAGAAGCATTCAAGCTACAAGTCAAGGAGAATCATGTCTGTGAGGCAGGGATAATTCACTGCTTGTTCAAGTCATAAGTAGAAGGTGGACACTCTCCTGTCCTGCATCTGAGGAAAAGGAATAAACTCATTTTCAATTGTAAATTAATTTCTGTGTGGACAGCAGCTGTTTCACACCTCTGAAAATGGAGTCTTCCAAATCTCTAGTTATGAATGAAATATGGAAGCATCAAAAAACTCTTTTCCAAGTCAGCCAGTTTAGGCCTTTGGGAATAGTTTATGTTGTGTGAGTACTTCCACCAATGCATAGCTGAAACAGAGTTGCAACAGAAACTTCTCATCTGGGAGTCAACAATTTTTCAAGAAATCTGATCATTGCTATTTTAATTGATTATCATTTGTAAAAAGGTAACAAAGATGCATTGGCTTCCGTTCTTGTTGATAGAAATCTGTGTTGAGTAGTACATGTTATTACTGGCTCTGTCATACCATTCAAAAACTTAAGACTTGCTCCTGCTACAGCACCCACTCGTTTCCTCCTAGGTGCATAAATTGTTTTTCAACAAACGCTCAACCTATAAAATGAGAGAAAATCAAAATCAATCTCAAGAGACTCTTCTGCCCAAATTACTAAAGAGTCTGGTACAGCGCTTGAGCAAGAAAATGGAACAATGAATCTAAAAGCCAAACTGCTGACTTCAGCTCCTCTGAACTTTTTGTTAGAGAATCTTTGCTTGAATTTTACGCCTCAATTTCATGCCTGTAGCTTGTGCTATGAACCAGGTGCTGTCTCTGAACCCAAAGAATTTGTAAGGAAAATGAAGAGAACTATTTATAAACATGGTTAATCAAGCATGTTAACAGACTAAGGTTTAAAATGCAGACTTATATTTGTTTTGAAACAGAAACAGCTGAATCTGATTTGCCACTCTTGTATAACAATGTAATTTAACAGTAAAGTTTGCCCACTAAAAACCAGCACCTCCACTGGTGGTTGATTGACTGTGCCTGTGACTGATGGAGGGTGTTTCCTTCTTTTAAAATGGAACTCGCAGACACGATTAAATTTTTATTTTAAGGATATTTGAGAAATCATGGCAGTCAGGTGAAGTTCCCGATGACTGGGAAAAGGGAAATACAACCCCCATTTTCAAGAAGGGGAAAATGGATGACCCGGGGAATTAGAGACCAGTCAATGTCACCTCTGTGCCTGGCAAAATCTTGGAGCAGATTCTCCTGGAAGGCATGCTAAGGCACATGAAAAACAACAAGGTGCTTGGTGACAGCCAGCATGGCTTCACTAAGGGGAAATCCTGCCTGACCAATTTGGTGGCCTTCTATGATGGGGCTACAGAACTGATGGACAAGGGTAGAGCAGTTGATGTCACCAAACTGGACTTGTGCAAAGCATTCGACACTGTCCCACACGACATCCTTGTCTCTAAATTGGACAGACAGCAATTTGATAGGTGGACCACTCAGTGGATAACTGGCTGGATGGCTGCATGCAAAGTGCTGTGGTCAATGGCTCAATGTCCGGCTGGAGACCAGTAATGAGTGGTGTCCCTCAGGGAACAGTATTGGGACCGGTCTTGTTTAACATCTTTGTTGCTGACATGGGCAGTGAGATTGAGTGCGCCCTCAGCAAGTTTGCTGATGACACCAAGCTGTGTGGTTCAGTTGATACCCTGGAGGGAAGGAATGCCATCCAGAGGGACCTCGACACACTTGTGAGGTGGGCTGATGCCAACCTCATGAAGTTTAACCATGCCACGTGCAAGGTCCTACACCTGGGTCGGAGCAATCCCAGGCACAGCTACAGGTTGGGCAGAGAAGAGATTGAGAGCAGCCCTGTGGAGAAGGACTTGGGGGTGCTGGTCGATAAGAAACTTAACATGAACCAGCAGTGTGTGCTCACAGCCCAGAAAGCCAACCGTATCCTGAGCTGCATCAAAAGGAGTGTGACCAGCAGGTCGAAGGAGGTGATCCTGCCCCTTTACTTTGCTCTTGTGAGACGTCACCTGGAGTATTGTGTGCAGTTCTGGTGTCCTCAGCATATAAAGGACATGGAACTGTTGGAACTTCCAAGTCCAGAGGAGGACCATGAGGATGATCAGAGGACTGGAGCACCTCCTGTATGAAGACAGGCTGAGGAAGTTGGGGCTGTTCAGCCTGGAGAAGAGAAGGCTGCGTGGAGACCTCATAGCAGCCTTCCAGTATCTGAAGGGGGCCTATAGGGGTGCTGGGGAAGGACTCTTCATTAGGGACTGTAGAATCACAGAATCATTGATTAGTTAGGGTTGCAAAGGACCTTAAGATCATCTAGACAGTAGTGACAGGACAAGGGGTAACGGGTTAAAACTTAAACAGGGGAAGTTTAGATTGGATATAAGGAAGAAATTCTTTACTGGAAGGGTGGTGAGGCACTGGAATGGGTTGCCCAGGGAAGTTGTAAATGCTCCATTCCTGGCGTTGTTCAAGGCCAGGTTGGACAGAGCCTTGGGTGACATGGTTTAGTGGGAGGTTTCCATGCCCATGGCAGGGGGGGTAGATGTTCTTAAAGTCCATTCCCACCCTAACTATTCCATGATTCTGTGATCAGATTGTACATTCCTCACACATCTGTAATGCCCAGCAAAAACAGCAAGTGCTTTGTTTTGCAAGGAATGCAGAAACCAAGACGTTATAGTTTTTCTTTTTTTTCTTTTTTTTTCATTTTTTAAAATGTATACTTCTCTAAAGGATTGCCTTACCATCAGCTGACTTCATGACATGTATTCATTTTCACTGAAGGCACCTTTATCAGATTAATAAGAATTGCTCAGATAAACACACTCTGTGCATTAACTTCACCTTCCTTAACAGAGTTAAACAAGGAAGAAAATTGAGTATAGATTTTCTTTATAATCAGAAATTAGACCGGTGTAACTGCCGGAAAATAAGGCAATCCTAAAACCCTAAAACCTACCAGAAATATCTAACATGCAATTTGTTCTCTGCTTATGCTACTTTGCTTCAAGTAAAGTAACATTTCTCTTTCACTAGCACCTGCTGTGTATCACTACAAATGATTGCATATAGCAGCACAGGTGCCTCAGAGAAAGGAGAATATATTGTTCAGAACATACAAACAACTATATCTGAATTTATGAATACCATAATTCCTTCTGAAAAATGTGAACTGTTTAAGCAAATAATCCTTTTGTAAGTGTTTATTCTAGAAAACCGTATTTTCTGTCCCAGAAAATTGCGCACAGCAATGGTTGACAACACTGGTGATTTATCAACCACAGCATTCAGAAAGATCAGAGCTCTGGGGGTTTATATAGAACCTGATAAAAAAAGAGGTGCTGGTACCCAACTAGAAGGCACTTCTGAAAACAGTCTGAAAAGAAAAGAAACAAAAGCCTACTGCAGTGCATAGTTTAATGTTAACTTCAAACTCATTTAGACTGTTGCACGTGATGTTTGTCTCCAGTCACTCTTTTGTCACAGTACCAGGAATAGACAGTTTCATATCTACACTTGGGCACCTGAGTAGCCGAGTTCCTCAGAAGTGCAGTGCATGTAATCTATCAAAACAGAGGTTTTCCTGCAGCCCAATGTGTTGCTGTGAGCCCCTTTCCTGCAGATGAATATGAGAACCTGCTGCAGACTGGAGAGGTGACTGGGACACATCACCACTGGCCTTATGCAAAAGAGAAGGAATTTGCCTCGCTCATTCATGTTCCCCAAGTCCTGTCTGTGTGGGCATTAGGCTTGTTGCTGTTACCCAGTTTGCCTCACAGATAACTTGTGAAAGAAAATAACCTTTGCCTCAGAGAAAGAAAAGTGATCAGTTTAAGAATATCCCTTGAAATCACCCCCTAGGGTATGCCATTGCCTATTGATGCCACTCCTGATGTGTTGGTGCTTGCTTCAGGAGTGCAATTCACCAGCCTGACTCAGACATCATAGTTCAAAGTACAACAAACAGGAGGTGAGAGACAGGTCTGAACATCCAGCACATCAAGCAGAACAGTGTCCTGTGAAATAGCTGTTCTGCTAGCAGTGGAATTATTCACAACATAAGGCATCCAAGAAAAGATAGATACCTGTGAAGTCTGGTGTTTCATCTTTGGCTTAGGTGACTACCTGCATCCATGACTTAGATGTCTCTGAAGGCTAAGTTTAAAAAAAACTAAAAGTCTTACAATAAGACATTTCTTAGAGAGCAGGCAGCTACTTTATGTGTATTTAAAGGCACAGCCAGAACTAGAGCTTCATGCATTTCACACAAGGACTTAGTAGCTACAGAGCTTGCTGAGGATCTGAGATGGCTGGATTTTACATCTGATGGGACTAAGAGGTGGGTTAGCTCTGCAAGCAAATGATTAGGTTACTTTGATGAGGGAAGAAAGTTTTGGGGTTCCCATCATTCCCTCAGTATTTCTGTTCTTAACCAATGCTTGCTTAATGTGGAATATATAAATAGCTAAGGTATCTTGCAAGTTCCTATGTGATTAAATGATTCTGTGGGGATTTTGTACATCAGTTACCTAAGGTGCTGTTTTCAGGCTTAACACTTTGTGCCAGAAAGAGATTTGTTGTAGTGTACATCTGGCTCCAACTTACTGTGCACAGTAAGACTTTCATAGCACTTCTATATGGGATATTTAGCTCATAGAGGTACCACCAGTGATTTTAAGCACAGTTTTAATAACCTATAGACAACCCCAAAAACAAATGCATTAGTATGTCCATCTTTTGCTCATATATTGGAAATAGATGAGCTTTAAGTTTCCTTCCAGCTCTAACCATTCCATGATTCTGTGCTTGTCCCAGTGGGGTTTTCCTGGGCTGTTAGCACTAGACCTGTGTGAAGCAGCAGGGCTACTTCTGCATGTTTATTTCCAGGACTTGAGATAAACAGAGAATGCTTCTGCGTCAGCTTGCTGTAGGTGCTGCCCACGGGACCCCATCTCTTGAGAAAGAAGAGATTAATTTCTTTTAATCTCCAGGCTCTCATGAGCCTTCACGGAAGTATGGGCTGTTGGTTCCATGCTCCAAGCAAGATTCAGGACACCTTTAGAAGTCCATGTCATAGGAGGTTACCTCTGGGTAACCATCCAGATCTGCACTGGCTTTTTTTATAGTCCACTGAGAGCAGCTTTTCCAGCAAGCAATTAACTGCTTTCCAATCTTTGGGTGAATCACAACCTATTTTATCACTTGCCTAACTCAGGTACAAATGTCTATGTTTGGCCAGAGGGTTCCCACCCTTTTATGCCTAGCTGAAGTGACAACTTCAAATGACTGCTGAGCAAATGACTATCACCTTGTGCACAGCTGGAGTGAAGGGTGGTAAAAAGGAATTGTGTGCCCTTTCCTCTCCATCAACACCCTCAGATGCTGTATGTACACTTGGGATCATTTGCAAACAGTAAAGGCTCTGCTGCCCTTCCAGCCAGATATCTGTAAGATCCACATCGTTAGGTTTGCAACTATGATGTCATATGAAAAATATGCAGAATACTTTTTGTTTTTTAGGTGCTTTGATGCCCTTTGCTTCATTATAACTCTGATGCTCCCTGATCACCCTTCACAACTCTGGCTTACTCTGTATCCAGTTCCAGATACAGAACTAGATACAGAACATTTTTGTGATCATAGAGACTCTGTGATGGCTAAAAAGGTGGCAATTTTTTCCAACCTCCCCCCCCCCCCCCAGTAAAAAAAAAACTAGAAAAAAAGGGGAAAAAGAAAAAAAAGAAGAAAATTGGAGAAAAATAAATAAATAAGAGCTTTCTGAGCTGTGTTCTTCAAACAGCTCTAGTTTTCTCTAAATGTATTATTCTGTTCTGAAGTACTGAAATCACTTTAAGTGCAAAGACATGTCCAATAACAGCTGGTGTCTGCAGTACTCCTGGTGTAGTCATATGTGTAGAATATTTAAATGGTTCTGGAATGGAATTAGTTAAAATAGTCACTTGGTTTCTCTATTTATTTGTTTCTTTTTGAGTGCAGCGCAAGGTTGATGCTGCCAGTTAATACAGAAAGTTACATAAGCAGCTGAATAAGAGTTCATCACAAATAACAGCACTATTTAAAAGACTGACCCTTATCATCTCTATGGATTAATCTACAGAGATTGTTTTCTGCTTTGATATATTTTTACTGCAAAACCAAATAATTTTCTCCAATATTCATTAAACAATAGATTAAACCTAACACAAAATTACCACAAGTCAACTATTTATATATTGCCACTCTTTAAAATCACATAACTAATGGTTACAGCTGCAACTTTATACTGACCTTTTTCTTCTATCCAAATAAAACCATCATAATTACATACTTTGAAGTACTTTCCTTAAATTGCAGCTTGTTACCTATCTTCTGCAATAACATATTTTTAAATTACAGTATTTCAGTGCTTTTAAATCTGATACTCTCACTCTGCTAGCACTAGGGCTCCATGCTAGATGTCAGTGGCATTCCATGCAGGCACAAAAATCTCCACTAATGAACCTGAAGCAGATGAGGGTCATCATTAATGTTTGACTGTGTATTTACAGAGGGTGGTTTGATGGGGAGTATGGGAAAAGTAATAGATCTCCCACCTTGCTTCCTTAGCCATAAACACTGCTTGAGAACAAGTGGCTTGTGTTTGGGTATACACTTAGATGGATTTCAGTCAAACTAATGACCAAACATTGCTGAATTTCCACAGGCACATGACATTTAAAAACCTTTTTCTTTTCCATTTGTTTTTTCCCAGGACACCCCTGAATAATACTTTGAACCTGACCCAACACAAATTGAATCACATGTTACTTACTGGCATCTGAAAAGGAATACCTTTCACAGGCTGGTAAGTTAGAAGGCAAATTGACATGAATTCTGCAAAACAGAAAGTGGACACTGAACACTCACCCCAATGGTGAGATACCTGGTTGTAAAACTACCACATTGCCATCCCAAATATGCATCTGCAACACCTAGTTTCAAAGGGCAGGGAATCAAGCTGGAAATCAGCTCATTGACTTCAGCTTGCTTTAGATCAATGCCACCTCTCTGCTACAAATCCAGGAAACCAGCGTGAGAGGCTTTAAAACTCACTGCACTTCTCCTGTGAGGAGAGGCTGAGAGAGTTGAGCTTGTTCAGCCTGGAGAAAAGAAGGCTCCAAGGAGACCTTAGAGCAGCTTTCAGTACCTGAAAGGGGCTGCAAGAAAGCTGTAGAGAGACTCTTTACAGGGGCATGTAGGGATAGGACAACAGGGAATGGATTTAAACTGAAAGAGGGAAGATTTAGATTAGATATTAGGAAGAAATTCTTTACTGTGAGAGTGGTAAGGCATTGGAACAGGTTGCCCAGAGAAGCTGTGCAGAAGAGGAGCAACCTGGTCTTGTGGAAGATGTCCCTGCCCATTGCAGAGGGGGTTGTAACTAGATGATTTTTAAGGCCACTTCAAAGCCATGTTACAATTCAATGATATCCCATTCCCGCATCTTGCAGGAAGAAAATGATTTAGCAAAGCAATTGTCAGTTTAGTATTCTGTAAAACGCTAAAGGCCTTGGTGACCTTTATTATCTATGACATTTTTGCAGTAAAGGTGGTGGAGCAGGAACTGCTGCTAGAGCTACTGGCAGTACGCCACCTCTGAGGAGGCTAGAAGATTTATAATTTTTTTTCATACTGAATATTATTGCTTCTGAAATTAAGCCTGATTTATGCTGGTTAAAATCAAACATGCCATGGAGCACAGGGCTGGACAATTAGGTGATAAATATGCTTGAATCCCACCTATGTTTTGTTTTTTATCATGAGTGCCAGCAGCCAAATTGGGTGATGGAGAACTGTGTTAGTGCAGACAGTGGCACAGGCAGTTCACAAATAAATGCTGTTGGTTTCATGTGGCGGTGGTGAGCACCAAGCTGGGGGCGAGAGGGGTGAACATGACTGTGTGTGTTCATGGGGCTGGAAGGGCCATCATGTTTCACAGATTCCCAACAACAAATTCTGACAAGTGAAAAATGTTTGATTTTTAAAAGTCACACAGCTCGCCTTTTTTAAACACTTTCAGTATTTATTTAACCTAGTAAATAGGTTTATTAGCAAGGTTCCATTCTTTGTAGTTTAGGTAATGGATTTACCATATGTTTATGCTTTAAGGACTTGTGTAAGACTGCTAACACCTATTTCTCCACCTCCTGTCTCAGGGGTTAAGACCTTGGTATGTTGCCAGTTTACTGCTGTAGTCCCTTCCCCTTCTATAATTACAGTCATTCCCAGAACGAAGGAAATTCCCTGAGCTTTTGCTTTAACTAGCCACAATGTTTCACTACAAAAAGGCACTTCTTTAAAAGAAGAAAAGTAATAAAACTTTCACATTATTAACTTTTTCCCTTTTAAAAGAGACTGAAAAATGCCATTGTACCACATTAAAAACCTTTACATAAGACTCACCATTGGCTAATGAGCCTTGTTGTACAATCTACCACATGCAACTGCCTTCAAGTGCTGCTTTTAACTTAACCTTGATGTAGTGCCAGGAATGTGCAAAGGATATGCTTTGATGGTGGGAGCAGTCTACTCCCCCCCCACCTTTTCCATATTGATAAGCTTCAAAATATCTGTAAGATTTAAATTCTAGTGTTGTTTAACAGAGCAACTACTTTATACCTCATAAAGGAGGAATGAATAATTACCTGTCCTACAGAAATAAGCAATTAGATCTGTTATTCATGATCGAAATGATAAGAAGTTGCTGATACTTTGTATTTGCACAGTGACTTTTTTCCTACAAAGTGCTTCATAAGCATCCTCACAACTCCCCTGTGAAGCAAGTATCATAATCTCTGCTTTATCATTAATAAAACTTTTGACTTTCCAGAAGATGGCACAGAACGTCAGTATCAGAAACAGAATCTGAAGATTTTTTTACTTGTAGTTCCCTCTTTGATTATGAGCAATTTCCTCCCATCACTGGAGAGAATTATTTTGGTAGCAGTGCTACTGGAATGTTATGGCCAGATGTGTTCTCCATAGAAATACATACTTGATTTATATAATAGCATTTATAACACAGGTAATATTCTGAAGATATTTTGGAAGCACTTATCTGACATTACTCTTTCCTCAAATAAAATTACTATGATGTTGAAATTGAAGCCTAACTTTTCCACAAGGACTATTTATAGAAATGTTAATTTTCTTGAGCTTTATAGAGTTGATTGACTTAATTTCTGTCTGTTATTTCCTTGATTGCATACTCAAAACATATAGGAGCTGTTCCCTTCTCTCTCTTTGTAGAATAGCCTTCTAAAGGAGAATATATATTTTTCCAAATGTAATTTTAATTTCTTCCTTAAAATCCTGGTGGTAATTATGAGCAATTTTGGCCATTTCACAATATGGAGGACTGACTAGAACTGGTTGAGATAGCTTAAGATTTACTTTTTTTTCGACAAATACGTTTGAATAGTTTTCATTTCTTAATTTGAAAAGAAATATCTTAACAATATTTTTAACATATTTAGGAAATGTTTTCTGAAAGTTATGAGGTATGCCTTACAACTTATAATTACCCTTATGTACCCAGGTAATTATAGACCGGTCAGCCTTACCTTCATCCCTGTAAAGGTGATGGAACAACTTATTCTTGACACCATCTCTAGACATATCAAGGATGAGGGGGTCATTAAGAGCAGCCAACATGGCTTTACCAAGGGGAAGTCATTTTTGACCAACCTTATAGCCTCCTATGAGCAAATAACTAGGTGGATGGATGATGGTAGAGCGGTAGACGTGGTTTTTCTTGATTTCAGTAAGGCATTTGATACTGTCTCCCACAGCATCCTCATAGATAAGCTAAGGAAGTGTGGGCTTGATGATCAGGTAGTGAGGTGGATCAAGAACTGGTTGGAAGGAAGAAGGCAGAGAGTTGTGGTCAATGGGGCAGAATCTAGCTGGAGGTCTGTGACTAGTGGAGTCCCTCAGGGGTCGGTGCTGGGACCAGTGCTGTTTAATATTTTCATCAACGGCCTGGATGAGGGAACTGAGTGTACCCTCAGCAAGTTTGGTGATGATGCTAAACTGGGAGGGGTGACTGACACACCAGAGGGCTGTGTTGCCATTCAGCGAGACCCGGACAGGCTGGAGAGTTGGGCGGAGAGGAACTTGATGAAATTCAACAAGGGCAAGTGTAGAGTCTTGCATCTCGGGAAGAACAACCCCATGTACCAGTACAGGTTGGGGGCTGACCTGCTGGACAGTAGTGAAGGGGAAAGGGACCTGGGGGTCCTGGTGGATAGGAGGATGACCATGAGCCAGCAATGTGCCCTTGTGGCCAAGAAGGCCAATGGCATCCTAGGGTGCATTAGAAAGGGTGTGGTCAGTAGGTCAAGAGAGGTTCTCCTCCCCCTCTACTCTGCCTTGGTGAGGCCACATCTGGAATATTGTGTCCAGTTCTGGGCCCCTCAGTTCAAGAAGGACAGGGAATTGCTTGAAAGAGTTCAGCACAGAGCCACAAAGATGATTAAGGGAGCGGAACATTTCCCTTATGACGAGAGGCTGAGGGAGCTGGGGCTCTTTAGCTTGGAGAAGAGGAGACTGAGGGGTGACCTCATCAATGTTTACAAATATGTAAAGGGTGAGTGTCAGGATGATGGAGCTAGGTTTTTTTCAGTGATGTCCAGTGATGGGACAAAGGGCAATGGGTGTAAACTGGAGCATAGGAGGTTCCATGTGAACATCAGGAAAAATTTCTTTACTGTGAGAGTGACAGAGCACTGGAACAGGTTGCCCAGGGGGGTTGTGGAGTCTCCTACATTGGAGATATTCAAGGCCCGCCTGGACAAGTTCCTGTGTGATGTACTCTAGGTTCCCCTGCTCTTGCAGGAGGGTTGGACTAGATGATTGTTTGAGGTCCCTTCCAACCCTTAGGATTCTGTGATTCTGTGATTCTTTTAAACGAAAATCCTGTGGCTATGGTTTTATACACTGGTCAATCAAACCTTCTGCTTCCTTTTAAAAAGAAAATATGATGGAAAAAAAGACACGTATTTAAGAAAAAGGGTCAATTTTCAAAAGATGCTGTGGTTTATTTCATATTTTGAAATATCAACTTAAAATGGGTATTGTTTGGTCAATGGATAATGATAGTAGATGTAAGGTGAAAGTTAAGATGATGGTAGAAGCATGAGAGAAACATGAACAGGTTGAAGGGAGAGCTGCAGGACTAAAGGTAGAAACAGAAAATCTTGAGACTCAAGACAGGGCAGGACTTAAAAAGTGTAAACCAAAGAGTTCTTCTGACCAATTCGTCCTCACCCTGCATCGAACTTCTTGCACTTATTATAAACATCTGGACAGTTTGGATAATTACAGAAAAGAGTTATGTTGAAACCAAACAACTTGATGGTATTAGAAGCAGAAACACTTAGACGACAGAAATATATAAATAAGTTAGAGAACACAGCACTGTCATTTCCTGAAGAATTACCTATAGGTGTATGAAACGTGATTTTTGATGGCGGCTTGAGTCAGAATCCATATGAGCTCTGCCTGTATTGCATATAGTCTGCTTACATAGGCAGAATTGTTTTATTTTCTCGTTAGTCTGCCCAGGTGGTATTAAATCCCCATAACATTCTTTCTTGCACCATGTATGCTAATTAACTCTTCGAGGACTACCATGTGTTAGAAATTAGTCAACCATAATTTGTTTTGTTAATATCTTTATGGAGAAGGGATCAGACATTTCTATGTAATTTTGTTACCTTTCTGAGACAGAATTTCACATAATTCAATTAATCATGTGCTTAAAATAAAGTTGTTTTCATACTGGTTGAGGAATTCTGGGATTGCCCAGAATTGTGTGACTTTTGTGGACTTTGGTTAAATAATAGAGTTGTTGGTCTTGCTTTGCAAGACACAACTTTGCAGTCACAAACTGCAGGTTTTGCTTTGCAGGGACAAAACCATACAAATAATTACTATTCTACCCTCCACTTAAGGAAGAGAAACCTCCACTGAAGCATGGCTAGACAGTTTATTTGAACTGCAGACACACAGGGACAAGTGGTTGGATATGCATGAGGGCAGTCCTTGATCACTTCACTGGCCTGGACATGCATTGGTGGACTTGGGCATGACTGCATGTGACAGAAGAGGACAGTGTACCTGGAACTGTGAGGAATCCAAGAACGAAAGAAGTTTTTTCTTGGGGAAAAGCAGGTAGGAGGGAGCATGACTACCAAGAAAGCAAGTGCGGGGATTTGAATGAGGAAGTCATATAATGCTACTTGCTCCTGTTGTATTCAGGGATTCAAAGAACAGTCTGTTTTTCTACAAATAAGTTTGAAACCAATATTACGATCATGCCTTAGACAAAAAATGGCAACAGTATGCTTACCTGCAGTGGATTATTTACTGTCACTGTGTTATATAGCATGACTGACAGAATGCAGTCCTTGCTAAATGAAGCATAAGCACACACTCCCTCTTACCAAGAAGTTCCTTGGTCTCACCAGTTGATTGCAGTTATATCTCTAGGATTGGCTCATATGGAAAGAAATACAGGAAACAGTGCAGCAACAAATGTCTGGTGTCTTCCAAAACCAACTTACATTCACCTGTTTCTGTTACTTTATAGAGAATTCCGGTATAGTGAATACTGTGCAGGAAAGGGCTCATGAACTGGAACATGAACTCAGTGTCTCATGCCAATTGCTTGCACTGTCAAGGGGTCAAGGGCCACCCGCAGCCAGAAGGGAGGGATGGCATCATCTTTCCAGTCATGAAGATATACTGTACATAATCTCTCTGGATATTGCCTCCTCCAGTCTTAACATTCTTCATGTTTTGGCACAAGTAAGGATCGCTCACTGCTGGCAGAAAGTCACCAGGTCTCAGAGGAAAAATGAGGTTCAACCTATGTGATCAGAACTGGAACAGAGCACAAATGCAGGCAGGACCTGTCTTTTATAGTGTGTTTTAACACTGTGGAAAAATTACTGAGAGCTACTGACAATCAACAATCCATCTGAGGATTCTTAGAGCCCTTGGGGATGAAAACTGTATCACTGCAGTGTCTGCAATGTCGGGATTACTTCAATAATTCATGTCCTTACACTCTGTATCCTGTTATAAATATTTAAAAACCCCCTCCATTTAATCCCATGTTTATCTTTTGCTTTATTTTTTTTTCCTTTTGTCATCATTCTGAGGATTAATGCTCACACAGTTGTTCTGTGTGCACAAGCTCCCAAGATTTTCTATTATACACAAGGATAACTTGCTTACAGAGTTTTCCAATTCACTTTTACATCATGTCAGCAGACTGAGTTGTGATCCCTTGGCTCACACCATCAGAAAGGGAATTTAATTATTAGCTGAAAGCGAAAGGTGCAGAGATTTTGTATCTCTCTACTTCTGGGGCCACCAAGGAGGATGAAAAAGATCCCACATACCTTTCTAGTTAGCCACACTGCTTGAATGTGATTTTTCAGATAATGACAGTAATACCTCACACAGCACATTTGTATCTATGTTTAAGACCTAAGTGAAGCCGTTTGAGCTGTTACACAATGCTAAATGTTCTCCTTAACCCCCAGTTTCTCCTATCATACTCTAAGCTCTTGGTTTCTTGCAGTAGGAGGGTAAAAAGACTGGGACTAGGGAGGAATTAATGCAGCAGGGATTGCTATTTTACATGCTGAAGATAAATTAGCCAGAGGAATTATATCCTCTTGGGTCTTCATCTTGTCCAAATCTCAGACTCTGCAACGGTTGTCAGACAAGTTACTTTGGGATTTGTGTATCACTTTGTAGTTCATTAGGGAACAATGCTCAGCAGAAGGTGTGTAGCCTGTCTCCTGCCTTTCCCCATAGCTCTCCCTTCACAGAGAAGTTTGTGCTCCATGTGACGCAGGTATAACTTCTGTCTTGGTACTTCACCTTTCAATACCAGATAGCAGCAGAGCTTTTGAGATTCATAATTAGAAGACAGCTTCTGAGATCTTGAGCTCTGTGGCTCCAGGCAGCTCACTGGAAGCTTAGTACAAACATGCTTGGGAAATTTTGAAATTTTGCGAAAAAAATAAGTATTTTTGTGGGAAAACTGGTTTGCAAGACCTACTCCTGCCTTACATAATGGCTACATAATGGGTCTTGTAACAGTCCTATTTCTTCTTTGTAATCTGCAAGACTCAAACTCTATTTTATATGAAAACACAGTCCTATAAACCAGATGGTGGGAGACAGAATTACTGCATGAGAATGTTGAAAGGGATTGTACTTCAGGGGGTTATACCTCTCTCTCAGCTCACTGAAAGATGTGAAATCATCCTGTAGGTATAATATTAATAGGAAGCATTGCTCATATGGATTTGATGTTCCACTTCATGCTTTCTAGCTATTGTGTTACTTATAGCATTATGGGTGAACAGTAGTCTGAAATACTTCAAATAACAGCTATTTCACACCATTTTCAACTGACATTCAAAGAAAAATATCTTGCAGAAGTATCCTGGCAACAGGGCTTGTAACATCAGTGTAATTCTTACACATGTATTAGCATGCTGTGGAATATCACTGATTCAGAGAGGAGGGCTGCAGATACATTTTTTTTTTTATCCTGAAGTAGCTGTTTTCCTGAACTTTAGCAATAACAATTAACTAATCATCCAAACAAGGGTATTTGTATGAAAAAGACAATAAAAGTCAAATAAAATCATGTTGCATAAACAAAGCAAGACTTTGCCATTATCAGCATTAAAAACCTCTCCCTATTTTAGAATCTTCATTCCACAACCATGGGGCTGTTAATCTGAACCCTCAGTATTCATATATTCATATGATACCACAGGTCCTTAAACTGCTTTAGAGTGATTTAGAACTACTTATAGGAAACATTCAGTGGTGAAACCTTCAACTTTGTGAGGGAGGTGGTAATTTTTACAAAGCCCTTCCATAGGGAAAGAGTAATAGTTTGAATCCAACCAACAGTTCTCGTTTAGTCACAGGCAAAGTAAACCGCAGCCTACAGAGACAGAGCGACAGACTGCCTGAGATGGCAGATGAGGACATGCAGTGAATTGCTTGAATAGCCAGTCTCTGCCTCCTACCTCCACAGCCTTCTGCTCTTTCGGTGCTGTCACTGAGCAAGGGATCTTGTTTTTGAAGCAACAAGAAAGAAGCAGTGGGAGTAGGAAGCTTAAATTGCCTGGGCTCTTCCCAGCTTTCTGGCCTGGCTCTTCTCCTTCCCCTCTAAAGTGCCTTGTCCTCATTTCTGCAGTCAAAATCCCAGTTTGTTTACACTGCCAGGAAGCCTTGAAACCAAGGAAGAAAGTGACCCGGATGACCCCAATTGTGGAATCACTTCCAAAAAGCAGAGTGCCAGGGAATACCATAGCATCTGCTACAGACTCTACTGATTTTTAAGAGGTTCAATTGTAATGGCAATAGGTAGTGATACAAAGCATAAAAAGACATTGGATATATCCGAGCATCCTTTAAATGCTCCTGTAGGCAGCCAAACTTCAATGGGCAAAACTCTGTGACACAACCTTTCCCTGCAAAACAGAAGAGGGCATGGAAAAAATGAAAACAATAGATGTGATATGTAACTGCTGCAACTATGTGAAATACTTGAAATAGAATCTCTTCGAAGAATTGAACCAAACAATTTATTTTGTGAGCACATTCACATGTGTTTCTGTGTGTGTGTGGATACTGTTCCAGCAGAATTAATACAAGGTCAAGTATAATCAACACATGCCCTTACTTCAGCCACGACAGCTATCACCTGTTTTCACATGCCCAACATAAACCTGATATTTGTGGGGCAGGATGAATGAACTTTAATACCATGAATCTTCCATTAACTGCTTCATTGGTTTAACATGTCAAGCAAAAACTGACTTCCTACTCGCACAGAAGTATCTACTGTTAGCAACTTCTTTGTGCTTTTGTACCTGTAGCTACAACAGATGTTGTGGTGTTATGCAGAAAGCATTGGAAGTGGTTTCGTTCTTTACATCTTCACCAAAACTAACAGAAATTACTGTGCAAAATATAATTTAGAGAGGGTTAATTGTTGGTGCAACCAACAAGATGAAAACTCATAAATTAGTCCTGACTATTTTACTGGTAATAACGTTTCAGATAGGTTAAATATTTCCTAGCTCTTTAAAATACATCTAAGCGCAGTTGGTTAAAAAGTTCTTCTTCCCACTCTGCCCTACAGTAATATGCAATTTTGAGTAGCTGCGGCACAGTGCACTGCAGGTGGTGACAGTATTTCAGTGGCAGACAAACTTCTTCCTACTGAACTGGATTCTTAGGTGAAACAGAGCTTTTGATGTCTTGAGGCTTTTGGAGTTTCAAGTCTCACTGCATTTTGGCAGGACCCTTGTATGTGAGGAGTGATTGAAGCAGAAACAGATAGGAAAGAGTAGACTGTGCTGGTTTTTTTTGCATTGTTTCACCAGGCATTTGTACACTGCAGTTGTAAATGAGAAATAGAAACAATACTACAGGCTTGAGGACCCTGCCAATGATTTTTAAGATGTCTTCTGATGTAGAGCAGTAGCATTAATTTTATATATCATAACAGCTTGCTTTAGCCACAAGTTTACTTGGTTTAATTTTATTTTTTTTTAAAGCTACAAACTGCCTTTTTCATAAAAACAAAGATGATTAAAACCAGTTCTGTGTAGTTCAATCTAATGATAGAAGCAGAAACCAAAGACACTGAGGGCAAAATATGATAGGCAACAGGATTTAGGTATACAAGTACATATTTATACTTTTGAAAATACTTGTTTTTCTGTTTTCTGTAAAGAACTAATCTAGGTAATAGTCTTAATAACATGAGGAAAATAGTGCTTAGCAATTCTACTGTGATGACCCAGTGAAAAGGGACAAAAGAAGCTATCAACAAAGTATTCTGACTAAACACCAGAAACACATTTTATGGAGGACAAAGACAGATGAGAGAGGGAGACAGGTAAGGAAGAAGGCTAGGAAAAGAGCTTTGCTGAAACCCTGCTTAAAATAGGATGAAGCGTATGAGAACAAAGTATCAGAGGGCAAGACTGAAAAGGAGAACTGTGATCAGCAGGTTGACTTGCTGCAAATCCTTTCGTATTTTACAGAGGAGCACAAGAAATTTCCTGAGGGCAGAGGCAGCAAAATACTGAAAGGCAATTACGTCTGTTTTAAGTGGACAGAGCTCCTCCAGGCCTGTACAAATTACATCCTTGAGTCTGAAGAGGAAGCAATGAGGGAAGAAACAGGAAAAACCTTGGCAAGACTTTTGAAACCTTGCCAAGGATGGCAGTGACCCCAGGGAAAGGGACAGATGGCCAACTCAGTTCCTGACACTAAGAAATTAGTAAGAGCAACATGCCCATGAAGTAGACTTCTGCTATGAGGAAGATTTTGGGATAATCAGCAAGGTTTTTCAATCATTTTCATCACTGGTTTGTACATATTCTGATGCTTCCTAGAAAACAGGATGAACTAGGTGATATCTTGGTATCTTCTGAAGTCTTGCATTTTTTAATTTCTCTGATTTAAAATAGCTTGTCAATGTCAGCTGTACTGTGAGAAGAAAATGAATTTTAAAATAAGGAGAATTTTCCTGCATCCTGCTAGAGATACAGACCTAGAAAACAATGCCATTATGGGCAAAAATATGAAAAATAATGATGTGAAATAAGTGAGTTATCGACCTATATTTAGTAAAGACAAGATAATATCATATTTGAAGTCATTCAGGTGGACTAAGAAGCATGGTGGGAGGGTGGAGGCGGAGATGACCAGCAGTCTAATACTTTCTACACATTCCCCTATTAGCTGTTCCATCCTTTATGTTTCTGTTTTGAAATGCATCTAACAAAGTACTTAACAGCACTTACAGAAATTACTATTCCCTTAGACCCAGCTGAAAATGCATCTTAGTTTGTAATCTGGTATTCAGCATCACTAAACCGAATAATATTCAGGATAGGGTAAGAGAACTCTGTAAAACCCTCTTCTTGTCAAAGGAATTGTTCTCAAGTATCAATTAAGATTCCTTCCACTTAATGTAATAAAATATTCCATTCATTGTGCCTGACAAATCATCCTGCAAAAACTGCTTCTGAAGACTGAGTTTGATCATTTTATCTTATGTTTCTTCTACAATGAAAGAAGAAATGGTCTTGAAAAAGAAGATTACCAGGTAAAGATGTAGTATAAAAACCAAGTTTATTGACTGGACAAGCATAAATGCCGCAACTCACAAATGATTAAATTTCCCAAAATACCTTTACATGTGCAGCCTTTTCAGTTCAGTTATGGACTGAAATTTTTGGTAATTATTTTTGAAAGACTTAGTAGGAATAATCTTCTAAAGATGATGAAGCAGGAAAATGTACTGAACTTTATTGTCCTGCATTGATACACAGGGAGGTTATTTACTTCTAAAAAGTAGAAGATAATGTAAGTTCTTTGAAAAACAGAAAGTGATACCTCACAACTGGGATTTTTTTCACATATTCTCTTTTTTTTTCCTGACATCATGTCATAGCAATGTTGTTGCATCAGTACTAAATTTGTTAATTTCCAGATTATTTTTTTTTTTTTTACTTTGATAAGGGAAGAAAAACCTGCTAAACTTACTTCTTCCCTAGAAAATGGCCTATCTTCACCAAGAAAGTTGCAGAATATTGTTTCTACTTATTAAAGTGTTATAATGACTGTTCCTTCCCAGTAGAAAACTGCCTACTGAGGTAGAAAGAATAGATTAAAACTTCACAGACTTAATGAGTAACTGGGTGTCAACACCTCTTCTGGTCATGCTTTAAGGGGCAAGCTACACCTGTGATCATCTACTTTAGACAGTACCTGGTATTTCTCAGGAGACAATCCTTGTCTTTGGTTTCAGACACAGAGAGAGATCTCTTGAAGTTGACCACTCAGAAATTTCAGAAACTGGGATTTCTAAGTAGGGTCTTGCTCATTGTGTGGAAATTACTTAGCTGCTCACTGAGGTATGTGACTTTTCTCAGTCATTATATAAAGAAGGGAAGGAATCTAGTCCTGTGTTCTTAATTCACCAAATTAGATTATGCAACGCTTACTTTGTATCATTGTAAGTTTCTTTTGTTCAAATTACCCTTTAGCTGTGGAAGGCAGTACATCAAATCATCTGTGAACAAAACCTCTATGAATCTGTTGGTTCATTAATGAGGTAATCAGTATTCTGGGTTTTGCAATACTCCAGGCTTTGTAATACTGACAGTAGTCTGTCTGTGTCCATCAGTCCTCCTTGTAACTCTTCTCTAAGTATAGAACCAGCAGGGATTTCGTTTTTTTAGTTTGCTTTCTGATGCTTCCATGTTTGTAAGATTTTTGCTTGCTTTGTTGCATACATTTATGCATAGAGTCTGACTGATAGGCAATAAAATTACCCATTGGAAATTAAAAAAAACCAACCCAAAAATAACAAAACAGAAAAAAACAAACAGATCACAGACAAAAACTGCTGAAATCTTACGGAATCACTGGTGCAAGGTTGGTACATTAATGTCAGCTCTCCCTTGAAAATAAGCCAAGGTTGAATGCAAGTAATTCATCATTCACATTTTTTATCTGGGCTTGCAACCTTGAGATCATTTGCCTGTTCCCAACTAGACAGAAGTCAAATCCAATTTGTAACAATAAAGTATGACTTTGAATGGATCAGTCACAATTGGTTCTCTTTGTTACTTTAATTGAACCACCTTGTAATTACTGAAGTATTTATTTTCTATTTTTAATTATCTCATTAGTTCTAAATGACTGCATTCTGCTTCATTCCTCCAAGAACAATTTCGAAATATAATATGAAAACCTCAATAGGTTCCATTGTGGAAAAATAATAATGAATTTAAGAAGAGAATAAAGGATAATGATCATCCCAGAGATATAGCTGTTAAAACATGAGGGAAAATTATATTTCCAAAGTAAAGCATTACTTTTCACCCTTTAATAAAAGTGTCACTATCACATCATGAATGTCTCTAATGGTATTAATCCACCAAGACTCTTCCTCAGCTTTATCTGTCCCTCTGAGCTTAGACAGTCAAATCCACAGCCCTATTCCCAACCTGGAATTAAAGCTCTCTTATTGCTTTGAGTATGTAGGTCAGTGACTATTCCAGAAATGAGTCAATTACCTATTTCATTTAAGTTCCCCTAACATTTTTACTGTTAGTTGAATGAAAAGAGAGAAATAGAATGGTTTGGCATTGCAGTAAAAATTCAAGGTAGTATGAGCTTAGCTAAATTTACAGCAGGGAAAACTTTTACCACAGCTCAGAATACATTCCTGACTAACCACTTTTGAAGCAAAAGAAATCTATCTATCTAGAAGAAACAGGCTTTCCCAAAGGTGGATGTAGTGATATACACATGTCCTCCACCTCCACTTTTGTGGAAATGCCTGTCACCAGACAGAATAGTTCGTTCCTTTGAAAGGTGTTCACAATAAGTAGATGAATATAAATGTTTTCAGATGTTCTGTGCTAAGCAGTGTCTTTTTCATGGTCATTTGAGAGGCTATCATCTGCATCAGAGCATCCAGTTTCCCAAAGCTGTATGTTGTTGCCCATTACCTGCTTGGTTACACTGGTACCACTGGTAATGCAGGACCAGGGAGGCATGGGCACCACCAGCTGCAGTGCTCTGCCTGTTCAAGTGCCTCTGCTTGTCACAGGTTTAAATAATATATCAGGAGTCACCATGTGAAATATTAGAAGGACCAGTATGGGAGGAAAAAATATTGCTGCATGGTTCTGCCACCCAATTTTCTGCCTATGGAAACAGCCAGAACACCTCTTTGAAGTTTCGGTATCTCACACTTGACTGTCCACTGCTTTCATCAAAACCATGGAACAGCAAACTCATGACTCGGTATTCATCCACAGTATTTCTTTGCTTCTTTGTGATTCTTGGAGGCAATGCACTTTGCAACATACATTCTTTCATTATGAACTGACTTCTTTACTTTTTCTTTGTTTTCACAGGGACATAAATTAAAACAAAGCTGTGGGGTTTGTAATGATCCAAAGCTCCTCATTGTGGCCACTCTGAAATAAGATGACCTGCAGGGAGGCAATTCTCTTTCTGGGAACATCTTGATGATCCTTATGGGTCCTTTCCAACTTGAGATATTCTATGATCTATGATCACTTTGTACTACCTCTTTGCTCTCTCTTTGACAAAGTTACATGCACAAGTAACTCCTTTATTTTCTGATCTGAGGAAGCAGTTCTCTTTCTGGTAAAGCTGCACATCAGGAAAACATTTCTTGACAGTCACGGTTATTAGTTGCCAATGATATGATAAGGCTCTGAAGGCATTTAATTCACTGTCACTAAAGATCTCTGAGAGTAGATTATGTACAAAAATGTGAAACAAACAAATATAATCCCTTCCCTGCAGAGGCCAGAGAGAGATGATCCAAGTCTATCAGGTCTTTTCCATTGCTATCATGTATAATTAATTCGGGAAAATAATTTTCCTCCCCTCTACAGCTAATTGGTTTTCTGGGGGCCCTGTGTTTCCCTTTCTCTCACTTAGATCATTAACTGTTTGTTTTCCTTTCCCTATGTATGTTTAAATTCCATTGATGCTAATGGAAAATACATGTGCAGGGGATAATAAACACCTAAATATTTGGATTCTGTTAACACTCCTCCCTAGAGCATAACAGTAAAAATATTATAAGAAAATACATTGGTACAGAAGCACCAGAAGAACAGAAGGAACAAATTTGATGTCTCCTTTTTCCTACCACAGCAAGATAAAGAAGCAGCAGAAAGTGTCTTGGTTCTCTTTAGATAAACCTGTTCATGTAAAAAGAAACAGAAATTTTACTATTACTCCAGCAACTGTGTTTGAAGAACATAGCTTAATTCTGCCTAGCAGGGACAGACATGACATTGGTGCATTTTGCTAGCTTCTTAGAAGGAGGGACAGACTTCTCATTAGAAGCCTGGCAGAACTAGCATGCAGAAAGATGTGAATGTAAGCACCTTACTGAGACAACTAAATTAAGAGCATGGCCACTTTTTTTGCTTCATCTGTCATCAGCGAGGAGCAAGATAAACATGACTTCAAGGCAACTGAGGTCACAGGTGAGATGAATCTGTTTTGGGGTATGCATGTCTTAAAAGCTATTAACAAATGTACAGCTTGTTGTTTCCATATATAGCATAATTCTGTTACTGTACCACAACACTTAGATGGTATCACTATATTTCTAATATATAATGGTATCACTCATGTTTCTACTTTTAGTGCAGTAAGACTGGAAGGGACCATCTATGTCAGCAAGTCCAGACCTTAACAACTACAGGAAACCATGAATGAGATGGCTTGGTTAGGAAGATCTGATTCTGTATGTCTCTGCAA
This sequence comes from Pezoporus occidentalis, assembly GCF_034315485.1. Taxonomy (NCBI): domain Eukaryota; kingdom Metazoa; phylum Chordata; class Aves; order Psittaciformes; family Psittacidae; genus Pezoporus; species Pezoporus occidentalis. The sequence continues at coordinate 35,970 of NW_026913693.1, read as the reverse complement.
ACCCCTCTCCAGCACCCTATGGCAGATGCTGAATATCTATTGTATAAAAGGAAAAGCTGCAATGACAAAATGGCATATAAAGTGGATACTGAGTGGAGACTGCCACTGCCTGAGAAGGTGCTAGGTCTCGTTAAACCCTCTAGATGATCCTAGACAGGAAAACATGGTCCATGCTGCACAAAGGTAAAAAAAATAAGCACACAGTCATCCTGGTAATATGACCCAGAGAATCAAATACTCAGCCAGATGGGGTGATCTGAGTGTGTAAGCAGGTGACTCAAATTTTCTTGTACAACTTAACCACAGAAGAGAATGCAGTGTTCCAGGGACACGAGAGCAACCTGCCTAACTCTTGCCACTCTTGGGAGAAGGCCAGCATGTCCTCACACCCCTCATCACTATCTCTAGAGCCAAATCAGGGGATCAGCAGAGCCTGGAAGTCTGGCAATAGGAGAGTGCAAATAAAGTGACAGCAAGCCAATCTGTTTTCAGACTCTTGTGTGTACAGCAAACCACCAGACAGCCCAGGTTTCATTACGGGAGCCAACCCAAAGGCAGATGCTTTCCTGCCCTGCAGATAGCTTGGGAAAACAGTCTGTGCATTTGTGTCAGGGGAGTGAAGGGGATTTGTCGGAACAGGGAGGCATATGGCAGCATTATGGCACACTAATCTCCCAGTGGGGCAGAGGCCATTAAGGAGCCTACGCTGTTCCGATCCATCTGACAGCTGCTCCTGAGTGCCCCTGGGTGCTCCAGTCCACACCAGCCAACAACTGAGTGTGGGAGAGCTGTGCTGAGCCTTGGCATCAACATCCACTGCCTCCACCAAGCAGGGAGAGGATGGGACCCAGCTTTCCATCCTTTGACTTGTACAGTGGAACAGAAACCTCATAGGACTCCATTTTTTGTTGAGGAAATTTAAGCTAGCATGGATATAAAGATCTGTAGCAGCATGTAGCACATTTGTTTTGTATCCAGTGAAGCCTCTGGGGTAGCTGGCTGAGTGAGGAACAAGTGTTTTTCTCTAAACCCAGGGATCTCTTATATGGCCAAAGGTCTAACAGTATGCTTGTCTCCCCTAGGGCTAGCTACTGGCATCAAAACTATAAACCCAAGGCAACTGTTCACTCCCTTTTATCATTTTCCTAACCCCACCCTTCTACAAACCAGCCAGTGGGGAGAGGAAAGTCCTGACACTCCTTTTCCTGAAAGGACAAAACCAGTAGGAAAAAGCTGAGGAACTTTGTGCCCCTTCAGTGACTGCAATTCTGCAGAATACACACAGTTATTACAGCAATGGTTAGCGAGATACAAATGTTCACATTTCACGTTTTTATTATTTATTAAATCTGTAGATATTTTTCCCCCTAGGAAATTAATAGATGTGTGAAACTGGGAACAAACCGACTGAAAACTGCATAACGCTTTTATTGGCAAGGACATTCAGACAGCTACAGAAATGATAAACAGCTTTCTGGACATCATTGTTTAAACCCCTTTGGCAGTGTACTATCCCTTTTGAAGAAGGATTCCTTGAGTGCACCGAGGCACTATTGCAACTATCATTACTCTTATGAACTTCCAGGCTTTCAAAACATTCTCAGTGACATCCCACATGATCTAGGACATAGAAAACCTTAAGAAAATGATAAATAGTAATGATTGCAATTCCAAAGCAAGAAAAAAGGGGGAAAAAAAGCAATATGTAAGTATTCATGGTCAGACTTGTAATGATTAAAATGAGAAAATTTCCAGTTTTCTGTCCAGTGGTCTCTTCAGTGTTTTAAACAACAATATACTTCAAAAAATGAAACAATAGCTTGACAGTGCTTACCTAGAAGCTGTGCCTTGTTTTCTTGAAATCAAAGTTCAGTATTTTATGGGGTAAGAACTAGAGGCAAACAGGAAGTCTGTATACAAACTACTTGACCCAGTAAATTCATAAAGACTGAAGATATGGCTGGGTATTTATTTCTCCTGTAAAAGCTCACTGTTAAAGCAAGCAAATTAGAAACACTTTTTGACATTATTTTCTATTAAAACACAACACCTGCTCCACATCCACCTCTTCTTTTTGACAAAGTCACTTCTTGGAGGTGTGAAAGGTGATTAAGAGGATAGGAAAAGATTGGTAAAAGGTAAATAAAAGTCAGATAAAATGTGTGCTCTTTACACAGAAAACAAGACCTTGTTAAAACATTTTGTTTCTTCACCAAATCACTTTCAGGACAAGTTTGAGCCTTCCTGGTTATAAAACATATACAATGGCCAACTATTTACATGCTTGTGCCTAAGAATCCCTATTCCAAGTTGTTCTTGGTTAGTGTAATTCCTTCTGGCTTTTAGCAAGCATAATCTCCTTTAATTGTGAGCCTTCCTTAATGAAGACTATTCTTGAAACTGTCATTTAAAATAAGCCATTAATTGCTTTCCACCCTCCATTAAATGTAATAGGAAGCTATACCATTAATTCTATCACTGCTAAATCCCCACATTGCCAGATGCTGAAGCAGAATGGGACTATGGATTACAAAACATATGGATTTATTTACACTAGGTAACTTCTTTATTAAAATATCTTAACACAGTCATTACAGAGAGCTCTTTCCCAAGCCCCTGCTGTCACACTTTGCTCTGCTCAGGAACACACACCACATCTGCTTTTTACATATGCTCTCCAGCCCCAGTCCACCCACATGGGCTCCTTTCACAGAAGTATGTGCCCCTCCTCCCCAGCCTCAGATGAAAACACACAATGGGGCTGTAGCACTAACACAAGTACGGTGGGTTCAAATCAGCCATGGCTGGCTTGGAGAATATGCATAGACCATCCCTGTTACAGCATAGCTGGTCTTCAGTGATAAGACCTTCCAGCTCACACTGACTATGCAGAGTCTTCCATGATAGCAGTGCTCCGCAGAAGCAACTCATCTTATCCATCATAAAATTGCTGAGGCAGATTTTTCGCTGGTGATCGCACGACTAGGGGTTTCTAAATTATATTTAAAAAAATTTAGAAAACAACCCCACCTCTTCCTCTCTCGTTTCCTTTAAGCCACAAGTGCCCAAACCGTAGACTAAACCTAAACAGTCCCTTACTACTGGGGAGTAAGAAAAGAGAAATGAACTGTCTTTTCATCCTTCCTTGAAAACTTCTCAGACACTTCAGAGCAGTGTAAGAAAGGTGCCTACTGGAACACACAGTTGGATTATTCTGAAGCTTTCAGTTTGTGTTTGGTTTGCATAGGTCTGATTTTCTGGATGCAAGACCAGGTATGCCCTTCTCCTCCTTATACAGTTCATTCTAATTCTGCAAATAGACAACCAGTAAAAAGTGGAAACTATTCTTAAAATGTCAACTCTTTATTTCCTACCTGTCTCCTCTTCCCTTAGTTGCAGACTGTCTTTTCCTTATAAGCAACATGCTATTGCCTGACTTCTTAATTCTCCACTCCTTCAGTGTTCTTTTATTTCTTTCTGGGTTATCATCTTTCAGCCAAAAATGTGTGACCTCTTTTTTTTTTTTTTTTGTATTAGCAGAAAACACATATTCTAACAAAGGACTTTTGAAACTGCTTCCATAGCAACCAAATATTCTTTATAAAAGATCTTCTCATTGCTTAACAATGTTAAAGCACAAAGCACGGCCCCATTCTAAAGAACTACATTTATAGTGCACACCTCACCCCCATTTTCCCCACATTAAAATGCTCAAGATGCAAAGTAATGCCCTCTAAAATTAGGAAATAGATAATTAAGGCTTTTTACTAAGGCCATTCAATTTTTTTTCTTCCCAGCTTTACTCTCTCAGCAGTGGCATCAGGTTCTTAATGCCAGTCTCATCTTTATATCTGAGCTGTCAGTATCAACTGCTTCTCCCTAGTCCATCTTTTTTGAGTCCCTTTAGTCCAACCATTCCCATAGGGTCAGTGTACATTCATTCTATTCATGAACTCTCCACTTAACCTCAACACAGTCTGCAAGTCTTCTCACACGTGGTTCCCAGCCCTGCCTGGGATTCAAGCAATGTCCTGTTGCTTCCTCCATTCCAGTTTGATTTCTTACCCTTCCTCTAACTCCCTTTTTAACTCCTTGTTCAGTTTTAATTTTCTCTGTCCCACCACTCCTTGACTCTTCATCCAGTTCTCTGCCTTCTCTTGTCTTGGTTCACAAGCTCTTTTGCCTTCCCACCTTCTTCTTCGTCCACTTAATTCCATTTGTCCAGATGCAAAAGTATTCCAGCCTGATTCTTCCTAACTTCAGTTCTGTCTTCCCTTGTTGATCTCTCAAATGGTTCCATTTGCTCTAATGGGCTCTTCACTCTGGCTGCTTTTTACTTAAGCAGTTCAGTTCTTCTGTTTTATCAGTTAAGTTCATTATTGCTTGAAATATCAGAATATTCTTATTAATTTTATTATTTGTAATATCTCCAGCATGGATTCCAATATAGTTGTATTTACAAATGTCTGGTAGATGGCAGCTCCTTCCTTACAATCTGTCACATAGAAATTTTAGTTAATTATTTTATAGGCAAAATCTGTCAGGGCAGAAAAAAGACAGGTGAATCAGCAACAATCAGCTGATCCTCCATTAGAGGAACTACCTTCCAAATACTGGCATTACAGGCAAGTACTAAACTTCAGCAGTGTGGATATTTCTTGTCTCTCCAATCTTCTTACTCCTGTGATGTGGACCACTAAGGCTTAGTTTCATAAGGTTTTTCGGAGTGGGGAAGTCTTCCTTTTATGTATTCCTGTTACACACATCTTGGCAGATTTGAGCACTGAACATACACATGAACAGTGATGGTGTATCACACAGTATCACAGTATGCTAGAGATTGGAAGGGACCTCGAAAGATCATCTAGTCCAATCCCCCTGCTGGAGCAGGAACACCTAGATAATGTTACACAGGAATGTGTCCAGGCGGGTTTTGAATGTCTCCAGGGAAGGAGACTCCACAACCTCCCTGGGCAGCCTGTTCCAGTGTTCCATCACCCTCACTGAGAAGAAGTTTCTTCTCAAGTTTAAGTGGAACCTCTTGTGTTCCAGTTTGTACCCATTACCCCTTGTCCTATCATTGTTTGCCACTGTGTGGGAACCTTTAAGAAAATCAAAAGCGGCTTAAACAAGAAAGTAAGTATTAATGATGTAGATCTTTACAAACCCTACCAACATGATCAAATAAGTGGAAGTAATACTAATGAATTATTACAAAATAAATGTGCTTTATATACATCAGAACAAAGCTTTGCAGAGCACCCAAGTAATATCAATAAATTGCCAACAGTAGCAGTGTCCAAAAATATTGACTGAGAATTAGAATTAACATCTAACACAGACCAGATGCTAGCCCACAAGAGCATTGGACATATTAACATCAATAGGCTTCCGCATGGAACAGTAACCATTTTTTATTAACAACAAAGTTGTCACTGAGCTGTGCTTGTGGTGCTAACTGATACTTCCGCATTGGGCCTTCTTCATAGGGGGTTAAAGCAGGATACAGGATACAACAGATTTCCAGAGGAAATTAATTAATTCAAACCATTTACAGCGTGTTGACGAGGTTAGGTTTACAATGCGGTTACTCAGCTTAGATAAAAACATGCATAGGTTTGCCTGATCCCGTGATTTAGGAAGGTAGGCAGGAAAGGTGGTTTTTTTTTTTTTTGGGGGGGGGGGAGCTGTTGTGGGGTTATTTTTTTATTTCCCATAGCAAATAAACACATTGTTCTCTATGCACACATTGTTGAATATTGCCAAGTTTTAGAGTAGCTTTTGCAAATCTTCTTGAGAACATTAGTCTCAAAAAGGCCCAGATTGTACTGTGAGGAAATAACAGGTATCTATGTAATTCCAAAAAAAAAGATTAAAATCTTCAGATTTTGAAGACAATAAACTTTGAATTCTGCTTCCTGCTTTTGATTTCTTAAGAAAGATCAATGAAGAGAATCTCAAGTTGTGTGTAATGTCATTTCAGCTGCTGGAAAGAAGATAACGCTGGCTGTACCATCAAATGACTTTTTCCAGGTTAAGATAGCTAATGAGAGTGCTGTAAGGATGGAAGTGGATTTTCTTTTTCAGTAGCTTAGAGATCTTTCAAAGGGGTGTTTTGGCTTTTTCTGGTGGCAGAAAAAGAAATAAATAGTTTTCCCTGAATGCTACATGCTACCTAAACAGCCATCAGTGTCTCTAGAAAAAAAAAACAACATGTACAAGTAAGTGCCTGTTCAGCCATTCTGATTCTGTGAAAGATGTCTTTGGTATGTCCAGTATCACACCTACCTAAGATATTACCCAAGCAGTGTCTACAAAAGCACCCTGGCACAATTAAAAACTATTGTTTTTTTTCTCTCATTTTGCCTGTGAGAGCTTCGGACTGGATTTACTCACAGTAAAATGCTTTTAACTTTTTCTTCTTCACACTTTTTCCTACGTAATTTTTTATTTCTGTCTTATACTAACTATCTATGCATCCATATAGCTGAGCTGTTTTGCATGATGTTGGCATATAAACAAATATAAATAGAGAAATAATTACTGAACTTTCTATAGACCATGTTCAAACTGGAGAAATTAATTTTGGGGGGAGGGAAAATTCATGAACAAGGAATTTTTCTCAGTGTCAAGTAGAAGCTGTTAAGAAATGAAGATTTGTGACATATTTTCAGTTCTTCATGTCACAGACAAACCAGAGATGTCTTTTTTCCCAGAAATCACTTCCTTGTTCCTAGAATTCTGGTGCTGGGGTACATGGAGTGAAGAACTGATCCACTTTGAGGACCAAGTCCACCATTTTGGCATGAAACCCAGGAACTGGTGAGCTTGCATGAATCATGGTAGCAGCTGAGTCATGAAAAAAAAACCCAGACACTGCTTAAAGCTGCAAGACTTCATTTGTTGTTTCTGCAATAAGATTCAGAAGGTAGGAGATGCAGTACACCAGCCTGACTGGTTATAATGCAATCTCTGACTGTCAGATTTAATTAGAAAAAACATGGTTCCCCAGGAAACATGTGGGATGAAAAAGAAAAGAGGAAAGGAGTTTTTGAAGCTTATTGCCCTTTAAAGTCTGATATTCTCTATTTAAGACAGTGTCTTAAACAGAGACACACACCTCTGCAGTGTTGTGATGCAATCTGGTACCAGCATGCTGTACTGAGAGTGAATGAAAAATAGTTCCAGTAGTGAAGGAGCAAGAGGTCATGAGATGCAATGCAGAACTCCAAAGAGGAAATGAAAGACAGAATTATTTAGTAGTTGTGTCCTGAGAGAGTTGAAGTGATCCAAATGGTTACATGACGTGCTATATACCCTGCTAGCACTCTAAATGTATAGAATATAAAGCTTGCTGAGGCTCATCTGCCCCAGTGGCTACCACTTCATGCTGCTGCTCATCAGCAGGAACTTGTGATACTGCCAGGAATAATACTGAATAGATGAGAAGTCATCATCTACCTTTGGGAAGGAGGGTGAAAGAGTTGGTCTCAGATAATTTTTCAGTTAGACCTGCTCAGAATGGGTAAAAGTCTGGGGACAGCACAGATGTATCTGAATATGAAGCCACTGCTGAACATATGGTGTCACTGGGAGGGTTTCAGACTTCTTACAATTATGTCTAATTCATGATGAATGGGAAAAGTGTTAATGATACTATTATGTAGCAGTTACCACACTTGATAGGCATTTTAGCAGTGGTTCATAGTCAATCTGGAAGAATACACTCAGTTTTGAACTAAAGGGTCTAACCTGGATTAAAAACCATGCAAAGTTTTTGTGATAATTGGAAGAATAACTTAATTTTGCTAAAGTTGCAAATGACGCAAACTGCGAAAGATTCAAGTACACTGTAGAAGAGAAGTCACATTCAAAATTATCTCAGAAAATAAGAGAATCATAAAATGATTCAAGTTGAAAGGCATTTAAGGATGTTACCTCTTCAGCCTCTGGCTTCTTATGTGACTAACTATACATTAGACCAAGCTGATCAGGGCCTTTCAAAATCTACATACAGAAAAAAAGTAGTTCCACAAGGACACACACAAAATTCTTCTCTGCAAGTACAAACCAAAAAATGTCTGGCTAAACAAAAAGATCTGAGCATTGCTGTCGCTCACAAGCTGGACAGGAGTCAAGAATGTTATGCTTTTCTGAAAAAAAGTAAATAGGAGTGCTATCTCTAATTCAGCTGAAATATTTGCTGTATTTGGCACTAGTAAGGTGTCAGCTGGAGTACTGATGTCTGATTTTGTGTGCAGCTCAAGAGAGATGTGGACCAACTGAATAACATATTGTGATTACAACAAGGCTTTCTAATTAGCACAAGGGAGATTAGATCAGATGACAGGAAAAATGTAACAGAAAGTTTAGTGCAGCACTGGAATGCATTCCATGGGCTGGTTGTGAAGTTTCCATCACTGGAGATTATTGAAAAACAAGCTGGACAAGAACTTGTCAGAAATAGTATAGAAATATCTTCTCTTTGGGCATAGGAAGCAAAAAAGTTGGCCTGTTAAGGTCTCCTTCTATCTGTAATTTCTAAATTTGTCATTCAGATTCAGCAAAGAATTAAACTCTGTGACACTGTATTGTTTAGATGTATCCCTGGGAAACAGCCACCATGTTATTCCTTTATGATCTGGATGCAGTTGCTGCTCATACTGGATGGTGCCTGTTTTGTTTAAGTCCTAATGAGCTGGGTTTGTCAAGATCCGTTATCCAAAATATTTCAGCTCACTGCCCCTTACTTTAGAAGACAGATAAAAAGTGCTTATGTGAGCATCTCTGCACGAAAATTAAAGTGGGGGTAATAGCTTCTGTGAAAGAGGTAATAATGACCAGCTGGATATGGGCTAGCATATGGCAATTTTTTTTTTTTTATGGGCATACCTGTTTGAGTAGTACACATCTGTACACACTCTTAATGATTGCTTGCAGCTTTTATGTGCACTTCAGCACATGGGTACAAACTAATTTGGTATCCTGTAATGAAAAAAGTACTCATCCTTTTCCAACAGTGGGCACTTTTTGCTTCAGAAAAATCAAACATCACCAAACTATATTCAGTGTGTAAGAACTAGAATTAGAGATGAAATACACAAAAAATGGAACACATGCTTCCTCAGTTTTACATGACAAAATCAAACTTTTCTTTCTGGAGTTTGGGAACCTCAGGGTTTTTTTCTTGCTTACTTGCCTTTAAATAAACTTTGAAGAAATGATGCTTCCCAGCAGCTGGCATGTAGCGTTGAGAGCTGGGAATTCACGGTGCTCTTCTAGGAGCAGTAGCTGACTTAATCTGGGATTTGGGCCAAGTGACCTAATATCTTTCTGCCTTTTCCACAGCTTTTAAATCGTCAATATGCTTTATTCTTTCAGAATAAGGATGATAGGAGTTATCTGAGAAAGCAGATGTTGCTTGTGCTGTTTTCCTGTTTAAATGCAGCAGTAAGCAACATTGCTTACTAAAATCCTAATTTTAGTCAGTGACATCCATCATCTCCAGCTATACTGCTAGCCCAGTCTTCTAGACCATTAGTAAATCAATTTTTTCATTTGTTTATGGCCTTGTTCTCAGTGGGATGAATATAAATGAAATTCATATTCCTTCCACTGATTTCAGCTCACCATTTGGTTTCTGTGACCTCAAGCCACCTGTATATATAGACCAAATTTGGAATATACTTGGAAGAACAAAAGATAACTGGAAAGATAAAGAAAATCAGTGTAGGAGGCAGTGATACAAATGAGGCTGTGCTAATACATATGGCTAATTGCTATTTTTATTGTTGTTATTGTTATATTACCTTCATTGCTATTGAAATTATTAATAACACTTCACAGCTATTACACTTGACACCTGTAACCAGACCTGGAAAACATACTGGCTAACAGTAGCAATGAAAGAACCTTTACTTATGTTTTATTGAAGTGACTGCTAAAATGGTTGCTACAGTAATAAATGACATTAATTTCCTGAGTTTATTCATTGATATAAAAAGTAACATCAATCCTCATTAAATATGAATAAGCAAAACAATGTTCACAAAAATTATCTTAAACAAAATATATAGAATCAATAACATAATTTAGTGTAGTGACAGGACAAGGGGTAAAGGGTTAAAACTTACACAGGGGAAGTTTAGACTGGATATAAGGAGGAAGTTCTTTACTGTTAGGGTGGTGAGGCACTGGAATAGGTTGCCCAGGGAGGATGTGAATGCTCCATCCCTGGCAGTGTTCAAGACCAGGTTGGACAAAGCCTTGGGTGAGATGGTTTAGTGTGAAGTGTCCCTGCCCATGGCAGGGGGATTGGAACTAGATGATCTTAAGGTCCTTTCCAACCCTAACTATTCTATGATTCTATGATATAACATACTGCAGATGTTTAAAACTTACAACATAGGCTATTCAACTTAAAATAGGCTGAGTGCTACTTTTCTCAGAAACAAAAATGAAACCTTATCACTCAGTGAATAAAATTGTGTTCAGTAAATAGAAATGTGGGATAAGCCAAAAAGAAAACAAACAAATCCAACCTAAGCATCTCTTAGTTCTCTTTTGTATTATGGTGAAATGTAAATATGAATAAACTGCACCCTACATGCAAGCCCACTATCACCCAAACAGGACTTTTACTGTTACAATGAAAAATCATTCTAAATTTTTTATTATCAGATTTTCAGAGTAACAGTAACCAATGAATGCATGCATTTAATATAATGAAAGTAAATGCATTACCAGTGTTCATACTTATAAAAGTTTTCTGAAAACCTCCCACTTACATGAACAAGCAGAATTTCTTTTGCCAATGCCTTCTGTGTCTTCAGGCATAAGGCTGGAAAAACTTAGTGGGTCATAAAGCCCTTTTCCCTGCCATTATAGGCAATTGAAACCTGTTCATAAATGCTGCAAGACTCATTATAAAATGGGTTGAGATTTCTCAGCCCCTGTGTCTCCTTGAAAGCTCTTCTTGATATTAGAAATCTCCTAGCTTCCAGTTTGAAAGTATTCATGACCATTTTACACCTTTTTATTACTGTGCCAACAGTATCTTTTAGCTTAATAACTCTTTTTTCTCCCTGATAGTTTTCACCATATGTGCTTACAGATATTTATGATTTTCCATAAATATATTATCTCCATTTTTATTTTACAGATCTGTATAAAGGTTGTTCTCCTAGTTTATTCTAGTTTAGATTCCCAGTTCTTAAACATGGACTGGATTCAGTATTTCAGAGGAGAATTTTCTAACACCTTATATAATGGCATCAACACGTCTCTATTTGTATCATTTTCCCTGAAGTGTGCTAGGATTATTTTTATTTGCTTATAGTCACATGACACTATTTGATTGAATGAGGACATTCAGGTCTTTCTTGCCGTCTGCTATTTCAAGTTGATAAAAACTTATTTTATAGAAGAATTCTTTTTATAATGTAACTTTTTGTGATGGAATTATATCCCATCTCTTGGTTTTCTCTCGGCCTTCTGTGGTGCTAACAGAAAAAGTAGAGGTGATAGATGGACATTAATTGATGGCCCTTTCTCGTATGCCTGAAGTAATCCAGCTAATCAACATGTGTCCAATGACAGAAGTGCCTTAAATAACTGATCTGACTCATGTGACACAGATTTCCTCCCTACTGTGTCATGAAGAACCAACTAGTACAAAACCCTGTGCTTTTCATAGGTAGGTCCAGTTAGTCTCTAAGTACAGATAATTTTTGTATTGAAAATATAAAATTAGGCACAGAATGGGACCTTGAGAAAATGTGTTACAAGCCTCACTTCACCCCAAAAGTTCCTGCCAGTACTTTTCTCTTTCAGCCAGCCCAGCTTTGTCTACCTTCTTCTAACACTTATGTTCTGTTCTCACACTATAATTTCAAGTATTGCATGGTATAGATGGTTTCTTTCCCCATTTTAGGCATATCCTGAAAATTGTGTTGTTTATATTGCTTGAGTACAACGGTGTTCTCTATTGTGAGAGACATAGCAGCCAGTTTTAGTTATCTAAGATGTCAGTTGCTGAGGTGAGCAGCCCGAGAGAGGACGCCTTCAACACCGGAGGGAGGGGGGGAGATCAGCGTCCAGGAGCCTCAACTCAGAGCGGCGAGAGCCACCGAGGGAGCCTCAAGTCCTCGACAGGACCTGCCCAGAGCCGGCAGCTCAGCTGACGAGAGCGAGCAGCTGACTCACAGGGGGCGGAGCCAGGAGCAGCGGCACCAGCCCTGGCTGGGTGAAAACCTGCCCCAGGGAGTGCTAGCGACCACAGGGGTCGAGGCAGTTTGTGCGGGCAGGCGAGCGGGATGGTGAGCACTGGTCGCATGATCAGGGCCCGGTCCGGGAGCTCTGCTCTGGCTGCCCCGGCGGTGGCCAGCGTAGGCACCCAGACAGAGCCGATGAGAGGGGAGGCTGCAGTGCAGAGCTCGGGGTGTAGAGAGTGCCTGCACTGGTCTGGTGAGGGGAGGGTGCACAATGGGCAGGGCTGCACTCGGTGCTCCCTGGTGGAGGTCCTCCTGCAGCAGGGGCTGAGCTGCGGGATGCTGTTAATAGACTGCGAGATGTCAGGGAAGCTGAGAGGAAGCAGGAATGCTTGCTCCTGGCCCAGACTGCAGGAGCCTCAAGCCTCCCCTGTAGTTCATGGAGGAAAGAAGACCGTTAACCCAGGAAGATGGGAAATAGTGACAAAAAAAAAACAAACAAACAAACAAAAACCCCAAAAAATAAAAGAAGGAGGAAGAGGACAATTACAAGCATATGGCTTCCTCCTAAATCTGTTGTCCCCACCTAGAACTGCTTTGCTGTCCTGCAGGGGGCTAATGAGAAAGCACACTCCCACCAGAAACAACCGGCTGATGCACTGCTAAAGAAGATCTCTACTGGTGCTGCCAGGAAAAAGAGGCGGGTCGTAGCAGTAGGGGACTCTGCTTTGAAAGGGACAGAAGCACCCATCTGTCAGCTTGACCCAGTCTCAAGGGAGGTGTGTTGCCTACCAGGGGCAAGGATCAGGGATGTTGCAGAGAGGCTGCCTGCTCTAGTAAGTCCCACAGACTATTACCCACTTCTGGTGATACATGTGGGTGCTAGGGATATAGATAGTAGTAGCCTGGGGACCATAAAGAAGGGAGAGAGCCCTGGGAGAGGTGGTTAAGGGCTCTGGAGCTGAGATTGTCTTTTCGTCAGTTCTCCAGGGTACAGGGGAGGACCCCAAAAAAGCTAGGAGGATTAGCCAGGTTAATAAATGGTTAGAAGCGTGGTGCCATAGTCAGGGGTTTGGGTGTCTTGAACACGGGACCCAAGTTTGTAGGCCAGGTCTAGTGGGGGCTGGTGGAGCTGGTGATGATAAAGAAGGGGAAGAGCAGTTTTGGTAGGAGGCTTGCCAGGCTGGTCAAGGATGCTTTAAATGAGATGTGTTGGGGGAGGGGGGCATCATTCCATCCCAACACACCCAGTCAGTTGCCAGCACCTATAATAAATGCTTGGAGCAATGTAGAGATATCCCAGCCGCTCCAGCCAATGAGCGGGCTTCATCTGGAGCTTGGCTTGAGATGCCTCTACGCAAATGCCAGTAGCATGGGGAACAAACAAGAGGAATTAGAGATGTGTGCACGTCTACGGGGGTATGATATAATAGGCATCACAGAAACATGGTGGGATGGCTCCTATGACTGGAGTGTTGGAATGGAAGGTTACAGGCTTTTTAGAAAAGACAGGCCTGGAAGGTGGGGAGGGGAAGTTGCCCTTTATGTTAGGGATAGGCTGGAGAGTATGGAACTCTGTCTGGGGACAGGTGATCAGTCAACAGAGAGTTTGTGGGTCAGGGTTAAAGGGAAGAGAGCGATGGGAGACATTACTGTGGGGATCTGTTACAGACTGCCTGATCAGGAGGAATCTACAGATGAAGCACTCTATAGACAGACAGGAACAGCCTCATGCTCGCAGGCCCTTGTTCTCATGGAAGACTTCAACCACCCTGATATTTGTTGCAGGGACAGTACGACCCGGCACAAGCAATCCAGGAGGTTCTTCGATTGTGTGAAAGAAAACATCCTTCTGCATGTAGTAGAGGAGCCGACAAGGAGAGGTGCCAGGCTTGACCTCGTGCTCACCAATAGGGACGGGCTCGTTGGAATTGTGATGCTCCAGGGCAGCCTTGGATGCAGTGATCATGAGATGGTCAAATTCAAGATCCTCAAGACGGTGTGAAGAACATGCAGCAAGCTCATTGCCCTGGACTTCAAGAGAGCAGACTTTGATCTCTTCAGGAACCTGCTTAGTAAGGTTCCATGGGATATAGCCCTAGAGGGCAGAGGGGCCCCAAGACTGTTGGTTGATATTCAAGGATCACCTACTCAGGCGTGTTGCATCCCATCTAGAAGAAGTGCAGCAGGAGGGCCAGGAGACCTCCTTGGATGGATAAGGAGATCCTGAGGAAAATTCAAATGAAAAAAGAGGCTTATAAAAGGTGGAAGCAAGGACAAGTGGTCTGGGAAGAGTACAGGGATATTGTCAGGGAAGCTAGGGACCAGGTTAGGAAAGCTAAGGCCCAGTTAGAATTAAACTGATGGGGCTATGGCACTGACTGACAGGGGTAGAGCAGTTGATGTCATCTACCTGGACTTGTGTAAAGTGTTTGACATTGTCCCACACGACATCCTTGTCTCTAAATTGAAGAGACATCAATTTGATAGGTGGACGACTCGGTGGATAAAGAACTGGCTGGATGGCTGCATGCAAAGAGTTGTGGTCAATGGCTCAATGTCCAGCTGGAGACCAGTAACGAGTGGTGTCCCTCAGGGATCAGTGTTGGGACCAGTCTTGTTCAACATCTTTGTCGCTGACATGGACAGTGGGATTGAGTGTGCCCTCAGCAAGTTTGCCAATGACACCAAGCTGTGTGGTTCAGTTGATATGCTAGAAGGAAGGAATGCCATCCAGAGGGACCTCAACACACTTGTGAGGTGGGCTGATGCCAACCTCATGAAGTTTAGCCATGCCAAGTGCATGGTCCTACACCTGGGTCAGGGCAATCCCAGGCACAGCTACAGGTAGAGCAGAGAAGAGATTCAGAGCAACCCTGCAGAGAAGGACTTGGGGTTGCTGGTCAATGAGAAAATGAACATGTGCTTGCAGCCCAGAAAGCCAACCTTATCCTGGGCTGCATCAAAAGGAACATGACTAGCAGGCTGAAGGAGGTGATCCTGCGCCTTTCCTCTGCTCTTGTGAGACGTCACCTGGAGTATTGTGTGCAGTTCTGGTGTCCTCAGCATATAAAGGACATGGAACTGTTGGAACTTCCAAGTCTAGAGGAGGGCCACGAGGATGATCATGGGACTGGAGCACCTCCCATATGAAGATAGGCTGGGAAAGTTGGGGCTGTTCAGCCTGGAGAAGGGAAGGCTGTGTGGAGACCTCATAGCAGCCTTCCAGTGTCTGAAGGGGGCTATAGGGATGCTGGGAAGGGACTCTTCATTAGGGACTGTAGTGACAGGACAAGGGGTAACAGGTTAAAACTTAAACAGGGGAAGTTTAGATTGGATATAAGGAGGAAATTCTTTCCTGTTAGGGTGGTGAGGCACTGGAATGGGTTGCCCAGGGAAGTTGTGAATGCTCCATCCCTGGCAGTGCTCAAGGCCAGGTTGGACAGAGCCTTGGGTGACATGGTTTAGTGGGAGGTTTCCATGCCCATGGCAGGGGGGTTGGGACTTGGTGATCTTAATGTCCTTTCCAAATCTAACTATTCTATGATTCTATTCTATGTAGACATTTATGTCTCAGTTAGTCATTTTTACTATCTTCATGGCCACTGCGAAGAAATTGGCATGCTTGCTGTGTTTAATCTCTGTGTAAACTAGAATTTTAAGTAGAACAGGTAATACCCTTACATCCTTCTATTGGTGAGCTCAAAGCAAACTACTAGATCAGGTGTAGATGTCTCGGTTTTCTGTTTAAAGCTAATGGAGAAGACTCTTTCTTTAGGCGTTTAGGATATCTCAGCTAGCTAAACAGGCAGAGTTTTCCAAAACTGCTCTTCTAAATAGCCTCTTAAGTTCCTCCAAAACAATGCCTTAAAGATAATATATAATCCTGGGTAATGGAAACAATATTTGAGACAATTATTGAGAAAAAAAACTTGAATAAATTCAAGATGAATTACAAAATTATTTCCACTATTGTTGGTTTAAGGGAAGAATAGTGTTGCACACAACTAACATGTGCACTCAACTGACGTACTGTCCTGGGTTCAGCAGTAGCAGTCATGTTTTTTTTCCTTTGTGGTAGCTGGTGCAGTGCTGTGTTTTGACTTCCAGCCTGAGAACAGTGTTGGTGAAGTCGATGTTTTCAGTTGTTGCTAAGTGATGTTTACCCTGACCAAGGACTTTGTGAGGCTCATGCTCTGCCAGGGAGGAGGGGAAGCCGTGAGGAAGCAGAGACGGGGCGCCTGACCTGGGCTAGCCGGGGAGGTATTCCATACCACAGCACGTCATGCCCGGGGTGGGGGGTGACTGGGAGTTACCCGGAAGGACACGGGCTTCCGGGTGGAACTCGTTTTCTTGGCCGGTGGTATCGTATTCTCTTCCCTTGTTATTTTCCCTTATCATTGTTGTAGTTGATAGTAGCGGTGGTGATCTGTGTTGTACATTGGTTGCTGGACTGTTCTTGTCTCAACCCGTAGGAGTTGCACTTTTTCAATCCTCCTCCCCGTTCCTCCGGGAGTGGGGAAGGGGAGAACCCTGGGGGGGGTGGGACGACACGGACCTCGATTGTTGTCAGCTCGGCACCACTCACTGGGAGTGAGTGAACAAGTTACCTGACTGGGTTTAAACCACGACACGTACTAATAATACATGTGTTTATATGTGAAAGTATATAAAACAGGGGGGTATTGGCTGATAGCTCCAAATCAATTGAGAGAGATGAAGTATATAGCACCTTAGCCATAAATGAATTTTATAACTCTCCGGAAATCAACAGATTTACATTGACATAAAATGGTGCAGTAGATCAGATTAGTTCTTCTGTCAATAAAAGCATGTTATGTGATGATTGTCAAATATTTTATCATCAGGTTGTACTATGCAGTTTGTACTATGTAGTTCCAAGTTCATGAGAGGAAGTTTGGAAATTATGAATAAAAAATTAAAGACTTGGATACAATAAAGCTGTGGGTTTTTGAAGATTGTAGAATTAAATAAGAAATAAACATACACTGAATTTTGCAAATATATCAGATTAACTAAAACCTTATTGATATATTGATACTAATTTGACAGCTTTTAGAACAATCTGGCTGACATTCTGAAGATATATTTTTGCATTTTCTTTCAAGATGACAAGACACCATAGAAAATGGACTGAAAGTAATATACACAGGACCGCACACAACCTCTGAGTATGGAGCATGGGAATTTTATAAGACATATTCTATTATACGTGCAGGAACTGGGTGGTAGCTGATCCATTTTTCAATAATTATTATAATGGCTGATATGATATTCACTAGTGGTCCATCTGTTCTGGATTTCTCTGTTCTAAGAAAATTATCTTTTCCACTTCCCATAACATGTTTCAACTTTGTGAGCTAACCATATCCTATCTTTTTGTGCTAAAGCAATGAATAATTTTTTAATTATTATTTTTATTGATTTTACCTTGAATTTTCCCAGAGTGGGTAAAGTTCTTATAGTGTTCTTACCATGGGAATATTTTCATGGCAGAAATATTTTAAATCTTTGACATAGTGCTTCTTTTATGCTGCTTTTATTCTTTATTAGGTATTAATATTCTTAATTCTGACTGATTTTTTGTTAAAGAGGAACTGACTTTTGGAACGGTATAGCTACTGTTGCATTATTTTACACCGGTGTAGAAAAATGCTGTATGCATAGATTAAATGAGTGTTATCCATTGCTAGTGACAGAGATTATATATTTTATTGACTGTAAGTTTTCATTTGAGACTCGGTTTTTCTTTGAAGCAGGAAAAACAAACTAAGAAACAGCTTAAAACATACATAACACTCAGTTTCCAGCCTTTCTCACTACTAAGTATACAAAGTTATAGGAAGCAAATAAAATCCCCTTCTTCAAACAGACTTTTAAATGCAAATTTAAAATTCTAAATTATCTTATAATTTGCAAATCAGTGCAATCCCAGCAGGTGGAAAGGATTTAGGCATCACTGGGCTGCTGAAGATGAAACTTTCCAGACATGCTACTGTCAGGTATATTAATATTTGACCTGAAACCTTCACAGTGCTAATTTCATTTCCTGCAAACCCTGTAGTATCAGTCATTATGCTGAGGTAGCTTAACCTGAGATGTCAGTGGCTGATCTGCTTAAGTGAAAGCTCTCTGAAAAGGAAAAAAACAACCACTTTTCAAAGCATCTAGTGTATCTTGCCTGGAAAACAGATTTAGGGAAGGAAATAAAATAATTTATCTAGAAAATAGATCTTGATAGTTACCTGAGAGTGAGCACAGAAAGCTTAGACATTGTCAGAGATGTAACAAACTCCAGGCTTCTATAGTGTTTACTGCTTCACAAGAGTTTGCTCAGGAAACATACCAGAAACATGTACATTTGTTCAACCCTGATAGAAAATTCAGGCTCTGTTTAGCTGAAAAAGGGGAAAGAGGCTGTGGCCTGTATGTGCCCTGTTTCTTCTTCTATGGAGTAGAAATACACTATGTTGAGAGGTTTGCTCTTTTTTTCTTGTATCATAGAATCATAGAATAGATAGGATTGGAAAGGACCTTAAGATCATCAAGGTCCAACGCCCCTGCCATGGGCAGGGACACTTCACACTAAACCCTATCACCCAAGGCTCTGTCCAACCTGGCCTTGAACACTGCCAGGGATGGAGCATTTACAGCTTCCCTGGGCAACCCATTCCAGTGCCTCACCACCCTTACAGGAAAGAATTTCTTCCTTATATCCAATCTAAACTTCCCCTGTTTAAGTTTTAACCTGTTTCTCCTTGTCCTATCAGTACAGTTCCTAATGAAGAGTCCCTCCCCAGCATCCTTATAGGCCCTCTTCAGATACTGGAAGGCTGCTATGAGGCTGTCACCAAGGACCTCGTTGTTTTTCATGTGCCTTAGCATGTCTTCCAGGAGAATCTGCTCCAAGATTTTGCCAGGCACAGAGGTGAGACTGACTGGTCTATAGTTCCCTGTGTCATCTATTTTCCCTTTCTTGAAAATGGAGGTTACATTTCCCCCTTTCCAGTCATCAAATATATACAATATCTAGTATTGTGTAAAGATCTTTAAAATTGTAGCTGGTTAAGTCAGCACATACTAAAGCTTCCCCTTAGAACTGCTGCATAACACATAACATTCTAAGTAGTGGAGCAGATACAAAGATTTATTTGAGGAGTCAAATCTGAAATATTTTCTTGTTAGGATGGAACTATTCCTTTCCAATGGGCCAGCCAATGTATATCCTCTAAACAGGATAGAATTATGATGTAAGTGGTATATAGGTTTTATTCCTTCATTCCAGCCTTTTACACAAGGACGTCAGTTGCATGCATTAAAAAACAAACAAACAAACAAACAACAAAAAAACCCAAAAATTTAAAAAACAAAGGGACAGCATTTCCTGTACACAAAGATATGGTCTCTTATTTCTTCTGATTTTTATCAGATTTTTTAGAGTCAACTGCCTGATATTAAAACTGGTCAGCTGCGGGGCAAAAGTTAACAGCTATCAACCATCTAACTCATAGCATCTGTCAGATGAGTAAAAATGGGTCAGTTGAACTGAATAAAGAGTGAGGTGATGGGGAACTTGGGAGCTTGCAGCACCCCCTCTTAGACCAGCCTGGTTTGCTGTTTGTCCTCAAGTTCAGGTGACATGGTAATGCCCACTGCAGATGGGCAGTCTCTCCCTTTTCTCTCTCCCCCATGTCACTCCTATCTAGATCTGTGCCTACCTCTGCTTTTGCTTAAAATGAGTGCCACCACTTTTAGTCAAACTAAATAAAAATATTCAGGCCCATGCATTTTCCTTCACTGACTGACAGAGAATTAAATACCCACTGGTGTGAATGGTCTTGTTCTGACAGGTGCAACAAAGGAGGTCTGACTATCTAGTGTGCAACTTAAAGGACAGGGATATGGACTAACACCATGCAACATGTGGTAAACTTTATTATGTTGGACACAAAGTACTGCATGTGACTGAAGGAATATATCACAGTAAATATTCCTGATTTGGCAAGGGGACAAACACAGAACTTCAGTAGCAGGCTTTCTCTTCACCATCCATGATTCAATTTAAATTATTTTCTAAACTTTTCAACATTGTGTGCCTAAATATAAAGCACTCACGCAGAAAGAAAAGGCTGTCTAGAAATTATATCTCCCATAGCAATATTAAAAACATCTGTGGTTAATCTGTTTCTTCCCGAAAATATTGTGTTGTCTTTTGATTTTATGTTACTGTTCTTTCTTGCCCTACAGAATTGGTAATGAAGAGAAAAATATGAAATTTTCTCATGCAATGAATGTATAAAGACCTACTGGGAGGTGAGCTCTTTGCTGCAAAGTCTTCATGGGAAGAATTCAAATTCTGTTTTGCTTGTTGGGGGGGAGTTATATAAGTAATGCAAATATTAAATTATTGCATTGCATGCACAGACAAATAACTACACACAGATCTTCTGGAAAATCCAGAAGAAATTCTTTATTATATAAAATATTTTTAATTTTTGCCTCAGTGGAAGTAAACCCATCTTACTGGCTGTAATTTATATAGAGTAAGAAATATCTGAAAATTAGGCAGTGGCTACTGAGATTTGCCAGTCAGTCTCCTTTTGATAGTTTGTCCTAGATAGCACCTAGTTCAGCAATATGCACACACATACACACAATTAGCTAATGTTAAAAACTTCAGCATATCAAAGAACCACTAGTTTGGTGTAAGATAATCTGTCTCCTTATACAAGTTCCATAGTTCTTCATGGGTTTAAACAGAGAAGAAAGGATTTTAAATCATACCTGCACCCTGACCTCTTCTCATTTATGTTTTAGTCTAGATTACATGAAATAAAATGGATGCTATTACCATAATATAAAACACTGATAACCACATAAAATTAAAGTTATTGTCAGCCCTGTCCCTAATAAGCAGAAGTCCATGTTATAGATCTTACCTTAGAATTTGATTCTTTGCTGGACAAAGGCTTTTAGATATGGAAACTGCAAAATACTCCATCTCCTAAATGTGGTTGGGAGACAAAAATTGTTCCGAGAATTATCATGAGAGGCACTAGTTTTAGATGCTCAGTGAGCGCCTGTTACCGGGTTGTTGTTTGGCAGCTTTAATGAATAACAAACAGGTTTCTGAAAAACAGTAAAGGGCTCAGGCATATAAAAAATATCTGAGGCCTTGTAACAAAAGGTCCCAAAAGCCTCAGCACCCACCCTTCCATCTCTGTTATAAACTTTTGCTAATTATTCACTGAAAAATATGTCTGAAACTTATCCATTCTAAGATTCATATATTTAATCAAAAAGTAATTATTTTTCTTTTAATTAAGTGTACTAAATGCAGCATAGTGTAGGGAAGAGAAAGTTAAAAGCCTGGATTTTTAAGTCATACATTGGCCAAAAAATGATATCAGAAATCTCCATGATAGTTTATTTTTGCAATGAATATTATTTTCAGATTTTGTTTATTGATTTCCACAGACAAAAGGTGTCAAAAAGCTTAGATAGAAAGATACCAGATTGATGTCTGGGGTGGGGGAAGAATCAGAGGCTTCTGAATTGCTGCCCAAAAAAATTGCTAAAAGATGTCAAATTGGTCCCAAAACTAAAAACACAGTCTTTCAGCTGCTACTCCACAAGTTTTACTCATGAGAAACACAGTTTCTCAGCTGTTGTTCCAGTTCTCCATACTGAGCACATACAAATGAAGTGTAAATAATACTTTTATTTTTTCAGAATCAGCACAGCTGAATCAGTGCAAATGAGGAAAAAATGCTTAGGACCAAAGGTGTAAAACCCTGGAAGAAAGTGGACACATTGGTAAGAGGAGCTGTATGGAAGAAAATGTTCCATTGTAGACTGTGTATGACAAAGATCTTTTTAAAACAGTGAATGGTTCTGTTGTACTTAGGACCTAAAAGAGAGTTGATGGAACTAGAGAGATCGGAAAGATTCAGAAGAGTGAAGATATTCAAGAAAAAAAAATGCTCCATATTGAAATAAACTCTGGAACAGTGGGAATGGGGGAGACGAGGAGGACATTCTCTGGTTCCTTCCACTATCCCTCTAAACCCTTTCTCCTGGGCTCAGCATTTTCAGAAGAGATGCAAATTTAGAAGAAAACATAAATATAGAAACGCTGGACTTTAGAGGACAGACTAATTAAACATCTGAGAAGATGTTCCCTATGCCACCTCAGCCTGTGTTTTCAAGAAGGTTTCCATACTTGTGTGGCCCTAATGGAGTGTACTTTCCAAAATGTCAAGGCTGTCATTCAATTCTCTGTCTCAGAAGTTTCCCTTACTTATTCCCATCTCAAGGAAACACAACACTATGCCCTTCTTTATATTGGTCAAACCGCTTTTTGAACTCCTCCATAAACAGTTCTATTTCATAGTCCAGTAGAAAATTGGCACCAAGCTGGACTGTGGAGAACAGGCATCAAATAGGACTGTGTGGCCAGGGCCAGGCAGAAGAGAAGAAAGGGGACAGAAGCCTAAACAACTCATTTCAGAGAACATGAGCTATTAGATCAGACCACAGCAACTCTTGAAGATACAGCCTCAGTACTTAGCAATGACACTGGCATAACAGGTTTTAGTTCAAATAAATCCTTACATTTCTAGACAGAAGAAGTAGGTCAGTGTATTGGCTTGGATTCCACTTCCTGTGCTCAATTAAAGGGTGAGCTATGATAAGTTGCCTTCCCAGGAATCAGATAGCTTTGAGCTATTAACTTCTTAGTTTGCTTCTAGACTGGTCTCCAAAAGCATCAAATAAAAAGTTTAGTAACAAAGAGTTGGAATGTGAATTTAAAGTCTAATCTGTACTAAATGTCTATAACCCCCCCTGCATTTTACAGAAAAAAATATCATTACAAAGACATTATGTATGTTAACTTCTATGGTATTCAAGGTCAGGAGCATATAAAATGTGTTCTTGCAGGATGTTGATATTGGTAGATAATCGATAACAGTAAATCTGTTTTGAATACCACGGTTCACATGAAATCAAGTGAAATTGTCACTAGATTTAGTATGTTTTGCTACAGAGTAAGAAAACCTATCATGGACATATGTTATTGGTATAAGAAGTCCAAAGTTTGACTGTTTTTCAAATGTATCAGGTGGCATTACACTCCTGAGAAACCTTGCCTAAATATTCTTCCTCACTTTGAAGCAATCCTCAATAATGTTATGAGGAATGGAACTATGCTCTGTGCACCAACAAATAATTGAATTTGGAGGCAGTACAATGGGAGAGACACATTAAAAATTATAAATTATATTACTTTGGTGTCTCTTTGTCTTGATGGACAGTAAGAGATGAGCTTCCTCTGCTTTTTGATGGGGCATCACTTGTTTTAAGGAAAACATGATGGAGACATTCCAGTGAACTAGCAGTCTTGGACATACCTTATCTGGGCAATGAAAGACTGGAATGAAAGATATCTCATCAGATTAGAAGGAATTTAAATGTATTACTTTGCTGTGTTTGAGACTCAATGCATTCTTCCCAACCTCCATTTTAAACACAGGATAAAGTAGAGGAATATCAGCAAAGGCCCCAGGGAATAGTAAACTGTAAAGGAGAGATTAATTGGTGTCAAGCAGGGACTAGTAAAGGATCAGCTGATGCTAGAAGAATTAGGCTGCAGGAAACATTTTATAGTTGTCTTTCCCACTGAAAGCATGGTATTGTTGTTCAATAGTCTAGTGCCTTTCCTTCTGTCAGCCTCTGTGAAGCTTTTAGCTGGGGAAGTGAATAATTAGCATTCCGTTTGGACGCCTGCAGACCAGCAGTCTAGAATATTAAATAGCTCTGCAAAAATGAGGATTGTTTGAAGCGATTAACATTTCTTTATCTAAGGTGTCTGAAATGCAGGTTTATATATTTTTTAAAATAAAAAAAAAAACAACCAAAAAACAACCTTTGCTCATAACCTTACATCTGCTTTTGACTTTAGAAATTAATCCCCTTGATATTTGACAGCAAATTCCTAAAATGGAAGTGTGGAGAGAGATGATAAAAGTGCTTCTGCAGATGTTATAACACATATCCCATGTCACTTGGGATCTCTGAGCACTGTACAGAAAGTATAGAAATACAGGATATTAGCAATTGTGGTGGTTTAATGCTGGTAGGCAGCTCAGCACAGCACAGCTGCTTGCTTGCTTGCTCCACCACCAGCGGGATGCGGAAGAGAACTGGAAGGGTAAAAATGAGAAAACTCAAGGGTAGACATAGACACAGTTTAAAAGGTAAAGCAAAAGTTATGCATGCCAGCAAAGCAAACCAAGAATTCATTCACTACTTCCCATCATCAGGCAGGTGCACATCCATCTCCAGGAAAGGAGGGCTCAATCATGTCTAATAGTTACTTGGGAATACAAAAACCATCACTCTGAAAGTGTGTGTGTGTGTGTGTGTGTCCCCCTTCCTTCTTCTCCCCCCACCTTTATAAACTGAGCATAATGTCATATGTTATGTGATATTCCTTGGGTCAGTTGGAGTCAGTTGTCCTGGCTGTGTCTCCTCCCAACAACCTGCGCACCCTCAGCATACTCCCTGGCGGGTGGGGTGAGAAGAAGAAAAGGCCTTAACTCTGTGTAAGCACTGCTCTGCAATAAATAACACTCTCTTCCCCCCTCCCATATTATCAATGTTGATTTCATCACAAATCCAAAACATAGCCCCATACAAGCTGTTATGTAAAAATTTATCCAAGCCAAAACCAGTGCAGTAACGACAAGAATCAAACTTATGTTGACAATAGCATATTTCCTTTTCTGATTCTGTTTTATGGATGAGACAATGCTACCTTTAGAAGACTGATCATTCTATTTAAAGGGTGTTTCTCTAACTATTTTTCTTTCCTTATCCTGAAGGCATGTGAGCACAGGCATTTGCTTACTTATTTTTGTGACATTATCTCTACATAGAATCACAGAATTGTAGAATCAACTGAGTTGGGAACGATCTTTAAATTCATCAAGTACAATCATTACTCCAAGACTGCCAAGACCACCACTAAGCCATGTCACTATGGCACTCATCTACATGATTTTTAAACACTTCCAGAGATGATGATTCCACCACTTCCCTGGGCAGCCTGTTCCAATGACTGATCACTCTCTTGGTGAAGAAATTTTTCCTAATATCAGTCTAAACCTCCCCTGGTGCTGCTTGAAGCTTCTTCTTGTCCTATTGCTTACTTGGGAGGAGAGACTGACCCCCACCTCACTACAACCTCCTTTCAGGTAGTTGTAGGGAGTGATAAGGTCTGCCTGAGAGCAACAGGTATTTTTTATGGCTAAAAGGGTAAGATACAGCAAGGGTGTTTGGACTTGTGAGTGCACAGAACACTACCTGGATCAAAACCAAAGGACTTTGATGAGTCTCTGAAGTGTGAATGGCAGCCAGTTTTCCCAGGGGTCAATAATGAGACCAGTACTTAACATCTATTTAACATCTTCATTAGTGAACTGGGAGATGGAATGGAGTTCACCTCCAGCAAGATCAGTGATGTGGGAGGAGCAGTCAATATCCTGGGGAGTAGAGCTGCAGTTCAGAGGGACCCCAGAATCTAGGGAAGTGGGATGACATGGACTTCATGAAGTTTGACCAAGGTAACTACAGTCCTGCATCTGCGATAGAGTAACATCATGCATCAGTAGAGGCTGGGAAGCAGCTGACTATGACATAACTTTGAAGAAAAGGACCTGAGTGAGCACTGTGTTCAGTATTTGTGAAAGAATTTCTGGAGCACTGTGGCAAGTGTTTGCCGTTAAAGTAGCCAAAAACTTCAGAAGTCTTCGTTGCAGATGTTTATATCTAAACCAATCAACCTGTGCCCCAGTATGTGAAAAAAAAAAACAAACCACCAAATGTTTTTAAAACATGATTTGGCTGACCAGTGAGGGACAGCTAACTGAAGAGGAACTAAACTGTGCTGTAAGTGCCTATCTTCTTCCACTGATATTGAAGCAGTGGCAACCTTTGGCATCTAGGACACAGAAGTGGGTATTAGATCAAGTGCCTTGTGACAGAAAACAACTTCTCTGTGCATATGATACTGGTGTGGCTGTGTTTGAATAATATGAGCTATAGCCCTGCAGTACTTGTGAAATGGCTGGTACCTGCCCTGTCCATCCCATCACTAGCCACACTCTTCACTAGACTTCCCCAGTCCAGGTCTGCTGCCTCTGCTCTCAGAATCACTGTGACTACCAGCTTTGGAGGACTCAAAATCTTCCTCTACAGTCTCTGGACTTCAGAACTTATCACAGATATCCTGTACCTCCTTTTTAAGACAAATGGTGAAATCTATCTGCTTTCTCCAGCTCCTAGAGAAGGACAGAGGCTAGTGCAAAAGGGAAAGGGTACAGGGTTATTGTTCAGCTTCTGCCTGGAAATTGTTAGTATTTTTAAATGAGCTGAAAGGAATTGTGTATTATAACTTTTTGTTTTTGCAAAAATACTGTCACAAGTGCCTATGGCCATTGACCTACCTTTTCGAGTCTTCTTTTGTCAATAAATTAAACTAAATAAAGATTAATAAAATATAAGGAGGGAAGTGAGAACTTAGAGAGTCTGTCTCATTCCAGGTTTACAAACAGACTTTATGCTGTCTAGACAAGTAGAAAATGTATATTCACCTTTCCTTTTTCCTGCTCTAACACCCATGTTTGGAAAGGGACATCCTGACTCTTTTTTCCTCTGAAATATGAAAACACTACACAGAGCTTTTTGAAAGAGGCTAGAAACAGGTTTTTTATCATTCACAGCTCCCGAAAGGACCATTTGAGCATACTCTTCCTGTACAGAGAGGAAACAGCCATGTCTGTGACTCGAATGGACTCTGATTTCCAATAATTTTCCAGTGGTAAACTATGATTCAGTTTCCATTTATAAAGTGAAATGAGTGCTTAAATAATCAACAGTAAAGAGCCAGAAGTAGGAAATGAGCCATCCTTCAAAACAATTCTGCTGTTTAGTTTGGACTTCGTTCCATTGTTAAAGGATTTCCTTATGTGCAAGGTGTTAGAGGCTGGCAAGTTGAAGCCATTCTAGGCACAATCGTTTCATTTTATACTCTGTGTGTATATACGATAACTATTGGTATAACTTTAAAAGACATCTGCTACAGATACTAGCACTTCCAGGGTTTGAGGAGGAATAGTTTCAGGGCCATTGGAAGGCCATTACTAATCAACATAAATGGAGGATGTCTTAAATTGCTTTAGTTTTCATTAAGTGAAAAAGCAGCTTGGCTTATTCAGCTCTGTCTAGCTGAGGGCAAATCTGAAAATTATTGCTTACTGGATGATATAACCTCAGCAAATATCATTATCTACTGATTTGTCAACTGCAAGCATGGATAAGACTCAGCAAGGTGATATGAATTCTGGAAGCTCTGTCTCTGAAAGATATTCAGTCCTTTAGGTGGTTCAGGTAGAAATGAAATACATCCTTTGGGGTTAGAGTTAGACATCCAGTCATAGTCAAGGAGTGGGAAAAAAAGTACACTTAGATACATTGCCTGAAAGTTGGTTCCTCATGTTCCCTGAGGAATAACTTTACTGCTACTTCTCAGCAATCTGTATGTACAAAAGCAGTTCTCTGGTGAACAAAATGGCTGAATGAAAACTTATCATTGTACACATTGATAGCATTGAGTTTTCTTCCTTGTCTCTCCAGTCTCCCACTCAGTCTTATCTATATAGTGACACAAATTAGTGGTGAATGTAACGCAAAGTTCTGGATCTGGAAAACTCCAAATTTACAATCTGAACTGGGATACAAATTAAAATTTATGAGCTAGCTGATATTTCTTTAAAATTCAAGATAATACCTACTATCTGATCTCCCCCTGAATTACTGAAGTGCCCCAGGTGTTACCAAATTGATAAGCAAGGGTCAGAAAAGAATGGTTTTCCCCTAAGAATAATGTAAGATTGATTTTGTTTGGGTAAGTTTTTTGTTCATTTTGTATGTGTTGGGTTTTTTTTTCAATGAATATTGCATTTTTTTTCTCTTTCCTTTCTGGTTTCTGAGTACTTTGCAATGCTTATTTCACAATTTCAGGCTATTCATCCTTGAAGGTGTCTAAAACATCTTTTTAAATAAAAGTTTAAATGCTTTTACTTTCTCTTGATTTTAGCAGCTGGGATTTTCAGAAAAATAACAAATATTCAGACAGTTTGGCAAGTCTATATTGTAAATGGAATTTTGACATTTAGCCTCATTTTTCCGTATTTGTTTCACAACTTATTTCTAAAGCCAATATTATTTTGCATCATAGACTGAAACCTGGATGGAAGACAAGCTGAGCTTTTTAAAGGGTAGGACATATATAAAATACACATATGATTAGGGAGTCCTTTCCAGTCATACTGAAAATTAACTTCTGGGATATCCCATCTTTTTTAATATCTATCCAATGTGTCACTTTATTGAAAGAATATTAGCTAATTATGATATATTCAGGAGCAATAGCAGAAAAAGTCTGTCCTTCACAGACATGGATGAACTGTGTTGTGTCAAAAAAAATCCTTTCCAGGTGGACAGAATATTTCAGATTATTTCTGAACTTCTTCCCAACTTTGTTGGCTGTATATTCAGTGATAATGATTCACACAGTAAATAGTGATGTTCAGAGTGTTCATTAAGTTCCATCATCTGTTTCTCCTCTAAATGATTATTTACCTTCATTTACAACAAGCAATTTTCCATTGAGAAGAGCTCTTTTAGTTTGATTGGTTGTGTCAGGCTACTTTTCTGTGATATTTCTTTTTTGGCAAAATTTTTTCCAGCTTGTTCTTTAACTGTCATTTACCTCCTCCTGTATTTTAAATCTATCATGCTTCATGACAGACAGACTTGTGATTTGGACTCTAATCGTTTCTGATTCTCATGTTTTGACAGACACAGACTTGTCTTTCTGCACCTCCTTCCACACTTCCCCCCTTTATTCTGCATTTGCTTGTGGCACACAATACTGTCTACTTAACCCTTTCTTTTTCATCTTCTACTTTTATAAAACACATATACTATAAGTAGATATGGTTTAAATTATGAATGTTGTCAGAGAGACTTCCAGAAATTACTCTGTTGAACTCAAAAATTATGATGTCTGAAACTAGGTGCAGGCATATTTATTTTATGCTCTATGGTTCCAGCTGACTCAATTTGGAAGGGCTTTGAGTAGCGATGATTAAGTTACCTAAAGCCTTCCCTTCCCTTCCCTTCCCTTTCTTCCTCCCTCCCTTCCTTCCCTTCCCTTCCCTTCCCTTCCCTTCCCTTCCCTTCCCTTCCCTTCCCTTCCCTTCCCTTCCCTTCCCTTCCCTTCCCTTCCCTTCCCTTCCCTTCCCTTCCCTTCCCTTCCCTTCCCTTCCCTTCCCTTCCCTTCCCTTCCCTTTCCCTTCCCTTCCCTTCCCTTCCCTCCCTCCCTTCCCTTCCTTCCCTTCCCTCCCTTCCCTTCCCTTCCTTCCTTCCTTCCTTCCTTCCTTCCTTCCTTCCTTCCTTCCTTCCTTCCTTCCTTCCTTCCTTCCTTCCTTCCTTCCTTCCTTCCTTCCTTCCTTCCTTCCTTCCTTCCTTCCTTCCTTCCTTCCTTCCTTCCTTCCTTCCTTCCTTTCCTTCCCCTTCCTTCCTTCCTTCTTCCTTCCTTCCTTCCTTCTTCCTCCCTTCCTTCCTTCCTTCCTTCCTTCCTTCCTTCCTTCCTTCCTTCCTTCCTTCCTTCCTTCCTTCCTTCCTTCCTTCCTTCCTTCCTTCCTTCCCTTTCCTTCCTTCCTTCCCTTCCTTCCTTCCTTCCCTTTCCTTCCTTCCCTTTCCTTCCTTCTCTTGATTATTTTGATATTAAATTCCATTTTTGAGAAAGTATTTTCTGGTTTTGTAAATCTTAAGTTAGAATCCACTTGTTTAGTTCCACCTGCAAATAACAAGACCAGTCTAGCTGCACTGGAAATATAAGGCTGTCTGATGCTGGAAAAGTGAGGTTCTCTTCCATGGGAGAAGCCACATGAAGACTGTTGCCTCTGCTTCCAAGGGGAAGCCCATACTATAACATCAGCTGTGCTTATTCAGAGAAGTGAAAGATACTTTTGTTCTGTGCCAGTGCTGAAGATCATGATCATATTTTTATTGCATCATAGCTATGAACCATTTGTGGAAATCATCCCATTGGCTGCTTTTGCTTGGAGCAGTGCCTGCCTACAACATCTAGCCTGTGCAGAAGTGAAGATTTCCTTAGTATTCTGTGCTAATCCTTCCTTATCAGGACAGTCCACATAAAGTGATTTTTTAAAAGTTAGATACTTATTATTAACTTGTGGTTTTAGTGTTTTCTGCACCTTTTTATGTTTCTCTATTTGAAATATGCACATATATAAACATACACACATATATGAACATATACACTTATATACAAATGACTACATCATCTCTTAAGTAACTTTTAATATCTACATAATCCAATAGCTTTCTATAATGAGATAATTGGCTTCAAAAATGAGGGGAGAGCAGTGGATCTGTCTTTCAGAAGATCCTCAAACAAACCGATAAAGAAAGACTAGATAACAGACAAGATAAGACTAGAGAGACATGGAGCATCTTGGCCTGAGCCACCAAACCCTTGGCAGTAGTAACATGACATGTACCTGTAGCACAGCCTAGATGTCACTAGAGTCTCCAGATTTTTTCTTTTCTGTGGGAACAATATTTTCCTTGAGAAAACTTTTGTTTTTCATTTTAACAATTTCCTTTTTTTTATTAGCTGTTAGAGATTTAGGGATAGGTGGGGGTTGGGAGTATGGCTCAGTTGTACTGTGCTGCCCTGCTTGTAACCTTCAGGTTATCTGTAAAAAGATCTGCAGGTTATCAGAAGGGCTGGTTATTTACATAGGGGAGTATTATGAGGGGAATTTTGATGCCAGATTCATCCTCTTTGTGTAGCTAGTCTGCTTTTTGCAGGAACTACAGATCTGGATAGAGCCTATGGGCAGTGAGTTTCTTTTTCTTAGTAACACATGGATCTGTTGACCAGAAGCTGAAAAATCACTCAACCTTAATACTCACTCTTCCTGTTTCCCCACTGTCTTTGCCCTGTTTTCACCTATTTTATCTGAGGGGATGGGGGAACTCATTTCCAAGGCACAATACGGAATGGAAGCAGGTTGTTTGGGTGACAGGCACATTGTTAGATGCATAAAAATTATGTTGGCCATGTTAGGCAGGCACAATTCTGCTGAAAATAAAGTAATTTCTAAGCTTTGACTTTGCTTCATGAGATAGTAGGTTTGCATGTGAGTTATATATACACGTTTATATCACAAATATTATATACAAGTACTTGGAGTCTAATTGTCCGTGCCAGTCTAATACAATGCCTCTAGAATAAATCCAATAATTACATTTCTGTCTTTGAAAAATTTTTGATTCCTAGATCTCAGTACAAGCTATTGAATCTCAAATGACATAATCCTCACCATGCTGCCTCTGGATATGATAACCTAACAAAGCCTAGGGTACAGAGAATTGGTTGTGGGAAGGAAGATCTTGGAAAAACCTCAAGTCAAGTGTGACACTGTACAAGTAATTCAGTTGAAAAAGAAGCAGTTTCACTTCTGTAAAAA
Source organism: Pezoporus occidentalis (assembly GCF_034315485.1). Taxonomy (NCBI): domain Eukaryota; kingdom Metazoa; phylum Chordata; class Aves; order Psittaciformes; family Psittacidae; genus Pezoporus; species Pezoporus occidentalis. The sequence goes on along the minus strand of NW_026913693.1, from coordinate 4,112 downwards.
GCTAGTTTAATAGGAAATGAATTATGTTCTGCTTTCATCCAGCTCATGTTGTGTTAAATGTTTAAAATCTTTAGTTTTGTTCTTCCTTGTTTTGTGATTCTCTCACTTTAAAATAAATGCAATTTTAGATAAAGGCTTTCTGTTCTCTTTCTGCCTGTAAGGAAATGTAACAATAGATGCCATAAAATTACTATAACTAAATAATGACCAATTGGAAAAGTATGGGACAGTAAGAAGAATAGTTCCTGGTATTTTCTTAAGGAAATGCACTTTTTCATCTTGAAGTTTCAGGTTCTTTTTAAACTGTTCCTTTTTCCTTTTCCTTTTTTTTTTCCCTCCTCTCCTTTCTCAGTGCAACAGTCGTGGACCAGCTACCAAATATACATAATGGATAAAATCTATTCTGGGGAATGAGCTATAGTACTTACTTGCTTTACTGGTCATTCTTATTTTAGTGTTTTGCATGCAGTACTTTAAACAACATCTGCCTTACTCAAGAACATAATTTCGAAATCATGCAACAACCTGTGTAGCAGTTGGCCACATTCCCAGTTTGAGTTCCTCAAAAGCCTTGACTGTAGGCCACAGATGAAAGGAAAGCAAAAGCAACAAGGTGGCTTAAAAGTGTTCTACTCTCAAATGTGGCAAAGTAACAATGGCCTTTCTTTCTCCAACTCTGCTCCCTGTGTGAGATCCCTTCAATACCTGGTGGCTTATGTAACTAAACAATTTTTTTGCTCTGTGATCCTCCTGTTAGCTTGGTAGAACCAGTGACAATACTAGAGCTAGATTACGTTTTGCTTTGTTATATTTGAAACTTTGTTTTAAATATGATAAGTGGTAGCACCAAAGCAAGCCCTTTGAAAGAGCTAGACAGACATTCATAGTTTAGCTGGTATACCTGACCTTTTAGATACTTTTTCTACCACTGTCTCCAGTGGTAGTGACAAAGGACAAACCAAGGAGTACGTGCAAGTTTTCTGCACGGTATTAATACCCAGGTGGGAAGGACTATTAGAGTCTGAGCAAGCTGGAGTGAAACTTTAATCCATTGGCTCCCTTATATAATGAGTGGTGAGTTTTTAGTCTGGAGAAATTATCTGGCACAAAAATGCGTAAGTACCAAAGTCCTCTGCATTTGAGGAAGACTCAATTTGTTATACAAAGTAGAATATTTTCTTTGAAACAGCAGAAATTATTGCAGAGATTATACATAGTGTCTTCTTTCAGATCTTTAAGGACTTTCTGTAGATATCAGTAGTGATCAGTATTTGCCAATACTTAGAGAACCCAGACTCAGAAGTGCACTGGTCTGGCTCTTTGCTTTAGATATACTAGAGACTAAGAGCAATCATTTGTGTAGAAATTCTGGACTTGGACAAACACTTCTGCTGATTTAGGAGAGGAAACCAGAATTGTTCTAGAATTCTGGAAACCAGAAAAGGTATATATTATATATATATAATATATTATATTATATATATTATAATATAACTATATATATATATATTATATATAACTATAATGAATGAAAAGCTGATTAAGAGATAGATTGATAATGTGGCACATGCTGGAAATAAAACATGCAGAAAGTCAATGAATTGAGAATACTCTTTGTTGGGTAAAAAACTGACTGGATGACCGGGTCCAAAGAGCTGTGGTGAATGGAGTTAAATCCAGTTGGTGGCCAGTCACAAGCGGTATTGATCAGGACTCAGTACTGGGGCCAGTTTTGCTTAATACCTTTTGTTTAATATCTTTATTGATGATCTGGATGAGGGGATTGGGTGCACCCTCAGTAAATTTTCAGACAACACCAAGTTGGACAGGAGTGTTGATCTGCCTAAGGGAAGCCTCTCCAGATCACTCTCTACAGACGGATCAGGACAGGCTGGATCAATAGGCTGAGGACAGCTATATGGGGTTTAAAAATTTTGTGCCGGGTCTTCCAGTCAGGTCACAGCAACCCCATGCAATGCTACAAGATTGAGGAAGAGTGGCTGGAAAGCTGCTTGGCTGAAAAGAACCCTGGGGTGTTGGTGGACAGCTAGCTGTATATGAGCCAGCTTGTGCCCAGGCAGCCAAGAAGGCCAGTGGCATCCAGACTTGTATCAGAAATGGTGTGGCCAGCAGGACTAGGGCAGTGAGCACCCCCTTCACCTGGCACTGGTGAGGCCACACCTCGAATGCTGTGTTCAGTTCTGGACCCCTCACAACAAGAGAGGCATCGAGGTGCTGGAGTGGGTCCAGAGAAGGTCAATGAAGTTGGTAAAGGGCCTGGAACACAAGTCTGATGAGGAGTGGCTGAGGGAACTGGATCTGTTTAGTCTGGAGAAAAAGAGGCTCATGGGAGACCTTATCACTCTCTACAGCAACCTAAAAGGTGGTTGTAGTGAGGAGGGTATTAGTCTCTTCTCCCAGGTAACAAGTAATAGGATAAGAGGAAATGGTGTCAGGTTGCATTAGGAGAGGTTTATATTGGATATTAGTAAAGGTTTCTTCAGCAGGAGTTGTCAACAGTTGGAACAGGCTGCCCAGGGAAGTGGTTGTGTCACCATCCCTGGAGGTATTTAAAAGATGTGTAGATGTGGCACTTAGGGACCTCACTTACTGGTGGACTTGGCAGTGCTGGGTTAATGGTTGATCTCAATGATCTTAAAGATCTTTTCCAACCCAAATAATTCAATGGTTCTACTTTTTTTGTTGATAATTAGACTAAAAATAGTTAGGACTACGATAAGTGTTTTAGAGGTCTAAGTATTACACGTGTATTATGCCTGAATTTGGCTCAGTTCAGCTTTGATAAACAAAGCATGCGGATATATGCTTGACTTTAAGCACACAAATAACCTAAAAATGGGAGAAACAGATTTAAAGCTAAACATATGCTTAAGTGTTTAACTAGATCAGGATCTGAGTACTTGGTTTGAGGCTATGGTATTGGTTACCTCTTCTTTCCATCTGGTTTAAGGGCTTTTATTGATGATATGGAAAATGTGGAGTTAATCAAACACAATCTTTCATCCAACATTTTCTCCAAAAATAACTTACAAGAACCTAAAGAATAATGCAAGTATATACTCTGAACACACTGATACAAAAGAGTACCCTGTCTACACGTTGCATTTGCTATTGAATAATGCTGTACTTACACTGCGTTTTTCCTCCATTTCCCTTCAACCTTTCCTGTTGTATTAAGTAATATTCTTGGCACTAATAGGATAGATAAAGGATGTTGTTTCTGATGTGTAATCTGAGTGGTGTAATTCATCATTTAGCACTTCATTTACATTCACATTCACACTGCATGGCTTATTATCAGCTGCAACAGAATATGTCTGTAAACCAAAATTATGTAATAATGCTATATAACAAAGGCTTTCTGTTTATTTTGATTGTACATTTTTACCATATAGATTCTTCCTTTCAACTTATTTAACTAAATTGTAAAGAGACTTCCAGATACATGAAATGTTTGACAATATTAATGTGGGTATTTTATTTTCTTTGGAATTTATTGGCTGGTATTCTCAGAGTACTTTAAAAATGTTAATTGATTTTATTTCAGATCCAGGTGAGTCAGGTGGAAATTCTTTCTGGTTCTAATGAGACAGAGAGAATACTAAACTACAAAATATACTGAGCTCAGTCCCAGGTGTTTAGTCATTGCTGATCCATCATTGCACAGCTTTAAGCTTCAAAATCCTTGAAGGCAGTCAGTCAGCATTGTAAATACCTCTAAGTGACTCTTCAAAGCTACCCTTGTATATCAGTTAATCTTTGAAGGGTTTCCTTGAGAAAGTATGATATTCAGGTCCCCATATCACAAAAAAAAAAAAAAGTCTTTTTGTTTTAGACATTTTTACATGTCTGTTTTGTTTCAGTGTTTGCTAGGAACTTTGCAGCAGGAATGCTCCCCCCCTGCTTTTCATCATAGGGATTCCTGATATAGGGTATCAAAGAATTGCCCAGAATGTAGCACTTATAGGTATTTTACTTGGGGGAAGGGGGGGTGGAAGGGGTGAGCACAAACCCTTTAAAATTATTTAAATTTCAGAGCAACAATCAGCTTTTTGACCAGTGTCAACATTTAATTTAAATTTCTTCAGTTC